>NC_046626.1:15421639-16035276 GCF_900324465.2 Anabas testudineus | reverse complement strand
AAATCTAATGAACTACATTTGTCATCATATTGCTGAACATTACTTTATAGTATCCAGAATTGATTAGTAATTAATACAATTTCTACCATCTTATCTAAATCATTTGGATTTAATTTCAGAGTGTGGCCGCTTATATCCTAGGACTACCAAAGGACGAAAGATACAGAGACTGTTTTTAGCCAATTTGACTCAGACATGCTTGACAGGAGTGTGCTGCTCCTTCACACGAACTAACACAGACATTCCTGTGAATTCAGAAAACATACATGAGGTAAGAAAGTTACATACACATTTAGATATTTCCAGTTCTTACTTTTGTGCCTTTAGATTTATGAAGTTATGGGTAATCTTGTCTGGATGCATTGTAGGAAATCTTTTTTTCAATGGTCGATGCCAGAGATGGTCTCCTGAAAGGAACAAGGAATGCCTACAACTTTGTGTTAACAGCTCTTGATGCAACACAAAATTGGGGTGTCCTAGATAAGTCTAGACATGGAGAAAAATTTAAAAAGGACTTCAAGTACACCATAAAACGCTGTCTTAACTCTTTAGATGGTAAGTAATTTTGTTCTTCAAGCTGTCAGTTACGTACACTTTAGTTTGTCACGACTTGATGTTTAGAATGTAATATCACAGTAACATGTCTTCACCACTTTTTGTCAGATCATGCTTGATTATCTGGAAGTTGAGCCATGACTCAACTTCCAGATAACTTCACCTGGACCGACATTGTGCTTGATTGTTTTAAACATTGTAATTTGCTCCATTATATAACAATAACATTTTTTGTAATTATTTTGGGGTCTTTAATTAGTTTTCATAACCATGTTGTATCTCTTTGTTGTACCCCAGATATTCAGATGAGCAGTGAGAGTATTGTTCATCTGAATAGAGTCACAGATATTGACTTCTCTAAACTGGTTTCCCTTGAAGAAATGCAAATTGCAGCTACCAACTTTGACATGGTGCATCGACTGGAAGAAATTTTAATGCAATGGTATAAGCAAATTGAGCAGGTTAGTTACATCAAGATTTTATAATTTCTATTAAAACACTAACAAACAGTTTACAACAGAATGTATGTAAACTGAAGCAGAACAGATTCTTCTCTCTGCACCAAAGATCAGGAAACAAACATTAAAAATGCAATCAGATTAAGATGTAATTTAGATAAACATTCACAGCATGTTTAGACTTAAACAGTCAATCCAAAATATACATTTTACAAAGACATACAGAATGTCTGTTAAATATAACATCCTACATTAATTTAATTCTTGGAAAAGTAAAATTTAACTTTTACTGTATCTGTGATTTTCAGATCCTGATAGAGAGTGATCAGCTGAGGAAAGGGGTTGATTCTGCAGGGCCACTGAGTGAATTAGAACATTGGAAACGAATGTCTCTAAGGTTCAACTCCATTATCAGTCACATCAAAGGCCCAGAGTGTAAGGCAGTGGTAATGGTGCTCCATATAAGTCATTCCAAGATTATTAAGGTATGAATTGTTGATTGTTCCAAAATCTTGTATGCAAGTTATTATACAGCTTTTTAGACAGGTTTTTAGTTAATCTGACTAAACTTTGACATGTTTATAGATATTACTAATTGATTCAGTAAACATTAAATTAGACAAACGTCTGTGCAAATTAGGTGGTTGCATGGTGAATGAAGAATCAATAAATACTTGTGAAAGTTGTGTTTAATTCTTAATTTGAAACCACCCTACTTTACAGTTGAGGTTTAATTTCACATAATATATATTTATTTATATATATTTTTTAACATAACACCAGTCCATTGGCAACATTGAGGTTGTTAATACATTTTATTAAATAAAGATATCACACAAATGTCTTTACCTTTTGAGTGTTCCGTTAATTTGAAAAATTTCATCCTGGACTATATCATTTAATTTAAATATTACATATTACATGGTATAATTAATTTTGTATAAACAAAATCAACAATGTACCTATGCAGATGTGGAGGGAACTGGATGCTAAGATAACTGACCGTGCCAATGAAGCAAAAGACAATGTAAAATTCCTGCATACCCTGGAAAAAGTCTGTCAGCCTCTTTACAACAGTGACCCTGTAAGTACTATATAGTCAGTAATTCCACCTGATGAATGTCTAGTTGTGGCCAAGGAATGGTTGTAGTGCTGTCTACATGTTGTAGGAATAAATAATTATGGTAGAGTAAAAAAATTTACATAAATATAAAATGTAATTAAATACTATCGGTGTGACATCAGTCAAGTGTTTTAACAGCTGACAATACGTATCATGTATCATTGACAGATTTACCTGTGTAGTTACATATAAGGTTGTAAGTAAAATGTATTAAACTTGTCTTAAACTGCTGAAGGCTAGTCATTTTACTTTAGCTAGGTCTGATGTTGGCAAACAAACCAATTAGAAACAAAGCTGAAATCTGTTTGTGCACTTTTCGGTAATGTTACTTAAGCAATGACAAGATTTTCCACTATGTATTGTGTTGTATGATAAATATTTGCACATGGTTATGTAATTGCAGGTCACCATGAGGAAAAGTGTGCAGAACGTCACAAATGCCATTCAAATGATTTACAGGGTTTCACTGTACTATAATACAAGTGAAAAGATATCGGCTCTGTTCATCAAAGTAAATATATTGTATTGTATTTCAATTGTTTTAGAAAATGTGCTTTAATGGGAGCACAATCGAAGGACACAACTTTCTTGCATTTCTTACAAACCTTCTAGGTCACAAATCAAATGGTTGCAGCATGCAGATCATACATTACTGACAACGGCACATGTCTAATATGGGACCAAGATGCTGAAGACATCATCAGGAAAATGCAGGTGAGAATGACATCTATTTATGTCAACAACATGGGGTGTCCATTACTGAGGAATATAACCTATGGTACTTTATCTTTGTCAGGATTGTGTCTGCTTGTATCAGGAGTATCAGTCTTGCTTCCAGAAAATAAAGAAGAAAACTTTGGAAATATGTGGAAAGAAGTCATTTGATATTTCTGAGATGCAGATTTTTTGCAAGTTTGAGGGCTTCTGCAAGCAACTTGAAAAGGTACACTCCACAGTGCTATTTTTAATTGTAAGGATTTAATCATACCATAAACTCTTGCAAATAACATGCATTATATTTTCAAGATCACACAAATAATCACAGTGTTCAAGACATTTGAGCCTCTGGGAAAATCAAACATTGAGGGTATTGAGATTCTGGCCAGACAATTCCACACTGTATCCATGAACTTGAAAAGGAAGCAGTATGATATGTTGGCTCCGAGAACAGCTGAATTCCAAACCGATTTTGCTAAGTTTATGGCTCAAATCAGCCACATTGAGGTATGTATAATTTCTGGCTGTGTCGAAGCTGCAACAGTGTTTGTCTTGTTTCCAATGTACTGTAGAAGGTCATTTAAATTTTTGTTCGTCCTTCTATACAGAACCAGCTGCGATCATTTATGAGCTCGTGCTTCTCAAACATTATCTCATCTCAGCAAGCTCTTCGCCTTATACAACGGTCAGTATAATATTGCATAGTAGGATAATATAAAGCTTTTAATGTAATGGTTTTAAGTGTATTGATTGAGCAATAAAATGAAAATTCCTAAACAAATATCTCTAGTTTTCAGAGGCTGAGCATTCCCTGTTTAGACAAAGAAATTTCCAACATCTTGAGTCTTATACTTCAGCATTATGCCTCAGAAGTAGAGTTTGTGAAAAAGGTATCTTATTGTGTATATCAGGCTTGACATACTTGAGTATTTGCCAAGAATACATTAATACATTTATTGTCAAATATATTGAATCAGGTGTTTGATTAGATGACTAGATTTGCTGGTGTAAATATTCTTGACAGATATATGACAAACAGAAAGAGGATCCCCCACTTGCTAGAAACATGCCTCCTGTAGCTGGAAGAATTGGTTGGGTCAGGCACCTCTACAAAAAAATAGAGGAACCGATGTCATACATAAAAGTGAGCCTTCATTCTTCCCATCACAGCAACTAAAATACCCAATTGTACTTTTATTTTGTAATGTTGAATGTCACTGTTGCCTTTGCTAGAAACACACTGACATCCTGCGCAGCCCTGAAGGACAAAATGTGGTCAAAATGTACAATCACACTGCTGCTGTGTTTGTAGAGTTTGAGTCTGTTTACCACAGAGCATGGATGGCTGAAGTGACAAAACTAGATTATGGTTGGTTCTCTGGTTCTAACTTAATATATTTATACACTACATAATATACTCGAATATCTGTAGCTAGGATACATCATATGATAACTGTTAATAGTATATTAATTATTTCAAAAAGTCTGCCTTTTCTGCTTCATATCAGTCTTGAATGTAACACTGCTGGTTCGACACCCAAAGACGGGAAAATTTGTCGTCAACTTTGATCCAAAACTAACAGAGGTCATTCGGGAGGCTAAATGTTTATTAAAGATGGGTCTGGAGGTTCCAAAGCAGACTCTGCGTCTAGTCAAGTTAGAAAGCACAATCAATGCTAATCGCCTCCGGCTACAGGTAAATCTTAATATTCAATTTTCATAGAAGATTCAAGGTTGAAAAACCTCCCCTTAGGGAAATTGTTCAGGATGGCCTATCTTGTAATAAAATTAAATCTATGTCTTATATGTTTTCTTATAGACAATTTTGGCAGACTATGAATACAGTTGTGAGAAGATTCCTGCAGAGTTCACCAACATGATGGCTTCAAAAATAAAAAATGTAAGTTTTTTATACAGTATATGTAAATATTATATATTTAACATATAATTTCTTATAAAAACATAAATAAACTATACATAGTTAAGTTCATTTGCTGCAAGTCACCTGCTTGCTTTGTTTCATGGCAGGAAAAAGCACTTGTGCCTTTGTTGCAAAAGCGATAAGCTGATAAATATAAAGCTGTGGAAGTGGAAGTTGTGGAATTAGCTATGCCACATATTTTTCTGTTGTCTGTGTGTATTCAAGATTTTTTAAATCTACATTTGTCAGTGTTACTGTAAAATTTCTAGGTGGAATCTGTACTTCGCCGTGGGTCAGTGCTGCTCACCTGGTCATCCTTCCTGCTGGACGAGTTCTTCAAAAATGTTGATAGTGTTTTGTTTGAGCTTAAGCACCTTTTAAAGAAGGTATGATACAGAGTATAAGCACTAATCACACTGGTATTGCTACAGTAAAAAATATTATATTTTTTTATAAAGTAGCAACAAAAAAAAATAATCTATAAAAAATGATTCCCTTCAGAAGTGTCTATTAATACACAACTCTTTTACAAAATTCACTCACAGTCTCACTCATTGGGTAGTAGTATAACCATTATTAAACAAGGGAAATGCCAATGTCATTTTTTCAGGTGCAGGATATCTGTAAGATACACATTGATGACACCCTGAAACACATCTCAGAGACAGTGCTGATTGAGCTCCCAGAAGATTGTGCATTATCAGTGCAAGACCTGATCAACCATAATGAGGTATAGACCACGATGACCATTTTATCTGCTAAATTAAAACATCAAGTAACCTTTTTCTTTCTTTTTTTTTGTATAAATTATTATTTTATTATTATTTGAGAGTTAGGCTTTTGTGCTTTTATTTGTTTTAGTTGAAAGTATGAATTGTGTCTGGTTTGCCAATCTACTCATTATACAGTATACTGTATGTCTTCTTAGAATCACTGTAAGAACTGGGCAAAGACCTTGAACGACAAATGCAGTCAAGTTAAGGAAGCCGTGAGGGAGCTTGGTAATTTGTTCAGTACTATTTATGAATCAAAAGGCACCAAGAAGACTGTTGAAGAATCAGTTTCAGGTACTTTTATGCCTCAGTTTAGTAGTAAGTACTTAATAGGGCTCTATAAGTCATACAGAAATCCAAACAGATGAATGTGTGTAATCTTATTTTGTTTTATTCTTTTTCTTGGAGGACGGAGGGGTACTGCACTATTAGGAGAGTCCCAGAGGAAGTCAAATGATGATGAGGGAATAAATATAGAATGCGCAGATAGAGATAAAGCAATCAAATTTGAAAAGGTACGTATGCTTACAATATCAATGCTTACACTTGTATGTACAGTATAGCAAGCAATGTGATAATGTTACTAAAATTCTCATTAAAATATAAATTTCAGGAGTTTAAGAAGCTTTATGAATACTTCACTGCAAGAGTATTAGAAGCACTGGTCAAAACAACAAAGTTATCTCTGGAGACCCTGAGAAGGAGAATTTGTGGCAAGTGAGTATGTTTGTTTTTGTCAGTATTAAAAAATGTTTTTTAAAAGAAATTATAGATTTTTCTTGAACGAGATATCAACATATGAGTATTTTAGTTCTTACCAGAAGTCAAAGTCTGAGTCTAAGCTGGTTCCAGTAGTAAAAGCTGAAGTCCATCTGGTCAGACCCAATGTGGTAAGTTTCTAATATTCATTAATGACTAATATTAGCTCAAATTACAGAATTAAATTGAAGAATGATGATTTAGAATTGTTAACCATTCTTGTGATACTGAAAAATGTATTTATTTCTCTTGTCATCAGGTAATGATTCCCACTGTAGATGAGATCCAGCAGGCTACAAATCATCTAATTGACTTAGTGTTGGAAGTCAGCAAAGGTATTGCATGGCAACAGGAGTGCAGCCCTGATGACACAAAGAATAAAGGTAAGTAAATGACTGAAAAAGGCTATATGAAGTTACTTTAAGTTAATGGTGTGCCAATTTGTAGTCTGCATTAGTTCTCCAACATGGAAAAATAGAAATGCAATTTTTTGTATCTATACAAATAGCTTGATTTTATTATACACTGGCCAACTTCAGTTGAAGTTGTGTTAAAGAATATTTTTATGTCAATACCTGTGTGCACTGATCTCATAGGGGGAGAAAAAGAGAATTTATTTCAGAGAGTTGTTGAACACAAGGACATCAAAAAGGTAGTGGTCATCCTGAAAACATTGGTTAGCTCTCAGAAAGACCAGGTAACTGATGTTTTGAAGCAGTTCAGTCCTTTCAGAGTGATCTGGGATGAGGACAGAAATCTTAAAGTCAAGGTGTGTTTTCCTGCAAACATAAGTTCCTGTTCTAATTTTTACACAAATCAATTTTCTTCTAATAATAGTATTATGATAATCTCAACCTATGACAGGAATTCATGGACACCCACCCATCGTTGACCCAAATCAAATCTGAAATCCAGCACTATGATTCAATTGAACAAGAAGTTTATGATATCAAACCCATCATTGTTTTTGGGTCTACTCAATTGTCAACAGGTAAGGTAACTGTAATGTGTTCTAGACAGAAAGCCGAGACAGTTTTTTTACTTCATGCCTTTAGTTTGTGTTGAAACAAATGGTATTGTATGTAGCTGGGCACACTTAAAAGTCAACTAGGGATTTGAGACAAGAAACATTACTGGAAGAATTCTGTCTTTACCATAGAAAATGCTTGATGTCAAGTTTTTGTTGCAAATGTCTTAGCTGTGTGATAGGCGGCTGTTTTTCTTTTCTTTTTTTTCTGAATCCTATTTAACCGTATTTAATATTATTAGTTTTACATTGATGAGCTTGAGGTGTAAAAATATGTGTATGATCTTAAAAGTTTTTGTTGTATCTCTCTTAACCTATTTAATTATTTGAGTTTTAAATATTAACAAACAAAATTACTATTTGATGCTGTGCCTTCTTATGCTTGATTTTAAGAAATGTGTGCATGTGTCAAAATGGAAAAATGCAATCTGACAACTGATTTTTATCTCATCTACAGTTCCATTGAAGAAGGCCCTGACAGTTGAGATCAAAGCCTGGAAGAAACTATTGTGCAAATATCTGAAAGAGGAGTACAAAAAGAAAATGATTAATACCAGCATTCATAATAACAAATACCTCAAACAACTATCTCATCCTGTGGCTAATCTGGAAGATGTGCGTCGTGCTATGAGTGCCCTGTCTAAGCTTCGGGATACTGAAATACATACTGATATGACATTGACTTCCATTGAGGTATGAATAAAATATTTGTTTGTTTTCAGGGATCAAGCTTATGTCTAAAGCTGTTTTCAAATAAACAAATAACAAATAAACAATAAACAAACTCTAGATGTCTAGATATTTTCAGATTTTTGTGAATGTCTGAAAGTGGCTCGTCATATAACTGTAATACTTATATGGTCATGTTTGTACAAACAGTAGCACTAAATATAAAAAAACTAAAAAATGTAGGGGCTGCATTGGCGAAGATGTGTGGCTACAGGGACCTGTGAGAGGATGAAATACCAGACATTATGCAAGAGCTTTTGTTTCTGCACTGGGAACCTTAGGGTGCTAGCTAAATGGTTTTAATGAAATAAGTAAATGCATTCTTAAATAGCAGAATTATATCTTATAATGCTATATTTTACAGGAGGCCTATGAAATTTTGACAAAATATGAAGCAGAGGTCACCAAAAGAGAAGCAGATGGTGTATACAATCTAAGGCATTTCTTCACAAAACTTCAGTCTACAGCTGTTAGTATTATCATCAGATTTAGATTTTTACATATTTATTTACTTTTTTTAGGATTTTATAAGGCGTTTTCCTTAAGTCAGCTGTAATTTTGTATGTAATTTGTGACTTTTCTAGAGATCAGTGCAAGATGAGCTTGTTCGTATGCAACCCAAGTTCAAACAAAACCTTCTTGATGGTGTTGCCATTTTCCAAAATGATGTTAACACTTTTATGAACCAGTATGATTTGGTAAGTATGGGGTCTTTCAGTCTAATTAGGATGTGCGTCAATTTTCAATTAGTAAGATAAATCAGTTAAAATATTTCTATTAATCAGTTGTATGATCTTGTCTTTTAGGAAGGCCCTATGGTCGATGGAATAGCTCCCCAAGTAGCCAGTCGTAGACTCCAGATCTGCCAGGTAACAGTGTCAGTTAGGTCAAACAATTTGAAAATGCATACTTTGGTCTACTGCATACAGTAATGTATAAAGATATTTAAATATAAGTCAAGATAAAAGGTCAAGATGTTTTTAAATTGTGCACATTTATCTAGATCACTCACTTTAATATTGAAACACTTATAGGTAAAAGTGAGATGGAGAAAACTGCTACCCAATGGCTAATGCTTAAATTAATATTTCCTCCCATTCTGTGGTAACCATCTTTCCGCCTCCGCCTCAGTGGGCGCTGCTATACAAAAGTGTAAAAATTGCTTTTCTGACATAGTGGAGGATGTGTTGTCCTTGTTCTTCATGAGCTTATTGTATGTCAATATAAAACTCCCCAGTGATGAAAAATTATTTCAAAATTAAAACAGATCTTTACAAAGGAGTATAAATGAATTAAAATATGAAGATATTCACTACCTTTAAATAACTCACCTGCTGTAAATCATCACTGGTGCTGTCACTTGGTTGAAGAAGTCACACAGTTAGTGAAATTGAGATGACCTAAGTGCAGTTAATGTTTTTTAAGGATTGCAGTATACATACACCCCTATTTGAAAGGTCCAGTTACTGATGAATCAGGTTTCCCTTTGCCAGAAGCAATTTTTAATTGTATGGAAGAATAAAAGAGCTAAAATGTGGCTGATCACTGCAAATTACCGCCTTGCATGCTCTGCTTGCATTTTTTAATACAGACATTTTGTTCTTTTGTTTTGTGTGTTGTTGTTTTGTTTGTTTTTTACCCAGGCTAGATTTGATGAATTGTGGCGAAATTTCAACACATACACATCTGGAGAGCAGCTTCTTGGCTTGCCAGTGACAGAGTATGACTGTCTACAAAAGAAAAAGTATGTTTACCATTCTTACTTACAAGAATTACTCAACAGTTCAATGTTAACGAACATTCTAATTATATTGGTTACTGGTTTATCTTTATTTACAATGTATTATACTTTATGTTTACCCCAGAAAAGAGCTTGACCTGCTACAGAAACTCTATGGTCTATATGATGCAGTGATGAGTAAGATTAGTGGATACTATGAGATTCTGTGGACAAATGTGGATATTGAAAAGATAAATGCAGAACTTCTGGAATTTCAGAACAGGTAACATAAATATTTCAGTTAATTCCCTCCCCCTCAGTTTTACTATACCACTCTCCTATGGATTGTGTTTTTATATATGATGGAGAACAGTGTGGCTTGTGCCTACATAACAACTCTAGGTATAATAATTCAAAATAAGCCCAAATTAATTGCCCTTTTACATACAAATGGGTTTTTTTCCTCTGTTAGGTGCCGGAAACTGCCCAAAGGCCTAAAGGACTGGCAGGCTTTTCTGGACCTGAAAAAGACAATTGATGATTTCAGTGAATCATGCCCTCTCCTTGAGATGATGGCTAACAAAGCCATGATGAGAAGACACTGGGACCGTATTGCAGATCTTACTGGGCACCAATTTGAGGTGGAGTCCAAAACCTTTACACTACAGAACATTATGGAAGCACCTCTGTTGAAGTACAAGGACGATATTGAGGTTTGCTAGCTGTTTACATGTTGCGGTTACAACTTTTGATGATTTTATAGCCACCGTATTTTATCAAATTTTATTAAACTTAATACATCTTTCTGTCTGCCTTTGTAGGATATTTGCATATCAGCTGTGAAGGAGAAAGATATTGAGGCCAAGTTGTCACAAGTGAAAGAAGTGTGGTCCAGTCAGACCCTGAGTTTGAATACATTCAAGGAAAGAGGAGAACTGATGCTGAAAGGGGCAGAAACAGCAGAGATTTTTACCATTCTCGAGGATAGTCTCATGGTGCTCGGTTCACTGCTGAGCAACAGGTCGAAAAAATAAACAAAGACTGAAATGTAGACTTGCTGGATTTCAAAATTATCTTTTACCTTTCTGAGGTGTACTTAATTCAGACCTAAGGACTCCTTTACATTTGTTAAAAACACGTGCTGTTGCAAAATGTTTTTTGTAAGTAAAGAGGGGTTCAGAATACACAGTTTAATTTTTGGAGGTTTAGGGTATGAAATAATTAAATAAGGTTTTAAAATTTTCACCAAGATCATAGTTTAACACAAGTCTGATAATGGATGGATGGTATAAAAACAAAATGCAATTGACACTAATAGAATGACTATTATATATGGGACTGTAAATTATAATTCATAGGGAAATTACTGATACAGACATAATGCTCACACTTTTGTTATTTTCTGTATTTTACAGATACAGTGCATACTACAAGGCAGAGATCCAAGATTGGGTGTTTAAGCTTTCAACATCATCTGAAGTAATCGAGCAGTGGATTATTGTGCAGAACTTGTGGATCTATTTGGAGGCTGTGTTTGTTGGAGGAGACATTGCCAAAGATCTACCACAGGTATAATATTAACTAAGGTTAATAATTTTTTTAGAATACAGTGTTATCATAGTTGTTGTTAAACTATAAATACTTTGCATCCTATTTTGCCATGTAGGAAGCAAAGCGTTTTCAGAATATTGACAGTTCCTGGATTAAGATCATGCAGCGAGCCCAGAAGGTCCCAAATGTGGTTGAGTGCTGTGTGGGTGATCCAACACTGGTTGAACTCCTACCAGATCTTCAGAAACAGCTGGATTTCTGTCAAAAATCTCTTGCAGGGTAAATATTTGCAAACATTCTTTTAGATGATTACCTTTTGTGATCACATATAGATAGAATAGTAGGAGTCACAAAAGTTAGAAACTTTGAAATCGAATGTCATGTTTCTGCTTAATAAAAGGATGTGGAGCAAACTTACAGTCAACAAACAGGTAGACAGGGTGGCAGGTTCAATAAATAAGGTATCAGGTAACAGTTTTACTCACTGAATTTAGAAAAGATACAAGGAGAAGGCAATCATTAAGTTAGGCAAAATTCTGTCTCAAAGTAGTTATGAAGAAAACAGATATGTTTTACTTTGTTGCTCTAAAACAAATGGTCAGTCAACAAATAGACTGTCTAGCAGCAATCTGGTGGCTTGGAGGAAGAATAGTGGGGGACATAAAGGATACTGCAAATTCATAGAAAACATACAAAAGGGGACTCTTCATGGAAAGGACAACGGCTCAGACTAAGTTAAAAAAAACAGACATAGGACTGAACTGCGGCACACATCTTTAAAGCTGCATTCTTTCAGTTGATGAGACAGCTTGGGGTAGGTATTCTTACTATCTAATCAACCAGTTTTATGTTCATAAGTCCTTTTTTTCCCTACTGACTCATTAAGTCTACACTGGAGATACTGTGATCTAATTCAACAGGTACCTTGAGAAAAAGAGGCTTCTGTTTCCACGATTCTTCTTTGTGTCTGATCCAGCCCTGTTAGAAATTCTCGGGCAAGCCAGTGATTCTCACACAATTCAAGTAAGGATATTGATAGCTATATACAGCTAAATGGATGTAAGGACACAAGCCAGATATGTATCTGGCTACTTATTACTTATTACTTATACATAAGCCAGATATGTATACATTTACATTTACTTATGTATAAGTAAAATGTTAAAGGCTTTCTCAACCATGTGTGAGAGAATTCTCATGATGCACTTTTTAAATTACATTTTCCACACTAACACGGATTTAGTCTTTTTTATGTTGTTGTTTTTTTTTCAGTCACATCTCCTTGGAGTGTTTGACAATGTCAATGAAGTGGAGTTTCATGCAACAGAGTATGACAAGATTTTGGCTGTTATTTCACAAGAGGGAGAGAAACTACCGGTGTGTACAGTCATTCTAATTACATTTACAGATTGTAACTGTAATGTAAGACAACCTCCCCAGAACATAATTATGCTGAATTACATGTTATAGTCTAAATGGAAAACACTTTCTTGCAGTTGGCCAAAATGGGTAAATACATCATATTGTTGGGTTGTTGAATGAATGAATGAAAGAAAGAAAATTTATTATGTGAGTGTTGAGCATCAGTGATCATTCAGTTTTGTTATGAAATCTTTATATAATACATTGTAACTACAGCTAAGTGTATAGGAAAAAATTGTAACTATAAAGTGCCTTAAATTTTAAACTTATATTGTACAGTAAATAATAAATGTGTGTTGTGTGGTTCCAGCTGGACTGTCCTATTATGGCACAGGGTCCAGTGGAGCTCTGGCTTGGAGAGCTGTTGTTACAACAGCAGGCTTCATTACACTCAGTGATAAAAGCCTCCGATCTAGAGATCAACGATGAAGACTTTGATCTTCTCTCGTTCCTCAACAAGTTTCAAGCACAGGTCAGAAAACAGTGCTTATTATTTTTAATTAAAAATGTCTGTATATTGTGACACCCAAGCTTTTTGGTGGCCAGAGGCAAGGTCCAGGGTTCAAAGGCAGGTCGGTAACATAAGGCTTAATGCAAGGCATGAAAAATAGGGCTGGGGAGTCAAACAAAGTCTGGGTACCAACGGTGGTTGAAAAACACAACTAGAGAGAAGGCAAGGTAGAATGGTTGGAAAGTGGTTTGAGGACTAACAATCTGTAAACGGTACAATGCATAAGTAAGGACAGGGAGGGCACAGGTGGATCTCATCAGAGCTGATACAGTGAAGCTAGAGGTATTAATGATGGTGGGGGACAGGAAGATGACCAAAATAAAAGCACAGGACAGAAAATGGACCTGCCAATGTCTGTTGGCAGGTTGCCACTCTACTACTATGAGCTGAGAAGTGCAGGGTGTAAACTTATTCCCCAATTACCCAAGAAATCTGGTTTCTCTGAGTAACTTGAGTGTATGTAAACGCACTAACTATAATAGATATCTGGTCAATACTTGACTAATGCAGGACATTGTTATGATAGCTTTTCTTCATTGCTTAAAGATGACACCACTAATTGCATTTATTAAGTCAGTTATTTTGCTACTTAATTATTATGTTCTCAGTGACTGCACAGTCTAACTGGAATTTGTGTATTTTGCTGGGAGGCAATAATATTAAATCTCAACAAAATGCTGTGTTTATGTTAAAATAGGTAGTGGATCATGTAAATATAAAAAAAAAAATTAAAATAGGGAGACTACTACGATATTCAATTAATGCAAAGATAATTTTTTTCATTGTAATACTGCACTGTACTGTAATATTAAAAAACATTTCAGTGTGTAATGGCCGAGTTTGTAAAACACCCTTGAATGTGTATCTTCTGGCTATTTGGTCTTAACTTTTTAGGTGGGCTTGCTGGGAATCCAGATGCTTTGGACAAAAGATGCAGAAGAGGCACTGCAACAAGCTGAAGATGACAGGGAGATTATGCCTCTTACTAAAAAGAAATTTCTAAATCTACTGAGTATTCTCATTAAACAAACGACCTATGACCTGAGCAAGTTTGACAGAATCAAATATGAGACGCTTGTCACAATCCATGTGCACCAGAGTGACATATTTAATGACTTAGTAGGTTCATTTTCTTTCTCTTTATATATCTTTGTGTTATTCTGTATTATTGACTGATTGTTATCAGATTGATATTCTACTTCGGTCCCAGGTAAAAAAGCGTATCAAATCTGTCAGTGACTTTGAATGGCTGAAGCAGAGCAGGTTTTACTTCAAGGAGGACTTGGATAAGGTCATTGTGTCTATTACTAATGTCGACTTCATTTATCAGAATGAGTTCCTAGGCTGTACTGATCGCCTGGTTATCACCCCTTTGACTGACAGGCAAGAGAAGAGCAATTTGATTCTGACACTTAATTGATGAATTCTCTTTGTTTGCTGTAATGCTTAATTTTGTTGAATTAGTGAAATGCTTTTATCTACAGGTGCTACATTACATTGTCCCAGGCTCTGGGTATGAGTATGGGAGGAGCCCCTGCAGGGCCCGCTGGCACTGGGAAGACTGAAACTACCAAGGACATGGGACGTTGCCTTGGCAAATATGTCGTGGTGTTCAATTGTTCAGACCAGATGGACTTCAGAGGACTTGGCAGAATATACAAAGGTATATCTGGAAATGAAACAATAAATCTAATAGTGTACCATTTTACCTTTTTCAGTCATTTCTTTCAACATATTCTTTTTATTAGGCCTTGCACAGTCAGGATCTTGGGGCTGCTTCGATGAGTTTAACAGAATTGACCTTCCCGTGCTATCTGTTGCTGCTCAGCAAATCTATATTGTTCTACAAGCCCGCAAGAAACACAAAAGCACTTTCATCTTTACTGATGGAGACTGTGTGGATCTGAATCCAGAGTTTGGCCTATTTATCACTATGGTAGGAATATACCTAAATACTACAGGAAACTCTAAGGAAATTTAGTAAGAACACCAACACCATTGACACATTTTCATTGCATGTCTAGAACCCTGGATACGCAGGCCGTCAGGAACTTCCTGAAAATTTAAAAGTGCAGTTCAGGACAGTGTCTATGATGGTACCAGACCGGCAGGTAAGCCCCGACTACTTTAACTCAAAAGTAATATGTTTTTTCTTTTTGCTGTAGTTGTTATAGAAATTACTTCTCCACTGTTTCTCAACTTTTGCAGATAATCATGAGAGTCAAACTGGCCAGTTGTGGATTCAATGAGAATGTTATCTTAGCCCAGAAATTCTTTGTCCTTTATAAACTATGTGAAGAGCAACTTACAAAACAGGTGAGAATCTTGTTGCCAGTGCATGCTTATTATTTTTTAATGATATTGATTTACTGCTGTTTGTCAGGTTCACTATGACTTCGGACTGAGGAACATCCTGTCTGTGCTGAGAACACTGGGGGCCAGTAAGCGAGCACGACCTGATGACACAGAGTCCAGCATTGTCATGAGAGTTCTGCGTGACATGAATCTTTCAAAACTGGTATGGCACGATTGTTGCCTGTGAGGTTTAATTCTTTAGTCATTGTATATTGTGGGCAGGTGCTAAACAGGCATGTGTGAATCTTGTGTTTCAGGTGGATGAGGATGAGCCCCTATTTCTTAGTCTGATTAATGATCTGTTCCCTGGTATTCAGCTTGATGGAAGCACATATACTGAACTTCAACTTGCTGTAGCCCATCAAGTTGAGCTTGCTGGTATTGTAAACCATCCTCCATGGAACCTTAAGCTGGTTCAGGTATCTTATCTCTTATTGTATATTGTGTAGTATTGTATATTTTTCTAGTCTCACTTATTACTGTTATTTACAGCTCTACGAAGCTTCACGAGTGCGCCATGGACTGATGACCCTAGGGCCAAGCGGAGCTGGAAAGACCATGGTTATCAACATTTTAATGCGAGCTTTGACTGAATGTGGAGCCCCACACAGGGAGATGCGCATGAATCCCAAAGCAATTACTGCTCCGCAGATGTTCGGCCGTCTTGATGCAGCCACCAATGACTGGACTGATGGTATCTTTTCTACTCTGTGGAGAAGGACACTTAAAGCTAAGAAGGGTTTGTTTCATGCATATTCAGAGCAACATTATGATGAATATTTCTCAATAAACATAAAACCTGCCATTGTAAAAGCTAATATACAGTAGCCAGAACTATATTATAAGAATAATACAGATCTTATTTCATAGTTGTTAAAATTATATACAAATCTTCCATCTACATACTGTATGATCACACTTACAGAAAACAAATACAGAACAACTAGTGCTATATAAACCAGACTGAAGCAAAGTTCATTCAGTGTAGCAGCTTTATTTTGTAAAAGCAGTTTCTGTTCACTTGTTGCTTAATCATTAGACAGCAGATCATACATGCTTACGCTTAACAATGTGAGAGGTATTACCTGTAAAAAGTATTTGAGACAGAACAGAACAAGTATTAGAATAAGTAACTGAAAATGTGGAAGAGCTACTTAAACTAAAATCTGTGTGATGTTGTGATGTCTTACTAATGTGCTTCAGGAGAGTTCATATGGATTGTGCTGGATGGCCCTGTAGATGCTATATGGATTGAGAACCTCAACTCTGTGCTAGATGATAATAAAACACTTACCCTGGCAAATGGCGACCGCATTACCATGTCTCCATCCTGCAAGCTTGTGTTTGAGGTGCATAACATGGATAATGCCTCTCCTGCTACTGTGTCCCGTGTGGGTATGGTTTTCATGAGCTCCTCAGCTCTCAGCTGGCAACCCATACTTCAGGTACAATTTTGTTAAATCATAAGTGTCCATGTTTGCAGAAAAATCGATGTAATGAAGGTGAAACACAATGCTTAGTTGGAACATGAACTTTATGTTGTAGGGATGGGCTCTTAAACGCAACGCACAAGAGGCACAAAGCGTTATGAGCTTATATAACAAGATATTTGATGATGCTTATTTGTATATGAAGCAGAACCTTAAACCGAAAATGGAGCTTTTGGAATGCAACTACATAATGCAGGTTTGAAGAGAAGCAAGATTGATTTTTTGATTGATTTAAACTGTTTTGAGAAACACATAGTTATTTATTATTATCTATCATCAGTCTGTGAATCTGCTTGAGGGCCTCATTCCAACCAAGGAGACAGGGGGCTTGGTTGGTAGCAAACACATGGAGCGCCTCTTTGTCTTCTGCCTGATGTGGAGCCTGGGAGCCCTTTTAGAGTTAGAGGATAGGGACAAACTGGAGACTTGCATCAGGGCACATGACTGTAAAATTGATGTTCCTCAAACAAAGCCAGGAGAGACTATGTTTGAGTACATGGTCAGCTCAAACGGTAACGAGTAATTCTGTACATCAAAATACCACCTTTTTGCTATCTTAATGTAGTTTTTAAGTGAGGTCTTGAAGGAATATTTTATTGTGGACATAGAAATGCTTGTATGTTGAATTCAGGTGAGTGGTGTCATTGGAATCACCATGTGGGGGAGTATATCTATCCAACTGACCATGTTCCAGACTACACCTCCATCCTTGTGCCAAATGTAGATAACACTAGGACGTCCTTCCTATTGGAGAATATTGCCAAACAACGCAAGGTTATCTTGCCTCTTTTAAAATAAAACTTAAAGTATTTTTCAGAAAAAATCATTCATTAAATACCAGAGAAATAGTTGTTGTTGTTTAGCTTTCTTGTATGCATGTTGTTTTTGTGTAGGCTGTACTTCTTATTGGTGAACAAGGCACAGCCAAAACAGTGATGATAAAAAGCTACATGAAAAAGTACGATCCTGAGACAGACTTGTCTAAGTCCCTGAATTTCTCATCTGCAACAGAACCCATGATGTTTCAGGTAGAATATTTGTGATATATTTATTTTTCTTTTTTTTTGTATGATTTCTTTTGTACAGAAACAGTTCTGAATAGTTTTTTTTGTTGCAAAGCAATTTCTTTCCATAACAGCGAACAGTGGAGAGCTACATTGAGAAACGAATAGGCAGTACTTATGGACCCCCAGGAGGACGCAGGATGACAATCTTCATTGATGATATAAACATGCCCATTGTCAATGAATGGGGAGATCAGGTACAGTTTTTTTTATCTACTATACATTTCTCTATATACTGTATTGTATTGTACTGTATGCTCAGTTACTTCAGTGTGAGAATTAAATATGACTATTCAAACAGATCACCAATGAGATAGTTCGCCAGATGATGGAAATGAATGGCATGTATAATCTGGACAAACCAGGAGACTTCACCACTGTTGTGGATGTACAGATACTAGCTGCCATGATTCACCCTGGTGGTGGAAGAAATGACATCCCACAAAGACTAAAAAGGCAGTTTACAGTGTTCAACTGTACACTGCCATCCAACACCTCCATTGATAAAATTTTTGGTAACTATCCCTATGATTATTAACTTTTCTGCTTCCTTTGGGTTGTATGACACCTAAATTATTTTATGTTGTCTCGTCTTTGCAGGTATTATTGGCTGTGGATATTTCCATACATGTAGGAAATTCAATCTGGAGATATCACATATGGTGAAGTACCTTGTGTCAGCAGGGAGGATTTTATGGCAGTGGACAAAGGTAGTAACTTGAAAGTATACATTTTTGATGACATATCCTAATGAAAGGTCAAAAGTCATTTAATATAAATAATGTGTTTCCATTTGAATGCCCACTCCACATATGGAGGTACTTTACTGTGTATTAATGTTTATCAGTGCAAACATAACCTGATTTTATCTTTTTACATTGAAGGTGAAAATGCTTCCCACACCATCCAAGTTCCACTATATCTTCAATTTGAGAGACTTGTCAAGGATCTGGCAAGGAATGTTAAACATTAAGGCAGATGAGTGTAATGATATTCCCACTCTTTTGGCTCTATTCAAAAGTGAATGTACAAGGGTCATTGCTGACAGGTACATTTCTTACATATACTGTAAATCCCCAGGCAAATGAATCAGAAATAACCTAAATAATACCCTAAATATTGTTTTGCTGCAGATTTATTTGCTCTGAGGACAGAGACTGGTTTGAGAAGGTTGTATCTCTTGTGATCCAAGAGCATGTTGACCCCAGTTTTGTCTCAGAACTTCAACGTGAGCCATACTTTGTAGACTTCCTGCGAGATGCTCCTGAGCCCACTGGGGAAGAAGATGATGATGCCTGTTTTGATGCTCCCAAAATTTATGAATTGGTATGAACGGTACTAAACTGTATTATATTTGTACACTAGGTATTAAAACTGTCATAAGTTGAGCAAAGTGATGTTCTTCCAGGTGCCAAATTTTGAAGTCTTATCCGAAAAATTGATGATGTATCAGGCCCAGCATAATGAGATTGTAAGAGGCTCTAGCCTAGATCTGGTTTTCTTCAAAGATGCCATGACTCATCTTGTCAAGGTCAGACTAGAAGTCAGCCTAATGAATACCTTTAGAGCAGGCTATGGAGAATTCTAACTAATTTGAGATTTGCTTTCTTTTAGATCTCCCGTATTATTCGAACAGATAATGGGAATGCTCTGCTGGTGGGGGTGGGAGGATCGGGAAAACAGAGCCTAACTCGCCTAGCTTCATACATAGCTGGATACAGCATCTTCCAAATCACACTGACAAGGTAAGAATAGAAAAAGTCTTACCACTGATCTTAGATTATTAGTTTACTTTAACTAAATGTTTAATAGTTAAAGCAACAGTATGTGACATAAAAAAAATAGAAATAAAAAAATAGAAATATGCTCCAAAATGCACCTTAATGTGGAGAAATTATATCAAAGCCTTCTGTGATCCAGACTCATTGGCAGCACTGCAAACACAGTGCAGGGATATTCATTCTAAAGGTTTCTGAGTAAGGCTTGCCACTACTAAGTGCTAGGTAGATTGTGGTGGAGCATTACGGAGTAGTCCACTGGAGGCATATTTCTTATTTCTTACACTGCTATGTTTTCTCATCAGGACATACAACATAAATAATTTCATCGATGACCTTAAACTGTTGTATAGAACAGCTGGGGCTGAGGGCAAAGGTATCACCTTTATCTTTACGGACAATGAAATTAAAGATGAGGCCTTCCTTGAGTACCTCAACAATGTTCTTTCTTCTGGAGAGGTGAAGACTTCTCTTTTGATATCTTTGATGCTTAAATCCAGGATCATCCTACATCCCTGTTCTTTCTTATTAGTCCCTTTACCTTCTCTGTTTGTAGGTCTCCAATCTGTTTGCTAAAGACGAGATGCAAGAGCTCACCCAGAACCTAATCCCTGTGATGAAAAAAGAGTTGCCTCGTGTTCCACCAACTTTTGACAACCTTTATGACTACTTCATATCTCGATCCAGAAAGAATTTACATGTAGTTCTTTGCTTCTCACCGGTAGATCAAACTTTGTACAGTATACTTAAAATTAATTATATTTGTTACCCAAAAGCAATATCCAAAAGGTGGGATACTGTGATACTGTATTTACTTGACTATTTCTCTTTTTTTTTTTTTTGTTGTTGTTGTGTGTTACTGTTGCGTTATGTGTAGCATTTCCTTTAATGATTTGTATCTTTCCACATTTATTTGTGTGGGTACACCTGAAGATCTGAAAATTCTGCTTTCGATTGCATTGTGTCTGCTCTCCTTGACAGGTGGGACAGAAGTTTCGCTCTAGATCCCTAAAGTTTCCAGGGCTGATTTCTGGCTGCACAATGGACTGGTTCACCCCTTGGCCCAATGAAGCTCTGGTGGCTGTGTCGAACTATTTCTTATCAGATTTTCCCATGGTTTGCTCCACTGATGTCAAGGCGTCTGTGGTGATCACCATGGGTACATATCATGACAAAGTATCCAGCACCTGTGAAAGCTACTTTGAAAGGTATAAAGAGCCAAACACATATAGTTCATATTGTTTTATTGGAATTAGTTATTTATAGATATTGATTTTTTTATTCAAGAAAATTACTTTACATTTGCTTAAAGTTGTATGTTTTTTGTCTTTCAGGTTCAGAAGAAGAACTCATGTCACCCCTAAATCCTACCTGTCTTTTATAAATGGTTACAAAACACTGTACTCTGAAAAGTACACCTATATCAACACACTAGCAGAGCGCATGAATGTTGGTAAGAAAATTAAGCAGCAAGCATATGATTGCTATAAAGATGACATGTATGGAGAATATTCCAAGGTTTACTTAAATAAAAAAAGCTTGAAAGATGTAATTGACATGCAGGGTTGGCCAAACTGATGGAGGCTAGTACGTCTGTGGCTCAATTATCTAAGGATCTTGAAGTCAAGGAAAAAGAGCTGGCTATAGCATCTGTCAAAGCAGACAAGGTAAACAATACTAGATACTGCACACTCCTCACCCTGCACATAGACCGTATATATAACTTAATATACAGTCTATGGCCATGCACAATATACTGATGTACAGTAATGGAATGGAAGCATCTTATCTTTATTTCACCATGTTTGTTCATCGGTTAAAGTGGGTTGTGGTTCATGTTTTTATTGCAAAGTGAAAATCTGGCTCAGATTATATAGAAACTCAAATTAATTGAATGTGGTAACAGTATAAGGACATGTAGTTTATTACATGATGTATTTGTTGCTGTATTTACTCACTGTAGGTAGTGGCAGAAGTGACAATAAGTGCTGAGGCTGCTACCATTGTGAAGAATGAGGTCCAGATTGTGAAAGATAAAGCTCAGAACATTGTGGAGGGAATTGAAAAAGAGAAAGCTGTTGCAGAGGAAAAACTGGAAGCTGCCAAACCAGCTTTAGAAGAGGCCAAAGCTGCACTGAATGTGAGCTTAATTGTAATTTTTGAAACATATACACATTTGTGTATTTTTTATTTTTTTATGTACCACACATTGTCTTTAAACTTTACAGACAATTAAGCCTGCTGATATTGCCACTGTGAGAAAACTGGCTAAGCCTCCACATTTGATCATGAGGATTATGGATTGTTGCCTGCTGTTATTTCAAAAGAAGTTAGAATCTGTCTCTGTTGATCCAGAACGACGCTGTCTTAAGCCATCGTGGGGAGATGCCCTGAAGGTTTATATAAATCCTTTTTAGAGAAATGTTTATTGTCATTATATCACAATTTCTCATAATTTAGATACTGAAAGCAACGGTGTAAATAGATTATCATGACTGATACTACAATCAGTTAAAACTTAATTTTGTAAATGTTCTTTGTCTGCTCCTAGCTTATGAGTGCTGCTGGTTTTATGACCTCCCTCCAGCAGTTTCAAAAAGACAAAATTAATGAGGAAACAGTAGAACTGCTGAGGCCCTACTTAGACATGGAGGATTACACAATGGAAAATGCCAAAAAAGTGTGTGGTAATGTAGCTGGCCTGCTAGCATGGACCCGTGCAATGGCTGTGTTCTTTGGCATTAATAAAGAAGTGCTGCCACTCAAGGTAAAGTCAGTCATCATCATCAGCAGTTTTTTTTAATTATTTTTTTTATTTAACTGTAGCCATTTTCTAAAAGAAAATATGCTTTGGTGGTGCTTTAATTGTTATGCTTCATAATGTGCTCTGTGTGGCTTTGTAAACTGTGTCTTTGTGTCTAGGCCAACCTGGCCATTCAGGAAAACAGATTCAGAGCGGCTAATAATGAGCTATGCAAGGCTGAGGCCCAGCTGGCTGAGAAGCAAGCAGAATTTGACAAAGTCAAGGCAAAATGTGATGCTGCTATGAAAGAGAAACAGGTGTGGGTGGACCTTAAAACATTTAATATTGAATATAAAATATTAATATTAAACTTGTGGATCACTTATAATATATTTTCAGGACTTGTTGGATGATGCTGACATGTGTAGGAATAAAATGCAGGCTGCATCTGCACTTATTGATGGACTTAGTGGAGAGAAAGTTCGCTGGATAGAGCAAAGCAAAGAATTTAAATCACAGATAAACAGGTGGGATGCAAAAAAACTTAATTGAATCAAGAAAAATATTTACATATTATTATCATAAGGTTTTTAGAGAGCTTCTTTTAAATAAAGAAACTCCTTATGTAATTTGCTTCTGATCTTCTTGGCAGACTTGTGGGGGATGTGCTCCAGCTCACTGGCTTTCTGTCTTATTGTGGACCATTCAACCAGAGTTTCCGTGACATGTTGCTGAAAGACATCTGGGAGGCAGAGCTCAGGAGCCATAAAATTCCTTTTACAGAAAATCTCAACCTCATTTCTGCCCTAGTGGACCCTCCCACTGTAAGAACAAAAGAGACAATTTTATACTAGGTACACAAAAATATTCATGTAATGAAATACCTGTGTGCTTCTTTTTATGTTTAAGATAAGTGAGTGGAACCTTCAGGGTCTGCCAGGAGATGACTTGTCCGTACAAAATGGCATTATCGTGACAAAGGCAACAAGATATCCCCTCCTCATTGATCCTCAGACTCAAGGAAAGTCTTGGATTAAGAAAAAAGAAAAAGGCCAATGCACTCCAAGTAAATAATAAAATAGAGTAGAGTTCTGCCATTTACATCCAAATGTGTTGTTTTAGTAACAAATAGTATGGGATTAATCTGTGGTCTCTATTTTGAGGTGACATCACTCAACCACAAGTTTTTCCGCACTCATTTGGAAGATTGTCTTTCTTTGGGACGTCCAATGATTATTGAAGATGTAGGTGAGGAACTTGACCCTGCTCTTGACAACATCCTTGAGAAGAACTTCATTAAATCAGGGACCAGTTTTAAGGTAATTAGTGATATCCTTTTGAAAACAATACAATTTCAAAATGCATCTTCTTCTAATCTTCGTATTTTCTTTGATTACATAGGTTAAAGTGGGAGACAAAGAGGTAAATGTGATGGATGGTTTCCAGCTCTATATAACCACTAAACTGCCCAATCCAGCATACACACCAGAAGTTAGTGCCAGGACCTCCATCATTGATTTCACTGTAAACATGAAAGGCCTTGAGAACCAGCTACTTGGTCGTGTCATCCTCAGAGAGAAACACGTCAGTCATTTTGTACATGTTTTTATTTTGTGAAGCTGTAAATACTGTAACATTGTAATGTAGTATATGAAAACACAGCAAAAAAGTTTTTGAGTGGCATCATGGGATACTACTCTAATTTAATATTTCTTTTGGTATTACCCTCTCTTATTACAATATTGTGTGTGTAGTATTAGTTGTGCCTTGGGATACTTATAAATTTTAGTTAAATTTATAAATTCTCACTCATTTAAATTCTTGTAACAGGAACTAGAGGCAGAAAGACTGAAGCTAATTGAGGATGTTACTGCTAATAAGAGAAAAATGCAGGAGTTGGAAGACAACTTGCTGTACAAGCTTAGCAGCACAAAAGGTAGATTTGCTGCTGGTGTAGTTTAATGCCATACCTGTAATGTAATATATTTTTCTAAACTTTAAAAAGTTTTTCTGTTTTTTTGGTGAAAGGCTCCTTGGTTGATGATGATTCCATGATTGGCATTCTGAGTACAACTAAGCAAACTGCTGCCGAAGTTAGCGTAAAGCTCAGTGTTGCAGCAGATGCAGAACTCAAGATCAATATAGCTCAAGGAGAATATCGTCCAGTTGCCTCCCGAGGCAGCATCCTTTACTTCCTCATAACTGAGATGAGTATGGTCAATGTCATGTACCAGACTTCCCTGGGTCAATTCCTAAAAATCTTTGACCTGTCATTGGCAAGGTATAGTTTTGGTTTAATAAATATATCTGACAAATGTTCTAATATGTTTATCAATCATATTTATTTATTTATTTTTCAGGTCTGAAAAATCCTTTAAGACTCAGAAGCGAATTGCAAACATAATTGAATATTTGACCTATGAGGTGTTCAGATACACTGTGAGAGGCCTCTATGAAAACCACAAGTTCATCTTTACACTTTTGCTGGCGCTGAAGATTGACTTACAGAACAATAAAATAGAGCATGACAAATTTCAGGTTCTTATTAAAGGTAATATTACTGCCACTGCTATAAAATTTGTAATCTATCTTCTGTTAGATGGTCACCCAAAATATAACTGTTTTCAATAAACAAATAGGTGGTGCAGCTCTTGACCTGAAGACTTGCCCACCTAAGCCATTTACTTGGATCCTGGATACAGTTTGGCTAAATGTGGTGGAACTCAGCAAATTGTCCCAGTTCACTAGCATCATATCTCAGGTAACCTAAAGTTCCATAGGTCATTTGTCTGAAACCTCCAAATGAGTGTCCATACAAAGTGTTGCTACTGACATTTTGTAGGTGTCTCAAAATGGGAAACCCTGGAAAGCATGGCTCAATCTTGATGCACCAGAAGAAGGTGTTTTTCCAGAAGGATACAACTCACTCGATGTCTTCCATAAACTTCTGCTAATCAGGTTGGATCTCACTGCTATCATGTTGATTATATTTTCAGACACTTTGGAATTATGCTGTATTCTTACTAGGTATAGTATGTCTTCCACAGGTCTTGGTGCCCTGATCGTACCTTGTCTCAGGCGAGAAAGTATGTGGCGGAGTCCTTGGACATGAGGTTTGCTGAGCCAGTTATCTTGAACCTTCACAGCACATGGGAGGAAAGTGATCCTTGCACCCCTCTAATTTGCTTCCTTTCCATGGGCTCGGATCCCACTGACCAAATTGAGGCACTTGCTAAGAATCTACAACTTGGTGAGTTTTACTGCCATACACCTCATAAACCTGTAACTTTTATGAAGTACTGATTTTAACCCTGAAGAATAATGCCTGCATTGTTGTGCCTTATAGAATGCAGAGCTATATCCATGGGTCAAGGGCAAGAAGTTCATGCACGAAAGCTTGTTCAAACATCAATGACACAGGTTTTATTTCAAAGTTAATGAAAGTAGTATGCTGTATGTATGTTATTTTACCTGACCTGTAGCCTTTGTATCTGCATATGTTTAGGGAGGCTGGGTCCTTCTGCAAAATTGTCATCTGGGTTTGGAGTTTATGGATGAGTTGCTAGAAACCATCTCAACTGCAGAGACCATACATGATACTTTCAGAGTGTGGATTACCACAGAACCACACAATCAATTCTCCATCACACTCTTACAGGTGACCCTGTGTAAAGTTTTATCTACAGTAAGGTTATATAAATTCTGCATGCATTACTTTGTATCTTGATCTAACCTCTGTGCAGGTAAGTACTGAGTTAGTTGTATAGACAGCACATGTACAAGCTTAGAGCAAATGGTTGTCATCTCTTTACTTTCAGTGTTCCATCAAGTTTACCAATGATCCACCACAGGGAGTGCGTGCTGGCTTGAAACGAACATTTGCAGGAATTTCACAGAATCAATTGGAAGTCAGCAACCTGCCCATGTGGAAGCCATTGCTCTACAGTGTTGCCTTTCTCCATACTGCTGTACAGGTATGTTTCATTTGAAACTTCACTAATGAAATGAGTGGAGCTATATTTCAAGCAGCTAATGACAAAATACTACCCCTGATAGAGTTCAAATAAGAATCAGATCAAACAATGGAAGAAATTTTGACATAGCCCCACTTCATCTGACAATTCTTATTTTTTGTTGTTATTTTGGCGAAAATACAAAAACACACAGAACGCGATGAAACAGAGAGAGCTGGAAAGCTACACTCTAACCAGGACTAGTTGTAAACAAACAATATATACTTAGGGGACTGAGCTGCAGGTTAACCAGAAGGGAGGGGGGAGCATAAGGTAATGCCAAAGGCAAATAAATATAATAAAAATGTTACTGATATAATATTAGTTATAACTAACTAAAATGGGGGACTGCAGACCAGAGCAGGAGGGAGTGACAGAGGGTTCCTTTTTTTTCATGATCCTTACTCAACCTGGAAGTCATTTCAGTTCTCCCTCTTGCAAGCACAGTCTCAAGTTTCTTATTTTCAGCAGCAAGGAGCAATGCTTGAGAAGAAAGGACGAAGGATACAAAAGGCCGTCCTTCACAGAATACTGATATTTATATGCTCATGTGCATCTAGGTTGTGAGAAATAAATACTATGTCCATTCAAGATTCAAAAAGCTTTATTAATTCCATAGGGAAATTGACAGCTGAGTTGCTGTCATCGGAAAAAGATGTCACCTCCGATGTCAGTTCAGACGAAATTATGTCTCATATCTCTAAAAACATTTGTTTCAAATGTTTCCTCCCTTCTTCCATTTTTTCCCTACATCTCTCCTTACATGGGAGTGATTTCATTGGTAGAGAAATATGGATGCACACAGTATAAGAGACTTGATACAATCTGAAAATTGTCTAAATGCGATGTGAATTCTGCAGCTTGTTATGTACATAATTTTTGCTATTCAGTTACTGAAAAACTATTCAACATGGCAAACAATCCCAAAAATTTAAGACAAAATAATGATTAGATTTGATTATATTTGTAAATGCTTGTTTTATTCCTTCTTTTTTGAGGAACGACGCAAATTTGGACCATTGGGTTGGAACATACCTTATGAGTTCAACTCTGCTGATTTCACTGCAAGCGTTGAATTTGTTGAGAAACACTTGGATGATTGCGGCCCTAGAAAGGTGAGCATCTACAGCCATGGTCTAACTTTAAAATACTAATATTTTTTGCCACTTACCATCATGTTTTTCCCAACAGGATGTGTCATGGGTAACAGTAAGATACATGCTAGCCGAGGTGCAGTATGGAGGAAGGGTTACAGATGACTATGACAAACGCCTGCTCAAATGTTTTGCTCGTGTAAGACCCCATTTTTGTTAATTCATGCATTCAATTTTTGTTATCAATAATTCTATTTATTGTGTTATCTATAAGCAAGGTAATGCTACATGATAAATTGTGTTTTGTATTGCAGGTATGGTTTAGTAAAAAGATGTTTGACCCATCATTTTGTTTCTACACTGGCTACAAAATTCCAGTGTGCAAGACAATAGAGGAGTACATGGAATACATTCAGAGCTTGCCTGCTGTGGATTCACCGCAAGCTTTGGGGCTGCATCCTAATGCTGACATTACGTGAGGAACTTTATTCTAAAACAGTTAAAGAGAATGATGATACTGTGCAGAGTATGTGTGTGCTATTATAATGTGCAGTATTATTACTAACATAGCATTTTTCTTTGTGTTGAATGTTGACCAGGTATCAGACAAACACATCTGCTGAAGTGCTAGACACAATCACAAACATTCAGCCGAAGGAAAGCGGAGGTGGATCGGGAGCAACTAGAGAATCCATTGTTTACAACATAGCAGAGGACATGTTAGAGAAACTGCCCACTAATTATGTGCCACATGAGGTGAGTTTGCTTTATTATTGGTCACAGTCAAATATTTCACCAACTAAAATCTAAACTGCAACTTTCATGGGTTAAGGTTAAAGCCAGGCTATTGAAGATGGGAGCTCTGAATCCAATGAACATCTTCCTACGTCAGGAAGTGGATAGAATGCAAAGGATTATCAGTGTGGTGCGCGCTAGTCTGACTGACCTGAAGTTAGCCATTGATGGCACTATTATAATGAGTGAGGTCAGATTTAGCCTATCATTCACTCTAAAACAGCAGCACTGTCATTTAAAATAGTTCTTTTACGGTTTAAATGCAGTAAAACTACTTATCTGTACTTGACTCTTAGAACCTCCGAGATGCCCTGGACAATATTTTTGATGCCCGTGTACCAAACCTTTGGAGGAAAATCTCCTGGGAGTCATCTACACTGGGCTTTTGGTTCACTGAGCTTCTAGAAAGAAATAAACAATTCCACAGCTGGGTATTTGAGGGAAGACCTAAAACGTTTTGGATGACAGGCTTCTTCAACCCGCAGGGTGGGAAACATGCTTTTGTAAAGTAGAGCCTTTTTAAGATCACCTTACCACCAATTATTTATATAAATATTGATGATGTTAAAAGTTAAATGTTAGTTAAACATCTCAAACAACAGTCAGTGAGGCTGATTTGTGTTCAGATTACATAACTACAATATAGTAATAAAGTTTTTCCTGGGGGATGTTTGCAGGGTTCCTAACAGCCATGAGACAGGAAGTAACAAGGGCAAACAAAGGCTGGGCTCTGGACACAGTTACTCTGCATAACAAAGTCCTAAAGCAGGCAAAGGAGGAGATTATGACTTCCCCTACTGTAAGTCAAATAGCATGAAAATACAGTATTGGCAATGCACCAGATCATATTAGTAAAATGTAAATCTCAAATTTATCTTACACTAACTTTTAACAGATCAGATTTTGTAGTAAGCAAAACAGTATTATATTATATTATATTACTGTCATTGTGAGTGATGAGTAAAAATGTGATGTTTATTCTTCTAAGAAAACACGAATTGTTCTGTGACTGACCCCCTTCTTCCTATAGGAAGGAGTTTATGTTTATGGTCTGTACCTGGATGGAGCTGGCTGGGACCGAAAAAACACCTATCTCGTTGAGTCCTCAGCCAAAGTGCTTTTCACACCCTTGCCTGTCATTCACATGTTTGCCATCAACTCTACTGCACCAATGGATCCTAAGCTTTATGTCTGTCCCATCTACAAGAAACCAAGGCGCACAGACCTGAATTACATCACAGCAGTGGTGTTACCTACAGTGGAATCACCAGACCACTGGATCTTGCGTGGGGTTGCCCTGCTCTGCGATATCAAATAAATGCTTGACTTTACAACATGTAACAGTTTTATAAGGGAAATAAATATTTCCATGTCAAATACATTTGAACCAACATACTTGCAGGACGTTGAGTTGAATTGGAATTCTGACAGCCATGACTACACAGTGAGATCTCATCAATCAAATGAGAAACTCTACAAGTAACCTAAACTAGTGTTTGAGAATGAGGCATTTAGCAAATCCCCTTGCATCCATTTTGCCCTCCTTAAACAGTGAAAACCGTTTACTACTACTCACCATTGTTATACAAGTAGGTTTCCTGAAAATAAATGAAAATGTGTGATTAATGGTCGAAAACTGCAAATGACAAATCCACCAAGAGTAGTTACTACATTTACATGGAGGAGGGAACAGGAACACTATATAGGTAAGAAAACAGTTTTCAAATGAGCCACGCATCACATTTTGGCAACCAATTAATCTCCATGTCTGTTCTGTACACAGGACCTGTACCAAATCATGTCATCTGTGGCGGGCAGAGATCATCTAGTAATCACCATGTTTGTTGCTGTCTCATGCTGTCTGTTCTACCTGTTGTAAGAGAAATTGTAAGTGTTTGAATTACTTTATAGAAAAGCCAGAGAGCCCCAACATGTCAGAAGATAAAGACAACCACCAGAGTTGACATTTATTTGAGCACCAAAACACAGGTAGCCGATGTTGGTAAATACATATGTAGTACAAATGAGTACTTGAGTCTCACTGTAAGACCTATATATACTTATATTAGCTCCGCTAAATAACAGTGTTTACTGTCAATGTTTTAATAAGCAGACCAAGTAAAGTTTTTGAAATAAATAGAAATAAGATATATAAGATGTAAATATAAAATATACTATGTGATATAATATTGCACATTTCTTTGACAAACCAGATGAAAAATCATCCATGCAGTCTTTATTTTTTGAAAATGCATTTTTTACAAATATATGATGGCAAAGAAAACGACAATCAATCCAACTGACTGCCTTTTTAAAAAACAAAAGCTTCTATTGCCAGTCGATTTTACTTTAGTTACATTCAGTGCTATGTAAGATGTCTTCTAAAAGTTCTGTTAGGATTAGTTAGTCATTTTTTAGTTTGTTAAGATTGAGATGAGTTATAAGACTTGATGTTTATCAATACAATCAAAGAAAAGTTCATCCAATAATGTGTCTGAATTCTGTGTGTGTATGAAAAGGGAGCGAGAGCTGTTTGTGTGCGATGTCCTTTTTCTCAAAGTGAATACTGGGGTGAAGACGAGCATCTGGCGCCAGCCATCAAACCCCCGTCCCCTGAGTGGTCAACAATAATGTCAGGAGGGGAAAATAGTGTCCCTTTGAAAAGTGTTCTTAATCAAACCCAATTAATTCCGCTCTTTTCCCTTATTATTTCCACCGTTGGCCGTGTTCTGCTAGTCACCCTGTTAACTAGAGCCTCAGCCTCAGCAGAGGTCATGCTTAACCAAGCAAAATAACATAATAATGTGTGTAATGCAATGTAATGTAATGCTGGAGTCTAGCAAATTCTGGGTGTTAAATAAAATCTTTCTGACAAAGGTGTGTGACAGAGGGTTATCAGTGGACAAAGCAAAGTCAGGGACTTTTTATCTATTTCCTTGGTCTGATTTATTATGCCAAACTCTTAAGCTGTCCTTGCAAAATGAACAGCTTGACAGAGACACAAATATAAATACATATATGTCCTAGCTGTCAACAAAACTGATTGGTTTTACCTTGTCTACCTGCTAAATATTTTTTACAAAGTGCATAGATACAACCTAAATTCATACAAAAATTAAATGGGGCAGTTAGGCCACATGGGCTACTGGGGGCAATTAGAACTTGAGCCCTTATGGCCTCTACAGCCTACCAGGCGAGGCCTCCTGACACCCCTGGTTGGGCCTGATGGAGTGGAGCTTTATCTGCCTAACAGCCTGGCAAAGCTCCATGTGCCTGGACGAACACAACAGGCCTCCATCAGGCCTGCTCACTCTGTCACAGCTTACATGGCCTATTGTAGGGCAGTGCTCATTAACAGCACTAAGTCATGTTGGTGCCCCACTAATAGATGTGAGGAAAGGAAAACAAGTGCCACAATGAAAGTGCTTCTACAGTAGTGTTACTGTAACTTTATGTATGTAGAAAGTTAATGTTACATGCTCACATATTTAGAAAAGTTTCTTTCTAATAAAAGTATTGTTCCTTTTTACGTCTTTGGCCTTTTAGTTCACAGTTGTCAACAATATTATGGATGCTGCAATTTCTAAAGGCCTTTCAATTCCTCTTCTTTACACATCATTACGATGTCCACAGTCTATAGCAGATAAAAACATTCCTGGAGATCTCAGTATTACCAGTATAATGTAATCTAATGATATATTTTTGAAAAATAGAGGTTCTCTTCCTTTTTCCTTGTTGCTATTATAGCCACAACGGTAAACAGAATTAAGAAAGTTGCTCGTTTTAAGAAAAACAGTCTTCTGCATCAATTTAATTTAAGTGCACATGTATTCTACAAATCTCACCCACTGTCACCATGACCTTACGTCTTTGTGCAACGTCATCTCCTAGTCGTGATTCAACAGTTACATAAAACTGTACTATTTCCAAGAGGTAAGAGAAGCTGCCAGTACCCATTAACTTTCCCACTCTAAATCCATCTGACTTAAGTCAGTATTTTATCAACATCGCCATGAGAACCAACCTTTACGAATGAGGATGAAGATTAATAGGGCAGAGTGAAGAACAACACTGATGTTATGTATGGCTGCATTTGTAGATTAGAAATAATTTAAATGGGAAGGTTTGAGGGGAGGGGTAAAGTTAATCACGGTTTTTGGGGGCATCTGAGGGCATTCTGTCTATGGCTGAGAATCTGAGGTTAATCGCTTTAAAATCAGTAATTAGGTGTTAAGAGGTATGCTTGTCTGTTTAAATTAGCCTCTGAGCCAGATTACGCTCTGTGACTTCCGTTGACCTCCCCCATCAGGACTCGAGAGTCCAAAAGGCATTTTTAATGATCTAAATAAATCAAAACAAAGGTTATTTTGAGTATTCTAAAACTGTCAATTTCTAGACAACTAAATACCAGCAAATACTCTTAAAACAAAGCATAAAAATCCTTAGGAAGTATGTGAGTTCATGAAATCTTACACCCAGCAAAGATTTGAAGTATGTTGTTTTCAAAAAGTGGTGAGAATACCATTTAAGCAGCAATTTATATAAGTTTGTATAAATGTTTAAATCTTTGAACATAATACAGAAGCAAGCTTCAATGCATTGACACCTGTTGATTATGGCAAGCATTAAATCTTGACCCCTTCTCACCACCAAAATAAAACCACCAGGTGGTCTTATGCTGTGACTGATCTGTGTATACAAAATCATTGATACATATAAATTGAAGTATTTCTTTTACTTAAACAAAAGTGTCTACTCCCAAACAATGTGAACAAAATGAAAATAAATGACCGCAAGATCAATTAACCATGCGGGGAAAAAAATGTTCTTTGAAAATTAATTACATTGTTATTTAAAAAATATCTGATTTTCAAACTTTTTTTTCTGTCATGTATCCTCTTCGTTAGTACATGAAACAAACGGAGGAAACATAGTTTGTAAACATTTACAAGAGCGTGTCAGCAGTCCTTCAACACTGTCTCATGATTACATGTGCTGCCAGGTTTTATCCATCGACTGAATGTGCTCTTTGGCCTTCATCCTGAGTGTGGCGATGCTGGAACTCCTGTCATCCTCCATTGGGTATTTATCATTGAAGCTGGGGGGGCACTGGTAGGGAGGTGGGCCCATGGGCTGCATGCCCTGCACCATGCCCGGGGGAGTGTTGAGGAAGCTGTGGCTTGGATAAGAAGGCTGCAAGCCCTGGGGAGAGCCCATGAACCCTGGGATGGTATGCATGGGCGTGGCACTCGAAATGGGCGAAGTCAGCCAGGGATCTAGGGGCATTGGGTTAGCTACTGGACCCACACTGGGCGGCATTGGGGGGCGATTGAAGGATAGCATGGGGGAGTCATGGAGCTTCATGGCGCTAGTGTCCATCTTTTCTTGACGTCTCCACTTTGCCCTTCGGTTCTGGAACCAGACCTGTACAGAAAAAATATGAAAAATAACATGGCACTACAGTGTAGTGATAAGCATAAAGATTTGTGGTTTCTGCCACTGTATTTTCAGATATTATTATTAGAATCATGCAATAGTCCTAAACATGTTTATGGTGCCTATAATTTTTTTACAGTTTTAATTTAAATTTGAAATAATATCTAAGTATGTGTATTTGTGTGTGTATCTGGAGCAAGTATATGTATTAAAAGTAGATTTGGAAGTTGGATCGGCCAGAGTAAAAATACAAATTATCTGGCAATTAAATGTGGTATTCTTTATCTAGTCTCTACCTGAACTCGAACTTCAGGCAAGTTGACCTTCATTGCCAACTCCTCACGACTGTAGACATCTGGGTAGTGGGACTTCTCAAAAGCTCGCTCTAGCTCATGAAGCTGATACGTGGTGAATGTGGTACGATTTCTTCTGTGTTTCTTTTTAGTGTGCTCTTCGTCTTTTATGGTCTCTGGAGACCCCTCAGCAGTGTCCTCTTCCTTCTGTAGGTCACTCATTTCTCCATCACACTTGTCACCAGAGAAAAGGCCAGACTCTAATATGTAGGAGAGCAGATATACAGTGCAATTTAGATTATGTACCAACATCTTTCATTAAATTATAAAAATAGTATAAAAAAAAGTTTGTCAACTGCCTGATTGTAAAAACCAAACCGAAATGAAATGGGACACCTCAGTGGCAGCATTTTTACCTGTGTTGGCTGTAATGGTATGCAACTTTAATTATTGAACACATCATTTAATAAATTAGTATTAAGAAGAGTATCAGAATTATATATTAATACCAAATTAACACATTGGAATTAGTGTAAAATTTTCAGTCTTTTTGTTCTGGCACTGCTGCTATCTTGACAAATCTTTTTTTGACGAAGTAAAGCTGAGGGCATGCGGACAGAACGAGATTGAGCTAAAATAGCAATTAAGGACCTTGGAGACATAGGACTGCTAAAACTGCGAAAGCAAACATAAATCAATCAGTCCTGCAGTTTATGGGTAGTTAGCCTACCTACAACTTCAACTTTGGCAACTCACTGTTGGGACTCAGGTCCCATGGTTCCCAGTTGTCCCAAAAGACAACTTGGTCAGTATTTATTTAATATAAATAACTAAAGAAAGATAACAGTTTAAGAAAGTAGGAAAAGCATTCCTCACAGCAGAAATTTAAAGTAAAGCCTTCTGTGTTTTAGGGACAAGCCGTCCAGTCACTTCCTACAGTACCTTCAGCTGTGTCAGTCTGTGTGTTAATTTCATTCAAGAGACAATCACAACAAGGAAACCTAAAAAATAACAGTGAATATTTTCTTACACTGTCTTTTTCTCTAGCTTTTAGTTAAGTCATTTGTGAAATCTAGGATTATTTTGATGGAAACATTTTAACATACAGCTTGTTCAGAAAGTGAAATCTTAGCTCTTCCCCACACGATAAAACAGCTTAATGACTGATGGCTCTTTATACTGTTGAGGGTTGGAGAACCCCAGGGGTTTGGCAGGTGCACATGTCATCACATCTTTCACTGAATTCTTCCTTTGTAGTAATCCCATAGTAACAGATGCTACCTGTTAAATCCACAAGTCCCCGCCTCTTCTAATCTAACAAGGGATTTTAGTTGGCTTCTGCCCAAGCCAAGTAAGCAATCATAGACCAGATTGTGAAGATTGTTTCTTCCTAGAAAACGATGTAGAGCAAGTGGGCCATGTGTGTAATGCACCAAAGCTCATTAATCATACCAAATCGTTTAAGGCAGTATGGTGAGTAGATCATTGGTGTGGATCAAAGTTGCCAAGCTGCAAACGCTTTCTGTTCAGGATAGTTTGGTCTGATCATTGTTGAACTATAAGAAATTGTGTGTGTTTTAAAAAGCTGTTTGTCAGGGAAATTATTCTCTCACCTTTGTTTAAAACAGTGAAGATTTTATTTAATATGCACAACTGTAGACAGCTCATAAAATCTTGAATGACTGTGGCAAAAATATTTGTGACTGTCAGGAGTCATTCCTCAGGCCTAAGACCCATTCCATGGTCTTTGCATATTGTCCTCTCAATGGACACTGTCATAGAAGAATATACGATATATCATATCAGTCATGTCTGTGAAGCACCAAAAGTGTGATCGTATAATGTAAAAGTGTAAAAACTTCACAGGCAGATGATGTCAATGTTTATTCAAAAAAACTCTTATTTTGTCTATGAAACACTTAAACGGTGGCAGCAAGTGTATAAAGAGTTGGTTTGACTGAAATTAGACATTGTGGTCAACGTAGATTGTTTATAGTTGAATCCAGTAGTAAAAAAACCTAATACTAGTAGGCATAGCATGTAACATGTTACAGGAGCAGAAGCTCTGTTTGTCCAGGTGTGTCTTAACACGCGCCATACAGAGGTACAGTACAGAGTGTAGGCCATCCACAATTAGAAGGTGTTCAGAGCCCAAGTGACATTAATAGAAGATAAATGAGTGAATATTAGACAATAGTCTTGGAGCATAAAAATACACTTCAGGCCGTGTTTAATATACAGTAAATTTAAAGGCAAATACAATGCTAGAAATGATATGCTCTGTGCACACAGCTGGATTGATTATTGTCTGTGAAACAGACAATAATAGATGAAAGAATATACATTCCTGCTCCTCATGGACTTTTTAGTTTGTTAAGATACTGTAGGTTGTAGCTATGACAATGAATTGTTAATATTCTCTTCTCCTAAGCATAAACATGTCTTGAGCTATTTAATATCATATCATCATCATCAATATAATATAGGCTATACTCAGCTACACTCAGTTGTGCTTAATTATATCCTACATATACAAAAGATTGTTGTTTTTCATAAAATAGTTTAGGGTTGACTGGCTAACAACATTTAGAAATGGCTGCCCAGAGATTATAATATGTTGCAGTTGCTAAGGGATATATAGGTGTCCATTAATCTACAGCACTCTAACTGTCTTTTTGTTTGTAGCTTTTTGTAAGATCTGTCTGGTAATAATTTAGGTAACTGGTAAATAGTTTTCTAACATTTAAAGGATCATGTATATCATGTACTTTAATAGGATTTTTAGCATGCATATAGGAAAACAAAAGAGATTAAAATTACTAGTATGCATCAAACAACACCCCTATTACATTTGCCTGCAGTTGCTTTTACTTTAGTAGTGGCTGGGAGTAGGGTGTTTACACTGACTTGCTTCCATCTAGACTACAAGTGGTTCTACACACACACATAAACATTATTGTAAAAAGCAGAGCCTTATTTTAGATATGTTCAGCAGCACATAGTTAGCAAAGCAAACAGATATGTCAGTCTGAATTTCCATTAGCAACATAGTAAGCAAAGCACATGAAGAGCAGAAGTAGCTAATTACATTACTGTAATTTAGACACTCTTCCCCTCAGGTGTGCCAGTAAACTAGCAAGCTCACAACCTAGAACATGGCACTAAAATCATCCTGTGTTGAATGTAACTATTATTTATATTATCATATACTGATTGAAAAGAAGAAGCGACACAGCAGAGAAAGACTTGTGGCAGGGAAATGGTTCTAAAAAAGATATACATACATACTATAAACTATACATATCTCTAAAATTATATGTATATTCTTTATTTAGATTAAATTAATTTTGTGATTTGATGTGTGATATGTCTACTATAATTTTAAAGCAATGTAAGGAGACATCTAATGGGAAAATGGGGATTCAGTTGGTTGATGAACAAATCTAGCATTAAACGAACACTATAAGCAATTTGTTCCTAATCTTCGTTTCTTTTGCTGGCCTTTATATTTCTGTTTTTGAACTGCAGATGTGAAAGTATCACATCACATCACAAATATTTGCCAATAATTGACAGCAGTGCCGATTATTGCATATAAATCTCTGGCAAGCTCAATTTAACACTTATTACACTTGTTGCATAGTTAAAGGCAAACCCCCCTGAGCTCTTTATGATCCTGAAGAAATGTATCAGCAAGGTTTTGTGCGTGATTAAAGTTTGTGTTGTGAGCAAACTCACCATGGTAGGAAGAATGCTGGGAGCTGTCACCCAGTTCTGGAAGGTGCCCATAGGGATCTGACGGGATATGTTTTTCAGGGTGGTTTGGGTTCTCTCCATTGGCTTTTTGGCTAGCATCATCTCCTACTGAATGAAGTAGTGAATCCTGGTCTTTAGTGAATCCCAGTATAACATCGATACTGTGGACTCTGCCTCCACCACTTGATCCAGCACCTTTTGCCATGTCATAGTTGTCGAGGCAGCTATCATCCACTATTCCTAGGGTATCCATTGACAAATGCATCCGAGCCTTTGGAGACTCTTTCTTTCTTGTTAGAAAAAAAAAATCTCACTGCAAAGCGAGAAAAAGCAAAAGCAGCGTTGGTATATTTTTCTACTTTACGTGCTGTATTGTTCAAGGATCACTTTAGTAAGGTTGTATTTATTGTTTCCCCAAGAGTGGAACAATTTCATATCTTTTCCTGAAAGTGAATAAAAGAAAAAACCTTTAATAGGAATCTAACATCACTAGTGTTTCGTTCAATATTTTAGTCTGTAGGATATGTTCGTAAACAGATTTCCTTGTTTTGATTAATAGGAAATACTTTAAATAGTGAGTGTCAATATGTTTCAAGTTTTTCTATAACAAATAATTTCATTGTACCGTTTCAATGATAACCACAAATGGGCATGTTTTGTTGATGACAAATTGCCACTTTTTGTCAATTAGAAGGGCACTTAAAGAAAAAAATAAATTTTTTTATCAGTGGACAGTTAATTTGATATAAAAATGTACCTAAAGACAGTTCTTTGTCATCATAGGCACAACAACAAACAAGCTAGTATGGGACAATGTTTTCATCTCATCATTTGAACAAATTAATACGTATCATACTTAACATATTATGCAATAAGTAAGTAAGTAAGTAGTCTTACCTTCTTTCAGATTCCCACCACAGGCTATGCTACGCACATGGTGTCTCTGTAGTCCATAAGTAGTCTAATGGCACTGACAATATTTAGTGTAGGCGATTGTTACTCCCATTTAAAACCTTGAAATCCCCTGTACACAAGTGAGCAAGCACATGTAATGTCTTTCTGTCCTGACAAAACTCTCTTTAACCACACGAGACACCAAAGCTTGCAGGGTAATGGTAGTAAAACCAAAGGGTATAAGAGGTTTATTAATTGGAATCCTTCCCCTTTAAGAATGACTGACAGTTGTTTTCTGGTCAAGTAATTGCTCCAAATGTGTCCTGCATTCAGACCACAGAGGGAGGCCATTGCTAATAATGCCTCGACAAAACTTTCTTTCAAAAAATCTATTGTCTGGAAGATAATGGCTCGTACAGAGAGTTTTCGCTAATCCCTTCATTAGAGACAATGTAAAGGAAGAAAGACACAGAGATGGACTTTTAACTTGAATGGCTACACATTGCAAAGACCTCTCTTAAAAAATAGTTTAATTTAAGTAGGCAATTCATTATTTATGAGTACTATTGCTTCTGGAAAGACAGACTAATAAAAAAATGAAATAAAATGAAGTTAATCAAATGTGACTACATTACACTGTTTTGCGGGAAATGTCTAAGTAGTGTTACAATGGTGTCCAATTTAAGAGATCCTGTCTAATTATGCAAAGTTCCTATAAATAGTGCAAAAGTAATAAGATGCATTATACAAAATAATTTTTTCTTAATTGTGCTTAAGGAAAGCAAAAGCAAAAAGTTAAAGTATATGTCTAGAGAAATAATAGTTAAACAGTCCCTTTTTTAACCTAATTGTGTCAAAGTTAAATATATTGCAAATAATCTGGCCTGTTATGCTAATAATTTTGTTCTGCCTCTGATAGTTCTCTCTGAGGAATTGGGTTAGAAGCATTGTGCACATCGTACTGCAGCCTACAAGTTTCTCCTTTGCCAGCTGGCACAGCCAAAGCTGTAGCAGCTACAGTAGGTGTTGCAGAAATCAATCCCATCCTTAATGAGGCTAAAGACTTAACCAGAGATTTCCTCTGACCTCACTCCTCCTAACTTTTTTGCATGTCAGACACAAAATCCAACACAGAAAGGTGTTTTGTTTTTGTTTTGTTTTGTTTTGTTTTGTTTTACATTAAATTATGTTTTGTGACCAAACAAATGTTTAAAAAAAATCCCCAAATTGTGAAAATGGGTTAAATCTCAAAAATCAGATAAGCTAAACTAAATGCATATAGTCAGTATTTTTTATTTTATATTACGTTATTATACCATTAAGGAGATAGCATTTTGCATAATCATGGGTGGTAAAAGGTTAACATATTTTATCAACCATTTGACTTTACACTTGTTTTCATGATTGACACATGCTAAGCAGCTGGGGAATTTTAGATGCTAACAAGTTTAAAGCCATCTGGCAACACAGGGCTACATTGCCAATGCTTTCTACAAGCAGAATGGCTGTGGGTAAGTGGCTTGGCTGAACACCTTTTCTTAGTTGTCAAGGCTGTTTTCCAAGAAAGCAGAGACTGACAAGCTCATTACTTTTGCCTGTGAGAGAATGAAATTAAGAACTTAAAGATGCACGTGTCACAGGGATATCCATGAAGTAGGTTTGGCCATAATGACAATAGAGAATGTTACGCTTGTGTTTTCAGTTTTCAGTATATTCATTATTCATAAGGTGCTATTATATTTAACTGTAGGTAGGTTTTTGTTTTTTTGTATCAATTCAAAAGTATACTGCAGCAAGGCCAAACAGTGAAAGGAGCATAAAAGAAAAGAATTACATTTTTCTAAAGTCTATCTTGAAAGAATAGTCAGGTGCCAATAAGTGCATTGAAAGCGTTTTGCTTGCTGTAGCACTGGCTATAGAAAATATCCCCTCCTAATGAATTTTTAGTCTAATTAAACTGTATGCAAACATGAAGCATGTATCTGATGCAGGTATCAGTGTTTAGCCATCTGACTGAAAAAAATTAAGTCAATATCACTTTTCTTTTTTAGGAGTCTTTTTTACTACTGGCACATCAATTACACCAAACACTGCTCCCCTGTTGCATTGGAAGGAAACTAACAAAAAGACATGTAGGGAACTTTTTTAGATATTCGCTTGATTTGCAAAACATCATGTTAGCCTCAGATACAATTTTAAATTAATAAGTTAGAAGGTTGTCTGGTTGTTAAGATATTTATAGAGTATAAACATATATTTTTACACCAACATCAGTATATAATGTATATAATGATTTGTATTAAAAGATCAGCTGGTATATATTGGGTTTCACATGTTTGGATTGCACTAAGCTACTGAAGTACCACTTAAAATTGTAGCAAGAAAAGAAGAGCTGTGAATAATGACAATGGTGGCTGAGCTCTGTAACAGTTTTTTAGTGCATAAGTTTGTTTAGTGTATGCAGGGGACTTCCTGAAATTCGGCCTATAATGTAAAAGCTGTTATGTTGATTTATTATGTAGGTGGTATGATAAGTCAATATGACTTCTTTTACATTTGATGATGTTTATCGTTTGGCAGACATTTATGTGACACTTTCTAGATACTCCTAATACCACCCAAGTCATAGGCTTGGGAAATTGATAATCATTTTTATCACATTATTATATTAAAGCTGTCCCTCTTTGCTCGTTTCCCCATTATCCTAATTGAGTGCAAATTGGTTAAGAGGGTACAGTATAGCTATCAAGCTCCTTAGTTTTATCAGATGACAATTTAAGCCCCTGAGATCCTATTAGGAAGAAAGCGGCTAATGTTTGAAGGCGCTGTGTCAGCTTACAAGGGGAAAGGGGGATGGTGAGCAGCAGGAGAATGGCAGGGATATGATGGAAAGGGAGGGTAAAATGCTGAGACGAGGGAAAAGCTTAGTGTGTTGCCTTTTGTACAGTACAGTCATACTGTAGATGTGCTAGTTCATGATTTAGTATGAGACTGGTAAAATTTATACTTTTTATTTTGAAAGCACCAAACCTTTACCCACTTACTCACTCTCTAAATGAATTGCTCTAAAGTTAATCATCTAATCTGGCAGGTAATGGAAGGGAGAACTGAGTATGAGGTTAAAATGTTAAATCCTAGATTACGCCATGTGTCCCATAATGTGTTCGATAGATACAAGCAATTAAAACCCATACAGTAAACCACTTCCAGTGGGAACAGGAGAAAGCATGCTGTGCTGTAGTTGAAGAGCACTATAATGTTCTAAAATGTGTATTTCAACCCAGTGATTGTATCCTACTGTTATCCTACTTTATACAAATTCAATAGGTAAGTGAAAATACATTCAGGTACTTTATCTTTTAATCTTTTGGTTTGTCCCAATAGTCAAAGAGGTTAACCCTCTCTCCACTCATCCAGATTAGGACCTTCATTGACCTACAGTATGGTTAATGCTTCCTCACTTAAAGTCTAATTTAACTCCTTTAACTTTTTAAATATAACCGTTGAGCTACTGTCATGAAAACATTCACTGCTTCATTAACTCAAAGACTTCATTCAAACATTTTTACAGACACTGATAGTTACAGAAACAGTCCCACTGAAAATAAACCAAATGAGAAATGAGAACAGTATTTTGGGAAGCAGTGAAACCCTTTAAACATACACACTGAACTTGAATGGTCTACCATTGCTTTTTGAAGACCTGAGCATAATGCGAGTACAAAATATTTTATTAAATGATGGTCACATTAGGGTACACTTATCCTCTGCTGTCTGCTTTATCTCTGTCACTGTTGCCTGTGCTTTGGTTTTCAGTGTGTCCACGTCCAAATTTTGAAGTTTTTTGAGGAATGAGTCATTGGTCTCCTCCTCTTCCTCATCTTCATCCACCATTTTTGCAAGCTCCTCTGGTAGGTCGATATCATCTCCAGCCATCTGGACTGTTGCGCTGTCTTGAGCACTCTACAAAAATAATAATATATTCATAGTAATGGTCAGAACTGTCTTGTTAAATTTCTTTTATTACTATAATATATACTATACTAGTAGTATTTTATAATTAAATGGCCACTGTAAAATAGTGATGTGGTATTCCAACTGGAGCCATTTGTGCTCATCTCCTGCACCCAAACCTTCTTTAATTTAGTGGTAAAAATGTCCACCGATATTAACCACCGATATCGAATGTAATACAAACAAAATAACTGAATACTAGCCTGTTTTGTGCCTCTGTAATAGTAGCTGTGTTAGTATGTAGTACAAGTAGTACATACTTCATTCTAAAAACATAGTGTTTTGAAGTCTTTCAGGCACTTGTTTAATTATACAACAGTAACTTAATAAGTGTAATTACTTTGCGTGGATTGCAAGTAACAATCCACGCGTAAACTATTCATTTTGATGAAAATAAATAGTGGTTGTATTAGGTATTAAGAGATGAGTTGACTAAAACAGTAACTAGATTATTACTTACATCTGGAAGTCTGTATTTATCTCTTAGTGCCACTCGTAGATTTGCCCTCTCAGCCTTTCTTATGGCAAAGTCTTTATCACGCTGAATCCTGCAATACAAAAACTACATGTTAAACATAAATTGTGCAATGTAGTTACAACAAAAATTCTGAGGTGCAACTGGTGTTGTTGCTGTCTGCTGCTGGCTTAGTGTTTATTTGTATCTTTATAATCTGTAATGTACAAAATTAATATTTTTAGACTTTTTAATGTGCCCTATACTGCTGTAATAAGACTACCTCACACCTAGCATAAGGGCAGTGTATTAAAAGGTTGAAGGGTAGACGGAGAAGCAGGTGGCTGTGAGTAAAGCATTCCTTAAAGATCAGTAGCATTACCACATTACAGTAATGTTGTTAGCAAAGGAAAACAGTTCACACCTACAGTGCCTAATCAGAGCCAATGAGATCATTCTATAAAACATTATCTTATTAATCTTGTTAACCAGTGTCACTATCAACTACTCACACTGCACTGTTTTGATTTGATTAAGCTACCTCTGTATCAGTCCTCATGTACTGTATATGATCTACAGTAGTGTTGATCTATGAGAATGAAGTATCTCCTATTTTATCAGCTTGGTGTTTTATTAACACAATTTTAATAACATTTTTAATCATTGTAGTACTACGTTCTGATTTAACAATTTATTTACAAAACTATGCAAATACAGATTGGCCCACTAGGGATAGTGGTTTATCTAAAATAATGTCCTTGCTAGCTATTGTTTCCAAGATGTTCATATTCACCATTGTTATTTTCTCTTACAGCCACTGTAAGAGAAAATAGTTATTGATAGTTATTTTACTGTAAATCAGTAGATCAGCGGTTAAGGTTACATTGAATTACTTGTGTTAGGAATCGGGTATGTTAGCGTGGTGTGCTGGCGTGGCAAAAACGTTTTCTTTAAGTTTAGGGTCCTGGTGTGGGCATGTTTAATTTACAATATTAAAAGGCAACTGCAAACTGCATTGTATCTAGAGTGCAGAGACCAAACTGGGAAGAAGATTAAAGATTTTTTTAAAGAAAGGTTAGTATGTCATTTGGCTCTATATACATGAAAAAAAAAACAATATTTTACTGTACTGAACAGAAGGATTTACACAGCTGAGGTTGAAAATACACTAACTCAATCCAGATTTACTTGTCTGGCCTAGAAAAATGTTACCTACGTCATTGGCATTATACTGTAAGCCCACATCCGTAAACCTACTGTACCTGTAGTAATTTTGTCATCAGTGCTGTAGGGCAGTTTCCATGTTTGTGCTAGACTTGACCCAGGTCTATTTAAGGGTGGTCTCCTCAGGCCCTGACTCTGTTTTAATAAGATTAGTTAGCTGCAGCTTGACACAGATCTGTGGTTACTTGATGTCTTGGCCAGGTCTGTATGCTATTCACCTTATTTCCTTCCAGTGTTATGCCATCTGGGGCAACATTTACTTGGGCTTAGTCAGAAATCCAAACTACTACAAAATCAAATGGAATAACAGAACAGCAGAAAGTAAACTCAAAGTTTTTTAAATGTGAAATGTAACCAAAGCAAATTCAGCACTTCTAAAACGGTGATCCAGGCAGAGACCTAAATATGGTCTCATACGTAGATACAGAAACTGATGACTTTAACATTATAATTTGTCTTTTTACTTAATTGAACACACAGCAGCATAACATGAGATTCTAAGGTGATTAAATAATTATTGTTTTAAAGCACACTGGCTTAGAGACATGTTTAATGGTGGCTTCTTGCAACCAAGCCTTGTCAATTTATTACACACAGGGCCTAATCTAATTCTCTGACTAATTTGAGCGCCAAGAAAATAAATCCCCACCTAAAGCTACCTTGTAAGCCTTGCTTACACCCATTGATGTCACACATACATCACACATAGCCATACAGGCAGGCTAGTTCACACTGTCTGATATACATGCATACAACTGAAATCAGCTTAACCTATGGTGTGTGGATTACAAATGGTACTGGTATCTACAACAGAAGAACAAATGATGATTTTTAGCAAACTAAATGCGATAACTGTCATCCTGTAATATATTATTACCACGATTGAGGCTGCCTGATGGATTTAATACTCTACTATACTATCCACTCTAACAAATTAGGAGAAATATAAAGAAAAATAATGGTCATAATCCTCAAAAATATATTATTTACTCTATTATGAAACGTATAGCTAATAGTGTTATGGCTAGGATATGCCAAAAATTAAGTGCTTACCTCACTTCATTTATAATTTTGTATTTAATTGTGTTACTTTTACTCTGTGTACAGTATATCTTTGGCTCTGAGACTAACATGAAGTGGGGGCCTACTTTATGTAATTCTAATCACACCTGATAATCTGTGCTAATGCGTATGTAGGTCATATTTTCTCTTTAAAACTGCTTTCTACTCTATTCAGCAAGTCAGAATGTCACATTCGCACATTGATTATGTAACGTTTTATGTTATCTGATGTGGAAAATATTTTCATTTACACAGTAAAATGTTTTATATTTTAATATGTTTTAGACAAAGATTATTTGTTGGGTATACTTCACACAAAGAATAGAATGATTTCATATTTTTTTAAGAAGGACATGCTATTTAGTTTACCGAAGGTTGGGCGCTGCCATACTGCACCTGCCATTAATATTGTTTTGACTACTGAAGACAGTTCATAAAGATATAAGCGTCATTGTTTACTCACTTCTCTTCCACCAGCTGCCTCTGGTACTCTTCAAACTCCTCCCTGGACATGCCTTTAGACTCTGCTGTTTCCTTTCCAACTGCTTCTGTCTTACCACTGTCTTCACCACCTCCGGTAAAACTCTTCAACTTATCGCCCAACATCTGATTCATAAGAAATGCCATTGATCACTTGAAATAGATGTTCAGTCCTATAGGGACTGGGGAAAAGGGAAACGGAGGGTGTGAATGGGAGAAGATTAACGTTAAAATCTGATTTCAATGTGTAAATCAACAAATTATAAGAGCTGCTCACTATACAAACTCCCCAAATTGAAACCTTGGCTATTGTGTGTCAAGATGATTAGACTGTATTAATAACTTGTGGCTGGAGTAAAACCTCTAAAGAGCTTAGCTTATAATTGACAGCCTACAGACAATGGAGAGTCGAAACTACTCAGGATGTAGGCCATGGCTGCTTCACTGCCCAGAACCAACTGGTGTTGTCATTGTTACTAGCTAATTTGTACAGTATATTTACATTTTAGTCATTTAGCAGACACTTTTATCCAAAGCAACTTACAAGTAGGGTACAATGGTAAGCAGGGCAGCGTGAGGAGGTCTTGCCTAAGGACCCCTACTGGAGGTAGGCCACAGCTGGGATTTGAACCCCAGTCTCCCACATGGGAGGCGGTGATCTTACCACTAATTATAGTTAAACAAATATGAGTTTTTGTGTGTGTATTACTAAATTCACAAAAACACTCATTGAATTGCTTAAATGGCCTAGCCCGTCTTTCCCAAGCTTATATAGGAACTTGTGTACTTTGCATCATGGGTATTGTAGTGCCTATTATTACAGAGTCCCCTATATGGTGCCCCTGGTTGGAATATACTCAATCTGCCAAAAGGAAATGAACTAACCTAACTGGACTTTACCACCACTTTATTGACCACACTGTCCGTACTGGCTGACCAGACTTGGAGAAATAGCATTTTAAAGGTCATCTTCTTTTTAACAATAGTACCACTAGACTGAGGAGAGTGTCAGATTTTTCACTTCTCATAGTTCTTGTTACTTGCACTACTACTACTGTAGCCAAGTTTACATTTAGTCATTTGGCTGAAGCTCTTATCCAAAGAGACTTTAAAGGTACAAGTCAAAAACAGGGTAATATTACCAATTATGTAATACTGGTTTTTTCAACCTAAGGTTTATTTTCAAAATTGTAGATAGTTCTGCTGTATGTTTGCACCTTCTGACAAGCTTCATGAAATATATTAGTATTAATATTGCAACAGTTTAGTTCGTTCTGTTAATGCACAAACAATCAAACACTTCCATCTTCTGTCTTTCAGTCGTCTGCTCTGGTTTCAAGGCATAATTATAAAAGAGATGCAATCCAGCCCCAATGATCCGTGTCCATTGGAGTCAGTAGAGGTTATAGATCGACAAGATACCCAAACATGCTGCACGAGCAGAAAATCCTCAGATTGTCTGTCGTCATCTGAGAATGTAGCTAATCTTCTGGCTTTTCTCAAGAGAAATGCATTTGTCCTCCTCACAATAATCACTGTTGCATTAGGTAAGTGGTTTTCAAACACATTATACTTTATTCTCTCATAAAATGTGAAAATTGTCTTTGATTCTACCATTAATCTACTGCATCACTGTGAAAACTGCATCACAAATTTTAAACTGCTGCTTGCTTGGTTTTTATTAGCATGTTGCTTTCTCCAGACCTCTCTGAATACTGGCTCTGCTGCTTTTGATGTTTTGAACTTTGGCTTTGATGCACTGATTTCTGTTTATGTGTCTCTGAGGAATTGGCCTGGGCTTTGCCTTGCGCCAGATTAATATGTCAACCAAGTATGTCAAATATTTAACCTTTCCCGGAGAACTGCTGATGAGAGTCCTGCAGATGTTGGTGCTTCCTCTCATCATTTCCAGTCTGATTACAGGTCAGATCCACACTTCTGCTTGATTAAACTGGATTTTCAGGTATGATTTTCAGTGAGTCAGTAAACAGTGTGATCCACATTACACATGGTGAGAGCTCCCTGTCAACACAGTAGATAATCAACAGGTAGTGTAAGAGTTGCCAAGCTTTAAGACTAATAAAAGTGGATTGCAGTCTGTGAGTAGAGCTGAGACTACTTTCTAGCGCATATATTAATTTAATTATTGTAAGATGCATCCACCCTGCACATCTGAATCAATCAACATCTGAATCAATTTTTAGTTTATTTTTTGTAACTACAAAAAAAAAAGATCCTTAAAAAAAAAAAAAAAAATTAAAAAGAAACCCTAAAACATGACATGAATGAGTTTGAGTTCTGGTGTTTTGTAATAAAATCTTCTCTTTTAACAGGCATGTCATCTGTAGACAGAAAAGCTAATGGGAAAATAGGGCTAAGGGCCTTCAGCTATTATATGGCCACCACAGTTTTTGCTGTGTTCACTGGCATTGCTTTAGCTGTTCTTATTCGACCAGGAAAGTCATCTTCAGTGTCCTCTAGTGGTGAAAGGGAGGCTGTACAAAGTGTTGATTCCTTTTTGGATCTGATCCGGTGCTGAACATTATTTAAAATGTCAGGATGCGATAAAATATCAGCATTCAGATAAGTAAAACTCCAAACCTGTTTTTCTGATTTATAGAAACATGTTCCCATCAAATCTGATTGAAGCTTGTTTAAGAAAGGTAAGATATGCAATGGCTATGATTTATATTAAAATTATTGTTGATTTATATTTAACATTTGCTTATACTTTTATCCAGTATAAAACTGTTTATTCCAAGAGTGTTTTTACGGGAATGGATCTTGGTGTCAACAATACGACTGAGGCCAATGGAAAGAGTGAGATTCCTATTTTGCCTTATTACTGTAACTGGAACTAATTGTCTTGTCTAACCCAGTGTCCACTGTGCTGATTTATCTGTAAAATACTTATTGTTGGTGTTAATATTATTGTTACATTACAATTTTACCACCATATACCCATATACGTGCCACAGTACCAATGCCAGGCACCGCAGATGGGGTAAATTTCTTTGGTCTCCTGGTCTTTTCTGTGGCCTTTGGCCTCATCCTGGGCAGTATGGAGAGTCAGGGGAAACCTCTGAGGGACTTATTTGATTGCCTGAATAAAGCCATTATGAATCTCGTCAATATAGTGATCTGGTAAGCATGGGAACTTCTAAGGTAAAGTTTCATTAGCACATGTCTGCATATATTCAGTATTTAGTGTGTTTTAGTCTAATCTTAGTCTAAGTGTTTTGGTTTATTTATGCTATTCAAATTGCATGTTCTCATTTTGTGGCAAAGTTTTAGATATACAGTATAATATAATATTTTATTGAGTTAGTGTTTGTTACCTTCCTAAGATATCAATAAACAAGTGAAAAATCACATTACACACTTAAAGAACACAGTCAATTAAGATGATTTATTTTGTGTCCTTCAGCACAGTCAGTCTGTCTAAATTCCTCTACCCTGATCTCTCATCTGTTTGTCACAGGTATTGCCCAGTGGGAATCCTCTTCTTGTTGGCAGGTCAGATTGTAAACATGACAGACACTGGAAACATAGGTCAAGAAATTGCCATGTATGCTGTCACTGTCATCACTGGCCTGGCAATCCACAGCTTCTTCACTCTGCCCCTCATCTATTTCATTGTTACGTGTAAGAATCCCTTTAGATTTATGAGTGGTGTCCTCCAGGCTCTGACCACTGCTTTTGGGACTTCATCAAGGTCAGTTACAGACATAAAATAAAAATTAAACAATGGACAATGCTATGCTGAAGCTCCAGTATTTTTAATGTACTGTATGTTTTTTCACAGTTCTGCAACTCTACCTGTAACCCTCCACTGTATGGAGGAAAATCACAACATTGATAAACAAGTAACAACGCTTCATGCTTCCTGTTGGAGCCACAATGAACATGGATGGTGCAGCACTCTATGAAGCAGTAGCAGCTTTATTCATAGCCCAAATAAATAATATAGAGTTTGACCTGGGTCAAATGATTGTCCTCAGGTGAGCTCACAAACATACTTCGAATTGAGTGGATTTCTTCTCAGTTAAATAAACCTTCAGTGTGTGTATTCACTGATCAAGCTGTTGAGCACCATTTCGTTGTAAGTAGATATATTAAGTAACTTATTGTTTCTCCTGTTCAGTTTGGTTGTTACAGCTGCAAGCACTGGAGCAGCTGGCATCCCACAGGCTGGCATGGTATCTATGATTATTGTGCTGTCATCCGTTGGACTGCCTACTGAACACATATCACTGCTTATGATTGTTGATTGGATTCTGTAAGTCAGCATGTATCTGTGAATGCTTTCTATACTTACATCTATTTTTTTATTTTAGATCTTGAGAGTGAATGAAACCTCTCACCTCAGTTTTCACTTCTGTTTAAGGTTCAATAAAGTATGGGTATAGTAAAGCTTGTGGCTACACACTTAAGAAAATGCTACAGTACAACATGTCAAAGTGTCCATGGGCTAGAAACTGAACCCTGAACCCTGAACCCTGAACCCTTGGTGCCTTTATGGGCCGTCTGTCCACCAAACTGTAACATTGGCATCCTAAACATTTAACTAGTTGTGATGAAGTCACTAGAAAGTTTTCCTTTTTTGTTAGAGATCGTCTAAGGACTGCCACCAATGCCCTGGGGGACTGTATTGGAGTAGGTGTAGTGCAGCATCTGTCCAGACATGAACTACAGAGCATCAGTCCTACAGAAGGAAGTTTGATGGAAGGACGCCTCTAACTCTGTTAAGCTCTCACAGCAACTGACACTACTGACTATCATCTACTGGGTGCATATCATTTTGTGGTGTTGCAGTGGGGCTCTAGATTTGTCAGATATGAGAAGTTTGACGTGGTATTATACTAGAAATCTAGTGTTTTGGAAAGGTCTAATTATGTATTTGGAATGGGTATGTGGTGTGTGTGTATATATATATATATATATATATATATATATATATATATATATATATATATATATATATATATATATATATATATACACATATAATATATTATATATATCTATATATATATATATATATATATATATACATATATATATATATATATATATATATATATACACTTTGTGAAAATGTTTTTTTTTTTCCTGGGTTGCTTTATGTGGCGTTAGTAAGAGGTCAACATGCTCATAAAAAATACATTCTTAAGGAAAAGGATGTTTTAAATAAATTATTAATATTAACTACTATCAGAAACGTGTAAATGGAATTCTATAGCTGTTTTTTATGTGTTTTTAAAAGATAAATTATTCATACCAAATATTCTGCTTGCATGAATTAAATAAATTGAATTAGCACAGCCTTTAAATTACATTAACAACAGCATATCAGCCAATGTAGTTGCAAAACACCCTAATAAGACTGTATGAAATGCACCAATGTCTTTCATTGGAAACACTCTACCACCATCTGGTGGCAAGGAAGTCAACTTGAAAGACAAAAAATTACATCATGACCCATTTCCATATGAGCCATGTCTATAAATACATATAGAACTGTTTAATATTAATGGAACTCCACTTTATAAAAGTGAGCACAGTAAACCTCAACAGCAACAATTGATGATGATGATTTGTGTTTGAAGTGTGTACAGTTAATTAAGGAAAATAAAATCCTATTAAGAGTATTTCACCCTAAAGACTTTTATTGATGTTTTAGCTACACATACTTTTAATGTAAGTAGAAAAACCCTGACACCTTTTTGACTTATGACCTTTTTGTTAGAACCAGTGATTAAAACCACGCTGGTATGTCCTTGAACAGCTGAGGTTATGTCCTCGAAATTCAGCATGTGAGCTGTACTATATTGGTGGAAAGACAAATGCATTTAGTCACAAACCAGAGCATATTCCAGTGTTGCAGTGCTGCGCAGAGTGGTGTTATTAATAGAAAACTGTAAACATGGCCAAAATACACTTTTCTGCCAAGCAGCCAATGGCAGGAGAAGAATTGGAAACTGTGGCTGATCCCACTGGGCATGAAGTGCAGTGTCACAGACGTCTCACTGTGTTTACTCTCTGGGCTGAGTGCAGCTGTGAGGAGAGAGGAAAGGAAAGGGGGGGGGGAGGGCGTGAGAGAGAGAGACTGTGTGAGGGAGGAAGATGCTGTTGCCAGGGAACAGCAGTGAAGTCAGAACGTCCTTCTTTTTCAGCTCGCAAGACGATAAAAATACATTAAATCATGGATGCAAAATGGGCTGAAGGTTAGGAGAAGGAACTCAGCTGATCCTGACTTCAAGCGACCTAAGAGAAGGTAGGCAGGTGAGATTACATAACCTTCATCACGCAGTTCCCATGCGGGTGACATCATCACAGTAGGATTAGAGCCCGGGGTGGGGACATTAGTGCTGGTGAATGGGGGAGGAGGGTAGAAGGGGATTCAGCAGAAACAAGCAAAAGTAAATGGGAGGCAGAGAGAGAGAGGGATCATCATGGGATGATCTAAAAGCGCGGGGCGAGGATTATCTTTTGTCCAAAAAGCAACGTGGGATGTGACTAGTAGAGATGGCTGAAAAGATGAAAGCAGGATGGTGTTGCGTGTGACAACTCTGACTCCCCTAATGATTCTTCTCTGTACAGGAGAACTCGATTTTTCTCTCTTTCTCTATTAGCTGCATCAAGAAAAGGAACACGTCATCCAACAGCCCAGCTCAAGCTTGCAGATGTAAACAGTGATGACCCTCACTGCGCTGAGGTAGCTCTGGAGGGAGAACAGACAAGCTTTCAAAAGAGGAAGTCTTCCTGGTTACACTGTGTGAGTACCCTGTCTTTTACATGAGAGGTAATATTTCTGATCACATTAAGTTTTTGTCTTCATGGCAGCCTTCACTGCTTTGAGCCACAGAGGTTGGATTTACTATCAGTGACATGATACATATTTAATCTATCAGATACGGTTCATATTACATAAAAGTTTCCATAAACTTTAAGATATTTTAATGTATCTTAACGTTTGTGTGTATTTATGTGAGGATATTGACAGATCTCAAATGCTTTTATCATCACTGTTCCCTTGCCTGTACATTACATTTGTCCCAAAGTTTTATAATGCAGTAGACTTGTAGTCAAGTGACAGCTTTACTTATTCGCTTACATTTGAATGTCAGAGTCGGCACTCGGTCCAGAAAAATATTTATTAAAAAGCATATAACATCTTTTTCTTTCTCATTTGTACAGATTTATTTTCTTTAATTGAGGCACACTGTTAGATGGTTTGGTAGGGAGAACAGAGAGGCCCACGAGACATAGTTTGGGGAATGAAGGCCACTCTGCCATCTGGACACAAATCCCTAAGCACGTGCTGCTGCAACATTATTTTGTGACCATCAATCAGGAGGTCACTGTATGAGCAGCCGAGCCTCAGCAAGAGTCATTGCACAAACAACAAATCACTAATCTGCTGTTTCCGTGTGAATTTCCCACTTCATTCTCAGCTAGTCAGGATACTTTTCTTTATGTAACAACAAAATGAAGAAAATCCAAATTTGATTTAGCCAGCGTTGTGTTTAAGCCCACACTTTACACTGCAACTTTCTCAACAGATTATACACATAAACACTTACACCGCGTTTAGAATTCAGTTCAAAAACGGCATCACTATCCGCAGCACGTCACCTGAGGGAATCTGCCTTTTAGCCTCCATTTACTGGTTTTTCCATATAGGTTTTGATGTGTCTCACTTTAGCAGATCAGTGCCATCCCAGTGGACAAATGGACTGTTCTAACATCTGCTTCAGCTTGAACTCTGACTGAGATAGTGACACAGGAAAGACACTCCTCCCCCATGCATACTGACGCAAGACCTGCATTGTCCATACACTGTGCATGAATGACCTTTATATGACAACAGCCTGCAACAACTGACCCAAACACAAAAGCACTAAGAAAAGGCCACACAGCATCGAATTGATATATCTGTCATTTCTGATTTAGCTGTGTAAAATAATAAAGTCCAAACCACCATGTGCTTTGTGACAAATAATAATAATGATTAGTTTGTATCTCCCTGAGGGGCTTTATGAGCATAATGGTGTTTTATTTTTATCTCCTTCTCAAGGCATGTAATTGAAGAAAATCCAGTGGTACTTGTATGTGTCTTTATCGCTAGTATGGGATAAAAATGAGCATTTATTTCTCTTGTAATTTAAAATACTGGATCCTACATTTCCCATAATCTAATTGGTGTAGTGTTTTTCATTAGCCCCACCCTGCCTCGTAAACACCTATGTCTTTCAAACTCCACACCTTCAGTTAGTAATTTGGGCTCCCTCGTAGAGTGACTCAAGTCAGAATTCAGATAATCCAAAGGGTTGGGTAAAATGTGTGAAATGGGTGGAGTGCCCCTTTACAACAGCTTTAAGTACTGTATGTTTTAACACTTGGTTTCATACTGAATTGTTCCATCTGTTTGTCAACCACAGTGAGCTGAACCCTGTCCTCCCTAGCAGAGGATGGGTACAGCAGAAGCCACTTTACGCATGGACAGCATGGAAGTTAAGGATGAGTGGCAGGATGAGGACTTCCCCAGGTATTTTCACGAGTTCAGTATTTGTGTGTATGTGAGTGGAATGTGTGTATTTGTGTGTGCGTGTCTGCGTACATCTATGAGTAAGAGAGAGGGTGTTGGTGTGCATGCATTTTTTTCTGATTTGCACACAAGCCACAGCAAGGATGGAAAATCAGTCACGTGTTTTTAATGTTGAAGGGTAGCAGGTGTGTTCTTTCCTTGATGTAGCTGTTATGTGATGAGGTCATGTCATGTCAGTGAACAAAGCAGCAGGCAGCACAGAGACTAACCAGTATTGGAAAAATCAGCCACCCACGCTTTTGCTGGCAAAAATAATTTCTATAGCAGAGGAAATATATTTGTGAAAAATGAGCACAGGAAACACATTGTGTAAGATGATGTGTATTCACAATAATGTGATGTACAGTTTTTACATAGCCTTATATCCTTTAATCTTTATGATCAAAGGTCATACAAGATATCATGAAAATGAGGGGTTTAAATGCAGCTCAGACTCATTGGTGCATGTCGCCATGTTTCTAAGGATTTTGAATGAGCTAACAAAAGCTAAATCGAAAATACCATCAGGATGGGGTCACTTTAATTTATGTGGTGGGAGAAAAGCGGAATAATAGGATTTAGAGGGTAATGAAATTTCATGTCAGATTTAATGTTTGTGTTTCATGTCACTTTTACCGTAGCTGAGTGTATGCTATTGCATTTGGTTCTTTATTCTATATATACAGTCTAATAATTCAAACTGTTGCAGGCAGTTTAACCTTTAGCCCTGCAGAGAAACATTTAAGCTTTTAAAGTGCATTTAAGCTTGTTCATAAAATGTGTTGGTGCTGTCTTTAACTTACCCTTACATGGCTACTGACAACATAATAACAGCAATTATCCCAGACGCTCCATCAGCTAGTCCATACTTGTGGTGTTTTAGGGTGTGTTTGTCTGTGCATGGGTGTCTGTGTTAATGTCTGACTTTTTCTGCTTGTGTATGTACGTGCATGTTTATAGGAGTGCTACTGTAGCGTAACCCTCCTGTCCCCCAGTGAGATGTCTTATTATAATGTCATAGCGGAGTTGGTAATTATTGGTGTTGCTTACTCAAACAACATGTATTGTTTTCAGGGACACACTCTAAACACACCAAAAAGCCTCAGCATGGAAATGCAAGGAATGCTTTATAGTTTGTTTTAGCATTTCAAGTATTTTCAATCTTAATTCTTTTAATTCACAATTTTAAAAAAACAACCAAAACATTAACCTGGTATTAAGAAAACAACAGGCCAAAGACAAACTATAATCTCTATATATTTCTAATTGATACTGTTTCTATAATTATTGTTTTTATGGCATGTATTTCTTCGCAGACCGCTACCAGAAGATGGAGAGGTTGATTCTTCATGTCTTACTGACAACAGAAACAGTAAGTGGAATAAATACACTGCATTAAAAATGAGTTTTGACTATATACTGTATCTAAACCTTCTGATGTGCTTGTCAAGATCCCCCCAGCACTCTGAATGTGGGCGAGTCCGTGACACAGCGTAAACGTCGTACCCTGGTCGCCCCAGACATGAACCTGTCCTTGGATCAGAGCGAGGGATCGGTGCTCTCTGACGAATTTCTGGAAACACCAGACGACCTAGACATCAACGTAGATGACATTGAGACCCCTGATGAGACCGACTCACTGGAATTCATCAACAATGGCAATGAGCTGGAGTGGGAAGGTCAGACAGAGGTCAAATGATAATGAAAAGGTTTCATAGTAGACACAACTTTCTGACTATATTCTACCTTATGGTTAATTGTAATTTCATGTAGGTTAAAGCAAGTGTGGAGGAAGGTTAAATGGTACAAGCAACTGTTTTTGTCACCTTGTGATAGATGACACTCCTGTGGCCACTGCCAAGCGTCTTCCAGGAGAAAGTGATGAAGAGAGAGACTCATCTGGCCGTCTGTGGCGAACAGTGATCATCGGTGACCAGGAGCAGCGAATTGACATGCAGGTCATCAGACCATACCTTAGGGTAGTCACACATGGAGGTTAGTAAGAGAGTATGTGTTTGCTTATCAAGATTTATTATGAAAGGCAAACAAAACAATTAAATGCTGAATTGAATGCACACAGAAGAATTCATAGTTAAATTATCTGTGCACTTTAATCCCCTGTGCTATGAATGTAAAGACTGAAAAATAAAGTTAAGAGCATTATAACAATTTCAGGTGTACAAACTGGTTTTATGTTTGCTTATGAAGTTTTAAAAATGTTTTGTATCATTAATGTGATAGTTTTTATCAGTTTTATAATAAGCCTGTTAAAATTGAGCGAATACAACAGCCAGAAACAGCAGCCAGACCCATAATAGCAAATAGGCAAGGCAGGCTTAATTTATGTGTCACATTTCATGTGCAAGAAAGACTCAAGAGTGCTTCACAGTTTAAATACATGTTGGCTTAATGCCCTTAAGCCCCAACTATCCACTCACAGACAGCACACACACGTTATTTGAATTTATTAAAGGCAACAGAACAAAAGAATAGCTGTAAGGCTGCTTTGAAAGAAATAAATCATAACTTAGCGAAGAATGAATACAGCAAGGAAACTCATTTTTGCTCATTTCTTAGACCCCCGTAGTCTTTAATGACATGATTGGTTTATTTTTCTCTCAGGTTATTATGGTGAGGGTCTGAATGCGATCATTGTGTTTGCTGCCTGCCAGCTTCCCGACAGTGGCTGTGAGGACTACACATACATCATGGAAAACCTCTTTTTGTAAGGTCCATTCTAGTCTCTTGATAGTCTCTTTTACAGTATCACGATTTATTATGCACCCTTTCATAACATCATTCTTCTGCTTATTGTACCTTTTACTGTATAATTGATCGAAGGGCATGACTAGGGAAATGTTTCCATGGACAGTTCCATGTAATGAGCATGTCAACTCATGACAAAAGATTATTAACAGGTAATGCCAGAGATGAAAGATGAAACACTCATGTTGGCCTGGCGATGTTTCATTTGTTAGCACTTGTCTGAAACAGAATCTTAATCACAGTTTGAACACAGGAATTCTCTGCGATTGAAGTGCTGTAATCCATGTTGTTGCACAGTCAGATCTGATGTTAGTTCATGCCATCAGGTACGTCGTGAGCAGCCTGGAGCTGCTGGTTGCAGAAGATTACATGATTGTTTACCTGAACGGAGCGACTCCTCGTAGGAAGATGCCCGGCATCAGCTGGCTGAAGAGATGCTACCAGATGATTGACAGGAAGTAAGGCAGGAAACATCAGAACAGTTTGGGCTGTGGTGGAAATGGGAATATAAACATTCAAGAATGTGAATCTGATGTCAGTATTGATAAAGATTAGAATAAACTAGATAACGGGAATTGATGTTGTAAAAATGATTGCTGGGAAACATACACTAAAGACGTCACAAGCATATAATTCAAGATTTAAAAAAAACTTTATTAATCCCAGAGGGAAATTGTTTTGCCTCATTACAGTTGTTCTCAACACAGAAAGAAGGGGAACCACAACCAGGAGAGATCCACACCAACACAAATACACAATAACATCAATGCAGAAAACTCAATATATGTACAGAATATGTAAAATGGATTAATGAGAATGGGTCAATATTTATAGTCCATGGTGGAATGACAGCAATTATGTGAATGTCTCTTGCAGACTAAGGAAGAATTTAAAGTGTCTTATTATCGCTCACCCAACATGGTTCATCCGGACTGTCCTGGCCATCTCAAGGCCTTTCATCAGGTAATAAAATCATGTTTTTGATCTATACGTCTAGATTTTGGCAGTGAAAGCACCTCTCTTAACAAATGTAAGAAACAGAGAGAAGATAAACAACAAGTGTAATCCAATAGAAGTGAATTGTCTAGTTGTTGCATAATCACAGTGAGTGAGAGTTACATACAATGTTACATGGTCTTTCTTTGATGAAACTCAAACTAGTATGTATTGTGCGTTGTTGATGCTTTCCGCAGTGTGAAGTTCATGGATAAAATCCGTTATGTTCACACGCTGGAGGAACTCAGCCAGATCATCCCCATGGAGCATGTGCAGATCCCAGAGTGTGTGCTGCAGTAAGTACTCTGAGCCGCCAAGGGTCACTGCTGCTTATCTTAGGTTATGTTTTTTATTGCAGGCTTACAGTAATAAAACCCTGAGGGAATGCTTACAGTGCAGTGATCAAACATAATCTACTGTAATTTTTTAGCATTTAGTTTAATGTTTAATCATTAGAAAGTATTACTACACATTATTGTAGTGTACTTTGATAGCTGAAACAGCTGATGAAGATAGCATGTAGTATACTGTTTTACAGTTACAGTTACAGTATTCACGTTGATGACTCCCTGTCTAAAATAAACCATGACAGTCAGATCCAATACAGCCTTTAATAGACTAGTATCACTATCATAACAGAGCCTGAGAAGAATCTTTGGTTTATGTGCTTGTATAATAATTTGTCAGATATTTCTATTTTCCCCTTTTAAAGGTATGATGATGAGAAGATAAGAGCACAAAAGGAAAGGTGAGAAACATATTTTCGTGTGATTTTATGTACTTTTTCTTCCATGTACTGTAAATAGTATTATTAATACTTGACTTTCTTGCTTACAGACTTGAGCAAGACCAGCAGCAAACCAACTCAACATTGTCTAAAGAAAGGTGACCTCACTTCACAATAGCTGCAATGGAAAAATGTTCAGAGGTCATTCTTTTATCTAAAAGTGACTGTGATTGGTGCAAATCTCAACTCTAATTTGTCACTTTTAGGCCAAAGTCGATGATAGCAGAGGTTGGCCGTGACATCTGACATTAAGGTAAAGGTTCTCACTGATTTAGGTACCTCTCCATCAACTACTTCCAAACTGGTTTGTAATGTCAGCCCACTGTAACTAATCTCTGCAGAGAACCATTCTCCTGCACATACACACACACACACACACACACACATGTTTATGTTCCCAAAAAGGTCACGATACAGTAAATCACCAAAATACTGGAAGATTGCCTGTCTGAAGTTTTGGGTCACTGAAAGAAGGTCCAAAGGGTCAGGTCTCTGTGGAAGCGATATCCAATTTATAATATCACATCAAAAGAAGTGAGACTGTAAAAAGTAAGAGGATGACTCTGAACTCAAAACTCATACTTTTATAGTCCACTAAAAAGATGCTGGATAAAGAAATAAATGTAACTATTAGTTTGAGTAGTACACCTTAAAGTATATCTCTTTTTATAAGCATACACACGGCTTAGCCTGATTATGCAAATGGAATCAAAACCTTAGTTGTTCCACATAATCACAAAGTACTTTCAAGAAATTTACCAACTGCTTCCATCTGTTCTCTGGGACTGAGCACTGGCCCAAAGGCTAAAATGCAAAATAAACTGCCGTGTTATTACAGTCAGTCATCAGGCCCAGCTCATTTCCACTTTTGCCAAGTCATGTTTCACGTCTATAAATTCAGACTATACTCAAGTCTGAGAAATGTTAAATGATCCTCCAACATCATATTCCTTCCATACCCCATGTTACGTAAAGCACAGCTGCTCATGTCTTTAAGCCTGCCTGCACACAACCAATCAATTCTATTTTTAATGGGCTGTATGACCAAGGTCTGGCAAATTGATCTGCACTGCACAGCCTGTCCTAAAATCGACGGAAATACCCAACACAGCAGGTTGGGGCGGGTTAGGGTGGTGTGGTGGGTTATTTTAGAACCCAATCCCCCCTGTGCTGTTCTGTGCTGCTGACCATTCCTACTAGCCTCCATATATCAAAGGAGCTATCAGTCGGAGACTGGACACATCCCAGGAATGGACACAGGCACCATCTCCTAACTAAATACCAGCAGAGGAAGCAGCAGAAAAATAAATAGACAAACACGATATGTGTCAAGTTAGATTAAGTTTAGATTTGTTCATGTCTGCTGGGGCCCTGTCCAACTAAGGATCATATTAGAAATGTTGTATTTGTGGAGACGCACAAATATTAAAGGATACATTTCAGGAAAAATGTGACATAGATAGAATTAAACTTTCTGTGTTTGCATTACAGAGCTTTTAATTGAAGAACCAGTGGGAATGTTCTCTCATTACAACAGGAGCCATCATCACACTCTTACTCTACAGGATTAAATCTCTTGACTGGATTTGCTAGATGCAAGACAATCCTTTTCATCATGTTCAATGTCATGCCTGCTTCTAACTAAATGATACTTTACACCAAAGCATTACAAGATATAACTAAGACAGAAAGCATCTGCTCCTTGCACGTCAAGTGGAGTTTTATCTACAGCATGACTTCACCTATATAAATGAAAATGTATGGACCCGTCTCCCAAGCTGGGAAAGTCATGTACATAATTGTGTAAATATATTTTGAGGAAGGAGTTTGCACAGATATTTGGTAATTGTTTGTTTTAATTGCTGTTTACTAAAAAATAATGTGCAATGATATTGTTCTTATTAGACCTACAGTAGATGTTACTGATGCAAGTGTAGTTTTCAGATTTTCCATAGTTTGATATGCAGGTTGCATGCTGGTTTATATGCTTCCTGTTGCTGTTGCATGTCTTTGTGAGTTTTTAAGTCATTTGTTGTCATGGTTTAAAAGATACTTTTACAAGATGGAAAGCACATATTGTTACAGATGAAATATATTTAAAAACAGAGTCCGTTTTATTGTTAAAAGTGTTATTTATGAAAATGTGCCATTTAATGTTTATAAAAAAATAAATAAATAAGTGAACTACAACACATTTGGTACGTCACCTTCTCTTTCATCTTTTTTATTGTCTGTAAATCCAGTTTGGTTCCAGAGGTTTTTGAAAGTCCTGAAGAGTTATTAATGGGTATACTTCTGATTGAATGTGTTGGCCAAGTCAGTTGATGTTCTTTGTGTCATCTGACAGTCCTGTGCTGTTCTTCATAGGGGTCATTTGGACGTAATACTCTTAGAGTGACCTTTCTTTATTTGTATCAACAAGGTTACTGTGATCACTAGATGTTAGGACAATGCTCCATATGTATGTATCTCAAATGAACTTTTGAGTTTGTTCGACATATATCTTAATATTTTTTAGGTGTATTAAGGAATATTGTTCTAATTTAACTTGTTTGTTTTTGTTTTTTTCATGAGCCAGAGAACACAATTTAGTATGATTAAATCAAATTACTTCCTTTTTGTCTTGGCTTATGATCATAATTTAAGGTCATAACATATTAAAAACAGAAATATTTTGGGAATTAAGCATATTCCAACTTGGATGAGAAGTTTGACGCCTCTCTAGCATCTTCCAAAGTTAAAAAAAAGACCTAACAACACAGCACATTATTTCACAGTGGAGAAAAATATATATATTATAAAATCCACTAAAATGTCACGTAAGGGTGTGTCTGTCCTGAGTCTGAGAGGGGAAAGTATGTGCACCACAGGCTTCACATGTCAGACCACATGGTGTGATGACCTGCAGTAGGGGGCAGTTTTTAGTCTCACATTCTTCACTTAAATCTACAGTAAATGTATTTGTTTATGAACATGAGACAACTGCAACACATCCATTTTAATATGAGTAACATTCTCATCACATGGTGTCAACAGGCATGACTTTTCCGTTAAGACTGTAATTTCAGTGAAACACAAAGCCCTGAACCTGAGCTCGGCCTCAAAGTTCACCTCCTGCTACACTGCTAAACAGATAAGAGCAGCTGTAAAAGGATGTGTTCAAATACTTTACAAACAATATGAACACAAGGTTAGTTTGCACACATCAAAAGGTGTGTTTGGGCTGATAAGCAGTGGGCACTTGAGTTCAAAGACACATACCTGCAACATCAGACCTATGGCCGTGACTCGAGGTATCGAGCTGCCATGGCTGGGAGCCATGTACTTCAACTTGTTGCATCACAAATATGTGTATGTGATGCAGACACTAGACCCACAACAGCCAACTAAATATAGTGCTGCTGGGTTTTGCCCACCCACAGATGTCCAAGCATTAAACTTTACCCTGTGAGATCCCTAATTATAAGACTTTTTTTTCTTTGCGCTCTGATACAAATGTCTCAGTAACAGGATGTGACTTTTAAGCACAGCATTTATTACAGTTAAGCAGCCTTTGTCTCCTCTCCATACAGTTTCACAGCAGCTTTCTGAGTTACCACATATCTCTGGCTCATTACCAAGATCATTAAATTGTGTTTCACAGCTTAGCCACATCACTGTTTCGCTGTTATCTTTTATGAACCCTGCTGGGTGTGGGATTTGTCATGCATTTGGTTGGCAGGTGTTCACTGACCCCTGGCAGCAGGTGGAGAATGTGGGATCTACTTTCATGCAAATGTGAGGCTCGTAAATGCTCCTCCTCTCATTGGTGGAGTGCTGCAGGAAAAAATGGAGCAATTGGTTTGAGAGGCTCTGACGCTGCAGCTAAATCCTTTATATGCCCGGCAAGGTGATTGTCTATCAATGAAGTAGTAAAAGGGGGAACATCTGTGGCAGAGGAGAGGGAGAAGGTTTGTAGAAGAAACCTTTGAGAGGCAGTTGGATTTGGCTGGGTTCCCTTCTTTTATTTACTGAATTCCAGAGGTGACCAACACACAAAAGAAATAAAAATGAAAATTATCATTGGCATTGGAGGGTAAGTCTTTTCAGTTCATTTTCCTAGCTATCCGTTACCAAAGATTTGCTACGACTTTTTTGTAACTCATCTGTTTGACATAACATTTATTTTTATTTTAGAGTGACCAACGGTGGGAAGACCACTTTGACAAATAGACTACTAAAATCATTACCCAACTGTTGTGTTGTGCACCAGGATGACTTTTTCAAGGTAAGATAAATTAAAGTAAACTTTCTCTTAAGCTTTTACAGTTTACTTTAAAGCTACAGTAGCTATTTGTACTATATCAGTGCTATTAGAGCTAATGAAAGTATTATTTTTTCAATGTGTTTTTATTTGCTACATAACATTTGCCCTTGAGGACATTCTGGGCTCAGATATAACCCACTAGTCTGACCTGCGGATGTCCTGACATCGCAGTAGCCTAGTAATCTGGCTGATTGTCTCCTGGACAGCCATTGAAAGGGCTGAGAGTCCCCACTTAAAGTCAGACTCTGTGCAATCATGTTGCAATTTCTGTAACCAAAGTTTTTGCATGAACATTAAACCAATTTGGCTTAAAGGAAGCCAGAAGACATTATTTCACCACAACCATCGTACCGTACAGCATTCAGGGTCAGGATAACTCACAACCTATCAGCTTGTTTTTACAACATCCCTGGTTTTTACTCAATATCTAATTTTCTGTATCTATAGCAAGACAACAAACGTCGAATACATAAACAATTTATAATTAATACTAAAACCTTGCCAAAAAATGTCGCCGTGCGCTACTTTTGGTGGAGACAAGTCCTTGACTTGTCCTGTCCAGGTGTGATCAGCTCCAACTGGTTACTAGGTTGCAGCAATGTTTTATTGGTGACTGTTATTTCAGAATCCCAATCAAATAGAAGTCGGGGAGGACGGCTTTAGACAATGGGATGGTAAGAATGGATTTCGCGTAGGAAAACGAGCAGTAATGTACTTTTTCTTTCCTGCACATTTCTTTAGTTTGGTAACCAATCAATCGTAAACTTTTTGATATTCTTCTATCTGTTCTGTGAATGCTACAGACATTCACGAACCGTGACTAATGTGTGTTACAGCACATTGGTGGTGAGTGTTAGTTGTATGTGTGGTAAAACCCTGTCCCCTCTCTTCTCTCCTTGTTCTGTATCAGTGATTACAGCCCTGGACATGGAGGCTATGGTCAACACTGTGAAAGGCTGGCAGGAGAACCCAGTCAAGTTCGCCCGCTCACACGGTGTAAGCCTGTCAAGTGAAGTCGAGAAATCTGACTCAAAGCAGGAGGAGGTCCATGTTCTCATCGTGGAGGGGTTCCTCATCTACAATTACAAGTAGGACAAGTGTTTCCATACAGGCTCAAAAATGTAACCCACAGACCTCATGACCCCTGAAGCTTTTCATTAATTGGAGCTCTGGTTCCTCTCTGCAGGCCACTTATTGACATCTATGACAAGTGTTTCTACATTTCCATTCCTTATGAGGAGTGCAAAAGGAGAAGAAGGTAACAAGCTCTTGGAGTGACTTTGACGTATTACACTAAAATGTTAAACACAGTATTAATATTACATTTGCAGTTTATAATATCACTTGCTTGATATCTTTTCACAGTACAAGGACATACACAGTCCCTGACCCACCTGGTCTGTTCGATGGCCACGTCTGGCCCATGTATTTGAAACACAGGACAGAAATGGAGAACAACTGCGCTAGTATAGGTATTGACTCAAGAGTGTCTCTGTTGCTCTGTCTCTATATTCAGATCCCTAAAGTCAAAATTAAAGCAATAAACGCTCCTCTACAAAACGATCAAATGCTAAATTCACTCTTCTTCTGGACAGAGTACCTCGACGGGATGACATCAAAGGAAGACATCTTCAACAAAGTGTTTGAAAGTGTTCAGAACTCCCTGCTCAACAACTCATAGGTAAATGAAAATGTAAAAGCGTGAACATTTTCTCCAGCAGAGCATTCATGTTATAGTCAGTGTGGGACTAACTTCTCTCTTCTCTCTCAACAGCAGGGCGGAGACAGCAGCGGATTTTGTGTATAGACCTGTAAATATAATTTTGAGTAAATGTGTAACACCGGTTCTGTACTTCTAGCCTGATTTGTACATAGTCAATCATGTAACTTATTAAGAACTCATGGCAGGACAGTTGTGTTTTGTATAATCCTGTGTAACGTTTTCTAAAAGATAAACCTTCTCTCAACTGACCAGTGTTTAACATGACATCTAAACTCTGATCTTGTTGGACTGGATGTAAAAGTGAAATGTGAGGAAAGGAGTTGTGTTTTGCAACTTAAAGAAACAACTGAATCCACTTTGTGCGTTGTTGTTTTTCTTCCTAATCACATGCTGTGGTTCTCATACACATCCTGTTCAGAATCATAAACTTGTGCTTTACAACACAAATATTAATGCACACAGACTGATAACATCCTGAGACTCTGGAATGAGCGTCCTTATCACTGCGATTAGATAGAGGGTCAATTTAAAAACTGTCATCACGTGGAGAATGTTTTACTCTCAAAGATAAAGTACGGGCTATCATGGTTCACAGGAAGGAAAAAGAAGAATTAATCAGTGTTCTCATTTAAAATAGATGTGAATATAACACTATAACATGTAATAAACAATAAAACAAACAGCATTTTATATTATATTATATTATATTATATTATATTACATTACATTACATTACATTATATTATATTATATTATATTATATTATATTATTATATTATATTATATTATATTATATTATATTATATTATATTATATTATATTATATTATATTATATTATATTATATTATATTATATTATATTATATTAATACACATTGGAACACAAGTGTATCATGAAATGTACCCTACCATATGTTGTCGCCATTCATTTTTTAAATAAATAAAAAATTATAATAATGTTATTAATGTTTTTAAATGTTATTTAAAAAATTTAATAACAAAGTTAATATAAATATACTAAAAGCTTTATACTAATTTTGTAGAGCTCACATTATTGATTATTATAATATTAGTTCACTAATACTGATGCAATAATGTATGTATGTGTGTAAGCAGCATTTTATTTGTAGTTAGCCAAGGTGAAGGTCAAAGTCAAGTTAGTTTGTTCTGTGTTAAATAAGCTTAATAAGGCATGATGTGAGACTCCTTGGCAAAAAATCCCCAAAAGTCTTTTTAAAAGTCTCCCACTCTCAGTCAGAACTGTCTGCACAGAAATGAGGGGGAACGCGGAGCCGTGCATTAAAGTTTTTATTGAAATTTCAAGATCAAAAACCCACTGAATTACTTTATATAATAACCTGAGAGTTATATTTCACTGCGTCCACAGAGGTTCCTTTGAAATATAAAACAAATGATGGGGGACGTCATATACAGTAATGACATCATATAGAATCCTAAGTCATATAGAATCGCTCCTTCCTCCTCTGGTCACACACTATACATGACTCTGAGAAAAGACTGCTCCGTCCCTGGACCTGGCAGAGCCACAGAGGGTGTGTCGGGGGGGAGTTGGGGTCTTGTGATGCATTTCTAGGAGTCTTTAAATGCCGACACTCAGCCTGGAACAGAGGGCGGCTGGTCTGTCCATTTATATTTAGCTTAAGTGTCTGGGGTGTCAGGGGAATATAATATATGAGTGCACAGCCATTTACTGATTGCTATCCACCCACTCAACGCTCCACAGCCTGGTATGACTCAGGGGCCAGCCCCCACACGCCACCATCGGGTGGGTAAGGTGAGACTCTTGTGGGTTGGCATGCTCCCACGTCACCCGCCATCATGGCAACCCCCAAAAAGTACAGCTGGGGTGTCCATATTTGGATCGAAAGGCAAGGACACATGATCTGAGCACCTGTCACATGCTGCACAGCGCCCCCAGTATGAGTGAGTGAGGACCCCTGAGGCCTGTTGAGGGTTGTGGTCATGCCACCGAATGATAGAAATGCCTGCGTCTGTCAGGTGTAAATAGTGAATATTATCTTATTAGTGATCCTAAATGGAAAATCATACATTTTTATATGTATTTATCATTTGTTCCTGCAGCCAATATTCACATGTGCACTGTTTTATCAAAAGTTTGACTCATTTGTGTTGAAAATTTATATTATTCCAAGGGAGATCATCAGTAAGTTTATATAGAAATGATTCTGTATCAGTGCACGTTGGCACTAATGGAGTCAGCATACAGGGTTTATTATATAAAAACAAATTTTTAATGCAGTAAATATGATATTATATATGATGTTATTAATTAATCACTTTAATGTTTCTGCTGATAAATGTGGGGCTGAATTTAACTATTGCAGAATCTATAAGTAGAAATATGAATTTATATAAAATAGAATAACTCCAGGTAGCTTTAACAGTACTGGAGTAAATGTACTTTATTTTCCACTACTACTCTCCTAAGGTCCAGAGGAAGATAATCCTTCAAGCACTGATTTTTACACTTGATATTGCAGTATTAGTGCTATAGAGTCAAAGTCCTTTTATGGATAACATTAAATTATCTCAACATCAATTTGTCACGTGTACATCAACAAAAACATGAAGACAGACACAGCAACATGTTGCGCAAAGCGGAAATATGAGGAGCGCTGACCAGGCGGACTCTGGCAAAGGTTAATCAAAGATTAGCAAAGATGTGTCACAAGAAACCTGGTGATCTGCAGTCGTGTGGTGTTCAAATGACCCACAATTCATCGTTCATCAATCATTCATATTAATTTTACTTTAGGTTAGAAGGCAAAATTTACTTTTATCGAAGAATTCACCACTTTCGCTTTCAGGAGGAATTAAATGTCCACGCAATTGGACAGTCCCCCATAAAAAGGTCAATATTGTTCATTTTCTCAAACATTTTTCAGCATCTCACCTGCATTGTCTCCCCATGATCTGTGGTAAACCCTCTGGATCTATCATTTTACTCCTCAGACTGGCAGTGTGAGGCCTCAGGGGAAGACAACAGGTACAGGTATATTCCTTGTGGGGAAGTTTTCTTGTAGTAAAACCATTTTAAGACCATCATCTTCGTTAAATCTCACAAGAAGCAAAGCCTGGATACCTAGATTCACGGAATAAGATATATTCAAAGCGCAAAAGAATTAGTCTTTCACACGGGGAAAGATCTCCTGCTGTACGTGTACCATGAAAACAACCAGAAACTGTTTATTTTATTTCTAAGCACTCCTAATTTACAGTAAAGATTAGTTTTGGTGGCAGCATTTGTTGTGATTTGTTTACTTTCAGGTCAGACACACAAGAAAGACTCAATTCAACGTTCATACTTACTGGCTAAAATTTGTGGGTTACATGTCCTGCTCGGGAAGTCTTGTGCCAAACCAGTGCCGAGGAACTGTGGCTCTTATAAATCAGGACTGCAGCAGAGAGCAGAGCAGGAAAGTGCCGGACTTTGGACCAGGGGAGGGTTTCTTTGACTAAAAATAGAAAAACATGCAGGCTCAACATCCTTATGCCCTATTTGGGGGAGGAAACACACACCACGATGCCTGAGAGGTGACAAATACTCAGTCTGAGTCCTCGGTAGATCAGTGTGTGTGTGTCTGTGTGTGTGTGTGTGTGTGTGTGTGTGTGTGTGTGTGTGTGTGTGTGTGTGTGAGCCTATGAACACTTTGCTTTACAATTTTCAAGTACTTATATCTTAAGTGGTTTTATATTTTATTTTTAAATGTTTGGATACATTAAAGCACTTTCAGTTGGGTTTGTTATTCTTGATAATTTGACTTTTACTTGAGTATTTTCTTTTTCTGCTGCTTTATACTTTGTATGTTGTACTTTTTACTCCACTACTCATAACTATCTGGCAGCTTTAGCTGCAATATACTTGTTGTTTACTTGTTAATTTGTGGGGCTAATTGTTTATTTATTGCTCACAAACCGATGTTTGCCAAAACCTTTTCTTTACGCACAGTTTTACGCAAAGATTCACGTGAGAAAAGATCAGTCTTTAGTTTTACAACATAAAGACATCTGCTTTATGTTGTAAAGTATTATGAAGCTGGTGTGGATCAGCACAGAGTAGGAGCCTGTTTGTTCTACTTTCACTGTAACACGCACAAACAGCCGACGGTGATTTAGGCACGTCCCGAATTTGTCGAACTTTGAACCCGAGGCGCGCCTGCGCAGAACTGTTTCTGCTGAGGGCGCTCCAGTTAACGATGGATGGGAAGAGGTGAGCAGGATCAGTGGTTGGATGAAGGATGATGTGATAATAGGATGGAATCGACTGAAAGAGCATTAGAACATTAAAACAGAGTTTAACCTCCTACGAATATAGAATTTAGTCAAAAATATGAGTTCAGCAAATATAAAATTATAAAATGTATGCACCTGCAGCAGCAGCTACTACAGGATTAAATGTTCTTGAACAGCGTTTGCTGGAAGGGAACACATACAGTAGATGCAGAGTGCCTCCTACTGGTGGAGGTGGAGTCTTGCATGAGGGTATAAATCCATTTGGTGTAGATTTTTATAAACTGTTAGAAAAATCTGACTAAAACTCTAAGTTTGATTGAGTTTAGGAATCTTGATAAACTGGTCGCATCTGAACAACATAGAAGTTAATTAAATAACTATTTTTCTGCACTTTATATTTTCTGTGGAAAACTGACAGTGAATTTTTAAACCAACACACAGTTCACATATCACCATTAGTTTTAACCTCTACTGGGTAAACTGGTCCTGCAAAATAACCAGTTTGCACACTTAGATTTAAATGACTTCAGTTAACACCCGTGCGTAAAGTTTACTCGACAAACTTCCAACACGGCAACGAATGGGTTCAACTTTCTTGCCAGAAACTTTGTGACCGGGCTGATTTCACTGAATGAGCTGGAAAAAAAGGTTGCAGCCCTCTTCTCCACTTTGCCAGTCCTCCTTAGAGCTGATATGTTGTTCTGTGTAAGAGCTGGAACTGAATGCGCACTCCTGCTTTTCATCCACTTTCCTCAAAGCAACATATGTGGGAGCAATTCATGTCATAAACTGACTGCTCATTGACGCACAGGAGGAATTGAACTTTTCTGGTGATATTGCCATGGCAAAATGCTCTGTTTTATTTTTATGCTTTTTCCAAGGACTAATTGCCCTCATCTCCGGGCAGCAGCGCACAACTGGCCCCTGGCGGCATCGGATTCAGTGGGAGAACAACGGGCAGGTTTATAGTTTAATGAGCACTGGCTCAGAGTATCAAGCACCAGCTAGATCTAGAAGCCAGTCGAGGGTTTATGTGAGCAGCAGGAGGGATGGCACCAGGAGCCAAATGCCGGGAGCGCATAGAGGTGTGACGCTTGTAAGAACCGGACAGGGTGAGTCCAGACAGTTCACGAGTAATCACGGTGCAGAACTAGGTTCTTTTACACCTGGACGCGATGGTAGACAGATTGTGCCTGTTAATGTTGGTGCATTAGGGGCCGGACAGCGTCCATATGGAGCTGGAGCGGCAGGTTTTCCAGGTGCACGACGTTTTAGCGCTGAACACCTTAACAACATCAACGTCTCACAGACGGGGAGCAGAAGAGGAGATGCTGTGCATGTTACTGCACCGCAAACCAGACGAGGAGAGCCAGGGCCCGGTGCGCAACACCAACAGTTACGCGCGGTGCCAGAAGCAGCGTCTGTCACCAGGCAGCACCCACAGACAGATCAGTCCATCCCTGGATTTGCCACAAGAGAATCTGACCCCCCTGCTCCATCCCCTGCACTTACAGAGGATGCTGCCAACGACCCAACCACTAATGGAGACGACATGGTTAACGACGACCCTCGAAATCCGTTAAAAAACCACAGGAATTCAGTGTTTTACAACATGTATCCCACAAGAGGGAGGCCAGTGGCCCGCACGCGCCGTCCACCTGGCACAGGATATGGGACCAGCTATTTCCAGAATGGTAAGTCCAGAGTCCTCTAATGATATGGAATAAGTTCTTATTAACAGGCATGGACAGTGGGTCCATAGCTGGGTCAATATAATTCAATAGATTTGAATCAGAAATGAAAGAGATTTTGGACAAACACAAATCCAACTCACTAAGAGGAAAAGGCGAAATTGCAGGAAGGAAAAAAAAAAATCTCATTTGGACTCTAGATCCCAGAACGACAGCCCAGGAATGAAAAACATGTCGAATTAAGCCAACAAACACAAACAGCTTCTCTAATTTCAACCTGGACACCGTCTTATTCACTGGATTGTTCTCAGCATAAATAAACTGGAAATATTAAAAGCTCAGAATTACAAAAGAAAAAAAATATCTTGGATTATCCCTTTAATCTCCTCTTCCAGGACTTCCAGACCTTGTGCCAGACCCATATGCCATCCAAGCAGGGGCTTACGTCCAGCGCATGCAGATGTATGCGCTTCGCTGTGCAGCTGAGGAGAACTGTCTGGCCAGGTAATGATTCATGTCTTTAGCATGCACAGTAGGGACTGAGGCAGACACACACACACACACCTTACACACATGCCTTTGGATGTTTTAGGATAACTGTTGTGTTAATTCAGTTAGTTTGATCTTGTGATGGAGGAGTGGTTCTCCAACATAAAGTCCAGCAAAGACATAAATGTTCTGGGTTGGTTTTCCCAAAAGCGTTAAATACAATGGAACAAACCCTTTGTGCTCCGGCGCTAAGAAAACTAGACCCGGGAACTCAGCCAGCAGCACTTTCCAACTCAGATTATGCCCTTTTCCCCTGTGATCCATCCAAGGTCGGCATATGGACCTGCTGTGCGAGACATCGACTTCAGAGTCCTCCTGCGGTTTCCCCAGAAAGTGAAGAACCAAGGCACCTCTGACTTCCTCCCTGTCAAGCCGCGATATCAGTGGGACTGGCACAGCTGTCACCAGTGAGTTTATCCAGCCTGACATCAAATAAATGACTTTATGAGCACGGCAACATCCAGATCTGATATAACAACCCAAAAGACCACCACACCCTCAACATTCAGCTGAGACAATAAAGCTGTGGCCTTAAAGGCATTCCTGGACTTTGCCTTAAGATTTCTTTTTCTCTAAACTTTCAGGCACTACCACAGCATGGACGCCTTCAGTAACTACGACCTGCTAGATGCCATCACTGGACGAAAAGTGGCCGAGGGACACAAAGCCAGTTTCTGCTTGGAAGACACGAACTGTGACTCTGGATTCAGGCGGCGCTACGCCTGCACATCACATACACAGGTAACATACACTTACAGGTCATCAATCATCACATACTCATACAAATGCTGTATAGAGAGACATGTCAAAGTGGTAAAGACATCATCATCATCATCATCATCATCATCATCAACTCATCTGGTCTGATGAACAGTAACTTTAAACCTGAGACAGTTCCATCCTTAGTCATTCAAAACGTCAAGATGTTTGTGAGACAGAAGTGGTTATGTGGTTTCTGCAGATCCCGGAGAAATCCAAACTTTTACAAGCTTTACACTCTCAGGGTTTCTGGTAAATTTACAGGCTCCAGATCCAAGATCCGATTATTCAAATAATGTCACTTTCATTCAGTCATTTACAGACTTAACAGATTGTGATCACATTATACAACTGTGCTTCCAGTCTCAGTTGCCATAACGAGTGAGTAGACTTGTGAAAATGAACAGAGAGAACCTATAAATGGCAAATTAAGAATCCTGTTTTGCAGTAACTCAGTGTTTATAGTCAACAGGCCAACAAATGACCTCAAATACATTTAGTGAATAAGCAGAAGTCGTCATTTTGCACTATTATGAGCTGTAGAGTTTGCAGAGTAACTTTCGTTTTGAAAATCCTCCAGCTCCACTTCTCAGAACTGTTTTTTTAACTAAAAGTCTGGTGTGTGCCAGTGAAAAAAAAAACATCCTGCAGACGGGAATATTTATTATATCTGTTGTCTGGGCTCTGTGATTCTGGCTTTGGGCTCCTTAGAACCGCTTTGCTTCCAAGAACTGTTTGTATAACTTAAACTCAAATCTGCTTCATTTGCAGCGCTTGTAGGAAAATAGTAGTCAAAGTCGTTAAAGAGCCTGAGTCAAAGCTTTAAACCACACTCACGGGGGGGTTGGGGTTGTGTTTTCAGGGTCTGAGCCCAGGATGCCATGACATCTACGCTGCCAACATTGACTGTCAGTGGATTGACATCACCGATGTACCCCCAGGAAACTATATCCTGAAGGTAACGTGTGTCACATAAGTTTCAGTCAACTTATTACGGGCTCTTTTTCACAACATACGGACTTGATTACCTGCCTACGGAGCCACTTTACCAATTTTGATCATGTTTTCATTTTTGCAGGTTACTGTAAATCCCAATTTCCACGTCCTGGAGTCGGACTTCAGCAACAACATAGTGAGATGTGACATCACTTACACAGGGATTTATGTTCAGACACGCAACTGTCGAGTAACAAGGTACTTTGCGAGTGTTTAGTGCATTATTCATTTTCAGTTTTTTAGTTTTTTGAGATAATTTATCTCAAAATGTATGAATAATTTATCGCACCATCCTAAATAAAGCATTAGAAAACAATTGAACTGGCTAAAAACTAAATAAATGAATGGGAATGAATATATGTCAATAAGTGTCCTCACACTGACTACCATTCAAAAATGCGTGCATGTTGGATTTCTGCATTTTCATATCGTTTTCTCTTTCTATTTTCAGGGGCTGAAATGGTCTGTTCCAATTATGATCTGCAGGAATTTGGCAGAAAACATCTCTCATTGTACTGTACAGCAGCATGGACACCGACTAACAAAAAGTGCAATTGTTGAAGTGTTTGTTACAGCTTTAAGTCTTTCGTGTGTTGCAGTTTTTGGTATTAAATGCAAAAGTTTACACCATTTTTTTATAATTGAAACTAGTGAGATCACCACATTTACTTGATGATTCATTACAAGAAGTTATTTAGTTTTTTTGCCTTAAGGAAAAGTACTGTGTTCATGTAAGTTTATTTCTTGAATGCTGGTTTACTGCTACAAATGTGTTTTTATTGCCTTTTTCTGCTCTGTGTTATTGCTGCATGCACATCATTGGCTGTTTGACTATTACAGTTTTATTTAAAGGATGAGATATACTGTGTTTTTGTGGTTGTTAACAAATCTCGTGAAAAGACTGAAACCAAAAGTGCACTGATCCTCTCTTAATACGTTACAACTTCCAAATCCTCTCAGTGGAACTTAGTCCCAATCCCACTGGTTTCTACTGAAGAGTGTTTATGTTCAGCTGCAGCAGCAGAATAGTTTGTGAAGGAGCAACTCAAGATTAACTACAGTAGCCACTGCAACGTAGGGACATGTCACCTAGTTCAACTGTTCATCACAACTCACTGATGTGTTTGAATAGAGACCGGAGACCCAGACGATGCTTGTTAGTCGAACGGTTCATTGTTGGTTCTGATCTTTTCATGGGATCTTTTCAAGTTGAACATCACTAGACTTATTCTTGAGCCCACTGGTGGTCGTAAATATCTCATTTTATGTTAAAGAGTAAGTATGAGTGAGTAAATGTGTGCCTGTGAGTAACTGCATGAATGTAAAATGGTTAATACTGCCTGAACGTTGTTGAAAGCTTGTTGTGTTAGTTTAAATACAATAAAGATGTGGAGGAGTGAGTTTATTATGATAACGTTTATTGCCTTCTCTTTTGAAAATGATTCCCACAGGCATCAGTTTAATTTTTATCCTGGATTTTAGCTGAAATTTAAGTCAAAGTTTGTGACATCCATCCAATCTTTGCTGAATTTCAAAAATGCCAAGCACCTTTAAAGAATAGATTCTTCTAACTGAATCTCAGGTGGACAAAAGCAGCTTCTTCATTAAAAATATCTCAGCGCTTGAAAGGACTGACTCAGGATTTCGGGCTGTTGAATGGAGGGGCTTCACTTGGGGTGATGTGTGCAGATTGTGGCCTCAGAGACAAACAGGCCAGCAGGCAGACATTGGCGGCATGTTTGCTGACAGCCCTCTGTGAAGACACAACCCACAGGATCTTATACAGCCGTGCCATATCTACCAAACCACAGTCAGAGCATGATGAATGGAGGCCTTTTCTCACCATGTCAAAAAGGAGTGTCTCTCAGCTGCTGGCAAAGAAATAATCACATCTTGGCTTCATTCACATCCACAGGGAATTGTTTAAGTCGACAGGCGTTTTAAAAGCGCAGGAATGTTTTGTCTGAGTGGGAAGATTGACACAACCCGCCTGAGAATATCTCCAGCAAGTCAGTCATAGATGTTTTAACCAAGGACAAACGTGTTTTTGCAGCAAGCACTAGACGGTATCAAACAGCAAGAGAATGACGGCGGAAACACTAAACCTGTGCAGAATGTATTTACTCTGGAACGGGTGGTGCTTCACCTGATTCGAAGATGTTTTTACCCTGAACAAATTACTCTGTGAAAAGAAGCTTCATATATTACAAGGTGGTTTGAGTGATGTACTGGAAAACACGCAGGATCCAGACAATGTGAACCGAAGAGATTAAGCCAAATTGAAATGGTTTATGTTGGAAGTTGCCAAGGCGCCTCCCTGCCAGAGTAGATTGTCTATGTTATTGAAAGTGTCTGGAAACCACCACCACCCCAGGATTTATTCAATTCTATTCCTGTCTGTCAAGGACAATATTTACAGACAGTGACTATTTCAGTTCTGGAGACAGGAGTCTGCATCTGCACCGGAACAAGAGCGAGCGTTAACATTTCAATCAGGAGAGACACAACTGAGAGAGAATGGATAAAGTACCTTAATGCATGTTACTGACCCAGTGTGCACAGTAGGAATATGAGAGGATCAGACTCTCCGTTGTGACATCATCATTTCCCTAAGACCTGATTGGTTAAGTAAAAGTGAACCCCCTCAGTCATCTGAGTGGGAAGTGAAGAGAGAGCAGGAGAAAACTGTGGACAAAGTAGGGTCTTCCTGGTTGAGCTTTCACTGGAACTTGGTCACAAACAAAAAGTATTGAAGAAATTACAACTTTGACTTGAATATGATTAGGAGAGAGTCATTCTGATTCATCCTCTGAGCACTGCGAGTACCTGCACCAGATTCTGTAGCATCCATCCAATACCTGTTAAGACATTTTATTATAAAACACAGGTGTCAACCTCATTATGACACCGGAGGTCAGAGGGTAACAGAAGACATAAGGAGAACAGTAAATGTCGGGTAGCTGCACAAAGCTTGATTTACGCCACCCAGGGTCTCGTCTGTTCAGAGTTTGGCTCTGAACTCAGCTGGTCTCCTCCTTTTTTAAACCGACGTGTCATTTTAAACATGCCACGCTGTAGTGAAGACAGTGGCTATTTGCTCAGCTGTGCAGCTTCACACCAACATCTGGATGGAGCATCTCGTCTGCCATACACAAGCTGGCTGGCACCTTTCAGTTGGCCTCAGCAAATCCAGTCCAGCGTCCAGGTAGGTAAGGTGAGGAGGGGACAGGTTTCGCCATCTGCAGCAGCCCACACTGAACTCACTGTGGCAGGGAGAGACATTTTCCTGATGCATCTGCACATCAGTGGGCAGTGTTTGGAGAGTTACAGAGGGCAGGGTTTGGTATTTGCAGGTCAGATTTCAACAAAGCAGGGTAGTAACAGAGGAACATGCCCGGCCTGAGGAGAAAGTCTTGACAGGTCGGTTTAGGCACAGTGCAGAGAAATTCCTCAGCACTTCTGTCATCCCGTTGAGCTTAAGAACAGCACTGAGGTCAGCCGTAGATCAGTGAGGGCGTGCAGGGCAGACGCACTGGGCTACTTCCTCACTTACGCCACCAGCAGTCATAAATTTGGAGAGTGAAAACTACAGTACGTCGAGCTCTGAGACGAAACACAGCGGCGTCATCGTTCAGTGGGATCGATGATGCATTCTGTTCCGCTTTCAAGCTGGGTGGTACTGTGACTTGGGTGGTATTTGAAGGGATGTCTCAAAGGATTTACTATTCTTTGATTGTTGATCCACTGTTCTGTCTGTAAGCGCTTCATCTCTTACTTCAAACACTTTTTATTAATTTTTCTCGGAACCAATTTGTTTTGTTCACTTTAAAACGCCTCCAGTCACGAAGGAAACAGATACTCTGTTTTTATCATGAGCTGTGAGACACAAGGGTTTTAGAAAATTAATTCCTCATGTGAAAAAAATGTATTTTGTTGACTTCAGAAAGACAACTGAAAATCCCCATTTGATTATAGAGTCTGAAGTTTCTTACTTGAACTCAGACACTTTGAGTCACTGACTGTCGTTTGTTTAAACTGTATTTCCAGATTACCGTTTTTTAAAGGTGTCCCCTTAACAGCAATGTATCCTCTGGGATCTTAGACACCGTTTCTAAAATCCCCTGGTGTATAAACATTAGTTTAATTACGCCTGTGCAAATATTTAATGTTTTCACATTTGTAAGTTCCTGAGCTTGTGGTAACTTGTGTAAATGCTTCACAAATAAAATGCTCAGTGGACTAATTCCTTGAGCTCTGTCTCCAAAACCCTGAGTAACTCACAAAACTCACAAAATAATGCAGAGTTCTACATTTGTTTGTGTTAACGTACAGCTAACCACATCCCTACTGTATCCATTAAATGTGTTTTACAATAAATTTTCATAAACTTTTCATAAAGTGTTATGGTGGAAAATTATTTGATGTATATTTCTAAATAGCTTCAAACTACCTCAGTATTTCTGTGCTGACAGATACACCAACATTTATGCCACTACAGAAATAGTACAGCTTTGAGTTGAGGTATAATTAAAGTAATTTGACATAAAACAGCAACATATCAATGAAAATGCACCTACTTAATATGCAGCTAAAATCTGATTCCTGTCTTTCCAGTCACTAAAATACGCAGCAGTAGTCAATTTGTATGTAATCAACTGGAATTACTTGTCATTATCTGAAAGCCCCCTCCCTGTCTCTGTGTTTTAGGCCTTTTGGATCTGTTAGCACATGACTAATAAATCCGTCCAGCCTTGAATCCCATTATGCCGTGGCAGTGCTGTCCAAAACCGAAACAGCAACATGAAACAGAAATTCCACTTAACAAGCATTAAACACCTGCAGTATGAACCGCATCCTTCTCATGTGTTATTTTTGGGACGGTTGAGATTTCTGCACTCAGTCATGTTCTTGGTCTAAAACTCGGTCTGACATTCCAGAGTGACAACAGCATTCATAAAACCGGCCCGCAACAACTGAGCCTGTGCGTCGGCATGCAGAAAGGTGCACACTTAGACAGCAGGCCGTCGGGATTTAGGTGCTGGAGACATGATTTGAAATCCAGGCAGGCTCTAAAGTTTCTACTCTGAGAATTTATAGTTGTTTAATATTCATACAGCATTTTGCTCTTATCTTAAAGTTATATTTTCAAATAGAATAGTTGAAAGAGATGTCTTTTTTTTTCTTTTTACTTTATCTCACTGCCAAAACACACCTGAATATTGAATAGCAAGCACACTGATGGAGTATCTGGAAAATCTCAAATATTCTGACACAGGTCATGAAGAAGCTGTAAAAATGTTAGTTTTTATTCCTGCAAGAAGACACAAAGGGTTTGGAAATCCAGTCCAATCCAGCTTCATTACGGTTGAAACTCAATTAATAGATACATCAACGATCATTTGTTTATGTAATATGAAGCAAAAAATGCAAATGTCCACAATAAATAGAGTTTCCAGCTCCTCCTCAAATGTGAGACTCTGCTGCCTTTCTTAAAAAGATGTTTTCTTTACAAAACGCTATAGATATGTTAGCTGTGCTCCTGATTTTTGGTTTTAAACAAGCTCTGGGAAACTGTGACTGGTATTTATTATTAATACTCTTGTTTTTTAGGCTAAATCACAAAACAACAATTAGATTAAACAGTAATAAAATATTTTCAAGCAGCATTTACACCCAACTCAAGGGAAATTATTTGAACATTTGCTTCTTTAGCTAACTGCTGATAAAATGTGCCAGTTACTTTGTCTGAAGGGACCAAATGTGTGAATCATAAGGATGAGTGCATTATAGGAACTGGATACTGAGCTCAAACATGACACCCAAGTCCCATAATTAAAAATAATCTGCATGGTACATAAGCCCTGCTGTTCCTCACTATGTGCTCTCATCTTGCCCATGTATATAAAAAAAGCTGTCAGCAGTTTCACAGACATCTCATTTAGTTGCAGGGCAACTTATTGTTTATATGCTGCTTGTGTCCACTGGGGAAATGGACAGTAAGGCTGTATGATTAGGACATTTTTATTATTCCTGTAAGCTGCAGACATGACACGCTACAATGAGGCTGTGGTACTGTAACATGGCCCTAGTTTATGGTTTTTGGGAAACTGTGTTTATGAATATTTTTAAAAAATGTTGATCAGATTCATTCATTCAGTCATAAAAACATCTTTAGTTTTTGGGCATTAGTTTCATTTGAACATTAGCTAATAACTGATAAAACATTATTTCAACTAGAAGTAAGAATGATCAGACTGGATCATTCAAAATCATTCGTCATTAAAGACACGTGTAGTGTTAAATAGGACAGTTTGACAGTAAGGGGTTTTCTTCCTGGTCCTCTCTTTTTCACCTTTCACTTGCTTCTCCAGACTCCTACATTTCCCTGGAATATTCTGGCCCCAGTGATTTTTCCATACAACCACCAGATGTCCCCAGATTTTCCCTCCATGTGACTCTCAGTCATGTGACCTTCCCTGCGTCCTCACACACCTGTTCCCAGTTCCCTCATCTTATTTAAACCTGCAGTTACACCAACTCGTTGCCACGTTTTGTTTCTCTCACGCTGTTTTGCTGTGGACTACTGTTACATCCTGTCTCCATTCTTTTCATTGTTGCTTCTGTTCCAACTACTAGTGCACTCTAACCTGCTCATCTGTGTGTCTGCATTTGGTTTCTCCTCCTCGTTGTTGTGTTTTAATTATGACTTATGAGGTCAGTATCTATAGAATTTGTGACCTTAAGCTCTAAAAACGTTGTCTTTTGAATCTCGCTCCTGATAAGTAATAATGGATTCTGGCACACAGCACCATAACCTTTAGTATCTTATTAACTCAACCTCACTTCTCACTTGTCATTATGAAAAAATTACTCCAACAACTATAGGCTGCAGACACAGAGAGTGAGTGTCCAGGACTCTTGACAGTTTGCATTTGTCATCCTCCATCTGTCACTGTAACTATGAGCTATGAGTGATACAGACATAAAGAGAGACAGAGTGAGAGATATTTTGTGCGGTGGATGAATTGTAGTGGTTCGCAGAGAGAGGCGGTGAGCTCTGATAGCAGAAGCAGCTTGTGAGAGCACAGTGGTGAAAGTCTCAGACAAGATTTAAACAAACAGAGACGCAGACGCTGGCCTGACCGGCCCGGGACGCGGCAGCGGGCGCCCTGACAGAATAAGGTCACGCGCTGCCATCTCTAGATCAGCTTGAGAAGTATCTCTAGAACCTCTGCAACCATCTGGGACATACTCCTACTTCTTATAGAGTCACTGAATGCATAAATAATTTCCCAGAGTCAGGGGCAGCGAAATGCTGGCGTCATTCATTGTATTTCATATTCAAATGTGGGACATTCAGTCGTCAATACATCTCTAGACTTTGATGACTGAGGCATAGGATTGATTTGTCAGAGAAAAGTGCATCAGAATCTGTTGTATTGCAGTTTAATCTTGGCTCCAGCTCCTTTTACATACAGCAACAACCGTGTAGCAGGGAGACAAACAGTCTAAATTCTCTTATGTGTAAAATATCTGTACATTATTTTAGATGATATAAATCTCAATATAGCATACATTAGGTTAGGTAGTATCTAGACTGGTGTAAGCTGCCTAAAAATAGATGTTTCTGCAATAAAAATAGTAAAAATAAGTTAGACTGGCATGTTTCTATGGGTGGTTGTAGCAGTTCACAGTTTATCCTTCTCATCTGAAGGAAGAGTAAGAGCATAAATTCTCAGGGTTTGACTGTCACTCCTCTATGCTTCTGTGCTTGCATGGTATACAGTCACGGGTTGACTCTTGGGGGGTGTTTTCCCTTTGCAAATATCCCCACCCTCAGGCCGTGCTCTGTTTCCACCAGCTGACAGCTTGTCTCAGTGGCATCAGCTCCTGCTGGAAACACCAAAACAAAACAACAAAAAAAGAGAAAAAAGTCATTTAAATTCAGAACTCTTCACCTCCGCGAGCTCGCAGCTTCTCTCCAATCAAATGTGGTACGCAGCAACCAGGCTGCTTCTCAAGGATTTTGCGCTAACATCTGTCATTGATGGGGCTGCAGAGACACAGTGTTAATCTTTACTGTACTGAAAGTGATGCAGCGTGTGTGTCCTTGTGAGTCATGTTGCCTCGTTTGCGGAGGAGCACTGTAAAGCAGATTTTAAGTTGTGGGAGGGACGTATATGTGTCTGTTTGGCTGTGTGCATCTGCTGTGGTGAAGACCAGGGTTCATGCACAGATTATAAGACAATGGACCACTGATAAAGACCTTCGTGTGTCTCTTCTGGTAGTTTATGTCTCTCTATGATCACATAGTCTCATTTGTTGATCATTTTTAAGACAGCCTACCTTCATTTTTTTGTTCTTTAGGGTTAGGGTCATGCAGAGGCTGTGGCCCAGAGCCTCTTTACCTCTCCCCTGAGCCTGTGGCTCGTAGACCCGTTGAGTAATCTGTCTGTGCCAATGTCCTCTCTTTTTGAAGTCTTTCAGAATTAGTACTTTCATTAACACTGGTGTTTTCATTAGTAGTTTAACCTTCAGGGGGATCTGAAAGTTGCTGTAGCATGTTTCGCTGCCACTAAGGAAATAAATTCAAGACAACTGAAAACAAGTTTATAGTGTCTCCTGACATCTTTACTGCAAAAATGTACCAGGCAGAAAGTCTGTCAAACAGCCAAGAATTACAGCTGTCACAGATGATGAGCCCAAAAGGCAGTCTGGAAAATCCTGTCAGAGAAAATCATTCTGTCTGCTCGACGGAAAAGTGTGACTGATAAACAAGATACAAGATGTGTGGGGTTTACATATTTCCATAATTCACATCTCATCGATAGACTCTCTCCTTGTGTCTCAGGGAAACTTTCCCAACATGACCAGTGTCAAAGTGCCTCCTATCCTCAGAAAATACTTTCTTAAGAACAGATGCTGGTAAAAGAAGGTCATCATATAATCGTATTTATCCTTTATTTGGGCCAAAAAAGATATAGAATAAAATATAAAACTAAAAGACATATAAGAGCACTGTGCGAGCACCATGTTGCCTTTAGGTTTTCATCGAGTACAGACAGAAAACAGCAACATGCCAGCTAAGTTTTGCCCAGACCTGCTGAAACCAGAACTCTTATGCAGTAATACTCCCTCTGTCTTCAAGTTTGCTTTGTACCAATTAGTTTGTGGTAATTTGATTAAAGACAAATGTATTTAGCAACATGCACCACAATATATCCTAATATCAGCTGAAGTCATCATACACTTTTAAAACTAGATCTCTCAGCTTTAGTTGATTATGTGATTTAGGTCTGGGGACAAGGGAGCCACTCTTCCTACTCAGGTATCAGCCTTATTTCTAATATAAATATGCAAATGAAATCAAATTTTTCAATTAGCTGTTGCCTCCTGTCTCTATGTTTTTCTGAGTATTTTTTATGTCTGTTCCTGTGTTATTTATGTTTATTCATACACAGCACAAACAACCACAAGTAGATATGTTATAATTAATTTAAGGTCTGTTGCTCTGGTGTTAATGTTAATTAGGTTTAGGTTAGGGTTAGGATTAGGATTGGGAGTGCACTATGTAAGTGAGAAGAGGTACTGTGGTGGTTACATGTGTAAGCTACTGTATTCTACGTTGTGTAGGTGAGATGGTGTATCTGACTTTAATTACATCAGCAGGTTGTGTTTGTACAGAAGACTCTGTTCTGCTCTGATTATGACTTTAAATCAATAAAATGGAGAATTGTCCATGAGAATCCTCAGTTTGGATGCACAATGTGTGTGTGTGTGTGTGTGTGTGTGTGGGGCTCAGGTTGCTTAGCACAAAGTCTGTTGCGTTGATCATTTTAACATTGAACCTGCTCTGGGTGACTAATTCAGATGAATCAGACCTTTTAAAAAACAGCTTACGTGCTTTGAAAGAGTGAAAAAACAGAAAGTGATGAACAGAAAAGCTACATTACACGTACATCTCATGAAACCCTTATCTCAGTATAGAAATGAAAACTAAAACACATGCACTTTTTCACCCAGCCTCAACTTAAACCTGCAGCCGGGGGAGCATGTCTCTCCTTGCAGCACGAGGTGAAGAGCTACTTTACTGTGATTATATGGACGTCACAAATATACCAAGAGTTTGCCTCACTCCATTCTGGCGCGTAGCCAGGGGGTTTTATGATTAAAACCAGATTGTGCTTGCCCAGCTCAGAGGCCAGAAAAATAGATTGCAGTTACGCATACTCTGCACAAGAGGGGAGTACAGAAACATGCACGTCTGCCTCTGCAGCCTCTGCAAAGGTGGACTTTCCAGGGGAGTACTTAAGAGTATGCATCTGCTGTTTAACTTCTCCCTTCTGCCAGAGGGACTTTTTCACAGATGTCATCTTGTTATTAAGTCTGCTTCTAGTTTATAGTATATCTAAGTGTGGCACAAGAAGAAAGGTTTAGTTCCTCCTCATCACAGCCTAACAGTAAATTATGCCAATTGTGAGTCAGAGCTATGATCATCCTGTAAATATAATGACTCCTCTTTTGTGTCACATGATTGGAGTCAAGCGGCTGTGGGGTCTTCCTTTGCCAGAAGTGACTGAGCTCCTGCCAACTCTCAGTTCCCTCTAAGTCATGACTAAGTTTCACTGTAAAAAAAAGCCTGTCTGAAGATTTTATCTTCACACTGAAGTGATTAAAGTGAAGTAATTGTCAAAAACAAACAGGATTTTTAACCTGCTTCAATGGAAATCATCTTATTTTAAGAGTTGTGTTTTAAATGATAAAAAAAGATAAAAATAGATTTTGCAAGATCTGAAATTCTCCAAATCTGCTTAGTAGTAGAATTTGACTACTGCAGGTGAAATGTCTGCACGTTTTCCTTGACCACATGTGCTACGAAACGTTCACTTCTCATTGCAGTGAGTCAGGCACATTTTGCAGTGTAGTGGAGGCTGGGAAATCACGTGACATCAACAAAAGGAGAGACATGACGCCCCCCCACTACCGCCCACACACAGACACCACACACACCACACATACATCAAACACACACATAAACCCTTTTTTGTAACAGGGGAGGAACGCTGCAATTCATTTACTGACTTTGAAAACTACGCTGCCAGTAAACACGGCAGACGTCATCCGCTCTCAGAAACAACAACACTGTGAAAAGAGAAAAGGCTTCTTGTATCCAAACTTACCATGAGTAGTTCCCCTGCCTGGTCCCTCTTTGACCTCCACTCGCTGCAGCAGGGTCTCATGTTTCAAGCCCCCATGGCACTGGGGCAGACCACCCCCTCCTCCTTCACACCATGCTGGTGCTCTGGCGGCCTCTACCAGAGTTGGCAGGGGTCTTCAGAGGTTTAGGAGGAGGGTACTGACCCTTGACACAGCGTCCATTTTGCGGGTACGGTGGAGGTTTCTGAGTTTTCGAATTGGAGGTGCTGTTCCCAATAATGACTTTAGGGTCTATGCTCTGTGGGTGTGGCTCTGGATGAGTCTGTCCAACATGGTTGGAGTCTCTATGGGGGTAAATGTGAGGCAAGTGGCCGTTTACACCTGGCCTTTCATGATTTATGACCTTGCTGTGGCTGGGTGGGGTGAAGCGGCTGGTTTTAACCACTGATGCAATGTGAACAGGTGAGGGAGAGTTAGTTCTTAAGATGATGCGATCTTCGTCATTGTGTTGCGACGCCAGGGCTGTAGAAGGTTTGTGATTGGGCAGCGGAGCCACCTTGAGGTCTCCTGAATGAGTTGAGCCATGAAAGTTATTGGACGGCCCCTGAGTGATGCTGGGCGTCTCCTCACTGAGGTCAATATTGGCTGTGAGACGATCAATCTGCTGGACCACCTGAATGATAATAAAGAGAGTCAATACTTGTCCAAACTGCTACAGTGGAGAATAATAAGTACTTCTACTTGAAAAAGTCAATTTAATGTTACTTTATACTTCTACTTTAATACACTTTAAAGTAAAGTATAATGTTTTTGACAGCTACAGTTACTAATTACTTTTAAGATTTGATATAGACCTAAATAAATTGAGTTTACAAAATACAACACATTGCTGAATCAGTGGTATGGTGCTGTTAAAGTCTCCTGTGACCCACATTTATGGAACAAGCTGGCAGCAGAGCAGAAATGTTTCCCCCTAAAAGATTTTGAGGGAGGCTCGCTCTTCTGACCAATCAGGAAACCCAACATCATGGGCGGGACCTCACAGATGTCAATCAACACACTTCAGGTCTGCAGATCCTGTTGCATTGTCTAAGATGTTTCTAAAGCTAAATGCTTCATAAATGTTTTTTGTTTTTTTCACAAAAAGGGAACAGTGGAGTAAATTCATGGTTTTATTTTATAGAAAAGGTTAAACTCAGTTCATAAAAAGCTAAAAGTTTAAAAATATTGCAAATTCTATATGGATTTGTTGCAAAACTTTTTAAAAATAGTTTTCTAACATATTGATCATCTTAAGACTTAAGACTAAGTTCTATCTGGTGACCCCTTTGGAAAGGCCTTGACCCTCAACTTAATAACAGTATACGATACAGTATTTGTTACTGTAAAATGCTACATACATCAGCAACAGTCTAATAATCTAATATTTAGTCGTTACGAGTTACTATTTGAAGTTTTGATACTTAAAGCTACAGTATGTACTTTAACTTTTTTAATATGATCCTAAACTTAGTATGTAGTGGTGCTGTTGAAACCTCCTGTGAGCCTCCAGTAACACTCTCAGAACAACCTGGTTGTGGTGTAGAGACATTTCACTCCTAAAAGTTTTTGAGTGAGGCTCGCCCTTCCAACCAATCAGAGAGTTTCTACTTGATTTGTAAGTTTTGCAGCATCCACTGTAATTGGCACCGTTACTTAAGTCCACCACTGTGAAATTCTAGTTAAACAGTAATTACAGGTTTTTCTCAGGCACGGCTAAAAGTGAAGCAATAACCAACAACTCAATCAAAGCTGGATTATCAAGCTATCACTTTGTTTCATGGAGATTTTTCATTTGTAATGTAGCTTTACTACAATGCCAGACTGTGCACAGATGCATTCAGCTGTGAATCAATGCTATTTTACAGCTGCATGCAAAATGGATACTGTAAGAGCAAGGCATAATTTAGTAACGGTCTCAAGCCAGGCTTTTTAATGTGCTGGCCGGAAAGCTGCCAATTTCTGCAACGTTCAGCAAAAGGTCAGTGAAAATTGTTCTCAATCACTGCTTCGGTAAGAGATGATGAGTGAGTCACAAACAATACAGTCACCATGCACACACACACACACACACACACACACACACACACGTACTGCTATGCTCCCATGTACATGTACACACACAGATACAAGACCTGTGTCAAACTGATCTACACTGTGACTCATTCTGTCAGCATCTGAGCCTTGTGTTAATCATTTTCAATGCTACAGTAACCAGGGGAAGAGATGAAAAGCTGGGACCTGATGCAGACCTCCACGATGTAAAGCATAAACATGTTAATAACAGACCCTCCTACCTCTTTCATCTCGACGTGAACTTGCTTTAAACCCCCCAACACATCCTCCAGATCTGTCACCACTTGTCGGATTTGATCCCTCACCGAATCCTGTCTCCTCTTCTGCTTCACTACCTCCAAAACCTGGTGCTGGTGCTTGTTGTTGGTTGTTGTTTTACAGGATTCTGGACTAGTCATGCCAGAGGAAGGGATGCAGGTCCCTTTCCTCCTGCTTTGGTTCAATTGTTTTTGTGGGACTTCAGTGGGGAAGAAACATTTGTGAGAGCCACCACGACCATTACAATCCTCCTCTGATCCACCCTTCTGTCTGCCCCATTCCTGATGACTATCTCCTCTCTCCCCTCCCTCAAAGAACCCAGGCCTCGGTCCACAGTGACCATTAGGCATGGGCAAGTGGGGCCTGTGTGGCTCCAAATGGTAGTTTTCAGGAGGACTTCCGCATCCTTCCTCCTCCTCATCCACAGTGACATACCTGATCGTCCTCCTGTGCCTGTACCCTTGACCTTTGACCTGAAGATGAGGGAGAGGATGTGGTATCAGGGCGTTAAAGGGGTGTGCCCCGGTGCTGCTGTGCATCACACAGCCACACTGTTCTCTGACAGACGGGTAGTGTCTCACCCCAGTCTCCAGTGGGTAGCTCCACTGGGCAGGGTTCAGCTCCCAGGGGCAAACTTGGCTCAAGTCATCTGTCTGGCTGTAAGGACCCAGCCCTGCAAACACAGGCCTCCTCTGTGGGCTACGATGACCACCTCGCTCAACTCTGTCCACTATGAAAGCTCTGCCTCCTACATCTTTAACTCGAGGAGCCTGGATGTCTCTCCTGCAGTCCAGAGATGGGTGGTCCGTTTGTCTGGCTGGTGCTGGTTGGTATGCCGGCCCACCGTTATGGCCGTACGGCTGCTCATAGTGTACACAGTTCTGGCAGGAGCAGGGGGCGGAGGTGTTGCTGTGCTGAAGAAATCGGTGGTGTCCCGTTGTTTGTGCGCCTTCTGTGTACATGTCCAAAGAAGTCCAGAGGCTTGTGTGGAAAACGCCTTAGAAAAGAACTGGTTTCCACCCCTGCCTGCTCTCTCCAGCCCAGTCATTCACTCGCTCTGTTTTCCTCATCTGCGTCTACCCACAAGAAAACTTTTCTTCAGCTCCTTTTTCTCGTCTCTAACCAAGACTTCTCCCTCCCTTTCCTTCCTGTCTGTTGTTTCCCTTCTTCTTCTCCCCTGTAGTTGATCTCTACCCCCGTTCTTTTCTTTCCCTGCACATCCTTTCTCCTACTTCTCCTAACTTTTTCTTACTCCTTCTTCTTTCTCACCTTCTAGCCCTCTCTCCTACACGGGGCCCTTCTCCACCTCCCTCCCTCTCTGTCTCTCTTTCTACCTCTCCCGCCTCGTTGTTCTGTCTCATTTGCTGCTGCAGGCTTCCAGTCTCTCTCTCCCTCCCTCTCTCCCTCTCTCTCTCTCTCTCTGGCTGTGTATTTCCCGTTTCCTCCCCTCCCCTCTCCCGCTCTCCTCGCTTTCTCCACCTCTTACTTCAGCTCTTGCCTGTGGTATATTGTCTCACAGAGTCGACTGTACCTGAATTTGTGAATTCTTTCTTTCTGCTCCACCTGAACTCCATTCTCCTGGTAATGCTCCTCTGGTAAAGGACTCCATATGGCTTTCTGTCTCTCAAAGACTGCGTATAAGAGTCCCAGCTCCGGTGCCGAGCTCATTAGCCCAACTACAGCTTTTGCACTCTGCAATTAAACGCTGCCTGGGAGTCCTCGGCCAGAGACTGAGAGAGGAGGGGAGGGTAAGTGAGGGGAGGAGAGAAGCACTGGGGGAGGTGGGGTTTCTAACACCGACAAGGCAGTAGACAGTACTCTGAGTCAAGGAGACAGAGCCACTGCCTTTGTACAAGGGTAACATTTTTCATTACACTATATCTCCTTTTATCTACCAGTCCCTTCCTCCTTTTGTCCTTTGCCACTCTTGTCATTCACACTCTATTAGTGTCACCTAAGGAGATTTCTTCTCAACAGCCGAACATAACCTCACTCTGACAGACTCTGTGCAGGGAAGTTCCTCTCAAGTCTACACAATATCTTTTAATGCCACCCTGTGTGTTCAAGCCATTTTAATTTCACCATCCTTTTCATTATATTACAAATCAATCTCCTCTCACTATAAATAAACATAATCTCTAGATGAATGATACAAAATTAGAAAAGCAGGATGAGCAATCCAGATCTCTCTCTCACCAAAATAGAATAACACGCCTGTGTTGTGGCTCTTTGTCCTCCGCGACTAAGGACTGAGGTTTTTATTTTCAAAGAAAATAACTGGAGCTTTGAAAACAATGGGTTGTGAAAGAGAAGTACTGAGAATAACAGCAGAGGAAGATGAAGGGGATTCATCCATCCCAGCAGGAGGATGAGCACTCCAATCCCAGCTGCTGGGAAATTGTTGACGTTACCATAACATGTTTTTTTTTTATTGGAGGATCTGAGCAATATTGAAAACAAAATATATACAGTATTTGTTGTTACTTTAATTAACTGCCTAAACTCTAATATAGTGGTATTAATATAAATGATGATAATAGTTCTGGGAAATAAATTAAGAAAAAAAGTTTAAAGCTGCAATAGCTGATTTTATTGCCCTTCGGGGGGCAGCATAAACAAGCAAAAACGAGCTCTAAGTGTAACAGTGATATATTATCGACTCAAAGTTGATAAAGTTAACAAACTGTTAATGATTTACACAATCAACACATTCAAAGCAACATTATTAATTAATGTAAGTTATCAATATTCTATATTCTTAATGTCTGCCACCTTTTCCAGAATGGTTTAACCTCCTGATGTTGACAGGATGATATGAATAGTTTGGCAAAATGTGACAGCTGACACATTCATATTACCAAACAGGATACAATTACTGTAAACTTTTTTACTTTATTTCTATCGCTGTATTGGGATCTTTCCTAACTTTGTATATAATCACTGCACTCTAACTCTATGTATCTCATGCATATGTATGCATTCAATCCAGACTAAAGACAGAAAGTCGATAGGAGGAGACACAGTAACACCTCAACCTGCTATCTTAATCTCAGTATTTCTCAGCAGGTGTTCCTCAGGCAAATCCTTAGCTACAAAAGTAATATCAAAGGTTGTAGCTGTCATACTGTCGGCACTCATACATATAGATGGGTGTAGTATGTTGCCTCAGAAAGTTCCCAGCCTGAGCAGTTCTTACATCACACTGCTTTGTGTCGACCTGCACAACTCTCGCTTCGCTGCACGACTGCAGGGCAACCACAAAGTAGAGAATGGGAGCCACACTTCGCCGCTCTCCGCAGCACTCTCCTGTCCTCAGCAGGGTCAAGATGACCTAATTGGCACATATGGATACTTCTAAATGAGTCTATAACCAGTGCTCAATATGCTGGTGGGGATGTGTCAGATGGCATGTGGCCTATTTACCCTCCTGCAGATATTAACTGAGAGCAGGGAGCTGAGCAGACTTGTGCCACAATGTGCGATGGAGATTATTGCTAAAGTAAATTAGTGTGCAAGACATAATGTATGTAATATGATTTTGTTTGTATTGTTTGTTTGTGATATCAACACACTGAATAAGTGTTAACCTCATTAAACAGGCTTTCAGTGTGTTATATTGATTTTAAATTACCCAAAAGGCACTATGGTACACGAAGAAGCCCTAGAGTACATTACTGAACTGTTAGTCTGTCCTTCAGTTGGTCTGCAATCACTAGACCATGGGAGAATACTATAACCAACTCACCTACTGTTTATAATCAATATTTTTTATAACAGTGATGAATGAACGGAGAATTATCACCTGAATCTGCAGCGTTACGCCGCTTTAGACTGAATTTCAGATCATTCATTTGCTGGTCAGACCACAACTTTACTGCTTTGGTTCTCTGTCACTGCTCTGCTCTCATTGTGTAATTCTCGCCAGCAGCAGACAGCAATTTTTAACAAGAGATCTCTAAAAAAAAAACCTTCTGTACGCTACCTCCTCAACACTAAGCAACTGACAGACACAGTTAGCCACAAACTGGTGAAACCAGTGAAGCATTTAGTGGCTGAATATCTACCTCAGGGTTTGGAAGAGACCACAATTCAACTAAAAGCTGACTGAATATTGAACAAACATGACTCTAAATGAACGATGTTACTCTGTAAGTGCTGGATGTGTAAAAAAGCAACAGTTTCCTAACATATTTTTAATCATGTCTCAGTTTGCACTGTCTTTGTGGCCCAGTGGTTACAGCACATGCCACAAACTGGCCTGGGACGTGTGCTGCATGCTTCTGATCTGATGTTTTTTCTTTTCTGCCTTTGTGTCCAATAAAGTTAATAAATACACATTTTAATATTACTTTGAGCTCTAATTACAATTATTCAGTGAAAATCTTGCACAGTACCTTGAAAATATGAATTTAGGTGCTACACGTTTTTAGATTTAACTTTGAGGTTGTAATGTTTTTACAATCATTCAAGTCATTTAGTGATTAAAAATGGGACTCTGTGTAACTCTGTTACTGCTACACCACATACACAGATAAGTTCTTGATGCTAAAGTTATCAAGATGTGTCGCAGTCAACATTGTTGACTTTAACTTCAGTGCCAGCTATCAAGTACTCCAATATCACACTGACGCCATACTCTTTGTTATTTGCAGGAGTGTGCAACATGAGGTTCTTGTGTGTATTTTAAACTCCCAATCACATACGTTATAATTGTAACACTGCATAATCAGGCTAAAAACAGCAGCAGACAACAGCAACTCTTCCCCGCCCAGAACTCTATAGACACACTGTCTATAGGACTGTGTGTCCTGTAGAGACAAATCTTTAAATTGAAAATAAAAATCATGAATGCAGCCGCTCACATCAATGCTTTAATGTACACTGACTGAATAAAGTATGAGAAGCATCTCTGTGGCACTGCAGTACAGATATTGGCTCGTACCTGTATTCGTGTTATTCGTCAAGTATGAAAAAAGAATGAGTATCTCTGATATAGTGCACAGTTCGTGCACATTGAGGGGTGCAATGAGTATGACCAGTTCTTGCATCTGGAGATGAGGTCAATCTAATTTCACTCTCAAACCATCTTCTAATATGAGTAAATGATAGCATTTCCTGATGAGCTACAATCATCATGAAATAACAAGTAACAGCTCCATCTAGAAATGACATTATATGTTATTTTAGATTTTTCATGGTAAGAAATTGAACAATGACAAATGACATGTTTAAAATATCAAAAACTGTCAGTGTATGTGCAGAATCATGTTGTTTCTCCTCCAGTAGCATTTGAAAGGTGAATAATTGTCCAAAAACCTTTGAAGCAGGATTAAACTCACTGAGACAAAGGAGAGTGGCTAGAGAATCTGCAGTCAGAAATGATTTTCTCTGCAGTGGGATAGTGACTAGTAATAGTGTCAAGCCCATTTTACATCTAAATCGAATACCCAGTGAGGTCATATCTTATATCAGTGCTCGATATGTCAGTGCATGTCCTGTTTTTAGGGAACACAATGGTTACATTGTTCCAAGGAGGATTATTAAACAATTCCTATTTTCAAACCAGGAAACCCAGTTGCATCATAGAGGCACAAAAATGCTGTGTCATGCAACTCATGAGATAAGTTTGAGTTTTTGTGGGAGAACAAAGTGGTTTTAATGATGGAAAATGTGCAGCTGAGACTCACAGTGTGTTCTTGCTTTAGTGGACAAAAAGCAGAACATCAAGAAAATTTCTGCTTCTATTCTTTCATTCTTAGTGTAAGGTTGGAATATGATTGCCAAAAGAGAGAAGAGTCTTTTTTTTCTTTCAACCTAGCTTCAAGTCCTTCAGATTAGGCCACATGGTCAGTCATTATTACATACAACTTATCTCACAGCACATTGTCCAGACAGTGAACCTGCAACAAGTGTAAAAGAACTCAGGGTGCTTCAGTTAATTTCTCTTCATGTGCACCAAGCATCAAGGACACCATGCAGGAGTCAGCTGTTGAAAAAAAAGACCTGAATCCAAATGACAATGGCAAAAAGCACTAATGGACAGGATAATGACAGTGAGAGAGTGAGTGTTGCCTTTAGAAGCATGGCTGAGATGGCTCACAGAAAGCTGTTGCCATGGCTGACAGTAAGAAAATGGGAATGAAATGATTCATTTTGCCCTGCTGGCGTGAGATGTACTTGCAGTGAGGACATGGGGACAAAGTACAGAAAGCAAGAAAAAAAAAGTGCTAGTGTTTACCTGGTTTGGCTTTAGAGTGGTGACAAGGAGGGAAGGGGAGATACTGTAGATGGCAGGCAAGGGAGGGATGTTTTATCATCTCTGCGTGATGGCAGAAAAGGACAGATTACAGTGAATGTTTGTTCAGTAGTTAAGATGCTTCTGCTTCCACATATTGAGACTGCATCAAGTGGTGCAAATCTTGTCCTTAAAGGCCAAAGTAAAGAAAAAGATGCTCCTGCATGTCAAAGATACACAGAGAGAAGAAAGCAGTTTGTTTATATGTTAGAAGATAATTACATAAGTCTAACAGCTGAAATCGCTCGTAGGACAGGTGAGACAATTTTAAAAGATGCACCAAGTGGAGAAAAAGACACTTTTAGAGCCTGTATTGATCTGATGAGGGCATCAAATGTGAAGGAATCATCAGCAGATCAACATGGCCGTCCACAGAGCCATGACTGACAGGTACAAGTTAAAGATAAACACATACTGTACCTGACCTGCATATCAATAAGGTGTTTACAAGTAAATTTGCCAATAGCTACAAAATGACAAAATAATAATTTTATTGGGGCATTAAACATTATTGAATCATGCACACAGAAGTCTGGGGCATGAAAGTCAGGCCCAGCGTTCTCTCAGAGCCAGAGACAATCTAAAACAGGAACAGGTCAGTCTTTTCACTTAGATCTGACCTGCAGCAGTAATATAGACTGACCCAGATAAGCCCACATTGCATTGTTCATTAAACAGCATGACGCCAAGGACTTTAGTCATTCAAAGAGTGCAGGAAATAAGAAATGACCTCTGCTAAATTCCCTTGACTACAAGTAGGTGATATTTTGTAGTGGTACAAGAAATATTCAGGTCCTTTACCTAAGACAAGACGATGAAACAATTCAGTTCAGTTTATTTGCATTGCACCAATTCACAATAAAATAAAATCCTGAAGCAATTTACATAGTAAGATTAAGACCTTGCAGAACCATCTAGAAATCTCAACCAATCCCCTTTGAGCAAGCACCAGGCAACAGTGGGAAGGAAAAACTCCCTTTAATGGTAAAAAACCTCCAGCAGAATAAGGTTCAGAGTGGGCGGCCATCTGCCTCAGTTGGTTGGGCTAAGTGGAAAGAGGTGGGAGAGAAGAACAACAACAACAAGAATTTTAGAAACTGGTGTTTTGAGCATCTGGTGTTGTTTCCAGTGCCCCTCTGATGTGGTTCGTGTGCACCCGACGCCTGGTAGCTATCATGCCTGACAGGACCTTCCACATTGTGGAGAGGCAGGTAATTTGTTGGTAGTTGGATGATACTATTTTCTTTGTGGGGGTGTTTCATCAACAGCACTGTTCTTCCTTGTGTTAGCCAACCTGGAAGGAAGCCTGGTTCATCAGTACTGTATGTGAACATTGCAAACCCTGCTGTAATAAATAACATGAAATTCTTTAATTTTGCACGGCGTGCAATAGTTTTACCACCGTTTTGTACACACTCCGACAAAACAAGTCTCTCAAACACTCAGGTTTGCCATTCCACTGACCTTCCAGTTCACGGCCACCTATTTGTTTCATGAGTAATCGCTCATGTTTACCCATAATAAACTGTTCAATCATTTATTCCTTTGCCATTCAAAGTTTTTCATCTTGAAACTTTCAGGAAACGCAGCAAAGTCAGAGTTGACAGTCAAAGAGCAAACTGTGGGAAGCACTGACTTGTAACACAAACAGTGAAGCCTCCAACCTTCATGTTCTGAGACGAGTAGTGAGGCACCGAGGGAGAAATCAAAGCTGTACTCAACTTGGCAGCCGCTCGCTATCTATTGTGCTTAATTTCACATCCACTATGATAATGTGTGAAATCCTCCAAGGTAGCCAGTTAATGTCAAAATCATCATTTGCTCCTTACTGTCTCACATCTGCTTCAAACAATGACTTTAGAGCAGCCTCAAACAAAAGAGTTCTCTGAGAAAATGTAAGTGCTTTTATTGCTGGTTCAAGTAGCTCTCAGTGTCTTTTATTGTGTAGATAATAGAAATATACTGAGATGGTGATGATAAATCGTCTTCTGATGTACTTTAGAGCCGCTTGAAAGCAATTGTTTCTTGATGGACTTACTTGATTTACATCTAATCAGAAGCGAAACATGCCAACATAGTTCAAGCATCAATAAAAAGGCCTGTGATCTCAATTACACAAGTTGGTTAAGATGTCCTCGTTTAGCCAGTGATGGTCAGTGGAGGTGCTGAGAGGGTTTTTGTGCTTCATAAACAGCCATTAAAGAAAGATGGGCAGTCCTGCAAGCCCTTGGTTGAACCGATTCCAGGAACAGCCAAGCCCGGGAGTGTGGTTTAACACACTGTGCTGACACAACGTTCAATCTTGGCTCCAACTATGCAAACTCTCTTATTTTCCTAAGTGGCAGTATCTGTTTTAGCACTGCAGCTTTCATATCGCATTGTGTATGAGACTCTTTTTTTTTTGTCCTGTAAATCATTGTCAGTGTCATGAAACAACATTTACCTGCAGTGTGGAAACTTTAAGTCTGACAGTTCAGACCAGTTCATGCCATGATTGCAACCCTTAGATTAGTCATCTTTAAGGAGCAAATTTAATATATTCACATGCTTATTCATAGGCATGAATGTATAGAGAGACATTAATTTAACCTTGAACCTTTTCTCAATGAGCCTGTATTGAATGTTTTTCTGCAAATATGCTAATATTTAAAGTAGCAATTAACAATTGAACCCTCTAATGCAGGGACAATATGTGAATATAAATTAAATAATGAAACTGAAATTGAAGAAACAAACTAAAGCAGAAAAGAAATCCTGTCGTGTTGTAAACAAGGTATATCAGAGAAAACTGAGAATAAAGAGAATTTAAAGCTCAATGACAAATATAGACCATGAAGAGAAATTGAAAAAGCAATGTTTTTCCCTGGGTTTTTGTAATACAGGAGCACGTTCAAAGTAGAATATTATACCTTATAGGTGCATAAATATAGAAAAGGAATAAAAACACTGAGAGAAATCATATGTGTTTGTGTCATTTCAGTGAAACAAAAAACAGCAACAGTGGAATCATGTTCTTTTATTTACCATCTAACCAGCAGCTGGGCTCAGTCAGAACAATGCTGTCCCTAGAAGGGCGTTTGGATGATGAACATCAGATTATACTGAATATTTTGGATGTAAGCAGCCTGTAGTTATAGTAGGATACAGTGTCCAGTGTCTCTGCAGCATTACAGAAATATTTTGGTGACCATGGACACTCAGCTTTGGACAAATATAGGAGCTATTGACCGTTGACATTTAGGTCCAACATGTTGTTGCTGTGCATTATTGTGCATGAAGGAAATGGAAGTGCTACTCAGAACTGTAAAGAGTTATTATAAATAGCAAATAGTGGTGAGACAGAGATGGAAATATCTAAGGGTGAAGTTTAAATGTGCACATATTGCATTCTTTCATGTTAATGCAAACAATCATTATTGTTGATTTACTTTATAATAAATGCAAACAAAGAACAGTAACACTAACAGTTTATACTGTATGGAGTTAATTACAGAACGGAGCTTAGTGCTGAGGTGTTAGGGGTCCATTGTTTTGATAATTAATTAGTCATTTAAGTCATTTTACAAGAAAAATGGTCAAAACGTTATTGATTATTTGCTGCCTTTCTGTGTCTGAATATTATAGTTGACTGAAAAACTTTCATTTATGCTCTATACCTAGACAAAATAAGAACTATAAAGATGTCACCTTAGAGCTGAGGACATCTTGCAGCACTGATAGGATAGAGACAATGATACACAGAGTGTATGAGACTATTTCTGTTAGATGACTCAGGGAACTCACACTTTCATTTCAGAGTGAAAAAGCATATTGTACTCCTTTCTGAAGAGAAGAGATTGTCTCTGTCTGATTATTTGACTGTGTTCAACTTTTCAAAAGCTTCTTTTAGACTGAGATGCTTCAAATTTACTGACTATAATTAAGTCCCTAGCATTTCCTGTGCGATACCACTTGGACCAAAGAGACGAGCGGTGCAGCCGATCAGCCGACAGCTTGGTATGCACAAGTGTCACTGACTCCCACTAACAACCACTGGGTGGACCAAAGGTCACTCAGTCTTTTTAACACATGTTGTTTTCCTGTTCTGTAGGCAACTGGATATCTACTGATCCCACGGAGAGTCCAGGATGAATGCGTCTTCAGCTGCTTACAAGTCAAATGTTGGTAAATTGGTAAACTGTTCAGCTTTTCCATCATTTTCTGGCCAAGCAGCCATGAAATTGATTGAAATAATCTCTTGTTCCTCTGAGATAAATTAAAATTCTCATCATGATCAATAGGTGGCACTCACGATCCTTGACAGATTTGCAAGGACACCGATTAACATGAATAAATAGCTACAAACAGTCAGTCAGTCGCAAACGTTTTACTCACAAGTTTATTGTCTGCATCTTAAAACACATTTTTAAATGATGCATTATTTACGCCACATCCCAAACATAACTCCCACCTTTAGAAGTCATGTTACTCAGCTTTTTTATGGTTGTTAAGCTGATAATGCTGTTAAGTGAAACAACCTTTTCTGCCATAAAAACACCGCTCATCTCTGTCCTTCATTCTCATTCCTGGCTGCTGAAAATCTCATTCAGGCATTTATCACTTCCAGATTTGATTAATGCAACAGCACCCTCTGTGGCACATCCTCCAAAGCCCTGCAGTGCATCCAAAAAAACCTCCCGCCTGAGTGCTTTCTCTCTCTTTCTCTCTCTCTCTCTCTCCGGCTCTGTTACATTACTCACTCCCTCCAAAATGCCTGTTGGCTTTGCATGCAGCAAGGAAGGCAGATCAGTCGTCTCTACATAAAGCGCTGTTCATCACATAGCCTCTTCATCTCTGTGGCATTTTTAACAATCACACACCTCCCTCCAGAGCTGCGCCAAAGTCCTGAAGGACAGAAAACATACAAATCCCTCGTTATCCACCTTTTAGTCAAACAATTAACAGTAACCTTTTCAGTAAAGCAGGGATCATGCAATACAGCATGCCTGATTTGTGAGGCCATGTTTCGAATGCCATATGACGAAGAAATCACAGATCGGGTGGAAATCATTTTGTATTTTTTTATATGTTAAATTGTATTACTGGATATTTGACATGATCTAGGAAGTATATTTTAAATGCATTTCAACTGACATACATATACTGTATTGTATTAAAATCATTCCTTTAAAGTGTCAGTAAGTTATTACAGTTCTTCAACCTGACTTTAATGTCTGCACTGAGGTTCTGGGTAATTCATCAATCATTTTCAAGTTCAGCATCTGGGAGACATGAATGGCTGTGCAAAAATGTACTGACTCTACCATGTTGGCTACAATGGCTAAAAAACAGGAATTAACTAAAAAATTGAATTAAATAACAAGAGGAAGTGAGTATGCTGCAACAGAAACAGCTTTATAAATCACCGCCCCGTCATAATTGAATGATACGAGACTTCAGGTGCTCGTTCCACACCAGTCAAAAAGCAGTTTACTTTCAAACTCCTCCATCCATAGTCACACATAATGGACAGTCGGGCCTCTCGGAGCCAGCTAGCCCATTAGCCTGGGCTAATGCATTCAGGACTCCCCGCCATGCTCTGCCCATCACTCCAGACTGGATCTGGTTTCACACAGAAGCTGCCTCATCTCTTTGTGCTCGGGGCAACTCTTGCTCCAAAACAGTGACCCCTGAAAAACCGTTGCAGAGAAAATGTGCTTTGACTCTCTCATACTAATAAGTTTGTGTTTATTGCTGAATCTACGAGGTCAAATAAAAGTCTAGGAAAGAATATACAGTAACTGTCAAAAAAATAAACATCTGTGAGGGGTTTACAAGACAGAAATATTGTTCAGAGAACAATTTGTGGGAAGTGTAGGAAACACTTGTAAATGGACGCCTTGCTCATAAAATGTAGAACATGCATATTCTACATGTACAGTAACACATATCAGATTACTGTTTCCTCTCCAAATGTAAAGTACATATTGGTTCAATCACAAAGTGAAATTGTTTTTGACTGTGCCTGTGATCTTGGGTTTCACAGCTCTGCTTTGCTAAATGGACCGGGTGCATTAGGGGCCAAAGAGGAGCACGCTGCAGAGTGCTCTTAAAAGCCGAGGAGAGAAAAACAACTCGACACAGCGTCCCTGTTTTTTTCAGCCTCGCTGCTCTTCTGTAGCGGGACAGTGACATGTGCCGACCATGTATGGAAATGCTGCATACCAGGTTACGGCCGGCAATTCAAAACAATCATGATTGAGAGAGGGCAGAATGCATGTGGAGGGTATGGTGACTGACATGAGGGCCCTCATGCAACCGAGGGTGAGCGTTTCCTCTTGTTTTGTTAACACTATAAGGAGTTCACAAGTTTTTATTGTACCTGGCTTAAAGTAGCAGAGGAAAAGTGTGGAGGTAGATTTATATACATCATCATCTGAACTTTAATTTGAAAAACTTAATTAACTTGCAAACATCTTAAAGAGCTATAAACACTTAACAAGCAGAAGTTTAAGTTTAAGTTTAAGTTTTTATTTAATTAAGTCACAAAAACATCCTCTTGTACTGTCAGACATGTCTTACAAACATGCGGAGCTCTGCTTTTATCATTTGGTTAAACTAACAATTACAAACATTTTCACACTTTATGGTCATTTAGAGTCTTGTTTGGTGAATTACGTCCACCATTCAGTCTCTTTTAGCTCTGTTTTAGTTCTTCAGCAGCTACTGAGGAAAAAATCTGGTTAGTTGCTAAATGTTCCATCACGTTCATCGTCTTATTTCTAACAGCTGCCTGCTTAGGTGGAAAATTACACTATAAAGGTGATGAGTGGGATTTCAAACAACACTGATTATGCTCTTTATATGTGAAACGAACTGTATGTTATTAGTATAACACGTACAGTATATCTGCTGCAGGAATGGGAGGAATTAGGTTGGTACTCCTTTCTTCTTTTAATTTCTTGTTTTCCTGCATTTGTTTGACTGTAAATACATCTACTGTACTTAAACCTGCTGAACCCAAAACTTTCCATCTCCTTTATATTCCACTGTTGTCGGTTTGTGTCTCCCTCTCGCTCAGGAACCCACATTTTCTCTCTCTTCCACCATTAGAAGGGTGACTCATCACGCTGAAGTAAATATGTCAATAGTGTTCGCTACCAGCAGGGTGTGTAAATTCCACACCTGTCCCATCATCCTGTCTCCTCCCCTCTTCCCTCCCTCCTCTGTGCCTTCTCTCTTTTCACACATGCCTCCCCCCCCCCCCCCTCGCTCACCCACACTTCACACTGAACAGCTTGAGGAGCAGAAAGCAGCGCTGTCTTGTTAAGAACATGCAATAGGAAACGGAGAAACCAGCAGCGAGTGATCCACACTCAGGGCCTCTCTCTGGCTCATCAACCTGTGCTTCTGATTGCAAACAGGTAAGTTGGAGATCCATATCCTTTGCAGGTGCTTTTAAGATTCATTCATTCATTTATTTCTGTGCAGAGGACATGTGCTGGAATGATCCTCTAATGCGTTTATGGGCTGCTCGTTTCATTAAGGGAACATTTTAGTGAATGTGGGTCTGTTGAAGGGTTTTGTTGACTGTTTTACACCGTGCCATCCCTTCCTCTATTCTTCAACGGCTTCTCCTCTTATTCAACTCATTCCTTCCTCATAGCGTCTTTCTCATCTCTAATAGGTTTAACATGGTTTACCCTCCCAGAAGAAACCTTGAAAAGTTTTATAAAGTCATGTTTGAAGGTGATAGTCCAGTCTTTGTTATCCTGCTCATTTAATCCTAAGATAGATCATCACACTTCTTCTCCGCAGTAGAGGAGGAGGTGTCGGGATGACAAAGGCTGCAGCTGCCTTTTCTTCTCCTGAAGCAGGATGAAAAATGACATAATGGGAGTGAAGCTCAGGTAACGTCACTTGGAAACTGATATCCTTGAAACTAATCCAACTCTCGAGCTGTGTTTACAAGATTTGTGAGTGAGTGTGAAATTCAAGTTATTTTGAGGGCACAGTTCATAATGACGACTTTTTTTTTGGGAAACCACAATAAAAAGGGTGACGACGAAATTACCGAATTATCTCATTAATGCTTCCAACTAGTCTTATTTTTGCTACTGTGATTAAACCAGTGAAACGTGGCACTGTGAAGAGCCAAACAGGATCTGTCATTACAATTAGTGGAGAATATCAGGACAGACTTTACGCTTGTTCATTAAAGCTCCAGAGCGAGGCAGCACCAACGTGAGAATAAGATGTTTCCACTGAGCAGGGTAATGTCATGAACCGCTGTTTGGGCAGACTAACAGTTTATTCTGAAAACTGAGCCTACGTCCTGAGGCTCAGACAAACTCAGTACAAACAACGAAGGCACGGGCTCTGTGTAGTGGGGAGGGAACACACCGTCTGCGTCAAACGAGAAATCTGAGATTTGTAGGTCTGTATTTAAAGTTTGTCAAATACCGCATCTGCCACAAAATTCACATGTAGTTCACGAAACCTTTGAAAATTGTGCTGCAACTAAATACAGTAGAAATTGGAGGCACTCCAGAATTTGTGCAGGTATTAGTTACCTTGCAAAATTTTTAATGATCAATCTCACAAATGGTAAAATTTGACCCAACTTGGCTACTTGCAGTGTTAAAATACTACTTATATGTTTATTTGTGAGTATTATTACGCCACAATATCTTAAAGTCATTGTGTAATTTTCAGTACTATTGCAAATAAAGGACTTTTTGTGAAATAGTTCACAGTGTTAGCAATTTTCGCAAGGTTTAATAACATGCAGATCATGAAAAGAACTACTCAGTTATTGCATTTTATAAGTTCTAAATTGTGGTTTAACTCTTTAGCCAACCACTCATCACTCACTATGTCTCCACACGTGTTCATATTAGTGGTCACATATTTAAGTAATACAGTGTGTTTTATGAGCAGTTTTCTCTTTTTCTTTCTAAATCTAATGACTTCATTGCCTGCAGTGGGTCTGGAGTTCTCATTTGGATAAATTGCAGCAGTCGGTGGTTTAAGGAGCAGACATTATTACTTTCACAGGACTGTGCATGATTGCAACTTCAATTTAATCTGTTATGTTTATTAAAAGGCTGCATAATTTGTATAATACAAGTTGTTTTGCAGAATGAAACATGACGTTCAGACATCCCTGCCGTGACCGCCACTCTGGTATGACTTTTCTGAAGATGCAGAACTTAGCTCATTAGTGAGCATTGACCCAAACAGGAATTGTTCACAGTGGCTAAGTTCAGTGTCTGACAAGAAAGAGTGAGCTGCACACATACCTGAGAGCCCGGGCCGTCCCCAAAACCGAGAGATGACTGAAGAAGAAGGATGGACAGGGCCACCTGTAATGTAAAACAGAGAGGAATGCTGTAAAAGTCTTTGCATGTCCAGACACACTGCACAGAAGTTGGCTTCTGCTGATTTAAGGGGTTATATGAAGAAAGAGAAGAAATGGCAATGTTGGGCAGCAGACTGTCTAGTTAGTATGATTTGTTAGCTAAAGCCTTTTTGTCTTGCAGCTTCTCTTTTTATATTATTTCATTTTCAACACTCTACTTTCCAATTTTGGAGAATATGATCACTTAAATGTGCAAGATATAGAATATTTCAGTCAGTAAAAGTATGATTCATGTATCAAATCTGAACTTTCTTTGCTTTGCCGACTTAAAAATAGAACCTTAACTTGTTAAATTGTGTGCTTTCAATCATTTTGTCAGTGTGATAATGAGGCATTTTTTGGGTTGTGCACTCATGTGCCTACTGAACTGGATTCAGTGTGTATTTGTAGAACTGGCTCAGTCCAGCAGGAACAAGAGTGAAACCTAATAAGTCGCAATCAGTGCTAACAAGGCCGTCATTATTGCCCCCATTAAAATGATCTGAACCAATGCTACAGAAATGGTTACAACCATGTTTATCACAGCACTCAGCAGCAGGTATTTTACCAGGAGTGATGAATTTGCAGTTCTGACATGAAGAAATGATGCGTGTGTTTTTGTCTATGTGTGTGTGTGTGTGTGGGTCCTAATTTGTCTTCCTGTGTGGGTGAATCTGGCTGCCTCTGCAGGTAGTCATTATCAACAGCAGCTGATTTGTGCTGAGTAACACTTTACGTCGCCTCTCTTCATTCCTCACACTATAATAAGCTGTCAGTGTGTCGGTAAGCTTCTTCACCAAACTGGGAGATGCCATCTCAACACCTCTGCAGTCATTATACACCTGAATAGCCAGGCGCTGCGTTAGCATAAGCAAAACTGGTCATCACAAGACATGGTATTGATTTTGGATGCCTTCAGATGTCAGGTGCCACATGAAAAATCGTTTTTCTCCTTGGGGCATCTTCCTGTGGGCTAATTTATTACACTCTCTGCAGACTTGTTGAAAATGTCATGTTGATTTTCATTGTTTCGCTGTTGTGCAACTTCAAAACAAACACAAACACACAAATTGGCATTATTTATTTGATCATTATGTGTGCCAATCTTGTCAGTTCATGTTTAAAACTGTATAATTTATGTAGTTAATTGTCATATGATGGTTTGAAATACATGTAAAAAAAAATCTCACATTCTACTTTTTCTTTCTATTTGTCTTTGTAGAATATGTTGTACTCAAATTAATAAGAATATATGGTGAAACCTCAGCAAATCTGCTTGCTTGTGCTGCTGTAAGCATTTTTATTTTACCTGGTTCTCAGCAAAGAAAGAAGAAAAAAGTTTGTGTCCATGTGTGCAGATAAACATAAACCAAACACAGGGCAGTGGTTTGCAGACCACAAACTGATTAACTGATGATAAAACTGTGCAAAGACAGACTCTGCCTGTATGAGCTGTATACAGACATTTATTTTGCATCTGCATTTACGTTTATGCGACTGCTTTTGCACATCACACAGATTTTATTCAGCACTGAGTTGCATGAACCCACCACTTTTCATTGTGCAGCATTATACTCTGCACATATTGCCTTTATTGTATCAACCACCTATGATTATCTCCATTATTTACAGAAGGGTTATTAGGATTTATCATCACATAAGCTCTACAAGTTACACACTGTTTAAAATAACGGGAATCTATCTTTAACCTACCACCACTTTCTAAATAAATACATTTACATTTTTAATATCCTGAACTCTACTTTTAGCTGCTACATTCACAAGATAGTGTTAATTTAAAGCGTCAGAAGGATTCGTTTTAATTCATTTGTGTGTGTGTTTAACTAGTATTTATTCCATTTATTGGTGGAGGGTTAAAGTGAAGTACAGTCATTACTGGTCTGCAGGAGTCAGCGAGGGAGGGAGTGGACTGGGAGGGTCGGGAGCTGCTGCAGAGCACGGTCGAAGAGGCGTTGATGCTCCGCTACCTCCTGCTGGATGACGAGGCTGCGGTTAAACACAGGTCACACCTTTTGTTAATGTCCCTGGGAACCTACTCTCTATTGAAAAGCTGTGAAGTTACAGTAAAAATTACTATATTTCATTTTTAATTTGTAAAAAGTACAAAAAAACTAACAACATTTGTTTCATTTTGGGGGGTTTTATTCACCCCTTTGCATCTTATTATAACATGTTTTGTCTCGTCTTTCTCATCTTATGTTTGTGGTTTGTGTTTCCGTGCAGGTATTTCGCAACACTTTGCAGCCATTTTGTAACTTTTTTTTGTTATGCGTCACTTTACATTTTGTTTTGGTCATTTTGACACACCACATCACTTTGTGTCATCAGCAGTAATTTTACAGAAAGCATCTTATTGCAATGACTTTGTGTCTGGGGATCATTTCCACCCATCATGGGTATTTTCAAGAGACTATTTTTTATAACTTTGTATTAATTTTGTGGTCATTTTGTGTCTTTATTGTACTTTTTTTGTGTTTTGTCTCTGTGGTCTTACTTTCCCTCGTTGTTGCCGTGTAGAAAGACACAAGCGTCACTTGGGTTATTTAACTGAGGCCAAAATCATGTTAGAATTTTTTTGTCCTTCTGTGGCCACCAAAAGCACAAACACGCACCACAGACACAGAGGCATGTCTCTCTTTGTCTCTACAAAACAAGACATACTGCATCTCTGCACATTTTGTACTGCACTATTGCACATACTATTTGTACATACTTTATTTTATTAACATTACTTGATTCTAGTTATTTACATATTGTATTCCATTCTTATTTCTAAGCCTTATTTGTTTTGTACTGTTTAAGTAGGCATTCACTGTGGACGGCAAAGAAAGAATTTCATTGCACAGGGAAACTCGTTTCCTCACTGTGCATATGACAATAAACACTTTGAATCTTGAATCTTGAATCTCTAACCCGTCATTTTTGTCATCATTGTTTCTCTGTGGTCCGTCTTTGTTGCTTTGCGTCTTGTTTTAGTCAGCTGTGGTCTCTGTGTGGTTGTTTTACGTCACTTTATAACTTCTTATTTAGTTTCCATCTAGAAATATTAGCAATTACCTCAATGTGGGGCTCAAGAGGTGAGGACCATCCCTCCATGATACCTGCCTGTGTGTGATTTGATTGTAATACCTCAGACATCCACTCGGGGGCGCTCAAACCTCACAGCACAGCCAGAATAACATAATAATAAAAAACTTTAAATATTTAACTTAAACTGTTCATTAGTGTCGCAGTCTGTTAACTTTTCCTTATCAAATGTTTCTCAGTAGAAAGGACTGTCGTGTTTTTCTAATCCAGGTTCAGGTTAATGAAAAAAGAATCTATCCATTCATTTCCACTTGTGGGCGGGTGCGCGCAGTGTGCGCGCAGTGTGCGTGTGTGTGTGTGTGTGTGTGTGTGTGTGTGTGTTCGCGTCTGGAGAAATGTAGGAAGTAAAGTTAGGCGAACTTTTCGACCGGGAGGACGTGGAGGAGACGTCGATCCTTCATTTCCCACTCAAACCGTGATTAATAGAAGTCGTGCGGACGCCGCGCTGCCGTGAATCTGTTGCTTCATCGTTTAAAAGCGGCTTCGTTTCACCTTTTTGACAAGCACAGGTGAATATACTGCTTTTCCTGGAAAACTTTGCGTGATTGGAGGTGAGGAAACCTCCCTCTTCTCTTCACTGTCGGGTTTAATAGAAGAAATGAGCTGGGTTTTCTCCAAAGGTGAGATTTACTGAGCTGTCTGACATTTGTCACCTGGCTGAGTGTAGATTTACAGTATTTACAGTATTTACATGGGGTTAAAGGGAAATATGGGTTGTCGTTGATACTGTGCGTATTTACATGCTGAATTGAAACTAGGGCTTCAAATAGACCTGTTAGAATCATTTTGCACAAGTTGTTAATTTATCTGTGAAGACTATGTCTGAGTTCATGCTGGGTTTATTTCCTACTTAATTCCCACTGTTCCTTTACTTTATCTTGAACTGGTATTTGGTCACATTATATGTCTGTTTCTGCAGTGGATGCTGGCAGAGAGTTGGGGCAGTGAGGAATGCTGAAACCTGCCTCTTTCTATCAAAATGAGCACTACAGATGGAGCCAGGACCCCTGAGCAGGATGGCCAGGTCCGAGTTGTGCAGATCTACCCCAGGCTGTCACAGGACACGGCTGTCAACTGTCTCCTGCAGATCAGTGCCACAGACACTGCAAAGACGGTCATCCACAACACTGTGGCCACTCTGGGCTTGGACTCAAACCAGGGTTACAGCCTGCTGGAGGTCAGGAACAGCCGCAAAGACGAAAGGCTGCTGGACGCTCGGCACTATCCTCTGCAGCGAGTCCTGTTGTGGCCACCGGAGGCCCAGAAGTGGCACCCCCAGAGCCAGGGTTACTACTTCATCCTGCAGCAGCAGCAGCAGCAGCAGCAAGCCACCAGCGGAGAGGACGAAGATAAAAGCGCCCCAGAGCAGAACGATGATCTCTGCAACCTCGAAACTTTGACTGAGGAGAATGTCCTGCAGGTTTTACGCCAACGTTTCCACAGGCGCAAAATTTACACCTATGCCAGGAATATCCTCATCGCCGTCAATCCCAACAAGGTCCTACCTGTTTACTACAACCCAAAGTATGTCAAGATGTACGAGAACCAGCCACTGGGCAAACTGAGCCCTCATATATTTGCCATGGCCGATGTGGCCTTCAATGCAATGTTGAACAGGCAGGTTAACCAGTGCATTGTGATATCTGGGGAGAGTGGCTCAGGGAAAACTGAAAGCAGCAGTTACCTCATCCACTGCTTGATTGCACTCAGCCAGAAGACGTACTCCAGTGGACTGGAAAGGACCATCCTTGGAGCCGGCCCAGTGCTTGAGGTGGGTAAAGCTGTTATATTTTTTGACCTGCAACCTGTCTACCACAATTCTTTAATTTAAGGCTAAAACAATTCTCAAGAGAGATTGAATCAGCAACAACAAAAATGTTCTGACTAATCTCTTAAAATCACTGCAAGTAGAACATCTTTAGGTTTTATAACTATTGGCCAAACAAAGCAAAGTGAACACAAGATTTGTCAGTGCTGGAAATTTTAATAGGTACATATTCATCTTAATTAACCAGAGCTGTGAGAGGTCATGTCCTCCCTTTTTATGAGGAACGTTTTTGAGCCCTCTCCAGCTGTCAACTTTTAAGAACCCTCATGTTCCTTGTCATTTATATAGAGGTCTAAGTCTATATAAGAGGTCTCAATTCAACATGACATTGTTGTACATCTTGTTTTGGCCAAACATGAAGCTTATTGTCGTTATTAGAAAGTGACAGGCTGGCGTCTGAGATGAAACTTCAGTGCATCAGTTCCCACTTCACTGGGTGACTTGTTTACATGTGAAGGTGACACCAATGCTCTGATATATACTAGAATATAACACATGCCATCAGGATAACGTTATTTCCCAGGAAGTCAGTGGATAGTTCCAGGCCTTGTTCTGCTACAACAACATGACTTTCTAGACGATGAGTTTGTGTTTAACTGGCTGCAGTCCAGATCTGTCTCCTACTCCGACAACAGTGACCACAGATTACTGAGCAGTCTTCTGTGGTCTGGTCTCTGAAGTCTTCACATAGACAAATATTCCACTTGCAGAACTGCAACAATTAGTATTTAGTTCCCAGCAGATTAAGAAGTGTAATTAAAGTGATGCCTCGGTGTCAACCCTTCTGGAAATGCCGTTTCCGTCACCCAACTTTTGGTTTCCATCTGATGATCCCAGATGAGACCAGATGTCACAGTCTTCTGTTATAGATTAAAGAGTTTATCTAAAAACTAAGAACTGGTTCTGAAAACTTTGTTTGAGACAGTTTCAGCTGGAAAGTTTCTATATTGTCTTTATTTTCTACCTCACTTGGAGCTAGTTTGAATGCACTAAGTTGTTTACGAAACCTCAAAGAATGCTGCTGTGACCCCGTTAGTCTGGTTGATTTAGAAATGATTATATCTCTAGCTTTACTAGCTGATCATTTCCACCTGGTGAAGTCTGCAGAGACACAAGTTCATCCTGACTTCAGAGAATTATGATGATATGAGTATTATAACCACTAGTTTTACGTGGGTGGGGGATTTTTTGTTTTTATTGTTTTTCTGTCAATGTCAGCATGCAGTCTAAATGAAATAACACATACAGGGTGTATTGTTTAATATCATTTTTAGACATGCAAATCACTTCTGTTCTGAAAATAGAAAGTGCAAATTAAGAAACGGCTCCCTTAATGCTGGAAATATGTGCCGGAACCATGTGTTTTGCACTTTGCAGATTTAAAACAAGCATGCAAACAACACTAACCACGAAGAGCTGTGTGATTTAAACCATGAAGGACTCTGCTGCTGCTTTGTTAGATAAACTGGAACAAATGAAGCATGAACATAAGGAGTCATAAAGCGGTGAACCTATCTTGACCTAATTTTAGTAATTGTGTTTTATCTAAATGTTGTTTTGCATTATTCCTCTCACATCAGGATTTAAAAGAAGCTCACACATGTTCTCAAATCAAAAGCAACAACAGAGAACTGTGCCGGAAGGTTTATTTTAACTTTTTCTTATTTTAACCACAGAGCTTTAGTTTTACTCTTATTCATTCAGGTTAAATGCGTCTGTGGCGTCGCACCAGTGTTTTGCTAGAGCAACAGCGGCTGTGTTAATGAGTAACACGAGTAACAACGAGGACACCACATTTCCTCGTGATATTTGCTTTCTATTTCAGTTGTCTGTTAAGTTACGTAATATAATATTAATTAACCGTCATGAAATGAGGCCAAACGCTTTTTGAGGAAATGCCAACCCACTTGGAACTTACCTATGACTGTGTTTTATGGTAAAAACAGTTTTCACTACTTGAGTGGGAAGCAAAACATTAGCAGGTTTCACTTCATTTAAAACTAGTTTCCTATTATGCTTGCTTCTGAGGGCGCTCGTCATGTAAATGTGGAGACCTGTGCACTAGTACATGCTCTGTCTATGCATTTGTATACCAACTAACCTTTTCCCACAAAGCATCCTGGCCTGTTACTGGTCATACCCCCACACACAATTCCAAGGGGCCTTCCTTTGGTTAGACAATGATTTAAAATGGATCCTTCCTCTCTGTGAACAAGTCTAACAAGTTTCTCCTTTAAATAAGCAACAACCTTTTTTATTTTTCCAGTTGACTGATCCCACTGACAGTTCCTCCTCCTCCTAAAAAGGAATCAGAAACACAGATTTTAGAAGAAACTTAATGTTATTTAATGAATTTAACTGGGAAAATACTGTTTCACACATGCCACGACTGTTAGTCTCAGATTTAACCAGAGAAGGATATGCACAAGTGTTTACATCAAGCTGCATATAAATAGAGGCCAAGCCAGGATCCTAATTCTGTAGAAATGCCTTGATATGTAGATCTGTTAGCGTTTCTTGTCATGAGTCACACCCGGAGATACTTGTTCCTTTTTTTCTGAAAAGAGGCATGACTTCTTTTCCTCGTGTCATCTCACTTGACTTCAGTAAAGCATCAAGTATGTGATTTTTCTTTTTTTTTTTACCTCCCTGGAGCCAGAATACTGCCTCCTCCACAAGACGATTTCAATGTGTCTTGTAACTTGTTTAAATTTAGAAGGGAAACTAATGCAGCTTTTAGGCAGGTGGTTATCATACTTACCGATTTCCACCGAGGGGGAACGTGCAGGGCGTTGTCTTTGAGGGAACACCAGAGAGAGAGGAGAAACAGGAACGTGTCAGAACAGGTTTAAGCAGGTCTGCTGGCAAACGTATTCAAGAAAGTACAATAAATCCTCAAGCATGCTCTTTCTCTTCCTCATTGCGTTCCTATAAGCCAGTTTCTATCACACTTTTCTTGTGTTATGTAGATTTTTAGGACTTTAATCCCTGAGTATGCTCCCACCACCCATGTTCCTTCTTTTTATTTTTTTAAATCCATTGTAATTTTTTTAATCTTGAGGCCTCTAAACATGCAAATGATGGTAAAAATCTTACCTGGTTAAAAACCCAGAGTCATCTGAACACTGTACTGTACACGTCACAGCTGGATGCATATGCATTTTTTACGAATCTATGCTTTATGCGTTGTTGGGGAGCAGGTGGCACCAGGATGCACTATAGGAGACCAGTCTGGGGAGGCGTCACCGCGTAGCAATTAGATACGATATCAGAGAACACCTTTAGAGACGTGTCACAATGTTTTTGGTAGCTTTAAGGAAGCTGTACATATTAATGTTTCTCATCACTGATGTTCTTTCTCTTCCTAAACTGGCAATAACATCTTCAAAATAAAAAAAAACAATTTTTTATTGTTGACTCATAAATTCTAAAAAAAAAATGACATCTTGTGAAAAATCCCCATAAAATCAATTTCTTTTTCTCTGTCTCACTCTTCCCACATAACACTTTCTCTTTTCTCTTCGCATGACTTTCATTTTTGTCCTGCTGCATCCACTTTCTTGACATATGTTTTGATTCATCCGTCTGAAAATGAAAGGCATGCACATTAATGAAATCCCTCAGTGCAGTGTATCAACAAATGTGCAGTGGGTAGAAACATTCCAGTGAGTAACAGTACTTGCCAGCGAGTGTTAAGTGCACAGGCCTCGCTCACTGACTGCGTAGGCAGTGCTTTGGCTTGTTAAGACACGACCCTGAACATAGCTCTCAGGGGAAATAAGTATAAGAATATCTTTAGAGGCAGATATGGAAATGTGGGTTTTTCTTTTACTGCAGTGTTGTGTTATTGACAGTGAGCCTTTAGATACTGTACAGTGTCCGGCACAGTAATAATCGATGCAACTGTGAAAATCTTTCTTCAAGAGTGGCATTTTAGTGCTGTTATTATTCTAGCAGTGTGTTTTTCATACATTTATTTAGCCTAGAAAAATAATCCTAGTAGAAAGTCGTGGTAGAATATGAAAATTAAACCTGCAAAACATAACTGAACATGTTCAGAGTTGGATCAGCTTGAACTTTGTCGGTAAGATGGCTGACGGAAACAACCTACTACTATCCACTAATCAAGCTGATTTATGTGATAGCTCCTCTGCAGTAAACATTCACAGTGTTTAGGTCAATGTGCCAGTGTCCGTGACAAACATATCTACAAATATGTCTGTTTATTTTAGTGAAAACTGATGTTCCTTATATTTCCAACAGGCCTTTGGCAACGCTAAGACTGCAGAGAATAACAACTCCAGTCGATTTGGGAAGTTCATCCAGCTCAACTACCTGGAGAGTGGTGTCATCAGAGGGTGAAGCACCTTGTTTTTCCTTATCTTATAAACTCATTTAACTTAATCTATCTTCTGCAGCAGAGTTTACATTTTATCTTGGTTGATATAATAGTTTTTTGTGTTATAACTGGATATTGTTTGCAGCTTTACCAAACCACCACAGCTTGTTGACATGTTCTTCTTGTGTGTTTCTTGCAGGGCAGTTATAGAGAAGTACCTGTTGGAAAAGAACCGCCTGGTGTCCAGAGATAAGAATCAGAGGTAAAGGGGAGATTCAGTCAAATGACAGATGACATATTATAATTCAAAATCGAGGCATGAAAATAAATCTGCTCTGATACCAACATTGCTCACAATATTCCCTAAAGTATTTGAGTAAATAACAGTTTGAATGAAACTTGAATGAGCTCTCACACACTATACCTGCACCCTGTGACCTCTGACCTGCAGGAACTACCATGTTTTCTACTATCTGCTGGCGGGGGCTTCTAAAGATGAGCAGGATGAGTTTCATCTGTTAAAGCCACAAGACTATCTCTACCTCAAGCAGGTACCTTTTGATCAGTAGTTTTTACAGCAGTGTCCTAATAGAGGACTCAGAAGTCAAATGTAAGATTTGATGCGTCATTTGATGCTATCGAACGGGGAAAACCAGTGGTAGATGTGTTGTAGAGACAAACCCACAATATCCTGAAACCTCTCAACAGCAAATTGCAGCATGTCAGAGTCTCGGTAGTGAATAAAGAGAAAGTCACATCCAGCTGTCAAACTACACTTTAACTAGGCTTTTAGTGCACCTGCGTTTCCTCAGAGTCTTTTTTGTTGAGAATTTAACAATGTGCTAACCTCTAACATGTTTACGCTTCAGTAAACCCGCAAATGTCTCGACCCATTTAGTCGTATTTATTTATGCATTTGAATGTGATTAAAACCTGGTGTGACTGTCACTGTCATGGAATATAACGTATGGCTTTTTAAATGTTAAGGGTTACTTCAACTCCTGATACTGAATTACATTTGTCAGTATAATCTGGGAAGTACTACAATCTAATAAATACTCAGAAACAGAAATTCAATTCAATAAAGAGCATAGTAATGAGTGATTTTGTATAAAATAAAAACAACAGTTACTGTATAAATCAGTCACGTCCTGATGAGAAACAAAAAGTTAAAGAAATTAGATCATTCAGTTGTTCTTTTTCTTGTTCTTCTACTTGTTTTGATTTATTCCGTGGAAACTTTTACTGTGCTTAGTATTTACATCCTCTCCCTCCACGTTTTGCAGAAGGAACTTTGCTTAGATGATGAGGACAAACTTGGCAATGAGTACAAAAAGCTTCATCAGGCTATGGAGATGGTTGGATTCCTGCCCTCCACCAAGAAACAGTATGTCTGCCAACGAACAACACAACTGAAATGCTGCAGACCAACACTCACACATACACACACACATATTTTCTATAAAATTTACTAAATAGGCAGCATGGTGGAAGAGCCTGTTCTTACTCTGCTTGTGTATGTTTGATCCAGTTTCCTCCCGCAGCCCAAAGAGTTGCTGTTATTTATAATTGCTGACTCCAAATCGCCTGTTCTGTAGGTGTGAATATAAGTGTGAATGGTTTTCTGACTGACTATATACTATAGCCCTGAAATAGCGTAGATTAGATTTGTTGATGCCTCAATATTTCATCAAACGTCTTAGTTACACTGTTCCCAATGATGTCTCACAGTTTTGAGTCAGCTGTACCAGTAAATAACGGTGTAGTTAAGCAAACTAGTGTAAGTGTAAATGAACTTAAAGTGAACACAGTTGTCTATACTGGTGTCAGTAACAGGTCGGAGCTTGTCAGCAGAAAAATGCGGCAAGCAGCTGACAGCCTGAGGACAAAGCTGACAAATAAAACTACAGTATATTCTCTCACCTGTTAATGTTGGTTCCCTTGATGGATAATCACTCTGAAGCTGTAACGGTTAATGTGAAGACATGTACAGCGCCATATAGAAACTGGTATAGAGTCAGAAACGAAACATTTGCGAACCCCAGGGTGAGTGGAGTGGTTCGATTCCCGGTTCCTCCTGGCTACCTGTCGAGGTGTCCTTGTCCTTGGACAAGACACCGAAACCCCCTAGTAGCATCGATATGTACTGTCAGACAGGTGTCCCACCACAATTTCCCCAAGGGGATCAATAAAGTATGTAATTATCATTATTATTATACTTATAGCAAGACAACAAAAACCGACAGATATAAATAGTAACTGTGAAGTTTGTTTTAGAGAATTAGAACTTTTTAACTTGGAGCCTGATTTTGAAATCAGATTTGCAAACTTTAGTAAAATGCAACTGTATTTTTGTAAAGTTTCAGTGTTTGTATTACGGACGGTAATAATTTGAATGTGTATGCTGCTAATCCACTTCACTTCTTGTCACAAACTGCAAACAAATTGAAATTTAAACACAATCACAAAAGTCAGGTGTAGAAGTCAAAATGAAATGAAACTCGTGGTAAAAAAATAACCATGTGTCTCTGAATTCTTGTGAAGTGACCCATTTAGAAGTGCACTCGAAACCTGTTAGTCCACAGCTGAGAACCAGGTGTGTGCCACTTAATGCAATTTCTGTATCTGTATTTGTGCCGTGCAGCATATTTTCCATCCTCTCTGCCATACTGCACCTGGGCAACGTGACATACACACTGTCAGAGGACAGTCAGGACCTGGAGGTTGGACCTGCTGACGTTTTGTCTACACTGTGTGACCTGCTCAAGGTATCATCCTTAATGGTGGCTTATGTATGCAAAGCAGTCATACACTACATCATGCTAAATTATCATCTGGATTTACTGTATAATTGAAATCTCCAGCTTCGCTGGTGTGCTAGTTGCACGCTAGTTCTCACTGGGCCTAAAATAGCTCTCTGTTGTTTCACAGCAAACCTGTTTCAACCTGTTCTCTTTGTCCAGTTCAGCAGTCGGTATTCAATTAACCGTGGACTCATTTTGCCTCAACATTTTGTCTTTATTTCTAGGTGAAAAAGGACCATCTCGTGAAAGCTTTGACCAAAAAGCGAATAGTGACCGCCAAGGCCACCATAGTTTCACCCTACACACTACAAAAGGTGCACGTTTAATTAGGAAACCAGTTTAAAATGTGACTCCTCAGAATGAAAATTTTCATAATCTTCCTGTATCACAGTCAAATTGCTATATTAAGCTGAAGTTGAGATTGTATTTGCTTTAATTTCACGTTTCTCTGCAAATAGGCCTCCAAAATACGGGACTCCATGGCCGAGTCTTTATACAGTGCTCTGTTTGACTGGATTGTCCTTCACATCAACCATTCAATGCTCAATAGACGAGACATGGAGGACTCCGTCTCTGTAAGTAATTTTTCAGTAAAAGAAATGCAGCATGGCCTGTAACATTTAAAAAAAGTGATATTACGGTTGCATTATTCTACTGTAGTTTGGTATTAATGTGAAGACTTATTGTAGCTACTGAAATACATTATGCATCTTTATTATGAATGTCCTGTTTGTTGCTTTTTTTTGTTTTTAGTGTTTGTCCATCGGCGTTTTGGATTTATTTGGGTTTGAGAATCTCCAGATAAACAGTTTAGAGCAGCTGTGCATCAACTTCGCCAGTGAAAAGCTGCAGTATTACATCAACCAGAACCTCTTCAAGCTTGAGCAGGTGTGGTGCAGTCGTATTTAGAGATATCTGCAGCTTATGTCTTATCTACTTGGCATTAAGGAGTTTTAAATAGTAATAATACATCACAGAGACAAACTGATTTACTTATACTTCACCTGAGTTATCCAATCATATATTTCTGATTTAAACACATTTCAGGAAGAGTATGTGTCAGAGGGCATCACTTGGCAAAACATTAACTACACTGACAATAGTGGCTGCGTTGAGCTGATCAGCAGGAAATCAACAGGACTGTTTGACCTGCTGGATAAAGAGAGCAGGTAGGGGAACGTTACCTGTGCCAGTTTCTCACATTAAACATAGTATGGTTACATTACATGGGTAGGGAATCAAAGCATTTCCAAAATGCATTTAAATACAGTGTGGTGACAAACTAGTCAATCTGGTTAGTCTTAGTCATAAGCACTATATCATTTATTATGATTATTGACATTTAAAATAATAAACAATTACATATATAAATATAATCTATTTAGTCTAACTTGTCTTAAAATGTCTTATAAGCTGTGTATTAAATGTTAATAAACTTAATTATAGCTAGTAAGTCACAACATAAGGGACCTAGCTCAACACAACACTGTTGAAATCTTATGACAAAGGGATAATTTAAGGCTTAGTAAGTGATATCAAGGATAATTCAAAATATTATGTCACACACAACTGTTTAATCTACAGATCTTAGGAAACAGAATTGTAACATAATGCAACAGTTTCTGTTGTTGTTCACGTGATTTTGTGGACTAGTCAGCATGTTGAAATGTTTATTGTTCTTCTCTGTCTATCTTCAGCCTCCCTCAGGCCACAGATGAAACCCTGTTGGACAAGCTGAAGCAGCACCATCAGGACAACCCACTCTTTGTACTCTCTCCAAATAGAAAGTCGACTTTCACCATTCAACATTTTGCTGGGAGGGTTAATTATGACATCAAGGTGGAGTATTATTCCCACACTGCAAATGCCAATAAAATGTAAATTATACTTGAAACCAGTAAATGGGATTTCAGTGTTCCACTGTTGGCCTGCCGTGGCCTTGTCCAGTGTGGGAAAAACCTGATTATCTATATGAGTGAAGTGAATGATTAATGGATGCACTGTGAAGGGTCCAGTTGACAGAGACTACATAGAAAGGACAAGTAGTAGTTTCTCTTCCTGAGAAGTGATGTCCAGATGGCTAATTATTGTGTGAGACCACTATCAGACAGCCTTCTTTTTAAAAATAATCAGCATCTGAGTCATGGTTGTTGTCGTTCATCAGGATTTCAGAGAGAAAAACACAGAGCACATGCGCCCTGAAGTCGTATCACTCCTGCGGAGCAGTGAACGGGCATTCGTCCCTCATCTTGTTGCGTCTAATCCAATAGCACAGTTCAGATGGGGCATCCTCCGAGCCACCATCCGCATCCTCACAGTATTCAAAATGATGGGACGTCAGAGAGCGCAACAACGTACGTACTTTTACTTACTAATCATTTTTCAGCCAAAACCAGAAGGTACAGGAAACAACTCAGTAAATAAGCTGTGTGCCGACGTGCTTCTTTGGTCACAATCTGTCCAATGTTACGTGTCTGTTAAAATGTTTATTGATCTTATGATTTATACACATCTGTCTTGTTGTGTTCTCACTACAGTGGCCATCAGAAGAAGCTCCCTCAAGTCTCTCAAAGACAAAAGACACCGAAGCAGTGCTCTAGACAGACTGTCCAGGTAAATGCAGTATTATATTTATATTTAACTTGACTGCCAGATTCTTATAAAATACAAACAGTACAGTTTACAATAATAGTACGAAAAACAACATATCATATGCACAGCATATGTTGTTGAATGCCAGGAACATGTTAAACATGTTCACATATTTAAGTTGGGACCCCCTCTGAACATCACAGGGTTTATTAATATAAATATATGAAGACAGGTCATGATCCATATATGTATACACAAGGATAAAATACCTCTCACATTTACATTAACAGCCTGAATCTGGATTTCTCCTTTGATTGTCCTGATGAAAATCCTCTTGATGTGTTTGAAGACATCTTTGCCAATTTTGAAATGAGAAAGTAAGTGGTTTTAGTTTTAAAGCATCCGTTTTGATGTAGCTTTACCTGTGAGCTGTCTGTCTCCTGTATGTTGTATCGGGCCTTATTTTTTCTGTATTTCCTGCAGGAAAATCAGAGGCAGTCGAAAGAAGCAGGTCATTCCAAAGGTAAAATGTTAAAAACGAGTGCAGTGGTGGTGGAGCACAAACTGTTAAAATGAGGTTTTTGTTAATACACCTTGAGCTAGATTAGATATTAAATAGCCCCCTTAACACTTATCCATCTTTCCAAAGGTCCTTTTTTTTGTTTAGTCGTAAAGCTCATCATGTTATTTATATTTTATCAAACAGAACCTCATGGATTTGCGCTCACTGCAGCACGTTGTCAGTCTCACTGCACACGACCAAACCAGCAAATCCATCTTCCACCCTCAGCCAAGAACGAGGCCCCTTACAATGAGCACTCAGTTTCAGGTTTGTCTTTGGTGTAACTTTGCAGGTTACTATTGTTCTGTTTCATATCTCACACGTGATTTGTGTTTGTGCACTTCATAATACCAACACAAATCACACGTGGTAAGATAAGGCCACATGTAAGTCATTCAAGAAGTATTATGGTTTCTATTAGAATAATATCTACAGTATATTTAAGATACAGTAAATTTGTTTTATCACAATTTTAGAGTTTGTATGTTATAACTGTTCTTCAGTGAATGTGTAACTTTAAAAAACTCTGTTAGATATGTATCTTGTCATCTTAGTGACTTACACGGCATTTAGTGTGTTAGGTGGGATAAATACAGTTTTTACCATACACTAATATTTATAAAAACAATGTAACTGTAACTGTACTGCCACCTATCTACCTTTTTGTTTGCTAAATCAGAGACATGCTGTATGTATGGTAATAATGTAAGTGGTAAATGGTCTGTACTTATATAGTACTTTTACAGGACAAGCCACCTGCTCTACCTCCTGAACCACAGCCACCCCGAATGTCTGTCTGTAATATATTATTATTGTGATCAGTAACAGTTTTTAAATTAGTAAGTTAAGTTAAGTTAGTAAATTTTATGGTTACAAAAATGTAGATTTTGCGGGCACACTGGTAGCCACGTAACCAAAACTAGTTTCCTAGTCCAGGCTGGGGACTTTTGTTGCATGTCACACCCCTCTCTCTCACGACGTTTCCTGCCGTTATCACCACTGTAAAGAAATATCAAATAAATGCTAACATGCCTAAATATAATCTTTTAATACCTGAAACTTGACCGTTACTCACCATGACACCTGATGTATCACACAGACATCCCTCAGAAAGCTGATGGAGACAATAGAAAAAGCAGAGCCTTTCTTCATTTTCTGTGTGCGCTCCAATGCTAAAAAGGTAACATGGTGTTTGTATTTGTATCATCAAAGTGGTAAAGTTAGTTCTGGATCTGATGGCATAGTTCATCACTTGGCAAATGTTTATTTGTTTTTACAGAAGGAGCTGCAGTTTGATGATGAACTGGTGCTACAGCAAATCAGGTATACAGGCCTCATGCAGATGGTTCAAGTCCAGAAGTCTGGCTACAGTGCCAAGTACACATTTAAGGTAAGATTAGAAGTGTATAGATATTCAATTTAATTGTTCATTAAATTAATTTAGGCTGAAAAGGACCAATAACACTTTGATCCATGTCAGTGAGTCAGTTTGTACTTTTGATATTTACAGGAATTTGCCAAGAAGTTCAGGATATTGCTTCCGAAACAAGCCACTGTAGCCCACATAAAATATCTGTTTGAGAGAATGGAGCTGGATAGGAGTACATACCAAATAGGAAAAACTAAGGTAAACAATTAAACACACAATAATACCAAAGTATTAGTATGCATATAATGGGTGAATTGAAATGTCACCCATGAGTTCTACACGCACCCACGTTTCTATCACTGTTGGATTTTCTGTATAATCTTGAATCAGAAAACACTGTCATGGTTTCATCCTGCCTCATGTTTTATATGTCTCCTTTTTGTCTGCTCAGGTGTTTCTCAAAGAAAAAGAGAGGCAGCTGCTCCAAGATACTCTTAACAAAACAGTTATGTATCACATCGTCACCTTGCAGCGCTGGTTTCGGGTCTGTCTGTTAAGGTTGCATTTTCTGCAAAGGAGAGACGCCAGTAAGATCATAGAGGTACATGCATCTGTTTATGCATCTGTATAATTGAAGCATGTTTTTCATGTGAACCACTCGTCCATTTTTGTGTTTTGCCTGTTTGGTGTTCCCTCAAAAAAAAAAAACAAATATTCCCAAAGATGAAAACAAATAATTAGAGTTGACAGAGGATGTTGGGTGTTTCAGAGAAACTGGCGTGAGTTCTATGAGTACCACAACCGAGCTGCTACAGTGATCCAGACAGCGTGGAGGAGCTCCCAGAAGAGGTTAAAACAGCAACATGAGACGAAAAACAATGAGGGGACGTCTCAAACCCGTCTGGGACGAGACAGGTATACATTCCTCTGTATCTACACTGCTCCTGCAGTGAAAGGCTGTAATTATAACCACAATTGAGCTGAATATTTGTTCAGTAACTAAATTAAATACTTTAGCAGTTTTCCTTTAAAGTCACATAACTAGAAGTTATTGCAGCGCTAATAAACAGCATACACTCTTAATTTTGCAGCCTTACAATAATTGTGGGTTCACTCCTTGTGATGCCAGTTTGAATTTGTTCTTTCAAAATAGCTCCACAAAAAAAGAGTTAACAAAACAGTACAAAGTGGAGCACAGCCCCAACAGGACACAGCAGCCAGAACCAGCCATCAGCCAGTCTCCACAGCTCATCAACAGCAGAGAGAAACAGGAGGGCACAGCTACCCCGCCTCTTAACAGACCACTCTCCGTCCCTGCGGACACTAGAGTTGTCCATGAGGACCGCTCCTCAAGCCCCTCTAAGAGCAGCTCGCTTCAGCGCTACAAAGATAAGGGGGGAATCAAAGTGAAGGGCGAGAGGTGGAAGGAAAGATATAGCGAGGTCGATCCAAGAGACGAAACAAGTCTAGAAATGCACAAGGGACGAGACAATAGGAAAGATCTTTCGTAAGTTTCTAGATTCATCAGCCATCATAAACTCATAAAATGCTTCATACATGTCTGTGGAAGCTCCACTGATATGGCTAATGCTGGGTTATGTGTGCGGCAATAACTTCTTTAAATGTATATCTGATGCTGTCACCAATAACTGCACTGTTTTATTTTTCCCTCTGCAAACAGTCTCAAAACAAAGTCATTTTCTGTTGATGACGTTTCCCACATCAGCTCATCGGGTCCTGATATCTTACCTTCTACCAGTGAGGTAACGTCTGTCTTATTTTATTACAACATAATTCAAAATGGTGTGTTTGCATCTTCGACCACAGCAGAGTATTTAATCTGTTTCTCTCTTTTTCGCATCTTTTATTGTTGTTGCATAGTGTCCTTTTCAACTATAAATGCTAGAATTGGATTTTCAAAATAAAGTAGTTGTGTTTATTGTTATCTTATGATAACACATTAATTAAAGAAGGCCTCCCCGTCTGTGCCTCATCACCTTTCGTGGCCCAATCAGGTCAGAGTGCGTCATCACAACCAACCCAAACGAAAGAGGCACTTGGCCAACACACGCAGCGCTTTGATGTTTAACTTTAGGGTGTCTGAGGAGGATGAGTGTTGGAACTTTCCGCTGCCTCCAGTCAGCCCTCAATTGCCCAGTCCGAAGAACTCGGCCAACCCGGCCACCCAAGCCATTGAATCCCAGGTCAAGGTACTGACCAAAGGGACATTTTGACTGACAGCAACTCTCCTCTGCATGCAGGCCTTGCATGTATCCCAAATAAATTCGAGGTTGCATTGCTCTGGAACGCTTCCTTTCTGCTCTGCAGCCCTGTACAAAAAAATGAGCTGTTGCTAAATCCATTTCCAAAGCTCATTGCTGCATGTAAGCCAGCCGGTACTGGTGATACTCACTGTGAAATATGATGAATTACTTTTATGTCAATGTGTTGTTAGTCTACTTAAAAAATAAAACAGGAATTTAATTATTATGGATTTAACAATTCTTTAACTTCAACATATATTTGAAATAATATAGTAATAATAACTATTTAATGTGAGATGTTGTACAGTTTATTTATTAGATCATGGTCACATCAATTTATGACTTCAGACTACGTATAGTCTTATTTGAGCATCACTAATTTAGGGTAAGATGTTGCTCAAAGCAGGTGGCATGAGAACATGAGAAGGTATAGCCTTGTGTGATATTTAACTATGATGAAACACTATAGTACCCTTGTTCCCAGGTTGATGGGGTCTGGTCTGGTGGTGGGGGAGCTGTGGGAAGCTTTTCAGATGACGGGTGTGGCCGCTGCAGGGGCACATGCTGGGGAAAGAGGACACAGTCTTTTTACTTGGGGGGGAAACACTTTTTTTTTTTTTTTAGATTCTCTCAGACACAGATGTTATAGTGTTTGTGTTGCTGCATTTCATGCAGATACCAGCAGAACCTGATGGCTCAAGGTTCTGCCTTCCGTCCAGCTTCTCTGCTGAGGACATGGGACACCATGAGTCCAGCCACTCACCAGTGACAACACCTGACAGGTAAAACGCTTCAATGACTTGAATAATAATGAAATAATTGGAAAATCAAACCGTAGTTTGTTTCTTCATTAACTGCTGAATGAATTCTTATTGCATCACATTTATACAGATTGTCATTTCTACAGGGTTTGGTTTCTCAGTAGATTCCTGAAGAAACTAGCTGCCAAACCTACCAACCATGAATCTCCGTCAGATAAAGCCGGTAAGCCAAAAATATTTTTTTGCAGGCCTTTAAATATATACATCCACTACCCCTTGAATTGTCTGTAGCAGGGAGAATAGTAGGTTGCATTAACAAAATTAATCAACTTAGGCATTGTCTAAAGAATGGAGGAAACTGAAATAGAGTCACACAGCTCTCTGTACATAAGTTTACTAATTGACCTCTTCTCTTTACTGCCATCTAGAGGTTCATTACTGATTAACAACAACTGTTTCTGATCTTCTGTGCATCTCCACTATGTACAGTGGTTTATGTACTGGTTAAAAGTGCCATTTCTCCTTGTGTGTCTCCTTCAGGCACTTTGCCCAGGTACAATCAACATCCCTACTACATGACAAACCAGCCCACGAGAACCAACCGAAATCCCACCATTCGAATCAGCCGGGCCACACGGGCGATTGATATAAACGCATCAGTGGACCGAATGATCACCAACCCCAAGGAGCTACGAAGCCTGGATGAATTCCTCGGCAATCAGGTAACAGAGAAACACACTAGATTGGTTATTTAAGCCTTAACACACACAACAAACTCAACGCATTTACACTGTAAATGGGCATAAAACGGCTGTGTTTTCTCTCGGTAGAGACCTTTCATGAAATTTGTTCAGTTTGTTCATAACTCACCTTTCTTCTCAGGTGAATGAGCTGCAAACAAGAATAAAAAAACTGTCCCCAACAGAGAACATTTTCTTCCAAGCCACCAAGGAGTTTAGAGAGACCATCAAAGGCATGTACTCTTTGGAGGTGAGTTCAATTTGTGCAATAAGCAGAGAATTCAAAGCAGAGAAACAGTAAAGGAATAGTTTTCTGTTCCATCTCTCCTTAGCATGTCACACTTTATATACCACATTGAATCCCTTATAGTAAATTAATAAAATCGCTTAAATTTTCATGTATATTTTAAAACCAACAGAAGCCTCAAATCAGCTACAAAGATCTGATGAAGGGCTACCACAACACTGTGAGCACGCTAGCAGGAGTCAGACAGGAGGCAGAGGTCCCACTGGTGGTCAACCTGTTCCAGTCTGTGCTGGATGGCTTTATCAGGGGAGAGTTAAAACGAATGGAGTCTGATCCCACCAAGGTAGATTTCAGGCTTTCAGTTAAGTCTCTAGACCACTTTAACAGCAACAACTTGACTTACTCATCTCCCTTTTTGCTTCTCTCAGGCTACGAAGACGGTGAACAAGAGGAAAAACAGTAAATGTGTAAGCAGATTATCTTCATCTCCACTATTAAGTCTCCCCATTATGAATCTTGGTAAATTTCCCAAGTGTTGTCTCTTTATCTTGTCTCCACAGGTTGATCTACTGGATCACCTGTTTAACATTTACCAGGTGAACGTTACGCAGACGTGTGATGCATGTGCCTCCTACATTAGGGGAATGGAGAAAGCCTACATCTGCAGTGGTGAGTTCAGGGAGCAGCAGCAAGTAAAAACCACCGGGAGGCCACAAAAAAACTCATCTTTTTTTTTCCATTTTTTATTTTAGCCTGCAATTTAATATGTCACAAGAAATGTCTGAACAAAATTGAGACACATTGCTCAAAACGGTGCTCGGTGAGAACTGATTTATTTTAAATACACACACATCAGTATGTCAAGACTGCCTGTTAATGTTCATCATCTTTCATGTGAACACCCCTTATCATGTCTGACAGAATGGCAGAGTGTCAGGCTCCCTTTACTTTGGGGTGCAGGTGTCTGTCCTCATCAGTGACACTAACTCAGTGCCAAAGGTGATGGAGATGTTGTTGTTGCACGTGGAGCTGAACGGACTCTACACTGAGGGAATTTACCGCAAGTCAGGCTCAGCTTGTCGAGCAAAGGAGCTCCAACAGATTCTGGACACTGGTAAGAAATTGTCCAGACACTGATTTAACTCCCAAAACACAAGAGTTTATCTTGAGAATGGAGATATAATCATTTGCATTCTTTGGAGCATTTCATCTGTGTGTCTCTTTTGTGGCATCAGATCCTGAGTCGGTGTGTTTAGAAAACTACCCCATCCACACCATCACAGGCCTGGTTAAACGATGGCTCAGAGAGCTTCCTGACCCTCTCATGCCCTTTTCACTCTACAGTGACTTTCTGCATGCTGTGGGTGAGTTTCGTTTTACATAGAAATATCTGATTATCACCTTTACTCTTGTTTTGCATTTGAAGACATGATGAATGAGGTTAGTTTGATTAGGGCTGTAAATCGTGATTTCTATTAAGGTTGGTAGCACATGGTGTATTAAATATCCCAAATAATACTATAATACTACAACACATACATACATAATATAAAAATATACATAATATAAAATGGTTATATAAATAGGAAATAACAGCAAATCCTCAGAGAAGCTGCTGCTGAAGGATTGCAGATTTATTTTCTGTAGATAAACTAACTGTTAAAATTATGCTTCTGTTACTTTAATTTGAAATTTCAAATTATAAAAATACTTATATATAGGTGCTGATATAAATCAATATCTCATGTGTTTTTTGTTCCCAGAGCTGCCGGAGAAGGCTGAAAGAATAAGGGCCATATACCAAACAATTGATGAACTTCCACCTGCTAATTACAGCACATTAGAGCGGCTCATTTTTCACCTTGTCAGGTAGGAATGTTGCTTTTTTTTTTTTTTTTCCTGAGAAATGTCTTATCAGAGCTTGACCTGTTTGTTTTGTAGGGTTGCAAAGGAAGAAGAGCATAATAAGATGTCACCAGGTGCTCTTGCTATTGTGTTTGCCCCCTGCATCCTGCGCACTCCTGATTCTGATGATCCCTTGCTTTGCATGAAGGACGTGTCCAAGACTACACTGTGAGTCTGCGTACTGACTTCAAATAGACAGGCATTTTGTTCTTGATTTTACATAAAGTGTATGAGTCATTGTTGGATGAAATGTAAGCCAAAATTTTCAGGATGTATTCTAAAGTGACTCTGTTGTCTGCAGGTGTGTGGAGATCCTGATCTGTGAGCAGTTCAGACGCTACACAGAGAAGATGAGGAATATCAAGGAGCTGGAATATGCAGAAGCCCTGGCTGTCAGTCAGCTCAAACTGAAGAGACAAAACACAGTGAGTGTGCAGTGCAAAGACAGTTTATGAGTTTGTCAGAAGTCACTGGCCATACTGTGAAGAAAATATACACACAGAAATGTACCGTCACCTAATGTGAAACGGAAACTCTAAATGTCTAACTTGCATCTGTGCATATGTGATTTTGTATAAACCGATCTGTAAAATTAGCTCCTTAGTTGACAAATAACCACTTCTGTGGTATTTGTGCAGATTGCTGAGCAGCCTTCAGACCAGCCTTCAGACCAGCCTGCCCCAGAGCACATGCATCCTGATGAAACTGAGAAGACTCTCATTGAGAGGATCAAGTCCATCAAGCAGGAAAAGTAAGCTAAAATAGTTCCAGTAGTGTGATATCATCTCTGCGTGCTTTTTTTTTTTTTTTTTTTTTAGAACCTTTTTAAAATAATGTCATTGTGTTTTGTTCTTTCCAGGGTGGACTTTGTTATCGGCTTACCTGATTTGGAGCAGGAGAACTCTGACAACGATAACCTGGAGTCAATGTCGTTAATGAGCTTAGAGAGTGAAGAGGACATACGTGGGAACATGGAATGGGAAGGTCAGTAGGGAGGTAAGGTACTTTCACCTTCCTCTGGGTTTAATGACCTTTTCGTAATAAATGTTAAGTTTTATGAATGTATTCTATGTCCCACCATTAGAACATATTATGTCAGACACTGTATCATCACAGTAGCTTCTGTGTGTATGTCTAGATAACAGATGAAGGGTATTACTGCTCCTGATGGCCACACTCATAGTTTTCACTCATAGTTTCCTACAGTATTGTACACCCTTGTGCCTTTCACTTGTCCTTGCAGCTACAAAACAATTAATTATACAAGATAAGAGTCCACACTTTCTTCATGAAAGCATTAGTGGTGTTGTACTTTGCTAAAGGCTGGTAAATAAAGCTGTGAAAAAACTAGGGCTTAAAGAAGCAGTTCAAAGTGGCTTTACTTTCATGTGTCTGCAAATTAAACCACAAAAAGAAGTGGATGTGATGTGGATGTGTCACAATGTCTGTTTTGGAACACTACACAATGCTTATAGAAAGATCATTTGTGACATTGCAAATATTTAGAAGCTGATCACAGTCTAACACGAAACATAAAAAGGTGTGAAATGCAGGTTAATAACTTCATTACACACACTTTGTATGTCACAGTAAAATATGAGATATTTTTATTTTTAAAAGTTAAAGTAGGGACATTAATAGTATTTACACTTTCTGAGATCCAGGATCCAAAATGGAACCTTTCAACCCTACAAACCATGTTTCCCTGTTAGAAAATTGTGTTCATATGAAGTTCCTCCTTTTGTTTTTTACAAAACCACACCAGCACAGGAACTTGTGGTTGATGGTGTATTACAACATTCATACCAATTTTTTTTTTTTCTAATCTGATGATGCAATTACCAGGAAAGAATGCCGTGCAGCTGAAAACCCAGAAACCCGAGTGCCCACGTAAACCTCCTGACATCATGCAGAGAGTCCAAAGTCTCACAACAGATGTTACTCAGTCCAAGTGCAGACAAGACAAATCTTCTCAACTCAACCAGCCCCAGGTCACTAGAAAGACTTTCAGTGGGAGCCTTGATGACCTTGACATCCCCTTCATTGATGAGGACGACGATCAAAGTTGAGTCCAACCCAAGCTGTAATAATCTGAATATTCTCAAGTATGTGTTCATAGACGATTTGTGCTATGCCAAGAAACTGTGAACTCTTATGCTGCTATGGAAACAAAATGCTTTGAGAATTTGTATGTATTTAATTGGAGATCATAGGGACTGTTCCTCCTGGGCTTTTTATGACAAATTGAAGAAGAAACAACAGTGATGACTACTCAGCCTCTTCATAAACCGACCATCAGTACACTGTGATTTTATACATATTTCGCATTTTAAGTATGTGTTTTATGAAAGGTAGATATTTTGGATAACCTATTTCACCTGTAGAGAAAAAAAAAAACATGATGTTAGGAGCAATTAATACAAGTACCTCCTTTACCAATGAACAATATTCTGGGCACTGACCAATCGGAGATCATGGTGTTGTAAAAGAAAAGTCTTGCGTTGTATAGAAAGTGATTCTACATTAATATAAAGTGATTCTACATTATGCAGATACTGCTGTTGCATTTTGTGCTCTTCCTGGGTGCATGTTTGTGCATCTAAAACCGTTAGGTTGTGTTTTCTATTTTGACCTGTGTTATATGTGGCAAACTGATTCTATGTATCTAAACAGGAAATGGTCATTGTTGCCTTTTAGACTGACTGAAACCATTTGCTTCTTGTTATTGCTCTTCATATTGCAAGGCTGTGCAGTTTCACCAAGTAAATGTTTTGTCTGTGCATGCAGCTATCTTTATATGCAGCCCTGTACATTTTCACAGGGGTAGGAATCATGCATATTGGGGTGGATGTCCTCCAAGTTTGACTTCTGTCACCAACTGAAATAAACATGTTCAAGTATCTCTACCAATAATAATAACACACTGTCTGTACTTCTATAAAAACAATAAAAACCAATAATTGTATTTCTGTAACAACGTCTTCAGGTTGGAGGACTTATTCTGTCAGGAATTAGATTCAACTTTTAAGTACCCACTTTGGGTGATATTAGCATAGTGTACAAAATAGAGGAAGCTTAGATAAATGATCTATGCTTTTTGTGAATTGTATTTTTGTGTCCTTGCAGAAACAGCTGGACATCTTGGACACTTCATAAACACAGCCATTCACTAAATAAGGGATTTCCTCTTTGTTACCCGCGGCGTGACGTTCTCAATCACCATTGGACGATCAATAACACCGAATGTTTTTCTGAGCCAATGAGACACTCCGTTTGCAGTCGCATTTTTATCAAAGGACCAATCCGTGAGCGGCAATGCATGTTAGGGGTGGGTCCAGGTTTAGTTCAGGAAGACGGGTTGAAATGAGGTGGGGATGAGAAATCATCATTCGTTAGCTTGCTGCTAGCTGCCTGGAGTCGACTGTCGAGGTGTTATGAGCTTAGTGGTCGAAATAAATAGACTGTTTTAATTTTGCAACGCTGCAACGATGACCCTCTGACACCAAGAATGGACATAAGTTAACAATGACGGGGGAGAAAAAGAAGAAGAAGCGGCTGAACCGCAGCATTCTTCTTGCAAAGAAAATTATAATAAAAGATGGAGGAAGTGTGAGTTAAATATTTATTTATCTTCGTTAACTTGGCTTGCCATTTGTGCTAAACTGGCTCTCAGCCGCTGTGGTTAGTTAGTGGCCTTGTTTATTTCATATAACTGTTGCCGTCGTAGCTTAATTTGTTATAGCTCTCCGTGTTTTGTGGTTTGTCTCCGATAATGTCAACCGTTAGCTGGCTGTGAAGGGACCGCCTAGCTAAGTGGCTAACATAGCAGTGTTAGCGGCCTACGTTAGCTAGTCATTTACACGTCAGCTCAGGTAACGCTAGCTGGCTAATGTAAACGTTACCTGTGGTTTTCTTTGTCGGATATCTTTCCAAAGTAACTCAGTTAACATGAATTTTAGCGCAACTCAGTAAAACCGTCACTTAGTGTTAACGGTACCTCACGCTTACTCTCATTGAGTAAAAATAAGGTGTGACAGAGCATCAGTAAGCTAGCTCCACACCAATCGGATGCTAGGGTAGCATTAGCATACTAGCATATGTGTTTAATTGAGGTTATTTATACTCTGTTATAGTAAACAATGAGTTTTAGCTAGCTTTAAATAGCTCTTTGTAGTACCTGGCTATGTAAGGTAACTTGTCACAACTTAAAGTGTCCTTGGAGAATAATGTGGTTTATAAATGGGCGAAGGTAAGACGTTTTAACTCTAGTGTTTCAATGCCAATTGAAAATTAACAAGTCAATATTGCACAAGTAAAAATAACTTATTTTCTGCTACTACTGAAGATTACATCAGTTGTATAACGTAGTTTATGACTAGCTACAAGCTGGCTGGTCATAATCTGAGTTAAAGTATGTTTAAATATCATACAGGCCTTGTTGTTTGTCACATTTCGAGTCGTCTGGTGTTACATTGGTAGCTCAATGTGATCATCAGAAACTCTCATGATTGGGATCATTTTGATATTGGAAGTGATCAGTGTTCAAATCAGTCTGTTGGCAAAGTGTGAGTATGGCAGAATTGTTATAAATACAGTGAACCATTAGTGCTGGTTATGTAATCAGTTGGCCAGCTATGCCAAACCAGCTGGATGTCCATATGAAGACGCACAAAGTTGTAACCATAATGAACAGAGCAAGAATTGTAATTTTCCCACAGTAATGGTCTTGTTACCTTGATAACAGCCATTTGTCTACACCTGACATAATGTGGCTCCTTTCCAGTTAAGCCCATAGTTCATGTTATTATTATTATTATTGCAGCTTAGATTGACTACTCAGCCCATTTAGATTTCACTTTAAGCATGCAACATTTGCATCTAATAGGTTTAGATGCTCACTGGTTGATGGCGAAATGCAGCCACTAAATACTCAACTGGTCATCATTTCATTGGACAGGAAGTTACAACATTGCTGTAATGAGGCAGTTAAATATTGTTCCTCATTTTCTTCAGTAAAGCATGTGGCATGATCATATATACCGTAAAACAAAGAGGGTGGTAGTTAATCTGATTTGCTCTGCAAGCTGTCATACTCAGGCCTGTATACTGGTTCTCTATGATGCTCTCACCCTTTCCACATGGGGAATTGAAAAACCACACAAACAAGTAAACTAGCAGCTAGTGTCTTTGTTAAGTTGCTCCTGGCCTACTTTACAATCTCCACAATTACTGCACCTCACTGTGTTTCCTGCCAAACATCTTGCTAAGAATCCAAGCTCACTCCATCACACTTTTCTCTTCACCTTACTGACTTGTATAGATTTTACAGCGCTGCAGTAAAGTGACTTCCTTTCCAGGGAAGGGTTTAAATAAAGATAAAAAGCATTTCTATATGTGTATTACTCAAAACTAAACAAAAAAAAGTTGGAAACACCATCACAGATTACATAGTAATATATAAAAATGAATGCCTTGATGAAATTACTAATCTTTACTTGTTTAGTTTTTGGGTCTTTATTTCCACTCATGTCAATTATATATAATGCAATATAGCTGACAGTGCAGATATCATGTAAACAGCTTAATCATGTTGTCTCACAATGTCAGGCTGGGTCATCTCAGGATTTAGGTTTTTGTATTTTGAATGATTGTTTCTTGTCAGCATTTTTCAATAGATACATGCACAAAAATGTATCTAATGTAATAGTAATAAGTAATATGTCTATTTAAATTCAAACTTTAGTGCTGTAATGACTCATTTCAGAATTACCGTCTGTGTAGATACTTCCTCCAAAGACCTTTTACACACTCTTGCTCAACTGTCTGTCTGTTTGTTATCTAGTATCTATCTAATTTGCCCAAATATCATTAGGTGCATGCTGTCTGTAAATGGATTTCAGTTTAGAGTTGAACCTGTTAATGTGTTACCATTAACATGCACTTAAATGTATGTTGAGATGTCGTTGACTAATCACCTTTTCTCTGCCTCTATCCAGCCTCAGGGAATTGGTGAGCCCAGTGTTTACCATGCTGTGGTGGTCATCTTCCTGGAATTTTTTGCATGGGGTCTCCTCACTACCCCTATGCTCACGGTAAGCCCATATACACATAGACATACTGTTTTGTAAACTGACATAACAGTTTGTAATGTATTCATACGCCCACACCTCTCTTCTCTGAAAACCCAGCCAGAGTGCCATTTCCCATTGACTGGAATCACACAAGGCCCATCAGTGTCTATGAATAATTGAATGCCTAATCGCATGAGCCAGGCCCTCAGTGACACAGTCTTGTTTTTTGTTTGTGTGTGTTGGCAGATGTTTGGCCATGCCCTAATAGGCTGAAAAATATGAAAAGGGCATCAAACAGTTGTATTGTCTGAGCACCATTTCTTTGTTGAAAAGACTTATCACGGGGTCACTGGTTTGTGTTGTAAGGCCACAGCACAGAGGTTAACCAGACAAACACGCCACACATTTACCTCAGTCCTCTGCTGAGTTGGGTAGTTCAGGGTTTTGCTACAAGCAACTTAAACAGCATCAAAGGTTTTTATTTTGTTTTTTAAAAAATGTCCCCACCCAAATCATTAGTCTAAAGGATAAATATATATACAGATGATAATTTCTTCCCAAACTGATAAATTGTGTAAGCAAAGTGCTAAGATGACTCATAACAGTAAAATGCTTCATTTCTTACCAGAATTGTGTACTATATTTCCCTTTTTTTGGCATCATCCAAACTTTGCATTCATTGAATTCCTGTTCTCTGCACCAGTCTAAATAGTTTTGCACTTCACAGTGTAAGGGTTAAGACCTTACAAAATATAACTGTATACAGAATTATATGCACTAGAATTTAGAAACTAGTATCACAAACAAATGATGAGCAAACATCTGTGAGCCAGATGATGTGAACCAGACAGGCTTCTGTGGTGCATACTTTCAAGCAGTCTCATGTTTGAAGAGGTGGTTGTATGTGTAACTCTTAAGCATTAATTACTGCGGGTTTGTTGCTGTCAAGATCCCTGGGCGGGGGCAGGTTTTGCATTTTGGACTAATCAGAGGGCGTCTGAAGATGAGAGGGACTAGTTCACTGCTCCCAATGAGCACACAGCTTCATTAGTATCCAGCAGCAACAGTCTTCTCTGAGCATTCACAGTTTGTGTGTGTTGGGTAACAAACTCCCAGAGGAACAGAGGAGATTCTTAGCTACGTTATGAGCTTTCCCTCTGTAACCCTGAACAATAACCAGATCCTGTTGTTCAGTTTCACTTAAGTTCCACATATCATAAATGAAACTAAGGCTTCATGTTCCCACACTGATGTCAATAACTCTATGTGCTGTACACTGATGTTTTGGACTTTGAGCTAAACGTGGATTTTAACTTGGAATAACCCTTTAGCCCTGTAGAAATACTGTGTGTGGCTGTAAATATTTTAAACTAAGCATGGTCACTAACAAAACTCTTAAAATCCCCTTTTTAAAAATAGAAAAGCAACTATTGTTTATTTGTATCCAAATTTTATACAATCAAATAAAATTTAGAGGACTATGGTGAGGTATGTGTACTGCTTTTTGAGAGATTTCTAATTAAAACTCTGCAATGAAATCTGCATGATAATGAAGCAGTGTCCCAGCAAAACAGTTTGTCCTCTAAAAAGATCATTTGAGTTTAGAAATTTGATATCCCCCATCTATTATTGTTAGGTCAGATATGTTGTCTACATATTTACTAAAGAGTAAATGTTCACCCTCAGCAGAGCACATTGAAACAAAGCGAGTCGCAGGCAAATTTACTCTGTCATGTTTCTGACAGTAATGTGAATGACACCTGTAACCATGGCAATGCTTTATTCAGAGCAAAAATGGTCACTTAATTAGCTTTGGAGCTCTCTTGACTACTTGACAACAAACAAAGTGAGAGTTTACCTGTCAGGTGATAACAAATCAACAACAACTTTACTTCTTTCAGTGTGTATCTAAGAACTCCCAGTGACTGGTATGAAAATGTATTTAAGTTCAAACTTGGATGCACAACATGTAGGTAGTCCCTTGCCTGTCACCTTTATGACCAAAATAAGACTATTATCACTCACATGAAGAATGAATATATGTTTGTTGCAGAGTGTCTAACTGAGTAACTCAGTTTAATGATTCTCAGCATGCCGGTCATTGCCCTGTGTGAAGCTCTCTGTACTCGGTAAGAAGGCAAGATTGGTTAAGTTTACTTATCTAGTTATTTTAAGATATCTTTATTTAAAATGTTATGTCAACAGTCAATTACAATGAAAAATGAATAATTACATAAAATAAAATGGAAACAAATTGCAAAACAGTGAATATATACAACCTGTTAAAATGATCCATGATGTCATTGTACTTCTGAATTTTGAAATGCACTGCAGAGGACAGCCAGACTAGAACTAACCCATGAAGTATAGCTGTTTATTAGGATATATAATTACAAAACAAACCACCCTTATTTCACAGTGTTACAGTGTGCTCCCCTGTCCTGTGTGTAAACCTGTTTGCAGAGAGAAAACACTTACAGCAAGTTTCATTTTGACCTGTCATCAGGTTAAGCCAAAATTAACCTTAATTATTAACAACTGATCTGACCTGTTTATTTTAACGAGCAACAACACCAATCAGGACCAAGGAGAAAGCTAGCATCCTGCTTGGACGATGAAGTGCCAGTTTGTCAGCATTTACTTCTTTCAACATAGGGGTGGGAACCGGCAAAGACGCTGACAAAACATGAATGAAATATATTTGCTTACTGTTGTTAGTCCAACATCTGCCAGGTTCTCCACTTCTTGTTGGTGATGTTTGTGCTTGAAGTCGTGGAATACATTACATTTCCATAAAATCGGGGGGGTTTAATTCACATCTGATTTCTTGCTGTACCATTTCCAAATGATAGAAGAAGCTCTTTTTTCCCTCCACTCTTCCTTCAGCTCAGCCTTTCGCCATGCTTTTTGTTTGTAGACCCATGCGAGAGGATTATGTGTGTGTGTGTGTGTCTATATATATATTTATATATTTTTTTTTTTTTGTCATTAGTTTTTTTAGTTTCTACAATGTAGTGACACTAGTTTAACACTGAAAGGTATATAAACCAACCTAGGTCTCTGTTTGAAACATAATACAGACTTTGTGTGTAAAGTGGTTTCATCTGGTGTTATCTGTTTTTATTCTGCAGGTATTGCACCAGACATTCCCCCAACACACATTCCTGATGAATGGGTTAATTCATGGTGTCAAGGTAAGAGACAGTAGCACACACAAACAGAAAACAAGGTTTGAAATTCAATCTGCCATGATGGCACTTTAATGGGAGCACATGCAAATCAACAAAACACAGTTCCACAGTTCTCAGTCTTTTTATTTGGTTATGGCAGTTGCCCTGCTGTAGTTGTTCAGTGGTGTTCACAAGGAATAGTAGAAATGTGTTGTCTTCTCTGTGCTTTTACAGTTTGTCTTAGTATTCTGAGCTGCAAGTTTGTCTTGCATTTTTTTGCCTATGGAACATTGGCTGAGCATGTGTGCTCTTGTTCAGCAACGCCCTGCTAGACATTAAATCAGGTGCATGTCAACACCTGCATGTTGTCCAATAACCGTTGCAGGTTCCCCATTTGCCGACAGAATAGCTTAACGTAACCACATTTGAAGTACCTTGAGTGTGCCCTGTCAGTAGATTTTCAGTTTTATTGTGATGACAACTGTTGCCAACACATTATTGCTATGTGATGAAGTAGTAATTTCTCTGCAATCAAGAGGAAATGTTCATTTAAACTGGGTTGATCAATCCGAGTGACATCAATTTGTTTTGTCATGACAGAAGTAAATAAGAACATGCTGACAGAATAATTCTGTGGTGACAGGAAAAACAAAGCATTATTTTGAACAGTTCTTCTTCTGTGAGCAAGGTAACATTTTAAAGACCAGTGTGTCAGTCAGTACTGTGTTTATCTAGTCTGCCAGCTACAATAACTCCAATACCAGACTTTAAAAGCTGCATACAGTGTTGAATTGCCCAGACAATAGAAATAATTGTATGGGGTTTAACAGAGGATTAACTCTGCAGCCACATCTAAAATTTGTGAATCACTATAACGATGTAATTCTAGATTATATACTACATTGCCTTTAAAAAAAAAAGTCACACACTTTTGGTTTGACAGTCTTTAGCTTTGATTATGGCACACATTCACATTGGCTTCATTTCAGTAAGCTTCTGCAATGTCTCAACATTTATTCCAGTGCAGACTTACTGCCCCCAAAGGCTTATAGGAAATAGGTATGATACCCACCTCTCTTCTTACCCTGATGCTCCCATCACTCTGGAACAGGGTAAATCTGGACTCATCAGACCACATGACCTTCTTCCACTGGGCAGTACTTAACCCAGTTTTAGTAGTTTCATCAATCTCCCTAGATGTTTTCTCTTTGCTTGATTCATGTCAATAATTTGACCCATCTGAAACAAATTAACACATTTTCCATGACCACAGGATGTGTCTTCAGACATGGTTGTTTAAGAATTGAGAAGCTACTCACTTCATCAGTTAGGTGTGAATAACTTGTTTCCAGCTGAAACATAATCATCCATGCAGTAATTTTTCAATGGTAGGCTCTTACCTATTCGCTTAGTTAAAGCCGGGTGATGTTTTTTTGGGAGGGGCAGTGTAAATTGGTATTGTCATACAAAGACTGCAGTTACTTTTTGTGCGTCTCCCTCGACCAAAGTAAGTTTTAAAAATGGCTGTTATCCACTAAAGTTCTCCATTTCTAGCTCTCTGTTTACCATGTTTCTTCCTCTGTGTTTATTAATATCCAATGTCATCTCCTATTTCTCCCTCTGTCCTTTCTAGGGCCTGTTATCATTTCTGAGTGCTCCACTGATTGGAGCATTGTCAGACGTATGGGGACGCAAGTCCTTCCTGCTGCTAACGGTCTTCTTCACATGTGCGCCCATTCCACTTATGAAGATCAGCCCATGGTGAGTGTAAACACTGATAACTCTGCAAGTTAAATTCCTCGCAAGGTGGAGCCAGAATGTTTGATTTATTTCTTTTTCTTTCCTTTTTAATGTGGCTAGCATCTATATTAGTGGTGAATATATGCAAAGATAAAAGGTTGTCAATGTCATGATTGTTTAATTCTGCATGGCTGCGGGTATAAAGCCAGAGCACAGGATGTATGAATGGCATTACAGTTCAGTTTAAAGAGTTCTACTTTAATCATTTTTATTTATGCTGACAACTGTTTTCTTATTTCAGGTGGTACTTTGCAGTCATCTCCATGTCTGGCGTGTTCGCCGTTACCTTCTCTGTGATCTTTGCTTATGTGGCTGATATCACACAGGAGCATGAGAGGAGCACAGCGTATGGTTTGGTAAGGAGTACAGTAGACAACAATAGATAAAAGTGACCAAATGTCACAATAAAATATGTGTGAGTTATTTACTTTATTTTTTAGAGATTTATTTAGTAAAAAAAAAGTAAATCAAAAAAGACCTGAGAACAAATTACAAGTTTGCAAATCTTAAAGTCCTGGTAAAGTAGTAATAAATATTTGTTTGGAGTAGAGAGAGAGAGACTGTCCTGTCACACTCAAACAAAAATACTGTTCCATCCCAATCCCAGTAGAATAATCACAATCCCATTTTGATGTTTTGTTTTTTCAAATTTGTCTTCTGACTCCAATCCATAGCTTGCATTTGTCTTTGGGTTTGTTTTGGCAGGTGCAATATGTGTCAATCCACACAGGTCCAAGTAGTCAGAACCTATATAAAATAATAAAATAAGTAATACTAAATAAAATAGAAAACAGAACTTCTAGCATTTTGTATAGACCTTTTCTTCCTGTGCCATCCCAGTGATGTTATAAATGGTGAAATAATCCCATGGGAATCCTGTAACACACGACACTTTCAAAAAGGGTTTGTCACACCACAGGAAAATTTGTTATTAACCACCCACTTAAATTTCAATGATTTCAAACAAATTGGCAAGTGAATAAATTAGGTTTTGAAAACCTAATAAAATAAGCAGTACTTTTGGCTCTGAGTAACTCACCAACTCTCTTGTACAATTGTTACTTCAGCATTGATCTCTGCTGTCTAAAACATCTTCAGCATTCAGTCCTCTGTGACTCCAGACATGTCTGAGTCCTCTGCCACCTGTCGACTCTCACATGGACTCACCTTTTCTGTTGAGACCTTGACATTTTGCCTGCCCATGCCTAGGGCTCATGGGAAAAGATGTTTCACTCGTGTTCACTTTCACACTTTAACAGTACAATTCATTATCATGCATTAAACATTGATCACTGTGATGGTTTGCTCACCTCAATTTCTCGTTCATACAGGTATCGGCTACCTTTGCAGCTAGCCTGGTTACCAGCCCAGCCATAGGAGCATACCTGTCATCGAACTACAGTGACACCTTGGTGGTGATCCTGGCCACAGCCATTGCCCTGCTTGACATCTGCTTCATCCTGGTGGCTGTACCAGAGTCGCTGCCGGAGAAGATGAGGCCAGCATCGTGGGGAGCACCCATCTCCTGGGAACAGGCTGACCCCTTCGCTGTGAGTAAAAGTGCAATTGTTTATTTATTAATGTTGTTATTAATTTAGTCAGTTATGCCCTGGAGGGCTTGGTTTGGAAACCACTGGCCTAATTTAAGGTTAAACCACTGCGTGTAAGTTTTTTATTCTTGAGATTAACTTTAAAATTTAATGTTAGCAATGATCCTCATGCTGGAAACATACTTTGTGCTGCTGTGAAACATGGACAGTGCCCACATTGTTTCAATCAAAAAACTTGAATACAATCGTTTCATTCACTCATCAAATCCTGCGATGATGCATAGCCACATATTAAATTTATATAACCATTTTTCTGTCCTGATGGAGGTTTTTGTCAATTTTTTTGCTGAAGGTTTAAATTGAAAATTTAATAAAGGAAACATGTTGAAGTGATCAGGAAAAACTGCTGAAATCGTTGGTGTTTTGAATTCTTGTAATTAGTTCTGTTGTTCTTGCTGTTCCTCGGACAGTCTCTGCGTAAAGTGGGCCAGGACTCCACGGTGCTTCTCATCTGTATCACGGTGTTTCTCTCCTACCTCCCTGAGGCCGGCCAGTACTCGAGCTTCTTCCTCTATCTCAGACAGGTAACACCTTTGGATTGGACATGCAAACATTTTTTTGCTACCACATGTTTCTGATATTAAACAGTTTGTGAAGTGTAAAATGGATAAAGTAAAGGAATAATCTCACACACTATTACTATCACTTTAAGATTAGATCAGTGGGTTGTGCTGAGAAGCCTGTCTCATTGTGTGAATAAGTAGAGCAAATCTATTAGGTGCCTCAGCAAAATGCATTTTAAAATGCAAGTAGCCAGAAACGGATATTTATTTATAGACTGAATGCAGCTGGCAGCTCTGAGATGGCATGATCAGCTCTTCTTTCTAAACTGCTTCAACTGTGAATTGTCATGTTTATGTAAACGGTGTCAAATAAACCAGTCGGTCAAGTCAGACATACGGCATCTCATACCTCTCTCCAACTGTCTCGAAAATGATAACAAATTTCTTCTGGACCATTGGAGCTAAGGTTACCACACCCAAATGCCCTCTTTTTGCCAGAACGACTTAATTATATTTCCGTCTATGTTGATATACATTAAACGCACCTCGTGACACTTGCCTTGTCCCTGCCGCTCTCTGTACAGCTGTAGTAAAAGCTGTTAGGCCACAAAGAAACCCCCGTTTTTATTGTGTCCTTTGCCATTTGAGTGTGAAAAGTGTTTGACTTTGTGTTGATACTTGTTTGTCGCACGTCCTAACCTGTTATCTTACATTCTCTCCCCCAGGTTATACGCTTCTCATCAGAGACAGTGGCTGCCTTTATTGCTGTTCTGGGGATCCTCTCCATACTAGCTCAGGTAAAGGGGGAGAAAAATACTTTTGGATTAGTATTTGTATGTAATATTGAGCTACCCTGTCATCACATTTGATTTTATTACTATTGAGCATTTATTTTGTCAATTAACCGATTTTAATTGCAATATTTGTCTGTAGTACAGAGAGAGAAGAGTTAGATAGAATGTGAACAAAATACTCAGAGATTTAAAATTCACTGCCCATCAAAAAAAAAAACATAGTCTAATATTTTGTTGCTGCCTTTAGCTTGGATTACGGCACGCATTCACCATGGCATCATTTCAGCAAGCTTCTGCAATGTCAAAACATTTATTCCCGTCCAGAGTTGCATTAATTACTCACCTAGATCTTGTGTTGATGATGGAGAGTCGGACCTCTGCACAAAGTCTTCTCCAGCACATCCCAAAGATTCTCTATGGGGTTAAGGTCTGGACTCTGTGGTGGCCAAACAATGTGTGAAAACGATGTGTTATGCTCCCTGAACAACTCCTTCAGAATTTGATCCCGATGAGTCCTGAAATTGTCATCTTGGAATTTGCCCCTGACATAAGGGAAGAAAATGTCCTTTGTTGCACTAACCTGGTAATTCGGGTAATTCCAACTGCAGCATCCATGCAGTAATTATTCAGTGGGAAGCTCCTACCTATTTGCTTAGTTATATCCAGGTGTTGACTTTTGGTTTTTTTTAGGATGGGCAGTGTATGTGGGTATTTTATTAACTTAGAAACAGACCCAATTCAACTGCTATTTAAACCCATAACCCTACTCAAGATAAAGAAAACAGCAGTTCATCTGAAAGGTGATATGAAATATAAACAAACTGAACTTCTGTGGTATGTTTTCCTAGACGGTGGTGTTGGGAATCTTGATGCGTTCAATAGGAAATAAGAACACAATCCTGCTCGGCCTTGGCTTCCAGATCCTCCAGCTGGCATGGTATGGCTTCGGCTCTCAGCCCTGGTCAGTAACACTGTTTCCTATAGACACCCATTTCTGCTACATGATGCAATGGAATTGACACCACACACGTAGTTGTGACTTTTTGGTTCAGCTTATGCATTATGTGGTTCTGTCTGCATCCCTGGTTACACTAGTAATAGTGGAGCTCAGGTTCCCAAGTGTGTCCAAGTTTCACAAAAGTCAATAGAGATACATTACAGCAGAGTCTCTGAGAGAGGTCACAAGCATTGCTGATCTAACAAACATTTAATACATTTCCAGAAATTAATGAAAAACTTTATTTCAATGCTCCAGAACCTCTCCTTGTTTTTGACTTGTCTGTTTTGTTGTTATAATTCCCTGACGTACCACCAGAGGGGAGCATAGACTTATTTAATAGTGGTGGCAGTGACACTGTAAATTGAAAATGGACATTCATTATAGGGAACAATCTAGCAATCTGAAGCATTTTGTTGGTCTGATAATAGTTTAAATGGTTTCTGTTAGCAGTACTAACATATGCACAGTGTTACTACTTTATATGTTTTAAATAAAAGTGGTGGTGCAACTGTTATTTATTTACCTAAACCCTGACGATGATGAATGAATGTGTTTTTCACCAAACAACAAACTCCTTCAGAAGCAGGTCGGTTTAATTTCTCCTGAAGTGAGATCATAACAGCTTCATCAACGTGCTGTGTTGTTTTGGCCTGAAGGGAAAGATAGACCAGCCGTAATATCTATTGATTCTGAAAGAAAACATTCACAACATGTCTCCTGGTTGTTCTCTGCTTTGGTCAATACCCTGAAAATTGAGTTAAACAAAGGTTAAGTTGACCACATTATAAATTATGCTAAGAAATCTTTCTATGTTTGCAAAAAGGGTAAGAAACAGTTTCTTTTACTAAATGGAATACAAAGTACAGCTTAATGGGAAATTAGCTTTGACATTTTAAACTGGAAAAACTCAGTCACAGCTGTTGTTGGATTTGACATTTCCATTATTTATTTAAATGGAGATTTTTTTTTTTTTCTTTTAAGATAAGGTTTTAACTATAGTAGACCTAATAACCTTCAGCCATGTGAATAAACCCAATTTTTGAAAGGTTAATAATTTTGTTTGTATCCTCAACAACTGTATGTTGTTGCTTGCAGGATGATTTGGGCAGCTGGAGCTGTTGCAGCAATGTCCAGCATCACTTTCCCTGCCATCAGCGCCATCGTGTCCCGTAATGCAGACCCAGACCAACAAGGTGAGTTTTGTCTCAACTGTCTGATGGCAGATATTTGAGGGCTGTGATACTAAAAGAATACTTTTGATTTGTTTGAGAAATAACAGGATTATCATTCTTATTGGTTATCACTATAGTAAGTGCTTTCCTCACAATAGTTCGGCTTGTTTATGGCTGTCTCTCTGTAGGTGTTGTCCAGGGGATGATTACAGGAATTCGGGGCCTCTGCAACGGTTTGGGCCCTGCCCTGTACGGTTTTGTCTTCTACCTGTTCCACGTGGAGCTGACTGAACCAGACGGCTCTGAGAAAGGTCCCAAACCCAATATGGCCAACCCCACTGATGAGGTGAGCGTTTATCTCCAGAAAACACAAAATCCTGAATTTGATCATTTTCTGATTTATGTGCAGTACATTCACGAACGTTTTCTCTTCAGAGTGCCATTATCCCAGGTCCTCCCTTCCTGTTTGGGGCATGCTCAGTGCTGCTGTCTCTGCTGGTGGCCCTGTTTATCCCAGAGCACACGGGGCCCGGCATGAGGCCCGGTGCTTACAAGAAGCACAGCAACGGAGCACAGAGTCACTCACACAGCCCCCAGGGCAGCGGGGCTGAGGGCAAGGAGCCGCTGCTGGAGGACAGCAGTGTATAACCTCAGCTACGGGGGGCAGAAATCCTCGCTCCACTCCTGAACCCCTGCACACATGGACAGAGACACACATTTAACCACATGGACACACTCACATCTCAGGCAAACATCAGACTTGACTGCCATGAAGAGGTGTTTGTGTCTGTGTCTTTGTGTCCACAGTACAAAAGTGAGCACTCGCTCCTTAGCAGCCCCCCCCTTTTTTTTTTCTTTTCTTTTTTTGGTTTGGAGAGGGTATTGTGAGGACTCTCTGAAGACCCTGTTTGAAGAGTGAGTTGAATATTTTTTGGGCTGCAGTGGAAACGTGTGTGTGATTGGCTGAGCTGGACTCTTTCTTGGTTTCTATAAGGCAGTAACAGTGGAGCGTACAATTCGCCCCCCTCCTGGTGCAACACAGAACTGAAGTGATCTGGTTTAAGAGCGAGAGGGTTATTTACAGATCACAAATGTTACTAAATCCCTGTGTGATTCTTTATCTTCTGTAGCCGGTAAAGTGGCAACTTCTCATATACTCTTGTTTGTCCAACGAGAGTATAACAAACAGTTAGTTGAGCACTTGTCTGATGTTCTTTCATAAGCTAACTTCTGTACTGATGCCTGTCGTTGCGACTACAGCTCTGTTAAAGCATCCAAGAAGGGAACACAGTTCTTCCTCTGTATGCACAGCAGGGAAGCACAGCATCTGAGAGAGGTCTCTCCAACCAGTGTTGGAGAGGCGCTGCCTAATCTCAGTAAGAATGGGTCAACCAGTTCACATATAAGAAGCTTCGTAAGGCCACACTTTGTTAAAATATCACACTTCTTTCAGAGAGAAGTGTACAACAGAGACCACTTTATTAGCTGAAACTGTTTTTCAGTGTTTACTTGCCATTCTCTAGATGAGTAGTACAGTTTGGGTTGTATATTTTTCTCTGTTCAAACTGAAGGCTAGTTGTGCTTCAAGTTTTTAATTCAAGAAACAAATGTTGCCTTGAAAAGACTTAATATAGACATTACGCAACCTGTATGAAGACCGAGGTCTGAGAAGGCTCTGTAATCTTCTGCTATCGCTCCCATCGGAGCACTTACACTCTTTTTATTCCTTTGTTTTCATGTCCTTCCTTTTACTTTGTTTCCTGACATTTATCACCATCAGGGTTAAAGTTTTCAGAACCATGGTTTTATTTCAAAAGCCTCCAACCTTTTGGAGCTAGAACAGTGCTATCAGCATGTTAGTGTTGACACTGACTGTTAACACAGAGTCTTTGAATTAATATCATAAGATTAAACAGAATATCAGTCATGCTGCTGCAGTATAATGAAGCATAAAACAATTTGCTGCCATGCTACAATTAGTCAACAGGCACAACACATCTCAAACACAAATCAGATATTCAATAGAACTGTAACTCAAAAATCCGCGTGTAACAGGCTGCACATGCTCCACAGACTCAGTAGTTCAGACCAATGAACATGTTGATGTCACCCCCCAACAGGAAATTAACAAATTAACAAACTGCAACAAATAATAATACTTAAAACAAAACTCTTTAAAAAAAAAAAAAAAAAAAAGTAAATAATGTAATAAAGACAAATTATTTGAAAATGACAGTTTTCACAGAAGTAGCCAAGCTTCAATGTTATTTTCCTGGTGCACATCCTGCAGTTACTTTTCTTGCCAACAGGCGGCGCAGGTCCAAGTTGAACTGCAGCTCTGTAATTGGATTAAAGTTTCATAATTTACACAATATTCTATCAACTCATAAAATACTCCTGTTCCAGTTTTCAACATTTAGTTTCCACAGGCCTCAAGTCCACTTTAGTGACCAAATTGTAACGACATATATTTTGTGCCAATCTTTTTTTTTGTCGTACTTTGTGTGTATGTGCGCTTGAGTGATTTGGATATCTTGCATTTTGTTTCCTCTTGTCTTAATTTCTTTGGCTGAAGATTTAAGTTTTAATGCTATTTTTATAGCCTTTTAAAACTTCTTTTTCATCATCGTGGCTAGATGGTAAATTTTTGAATGTCCATCTGTTTGTTTTCGGTCTCGGTCCTCATTTAATAACAAGCATTTCATTGTGGTTAGTTAGTAATTTGATAAGCTTATTTTTCCCACATTTATCAGTAGATCACAACAAAAGTCACTGAATGTTCAAAGCCAAGCTATACGTGACCATACTATACCGTCAACATTTTGACTTGTCATATTGTTTTTTTATTATTTCAGAGGGGGTGTTACTAAACAGGAGGCTGTTGATTGACTCTATATATACAAACACACACACACAAACATTTTAATCATCATTTATTGGACCAACACATAAATTCAGATCCTACACAAATTGTGAAGATTCTGCACCAGCCCATTGTGCACTCTTACAGCTTCCTAGCAAACAACCCATGTACAAAAATCACCTGTAGGTACAGAAAATGTATATATTTATTGCTCAAGGAGATGGCCACCTATTGGTCTATTTGGTTGTATGGTGCAGATATTATATATTTCTCAAGACGTACCTGCTAGCCACTCCTGTTTTTATTACGATGTGGTTTGTGGCCTGAACCCCCCTCTTTGTGTGCCTAAAATTAGCCAAGAAATGAGAATGGCAACATAAGTAAATGGTGGTTATTATGTAAATATGGGAAACTTATGACAAACTATTTATTAAAGGTTTATTGTACAATGAAATGTTTGTTTTTGTCTCTGTGGGTCTCTAAGGGGCATGCACTGTACAAGGTTTGTTTAGTATTTGTGCCAAAGCTAATTAGTGATCAGGATGTGTCTCAGCATCTTCTGGGTTTATGTTGGAGTTTACTATTTAATATGAGGAATCTAAAATGTAATGGCTGTTAAATCCATTTAGATCCCATTACACAAAGTTGGTTTACCTTCGTATCTTCCATTTATTGTTCGTAGTACCAGACTTTTTGCGTAATGCTCTAGCTTTGTTGGCAGGTAGTTTAGTAATCCTGCCCTGCAGAGTTCTCTTGTAGCTCTAATGCTTTCCTCCACCTACACACTGTATGCAGCTGTTATTAATGCACAGACCTAAGCTCATTTACTTTGTTGTCTGAGCCTTTCTTTATTAAAGCCACATGAAGGTAGCAGTAAAGTCTGTCCAAGGTATCAACAGGTCTTGAAAAGTCTTACAGGAATAATTGTAGTTTCTTCAAAAAGCCTCTACAAATATTAAAGTCTTAAACGCACCTTACAATGGAATATTTTTCTAGCCTCTTGTAGGCAGTTCTGTTAACGAGAACATGTTCTGTCTGTGATTTTTTTTTTTTTAGCAAACATTGTGAAAACTCCAGTGATATTAATAAGTAGACCAATTAATCTATTTTCTGTTGCTTGTCCAGTCACAACCATTAGACATTTCCTCTGATAAATAAAGGTGTATCCTCTCAGAGCTATAAACTAAGAAGATGGTGCATGTTTCCAAAAGTATCTAATGGAGGGACACTCTTTCACCTTGGGTTATCAATCATTGAACCCTGGAATTGGTTTTGTTGCAATTTTGGAGATCTATAAAATGAACCACATTACCACTATTAGAGTAGTTTATTCAGTTCTGGTTTAGAAATATTCAATGTGTTTGCTTCTGTTTTTTCCCTACAAAGCTAAAGGGAAGAAGCATTTAATACCTTTGTTACAAACTACAGCAAGATCCTGTGAGAGTACAGGCAGACCACAACGCACACGGCGGCCGGGTGTGACCTCACTGGTTCTGAAGTGGTTTATGACTCCACAGAGGTGAAATGTCTGACTCACCACCAGTTGCCAGGAGTTCTGGCAAAACCACGACCTGGATCACTGAGACTTTCCAAAGGGCATGTTGAGTCTCTGGTTTCAGCAGGTCTGTTAACATGTCTCTTTGATCTGCATCTTTGCACTTTCCTTAAATCATTTCCCAATGTCGCACTTTTTCATGTGCTCATATGATCCCTTTTGCTCTTAGAGAGAGAACGAGACAAGCGGCGAAGACCTGTCTTTCTTCCTCCACCATTTAGAGAGCGACCTCTTAAACATGCACAGTCTGTCTCGCTGCGTTTCCTTCCCTCTGCTGGAATATGATGATGTGCGCAAAAGTGTCCAAGTGGGGCAGCAGGTGTTATGTGGTCTTAACCTGGGATAGAAGAGATAATAATAAGACTCTTAACTATAATCCGTGCCCATTGTTTCCTGACAAGCCCCCCAACAGCACTGGGCACTGCGGTGGATTTAGTTACGATAGACTCATCAGCACAATGGGGTCTCGTTTTCGATAAACACCAACTGCTGTTCACACTGTGGCATGTGGGCCTCACTAATCCAGTAGATAGTGTAAGAAGCAACCACGGTGCTACTGTCTTATATCATAATGTGGCTTTAGTATCATTAAAGCATGAAGACTTGCAGACACACGCTAGGCATTTCACTTTTTTTCCATTTGAACCACTCCTGGTACCACAAAGCAGGGGGAATGCTTTAACTTGCGAGCTCCAGTGCTCGTAGCTACACAACTCATCAACAAACTGCAGGTTCCAGCTTTCTGGGAATTAGAGGCACACAGCCTTGTCAGGATTAACAGCTCTCTGGCAGCGAAAGGATTGGGCATGTTTTAACAAGAGCAACTTTACACAGCACTTTAGAGAAGGTTGCAGCTCACATCGTAAGCGCGAGCCCCTTTAGTTTTTACACAGTCCTTTATTTGCGCTTGTGTTGGGACTATTTGGTGGAGCTGCTGGAATGTATTGTGATGCAGAGTCGCTGTCATTGCACATTTACTTCCCAGGCCTCAATTAGGTGCACAGGAGCGGAGGAGGGCTCACGTGCTTGAACACTGGTCTCCTGGACATGGCTGGAGGCCAAATGCAGTTCATGGCACCATTACTATAAATGCAAGTGTCCATTAACCTCAGAGAGGCACTGCATCCATCAAGAACCCCCTCAAAATCTACAGTATTGTTTTGAAAAACTGGAAATGGAAAAATGGCAACAGGAAAGTGTTTTTCTTTAGAGCAGCGCACCTCAAGCCCCACCAATGTACTGGAGAGCGGAAGTGGGCCCAGTGGTGGATGTCCCACTTGGCCCTGACACACGGCAGCATCTTTTCCTGTGGTGGAGAAGTGTAGCTTGCTGGCGTCTAGGAAGAGCCCTGGGATGAATCATATGTGAACTTCATTGTTCTTTCAGTCAAACAGGTCTGTGTGAACCTGATTTTTTTCAGTAACCTCTGCCACAACGCATGTTTTCCCATGTTCTATATGCAGTCCACCAGTGTTTCGTTATGTGACTTTGTTGCACATGTGGTTGACAGTTAACTCAGAGATAAGTGTGGGCCTCTGGGCCGGCCTCAACCTCTCTGCATATAAGACTTCCTCTTCGAAAATGTTATCTATTTACCTCTCAGATGTCTCCTATATCTCTTATGGCTGCTGTCAATTGACAAAAATAACCCGACTATGTCACGGTGTGTTCATAATAATGGAAAGAGTTGACCTTCATCATTCTGAACCATAACCCTGTTATTTTTTACTCCTACTTACAAACTATATATATACACTATACACGCTGGAATGATGTAAAGGTTATACACTAATGTGTGATTAATATTAATGCAGCAGGCACCTGCTTCAGGTGTTTATGTAAGAACACTTGGATCCCTTCCTGCTGATCATTTCCAGCAGATTTCTGTCATTACAGAGAAAGACACAATATAAACTAACACAGCTGCGTTGTGAGCGACAGTGATTGAAAGTACTGCATCAGTGGGTTTTGCATCTGGGAGGCTATTAACCACAAATCACATCTACTTTATTTTGCTTCATATCGTTTTTCACCCTGTATCATGAGCAATATAACAAATTCTAACCTCCTATGTGTCTCGTCATAGCTGAGGTCCTCAGCCAGAACACCATAAGGTGTATTCAAGTCTGAGGCAGGTACGGTATGAGGCAATATAAAGTAGACGTGATTTGGGTTTAATAGCCTCATAGCTGTACAACCTACCAAATTGTTGTGAAGCCTTGGGAATGATTTCCCTGAGGAGAAGAGGTTAACATCTTCACCAGCATGATTTACGTATTTCAATCTGTATTTTCACACTGAGCGCTGGTAATGTCACCTGTGTTGATTAACCTGCAAATAGTTATGATCTAACTTTACATCTACTCAGAGTTTTAGCCTCTTATAGCTCACAGTTTATCACATAAACTTAATTTAGTCTCTGCACCAAACAGCCGAAAAGAAAGATCTGCCTCTTCAAACCCAAACTGTCCAAGATAATGCAATATAATATAATAATGAATTATGTTAGTTGGACTGTCGGCTAATGTGTAACTCCTTTCAAGCGTGATAATGTGTCAGGGTTGGTTGGAGTTCTTCTTATTAACAATTGGCTGACGCACAGCCTTTTTGATCCCAATGCCAAATACATAATCCACGGTCTGGTTATTGTTCCACGTGATTTTCCGACAACATAGTTTGCGAAAGCAATGCCAACTATGTCAGCCAACATATAAATTTCGGATGTGGAAGCTTCCTTGAAGGCGAGGTTCCTTCCACATCCCCACACAGTGTAACTACAAGCCACTCTGACAGGATATCCAGTGATGGGGAATAATTCAAGGGAGTTTCAGGACTCACCTTGGTGATTTTCATCCATTGGGAATAGATGGTTTAGATAAAATATAAATAAGTCCATTTACTCAAGTACTTAAGTACCAACGGTAGTGAAGAGCATTTTACTTGAGTGTATTCTCTGTTGCTATAAAATAATGTACATTTGTTATTTGACAGCTTTAGTTTCTTGTTACTTTACAAAATTAGAATTATGCATATAAAACATTTAAGCTTACATGAGATGTCTGCACTCCCCATGTTTGTAACTACAGGAAACCAATGCAGCCACCTGCACGACTTCTTCACCTTTCGCCTGAACCGAGACCCTGTGGTCCCGCTGTGCACAGTACCAGTGGACCTAATCTCAGTGAATGCCCAGCAACAGGCTACACTGTCAGCATTCGGGTCATGTGTTTATGACTCATTTGTTTTTTGTTCATCTCAGCCTCAAATAACACATCAATAGTTCTGGGCTGTAATGACCAAAATCTGACCAAAATAGAGCCAAAGTAGCGTATGTACTGCTTTTACAACACCGGTTCACACTAAAAAATGGCGCCATCTATTAGAGGAAATAGGTTTTAAAATAATACAAGGTGATTATATTAATGTTACATGGCCCCAGATTTTGTACGATAACAACCAAACACAAAAGAAAAACACTTTGCTTGTTTTGCTCATGTAAATCTGTGAGTAGCTCGCAAGTGGGAAGTGGGACACTGTGTTATCCAGTCACTCACTACATCTTTATCTTTAATCTCATTATGGCACCTTCCTCCTACAGACTGCACACTGAATACAGGATTATGTTGAACATATAGTATTCACAGTGGTGCAGTTCAGCAGCGGTGAGTCCTCTATAATGCAACATGTCCCTGAATTGCATGACAGGAAAACCTTTCTGTCCTTACTGATGCTTGTAGAAACGTGCTGGTGAGCATCACCTCTGTTGCCTCAGCTTTCGTTCGTCCATTGCAGACGTGTTGTTGTGCCCACATGAGAGTTTCCCTCTTGTTCTGGTAAATACCTGTGATTACCAAGTGCTGATGAGATGTTCTCCTGTTTCACTTCCCACTGAATCAGTGCCTGCATCATCAACAGACAGTGCTTGGCGTACGTTCACAACACCTGCTTGATTTACGGACAATTTCAGTCAGATAACATTTCACAATAACTTGATGATTGAACGTGCCTGTCAGAGACACAGCTGCCACAGAAATCCTGTAATCGCAGCTTTTATAGTATTCCAGTAAGATCTATTTTAGTACAATAAACAGGACCTGATCGTCTTGTACCAAACGTGATTCTGCTTTGATGGAGGATGTAAACAGGTAGTGAATTAGCGGTGGTACCAGACATAGCATTATTGTGGCACAATTGCAATTATACACAAACACGCCGGGAAAAGCAATCTCGGATATTTTCGGCCACTGCATCACAGCATGAAAAACGCAATCCTGATGTTTTTCTTAGTACGTCTGAGTGTGAGAACATTGCAGGATCAAAAGAAAATTAAGCTCTGTTTTTAAAACAATGGTTGAACCACACTCGGATTTTCCATCCTCATTGTTTCCTCAGCTTCCTAAAATAACACAGGATCATCTTCACTTTCAAACATGTACAAACTCTGACCGGATACAGCCTTTATATGGTCTTTGGGTACTTCTCTCTCTTTACTGGATGCATGTCTATTTGTGTATTTAAGATGCTACATGCGAAGAAGAAAATAATGGGTATGAATGAAGTTAGCATTGAAGGACAGTGTAATTAAAATTGCATCTTGTGATAAGTACACATCAGAAAATGTAAAATAACGCAGCTGAAAACAGTCACATTCTTCATTTTGTCTTTTATCGGGTTGTTAATCTTCTAATAGTGCTTTGACTGAGGGACACGGTGAAGAAGGGAGATTGTAAATTTACTGGTCACTATGAACTAAGGATGAACTTTTCACTTGTTAAAACTAACTATATCTATACTATATGTTTTTATTCTGCTCCATGGTCTAATGTTCATCAGCATTTGTTTGTGTCAGAGGAGGGTGAAAGACCATAAAAGCTTCTATAGCCAGTAGGTAGTGAGTAGCAACCCAGGAATAATTATATTATGTTATTGAACCACAGACGGATTAGATTTTCTGTCAGTATTGATTCATTTTAAGCGCCGCTCAGCTGGTTGGATCTGCTTCTCTATTCTGAAGAATTCAGGCCTCACGTCTTTTCTTCCCTTTGTCAAACAGTCAGCTATTGTTTAAGATCATAATATATTTCAACTCCGAATTAGAAGCAGCAATAATTCACATACAGCGTTTATCTATAAGTCAAACATTTGTATAAACATCACCCAACAATGCAAAGATGCAAAGCTTACATAAGGGTGGAAAATACATATATAATAATTTATATTAAACATAGTTAACAACTGTACTTTTAAGATATTACATATATGTTAAGACAAACTGTGTGTATATAGTTTTAAAATATATATTTAATTTTTATATATTTTAGATACTTATAATTTGCAAATCTAGTTGATAAAACCTTTAATAATTTTTTTTACCTTGTTTTTTTACTGCACTTTGAAATCATATTTAAATGCTTTGATTGTTTAGCATTGAGCATGTGTTTATTTTCCTTATTTTATTTTAAAGCCATTTAATTAATTCATTTGTTTATTTGTCTAAAACCACTCAAATTAATTATCATCAAATTGTGTAAATTTGTCAGATTTGGCCAAAAGGCTTGTTTTCATGCACACCACCTGTGCAGGTTGATGTCAAAGCGAAGACAAACAAATGACCTTACAAACCATTGTGGTGCATATACAAGCACATGGCAGTTAAAAACATTTAAGTTGGACAACACAGTGCTTTGAAATACACAGTCAGTATTGCAATCCAGTACTTTTTGAACCAAATGTTGACACATTTATTTCCACAGCAGACAAATACTCAAACTCCTGCAAGATAGCTGACAGCCATGCCCTACCTAATCCCCCATATGTGCACAAGTAGCCTGGTGGTAAATTAAATAGAAATAGAAATAAATCGATAGCAGCTCAGATGGATATATACAGTGAGGTGGGAGTAACTACATTACTTTTAACCACCTGACAGTGGGATCAGTTTGTTGTGTAATCCAATAAGCTCCAGTCCGCATTTCCCCTGGAGCCCATCTGGCTCACTGGCAGGGTTTGTTTACTGGCGGAGAGGCTGGGGAGAAGGGGATCCTACAGGACCTGGGAGACTGTACAATCTACCTCTGTCCGTGCAAGAAGAAAAGCAGAAAAACAACTGAGAAGTGCTCTCACCTACTTCTGTCTTCTGCAGACACATGCCAGGTCGTCGATCCTGACAGCTGTGCAGAGCATGAACACAACTTGGAGCATTTTCTTTGTGTTTTTTTTTTTTTGTTTTTTTAATTCCCAAAAAAATACCCCATAAAACAAGAGGAGCGGAGTGCAGCTGAGCCACGACGAAATCTTGTCTGTCAGCTTTTCGGACTGTGACTGAAATCTCTGCACGGACTGAAGAGGAGTTGTCGCTTTGGAGCAAATCAGTTGTGCAGAAAAAAAAAAAACTATTTCACAAGCAAAAAGAAGTCAACGGTGATGTTTTGTGCTCGAGTTGAGAGGATTTTACGAAATGCACGCTAACGTTACGCCACGCATGCCACAACCAGCCAGTCAGCAGCAAACCGCTCCAAAAAGCATCTGATTTAAGTCAACGGGCGCTTTTATGGACATTTTCATGCATGCAACTTTTTAGTATTTTTTTTTAAAAAGACGATGCATCGCAGCTGCATGTGTATGTGTATTTCTTTGAGCTGAACGGAGAGGGTCGGCGACAAGCAGCTCAAACTTCACTTGTGGCCTTGGCTAGCAGGCTAGTTAGCTAAGCTGCTAGCACCTGCGCTAGCTTCTTCTCGGCTAATAAGTCAGTGTTGCGCCTTTTTCCTCAGCGTAGGCAAACTCAGCTGGGACAATTTACCAAGCTAATGCGTGTAAAGACACAAAAGGAGCAGTCGTGGCCCCGGGGGTGACGTTTGCTAACGGTGCTTTTCCATGAGGTGGCTAACTTTAGCAGCAGCAGCAGCGTTAGCTCGTGTTTGAGTGAACACGCTGGAACCGTTCCTCCGCCCAACTTCCGGGATGTCTGCTGTTTATTTTTGTTTACCTGTTGGCCCACGCCGCAAAACAAAACCAGTCTCCTGAGGTGTTTCTCTCCCAGTGCGGACTGTCCTCCTCGCAAGGATTATTGTGTGTCGGCCCGGATGGTGTCGTATCCCGGCTCAGTTATGTGTCTGCGGACTTTGGGTTTTGTTTTGGCCGCTTGCTGCTTTGTGATGAGCTGTCATCCAGCGAGTGGAGAGAGTAAGTCTTTGTCACGTTTTGTCTTAGTTCATATTAAGCATTTAATTGTGTAAATGGCCTGAATAATTGACTTGTTGCATCTAACAAATTTAGTGAACAAAACGGGCATTATTGGACATACTGCGGACACAGAAGTGATAAATTGAACTCACATTTAAAAATGTTTGCGCAATTTCCAGCCTGTTACAGATGTGAGGATTAGCACTGAAATTTAGAAGCATGTGCACACACAATTAATTAAACTAAACTACACAGACATTTTGCACCCCAGTAATTATAATTAAATTATTAAAGGCACATATAAAATCTAAACTCTGTTTAAATTATATAAGCATTTGACAATAGGTACACAGACATGAATCTTGGAAAAATACTGTGCTACTATAAACATATTATATTAGTGATCTATACTGGAACCCTGCTGCAATATTGTTATACAGATTTTTCTGTTTTGTTGCTGCTGGTTATTTGAGAAAGTCACTTGCGCAGCAAGTTGTAGTCAGTCTCTGCATTGAAAGGGACAAAGGTTAACACTTATCAGCTATTTGAGTCTGCAGGAACTGTAAACAGAATGTTTTGTCCCAAATAAGTAAGTAATCTGAGAATTTAGAGGAATTAATAGGCTGTTATTGTATGTGGTAAAGCCTGCGTTTGGTGCTGCGGTCAGTGCAGGAATGTAACAATAAGCCCTCTTTACAGCTCCTGACAATCCCTTTTATATTCACCAGCCATCAAACCAGGGTGATAAGAATGAATGAACTACATTTGCAGTCACCCGGAGACATTTTCACATTATTCAAATGCCACAAAGACTTAACAGACTCACTGTTTTACACTTTCTTTAAGTTAGACTTGAAGAGATGATGTGTTGTGTTATTATTATCACTGTCTGTGTCTGTGTGTGTGTGTGTGTGTGTGCATTTTAAAGAGGACTACAGCAGAAGCCAGTCTGGTAAATATTCACTCATCGTCCCACATACCAGGAAATGTTGTAATTTTTATCTAAGCATGTAATTCGGTTGAGGTTACTGGCGATTTACAGGTGAGATAAAGAATTTCCGAGCTTAATTTGTAAAACAGCGATTCATGTGGTTTCTCTGCTGCTGAAGCTGTGCTCGCTTTTAGAAACAGTAAATAGCTTTGTTTAGGTGAGAAAACATTGGCTTGTGTTCCAACCATCTGTCACCATCTTTGTTTGGGGTCTTGCACTGAAAAATACAGTCCCCAAAATGTATTTAAAATGCTGGCAGTCAGTTAAACAAAACCAAATAAAGATTTAATATAAGCTACAACTAGCAATGTTATGTCTGACCAAGTATTTACTTTATTATAATGTAAGACCAAGAAAAACAGCACATTCTCACATATGGAAGCTGATTAGATAAAACACATTTTTGTAAACTTGTTTCATTAACTAATTGCTGCACCTCTTCTTTGAATCTCCCTTTTATAGACAGTTTTCATAATAGATTATTGTTCTCTATTGTGTTTATGTATGAAAAACATTTTTAAAATGATCAGTTTAATGAAATATCTTCAGATTGTTTGATTCAGATTCAGTTTGTCTATAAATATTATCACTCTTAAAGATTTAAGCCATAGTTTTTTATTTTTTGACAAAAAATAGTTTCAAGGTTTGCATTCGCGTGTTACACTGATTTTAGTAACTACTACTACTACAACCACTGCTTTATAATGTGGTATAAGTGGATATAAAATGTGCTGTGAAGGAAAAGTAAAGCACTGGCTGTCCCTCACCTTTCATCAGATTTTAGCGAGGGGTGAATGAAGAGATGTCATCAAACCAGTTTGAGCGTGATTTTATGACATAAGTCAAAAGCAGGTTGTGTAATTGCGCTGCAGCCTCTTCAGACCTCCTATCCTCCTGCTCCTCTCAGTCTCGAGAGTGAACCACAGAAGGGAAGAAGTGGAACCTGGGCCCCACACTGGCTGATTTCAAGCCGGACTGACGAGTGTCCAAGTCCAGAAATATTCTCAGCTTCTTGTTGGTTTCCGGCCAGCTCAGCTTCATGGAAACATTTACTTAACAATGGAAGCTCATAGTTAGTTGAAGTGTTAATTTATTTCTGTTGACAAGCTGTTACATATTTTTAAAGCTGCAAATGTGCTTCATGCTTTGTTACATACTTCAGATTTTATACTTTCAGCTGCCCCTGATTTGGGCCTCTCATGTAGTAACTTTACAATCTGTTCACAGATCATTTCATTTTCTGAAAAATAAAATAACAGTAGCAGTCCTGAGCAACACTTGCCGCTGTTCTGAAGGTACTTCCCAAATCCCCAAAGACTTCTCGTCATCTGGATGAAGAATATTTCATCTGCTGCGTGACGAGACAGATTTTTTACTTGTTTCTTAAGTTGCACCACTTTTTTCTGCAACTAGCTCTTAATTTGTCTGTAGTGTTTGCTTATCTTGGTGCCACATTGTATTGCCTTGTAGTTGCATAGAAAATAATCTGCTTGTATGTTTGTTGTCTTGTGCAAAACAAGCATGATGTCACTTCATTGCAACTACCTGCATATGAAACTGTTGCATCATTGGAAACAGGTTAAAAGTCTTTTTTTGTTGTGCAGACAAAATAGTTTTCACTCAGGTGGTTTAAAAAATGTATAACTCTGGAAATACCTTTAGAAATCACAGTTTATTCTTCATAAAAACAGATACTTGAATATGTGAGTTGACTGTAATGGCAATGGACAACAGGCACAAACTGGTGGTTCCCCTTAGGTCACGTGTGGAAGTCTCAGGTGGTTTGGTTGTCAGACTGCAGCGTATTTTTGTGCCTGATCACTTTATCAAGACTGTCAAACAGCAGGGACTCATGGTGAAGCCAGCAGCAGCCTGTGGGGTATCGCCAGAGCTGGCCAGAGCAGGTGTTATAGACGGGCAGCAGTCCAACAACAAGGCACCCTTGATTTACGCCTCCCGTTAAGGAGAGTAATTGTAAGGTGATGAAACTGTCACCTCCCAACCACTTGTCTGAAAACACAAAGACACAAAAACACTACTACTATTGTGCCAAGCGCTGAGAGTCATAAGTACTGTATGTTTGACATGTGCACAATAGATCGTTTTTTATACTTGTCATCCTCAACAATGGCAGTCCAGCACTGGCTGACAGGTTAATGTTTGAAAATGACTGTAAATACAGATTCACAGTGGCCTGACACACCTGCACACTTTGTGCACAGAGGCGCCTGACAGGGGAAGCCTCGTTTGTATCGGATCTTCACCCTTGACACTGTGCCGCTGTAGCTTGTTGTTGTGTTGAGGTAATAATTACCTCCCTGCCAGCGTTATACTTGATGTCCACATGAATTTAAAGTCTGCTTTGAATCCTAATGCAGCCTGCAAATGGAGGCGTGCATGACTTTCATCACAACACTTTGCATCTAAGTGTTAAGTCACTCCGCTGTCTCACAAGGTTTTCATAGTACAGTGCCCTAAATTAAAATTAAAACATTGTAGACTTTTCTTTTTGTGTTAAATAAAATTGATTGTCTTGCTAAGCAGCAGAGAGAGTAGATGTGTAAGCAAGGTCAGCTGGTGAACAACTGAATCATCTAATGATCTTTGGTCCAGAGCCATTTCTCCACATCACACAATCCCAAGAGGGAACTTTGTGGTTTTATAGGCTCTCTCTTTTACTCCATTGCAATCTATTTAAAGACTGGTGCCTGAATTACTCTGGTTTAATTTTGTTCCCTGTTCTGTTGCATTGTTAATGTGCTGCGATTGCTATGTCACCCTTGTCAAACAGCTGGTACATTTGATAACCTGCTCCACCCCTGCACCTGCTTATAAGACATTTATAGGAGAGCCGCCTGTACTGGTGAGGATAGCCAGTATTCCTTAGGGTTGTAGTAATGTCACTTTCTAACTACTGTAATATCTAATCCTGTGCCACTGACGCTACTCTTTTAATTCACTCTCATTCAAGCTCTTAGCCTTTCAGAGTTAAATGCTTGAATGCAGGCATATTAGACCTTAAGGTGAAACAGTAACTCGTGTTACAACAGTAGTATATACCATTATTTCTTCTATTCAGATGTCTGAATATAGGCAAAGTTATTGAAAGTTGTCGTCACAGTACACTTAACGCAGCTCAACGTGGATTACATCACATCAGCTTGGGAAAACGTGTTTCTGTGACATTTTGTGGATGTGCGAAACCTTGAAAAGGGAAGTGTTGCAATCACTTGAGCGCTTATGTTCCCGCAAGCCTACTGAGACCTCGCTACTCTGTGAGGCCCAGAGATAATATAGTCCGATCAGTCTGAAAACCTGTGGCCCCCTGTGCCCCTTCCTAGCCTTCATTTACCTTGTCATAAAATGAGAAGCATCACTGCCTGTTGATGCTTGCAGCTGTAGTGAAAGAATTGTGGCTTTGTACATTGTGTCATTGAGCACACAGTGGCCAGAGGGGAAGCTCTGTGTGTAGGGCTGATTCCCTTTTAGCGTAGCTACGTATAGTATTTGTGCTCTGCATTAACTCAACCCTGCTGATTTCAATTTAGGTCCATCTTGTGACCTAGACCCATTTACATCTTGCGTTCAATACAGTATCTTTATGGATTTATTATTCGGACAACAGTGTCGCCCTAGTTGTCAGGGTGGGCGTCATTTGCATTTAATGTTAATTATGTGGTCGTGTCGTAGCTTATTTGCATTATTGTACTGAATCATCACTACTGCGGATTTAAAATGAAACAATCAAGATGTGCTTAAAGTGTAGACTGCCATCTTCAATTTAAGGGTTTGCGTGAACATATTCAGTGGCTTAGTATTTGGACAAATCAACACAACCATAAATTAAATTATCATATTTAAAATTTGGTTTCAGTCAATGGCGGTGCTCTGCCAGCTGCTTTTACTGCAGCTGTCTTCAGCTTATTTTGTTTTTATAGACTTTTTTAGCTCCTCTGCCCAGTTGTCAGCCTGCATTTATTATCTGCAGGTTTTTCATCGCTTGCTCTGTTGCTGAAGTGGAGAACCATCATGCATCTCTCTTTTTTTTTTTTTTTTTTTTTTTTTTAATGAACCCTAAAAGTTTGCCTGACTGAGTGGAGCAGGCAGCGATAGAGTTTAGCACAATTTAATGGCAATGGCCAATAGTAATCTGTTCTTCTAATGACTCTCATTAGTGATTCAGTGCACTGTGGCTGTGTTTTCAGGCTGTCTGGCTCAAAGTAAGTCATGTATGGAGAACTGGAGCTGGCCTAGTCACCATAGTAACCTTTGTGATGTCTCCCAGTTTTTTTTTTTTCCTCTTTTTGAGCAAAACAGGGAGAATTAAAATTCTGGGCTGCACCTGGTTTGTTTTGCTTTAGTTGTGTCGTGTACTCAGTCGTCACGGACTCCGTTTCAGTCGTTAAATTTCCTCCTTCTGCCAAAGTTTTGTTCCTAAACTAAGTGTTCACATGGTGAAGTCAGTGTCGCTAGTTCGTTCTCTGCTACCGCTCTAAAATTCCTCACTTACACACCAGGGCTGCCATGTTCCAGTTTTCAACGCGAGCCACTATCGGTACGGCTGCAGTGTATTAGATTCTCTATTGGGAATGTGGAGCTAAAAATACTGGCTTGGCTGAAAGTTTACACTGATAGGAACCTGGACTCACTGCTCTGTGATGGACTGCCTTCTCTGCAGGGTCACTCAGTACGGTGCTGGTTGACTTTACTGACGCTACAGAACCACTGATCCCTCCTGTTGTACACTTTGACCGTCTTTGTTCACTAAACCGCTTCGTTTCAGTCTGTGCGGGGTCTTGTGTGAGAAAATGGAGGCGTAAAATGTCTTTGTTGATGGATCTGCAGTGGGTTGCATTTGCTGCAGAGTCATCTGGCAGTTACCATCAGTTTGATAGGAAATGTGTCTATTGGGGGTGGATGTGTTGAAATGACAGGTTTGTGGCACGCTGCTCATGCTTACAGTTGGGCAGGGCCACGAAGAGAGCTGCAGAGGTAAATGCAGCCAGGCCTCTTCTAATAGTCTGCAATTTAAACAATGTTAGCGTAGTTTCCATGTATTTTAAACAAGCCTCAAAGCTGTAGGCTCTAGCTGCAGTGAGCTTGTTAAGGTCATGGAGTGAAAAGCTGGTCGTCTGAACACTCTGTGATTGGACACCCTGTGTTTGTGTGTGTTTGTTGGTTGTCTTGTACTGTTATGTAACAGAATGTGTAAAATGAGCTGCAGCCATAAAGAGCTGTTATACCTCTTCCCCACATGGTTGACCAGTTGGCCTAATGTGCCCAGCTCGGTAGCTGGGTGGCTTGGTAAACAAATGCAGTGCTCTCACCAGGCAGCGCACCTCCAGCTGCAGCCACAGTTTGTGAACTGTGAAACTGGAGCTGGAACGTCCCTGCATGAGGCACCTGCAAAGGAAAATATTTTTATGTTTTATACAGAACAACCTGCATGTAACAGGGTTTGATTTATGTAGTAGAGGGGTTCCTGCAGCGGCTGCTTCTCAGCTGACATTAATCTAAAATGGTTAATTGGTTGATGAAAATAAGGATTTGAAAATAAATTAAAGACTATATTTGATTGAAAATAGCATAAAAACAACATATCAGATGTTGACAGTGAGAAATTTGATTGGTTTTGAAAAATATAAAGCACATTTCCCATTCCTGCTTGATGTAAGATTTGAACTTCCAAAAGTCAAATTTTCGTTTTAAGAAAAAGTCGTTTTAAGCTGCTTTCTTACTGCACCTCAGTCTGTCATAAAGGAGCTTGAGAGTTTTAGTTTGCATTCATTGGTCTAGCAGTGTGTGTGTGTGTGTAGTGAATGGTTTTTGGTGGTGCTCTTGGGCTCATGAAGCGATTTCCACTGCAGAATCATGTCTGTTTTTAATTAAATGTTGCCTTAGGGTCAGAACATCAAGGCCATCGAATACTGGTTTTCGTCTTTGTCCCTTACGTACAGAGATTTCTGTGGATCTTCTGAATCTTATAATTCCTTTGCAAAAAGTAGTGAACTTTGCCACGCCCTGAAAGAGTTAGCCTCTCTGGGATGCTCTTGATATGCCAGCATTTATTTTGAAATTAAAATTTAATATGTTGTGTATATGCTTAATTATAATAAATAATTGACAGATAAACAATCTCAAGTTGCATGTCCATAGTTCCATAGTATTGCGCAGTAACCCTGCTGCACAGTAGCCTAGTTAAGGAATTTCTTATTGGACCCGATCAGACATCTGGGTGAGAATTGACGAAGCCACAATTCTACTACTGTTGCAACACACGACCATTAGTGCTTCAGTTCTCCTCGCAGACAAATATTTTTATGCATTAGCTAATGTTTTTTATGGCCTGAAGTCACAGGGGCAACTCTACAAATCAACTCAGTGTAACGAAGGATGAGCACAGCCTCACTCCGATGACAGCGCTCCATATTTGACAGAGGCACAGAGCCTCATGTGGTTGCTAAACAAAATGTCAGTGAAGATGGTCTGGTCTTCATCAAAGGCAGAGACATAATCACATATTTGTCAGTAGAATATCCCCTCTAATTACAGAAAAATCTATTTTTTCCTCTTCCTTGAGAGCTCTGACTTCAACTTTAAACCCTGTTTTTCCAGTTAACAGAGCAGATGCCTTGACTAACACATCAGTTATGTTCAGCAGTTATAATGTGCTGACATCTGCAAGAGATTATTTGTCTTCATGAATTTATTTGTCCATCACCTACAATCCAAGAGTTGTAATTTTTCCTATTCATAAGACAACAGTCCTTTTTTAAATTTATTTTTATTTTATTTTGTATGATCCATACATGGAGGTATTCTTTTGTAAAGCGTTTGGTCTTTTCTCTTTTGTCGTTTCAGTTTGTCCCAGTAAGGACATCCGGAACAATGTGACCAACCTGCAGACGCTTCAGAACTGCACTGTGATCGAAGGTCACCTGAAGATCTTACTCATGTTCAGGACCAAGCCTGAGGATTTCCGGGGCCTCAGTTTCCCCAAGCTGACAGTGGTCACCGACTACCTGTTGCTCTTCAGAGTTTATGGCCTAGAGAGCCTCAACGATCTTTTCCCCAACCTAACGGTCATCAGAGGCAACAACCTGTTCTTTAATTATGCGTTGGTGGTGTTCGAGATGCTCCAGCTGCGAGAAATTGGCCTCTATAGCTTGATGAACATCACCCGAGGAGCTGTGAGAATTGAGAAGAACCCAGATCTCTGCTATCTCTCCACCCTGGACTGGTCCAAGATCCTGGACTCAGTGGAGGACAACTACATCATGGCCAACAAGAATGACAGAGAGTGTGGAGACGTTTGCCCAGGGGTGGCCATCGGAAAGACCACCTGCCAGACGACCACCATAAATGGACACTTCAGTGAACGCTGCTGGACACAGAACCACTGTCAGAGAAGTAAGTTATAATTCTGTTGACACTCATCGGTTGTATCTGTTGTCATGCATTGTGTAAACAACAACAGTGTTGCCCGGTGCTGCTGATCCAATAGCATAATCAGGAACTCATGCTGTTTGTTATTGGGAGAATGGTGAAAATAGAAACTTAGTAAATTAAAGACTTTCTCCTTAGTGGTTTACAGTCCTAAATACAGCCCAGTTTCCAGTTTATCAGAGACAGCAAGCTAAAAACAAATGCAGTCTAATGCAGCAGCTGTGCAGGAAACCTTCTCCCCACAAAGATGATGACAGATCAGATTTCTATCTTATATCTCTAATATACTTTATAATACAACCAAATAAAAATAGTATCTGGTTACCATAACATTACCAAGACTATATAATTATTAAGGCTTACCACATTACAAGATCACCTGTCACCCAACATCCACAGGCTTTTAGTTGGTCTTTCAACCACATCTCCATCAAAGGGCGGCGCTTAAATCAAGATTATGATGCTAAAACGTCACTTGCACTACACTTATTTTATTTTAGCTAAAAACTAATGATGTACTATCATATATATTTGTTCAGTAGCTCTTCTCAGCTACTTTCCGTTAACACATCATTATTTTAATTTCCCTTCTGCATTTACCACTGGTGTAACATTTACAGAACATCAACTCATCATTTGGACTAAACAAAGGCCAGCGCCCTTTGTTCATCAGTATGAATCACGAATTACTGTTTAAAACTTGTTTTACCAAACGTGGGTCGTGTGCCTTTTCAATGTTGAAATGTCAGCACTGTGTCATGTGCTCAGGTTTTAGTTAAGTAGGCCAACGTCTGTGTCAATGCAGCTTGAACCGTACTCTGATGTGATGCAACATTTTGCCACAGAGCCTATGAATGTTTACTCTCAATGGACTATAGTGTCCATGTTGTGTTGTTGTGAGGCGAAGAAGATGATAGCCTTCGTGCCACAAGTCTCATTGTTCCCTGCAAACACCGCTCCAGGAGCGCGGTCTGTTCACCTCTGTGTTCTGGCTTTTTCTGTATCACAACAAGCCCACCCATTTCACACTGTCAAAGAGTTCAAGTTCAGGTTCTGAGAAGAATTTGGCGCATGGGTGCTGTCTGAACACCTTGGCTCGCACCATTACGCAACCCTGCGTACATTAGTTGAACGGCTCTTTGAACTACTTTCTTTGCACGTCTGCCTTTTCAAGCCCCTATTAATGTTTGTTGGTGTGGCGGCTACATGCAGTTCATGTAGAGCCGAGTTTTTCCACCATTCATTTTGTGCTTGTTACTCGTAGACCCAGAAGACCTATTGTCAAATTGTGGTGAATGTCAAGGCGGAAGTGTCTTATAAAAAAAGCCTCACAGCAGAAATGGTTTCCTAATTGTTTGCCATTTCTGATGATAAATCAAAACCAGACGCTGACTGGCAAACACTGATCTCCACATGGGCCTGCATTCGGCCCTGCGGTCTTGTGGTCTAGGACCTGCGGTTTGTTTTTTTTGTGCCTACTTTCACTAAAGCATAAAAACACTTGTTAATCCCAAGCTACAACCACAGGGCAGAGTGAAAGGCATTCAGTGTCCTCTTCAGATCTTAGTCCCTGTTTTATAGACCCGCTGTAGTTTGTAAAGTGATGTGCTTACGGCATTCTTTACCTCTGTTCGTCTGTCAGGGGTTTTTTTTTTACTGCATTGTGTGCATGTATAAACAAACATAGATGCTAGATCAGATAACAAAAGTAACATTGTAAAGATAAAACTATCCTATTTAAACTAGTTTTCCTGCACAATAGATCTCACTGTCACTGCCTTGTAGCTGTCCTAATAAAAAAAAACATTTGAAAAATGGTGATAGTTATCTTTAAGAGCTTTTTCTATTGCAAAGAATAGACAGTGGTTAAGTGGTGTAAATGCCAGAGGTGATTGCAGGTCACGCATAGAAAACAAAGCAACAGAACACGAGGTTTGGCTTTGCTCCCATGTTTGGAGTCACAGCCCATTTTCCCTCTCAGCGTCTATAACTGGGATGATTTGAGGTTCTCTCAGAGCAGCCGCTCTTAATTTCCCCCTCGTCTTGACACAAAATCGGGTGTGTCCGTTCACCAAAGTGGCAAAGTGACTTTAGTGGAATTGTTCATTACTGAAGCTGATTAGATTTGGCTTCCAGCAACCACACACACATACACAGCCTGTCCAAACAAAAGTCACACTCTAATATTTCATTGGCCATCCTTTAGCCTTGATTATGGCACACATTCACAGTGGCATCATTTCAATAAGCTTCTGTAAAGTCACATTTTTTCTCGTCCAGAGTTGCATTCATTTTTTCACCAAGATCTTGTTTTGATGATGGGAGAGTCGGACCGCTGCACAGTCTTCTCCATAACATCTAAATGTTCTCAATGGGGTTAAGGTCGGAACTCCGTGGTGGTCAATCCATGTGTGAAAATGATGTGTCATGCTCCCTGAACCACTTTTTCACAATTTGAGCCTGATTTAATCCATCAGGGAAGAACAAATCCATTGATGGAATAACCTGTTCATTCAGTATATTCAGGTAGTCAGCTGACCTCATTCTTTGGACTCATAATGTTGCTGAACCTAGACCTGACCAAATGTAGCAACCCCAGATAATAGCACTACACCCACAGGCTTGTACAGTAGACACTGTATGATGGGTGCATCACTTCACCCGCCTCTCTTCTTACCCTGATGCATCCATCACTGTGGAGCAGGGTAAATCTGGACTCATCAGGCCACATGACCTTCTTCTTTTATTGGACAGTTCTTAACCCAGTTTTAGTAGTTTCATCGTCTCCTTAGATGTTTTGTTTGCTTGATGCCAATAATTTGACCCTTCTGAAACAGATTAACATCTTTTCTGACATTGTTGTTTAAGAAATGAGAAGCTACTCACTGCATCAGTTAGGGTTAAATAACTTGTTTCCAGCTGACATATAATCATCCATGCAGTAATTATCCGATGGGAGGTTCTCTTACCTATTTACTTAGTTTAATCCAGGTGGTGACTGTTTTTTTTGGATAGGCAGTGTATGTCAACAGCTGTAATAGTTGCAAATACAAGTCAGGCTCGTATGAGGTGTTCATTGCGTGCCAGTCAGCATCTGGTGAATCTAATTTTATACTTGATGAATAAATTAAAAATAATAAAAAATCAGTACTGCCTTATCAAGTGTAAATGTCTTAATGTTAAAATTGGATTATAGCTACTGAAATCTGTGTATATTTGTCCACGAGCGTCCGCGGGTGTCTGTGTGCAGCCCAGAATTTATGACCATGTGTCCTGTACACAAAGTGCATGTGTGACAGTGTCCACAGGCGACCAGAGTTCCTATGTTCCGACTATTTTGGGGTATGTCTGGTCCTTGTCCTTGTCCTGGACTCTTTTGAAAAACACTTTTCTTGTAGCAATCAATGGTTGTGAAACTCCTAATTGTGTTTTAATATCCAACAGTCTCTCTCAGTCTGGTGCAGAACAAATCAAGCCTTTATTTCCTTTTAAAAATTGAGTTGAAATTAGGAACCATTATGTGAAGGGAAATATTACTGTTAGCTATTTTCTTTTAATGTTGCACTATTTCTTGCCAAAACTCATTGAAGATAATAAGCATTTGATTATGTTTTGGTAATGACTGTTACTCAGCACAGCTTATTTGGTTGTTAGTACACCAGCCTGGCTGGCAACTAAAAATACTGGATGGGATTCAATAAGAAATCACTGGTTACCCCCTCGGTGTCTTATTTTCTTTGCATAGCTGCACTGACACAATGTCAACCTGTCCTAATTTTTATTTATTTTAAGTGTTCTTTGGGCTTTTTTAAGTCTGACCAAACTCTTTTATATAAAGAAACAATATGTGGTCGTCTGTTTTTTAGCTGTATCAGTGCATATAAGTTGAACTTTTAAAGTTTTACTGTATTATGTGCATACAAAAGTCTGAGTTCATTCAAAGTGTTAAGTTTTTCAGACTAGCTGTGGATTGAGGATCATTTCAGGTGAGATACTGGGAAGAGACAAAGGACCCAGCTTGGATCAATTTAATTGAGCCTATTTAAACCAATAATTACTTAAAATATAGTAACTGAGCTGATTGCACATTACATTTGTGGTGTTTTCTGTGTCATATTAATTAAAACGAGCTCTTTAATAGCTTCCCTTTTTTATATATTCTCATTCTCTTGCACGCCCATCACCAATCTCTGAGCAATAAATAAATGAGCATATATTTCTCAGTTGGCTATATTAGTTAGTTTTTAATTATCTGTTTTCTTCTTGCAATAACAACAGCCCGTTAGGAATGCTTTCCTCCTCCTCAGTCACCGCAGCAGCTTTCACCATCGATTCATTGCATATTTAATAATCTTCCATACGTGAAGAATAGCTCTTAAAAGACCCCAACCTCTGTTTGATTTGCCCCTTTCTGCACTTGTAATAGATAGTAGTGTCTGTAGCCTGTGGACAAAGTGACGATAGTGTTGCTTTCATTCAGGCTGCCACAGCTGGGTCACTGAAACCCACTTGGAGCCAGATCAGGTGAGGACCCGAGAGCGAGACCTTTGATATGAAGAGTCTAAATTTACTCACATCACATTTATCTGTCCAACGATCACAAGATGGAGTTGGAGATTTGTCAGGTTCAGCTTGTGTGTGTGTGTGTGTGTGTGTGTGTGTGTGTAGTGTTGGTTGTAAATCACACATGGAGTTAACCTCTGCGTGTGCGTGTGTGTGTGCGCGTGTGTGTGTGTGTGTGTGTGTGTGTGTGTGTGTGTGTGTGTGTGTTCAGAGTGGACGGCTATTGTTTAGTCTTGGTGCTAGGAAACAAGGGAGTAACACTGTGGTGTAATCGTGGATATGAACACATCACTCATTTGCCCGGGCTATACCAGACGGAAAAGCCAGGTCACCGGTCACTACGGGGGCAAGGGGATGGGTCCCGCCTCACTGTTGACCCCAGCTCTCGTCTCCGTTCAGTTTGTCACAGCTCCGACACGCAACGCTCAGCGCTGGCGCCACGATCCTTTTCCACCCCGAACAATGGTGTTCGTGAAGTTCAGGGAGCGCTCTTCTCAATTGTTTCCTGTCTTTGTTGGTCTGCTTCCTGTCAGAGGTTGTGAATGGACACAGGCCCGGACACTTTTATAAGACCAAAATACTGATGTGTGACCCGTGGAGGTCAGCGACACAGGAAAAATGAAAAACCTAGCTGCTAGTAAAGCTGTCTGTGTGGGAATAGGAGGATGTTGTTACTGAGCTTTATTATTTTGAGATGGAAGTGACTCCTGGTTTTGACAAAACCTTGAAGAAACTGTTTCTGTGATGTTATCTTCATTGACTTGACCCTATTATTATTTTGAAACCTGGTCTAAACCAGTTTAAGCAGCTTAGACAAGCTCACGTATTCATCGTCTATAACATTACCACTAAAATATGAAGTATGGTTGAAACTCAAGGCAGCCTCGTTCTCCTCTGATCACTTTAATCATTCCTACTGTTTCTATTCTTGTCATGACCTCAAAGATTCTCATACTCCAAGGTCGATGTTGGCACCTGAGTTTGATTTAATTTTAATGTTTTGACTAAAATATTTATAAGCTTAATTAAATTTTATTTTGTTTGGTAGTTTTAGTTAAATTACATCTTAGTCTAGGCTCAAGTATTATTTATATGTTTATATAATAATATACTTATAAGCCTTTTGAACAGCTGTCGCCATCTTTTGTTTTGCGAAGTCACCATGGTCACGAGTTGTTGTTGTTATTACTTTGGGTGGTGGAGGAAACAGTTTTACTGATCAGGAGATGTAGTTTGCGATTTCACAGAAGCTGCAGGTTTGAATTAAGATGGTAATTAACTAATGTACACTTGTGCATATTTCACATTATAGTTTGACTGTGTATTGTCAAAACACTCACACAAACACATTTCATTACAGCTCTCTGTTTAACCGGATCATTTATCTAATCATGAAAACTTGGGTTGCCAAGGAACTTTTTCATCAATGAAATTAACTCAAATCTACTGGCTGCTTCTCATTATAAATGACTTTTTAAAATCTGTTTTCATCTATAGAGGTTTGCATGTTTTTGTGTTTTACAACAGCAGGAAGGAAATCAAATTATGTTCCAACTAATTGAGACTTGAGCTGTTACAGCTGTTGACGTGAATGAAAATGTCCTGAGACCACCAGCTAAGACAACCTCGGTTTACTTTACTTCACAATGTGCAAAATGCGTTCACTCTCAGTGGGATTTTGTTACAGGGCTGCAGCCTCTATTCAGAAGACTCACATTGTGTTTAACCAATCATGATCCATACACTTGGATTTGGGCAGTTTTTCCCCATCTCTCCCAGATATATAGATTTTAAGAGACTTGTGCTGAAGCTACTCCAGCCTTGTTGTGCTGTTTGCTTCAGGTCAGTGTCGTGCTGAATAGTAAAGTGCCATCACAGTCTGAGGCCTCATGCCCTCTGGAACAGGTTTCTTTAAGGACTTCTCTGTATTTGGCTGCATTAATCATTCCCTCATTTACTAGACATAGTTCTTGGAGTTCTGCCCAAAGAGTTTAACTTTGCCTCATTAGACCGGAGAATCTTTTTAGAGTCCTTTAAATGTTATTTGCTCACATATCAGCTGCGAGCAGGCTGTCATGTGCCTTTTGCTCAAAGTGGCTTTGTCTAACCACCTCGCCATAAATGCGTGATTGATTGAGTGCTGCTGCCTGGGGGCTTCTCCAATCTCTGCAGGACTTCAGAAGCCAAAGAAGCTTCAATAAAATGGTTTTGAGTTGACATTTAGAAAGTTGTACTGAGCCACAAAAAAATTAAAAAGTAAAAAAAATAAAGCTGCTGTGCTGAATTGGCCACCGCAAAACTTTAAATACAAACCAGCTTTGTGTACCCAGTGCACGTGTCATGCAGCTATTAAAAATGCATGAAGTACTTCACTTCACCTAATCAGTAGAACTTATTTAGAATAAATTCTGGCCTGTTTGACCTAGTTTCTGTTGTGATTTGGAATCAGACACGAGAATGAGAAAAAGGAATCAAGTCATAAAAATCTGCCCCTTCCTTCGCAGCCTCCACTGTCTTCTCTCTTCTTGTGCAGTATGCAGATTGGTGGGTCTCTCTCCTAAATCCAGACCCCGTCTACACACACCATGAGTCCTTTCCTTCGAGCTGACTTAACTGTTCTGGCACTCAGTCTTGTGGAGCTGCACCCTGCGAACCCTCGGCACTCAGCCACTGGAGCCGTTCCCGTGGAATCCCAGACATTTCAGGCATTTGTTAAAGCTGGGCTGAAAGGCGTTTCTTCTTCTCCGCTGTCCGTGCTCACACTGACCATAACCGTCCGATTTACAAGCGCTCGCTGCTGTTTTACCGCTCGTTTAATTCCACAAGAAAATGTTTCCACGTAACTGCTCTCACAAGTTACACACAGCTTTGATCCAGATGTTTTATCGGCTTGTTTTTATCATTGTTCTATGATCTATTAAAGAAGAAGTGTTGGGTAAACTGTTTTGGTGTTGTCATGGCAATCTGTTGTACCTGTACCAATTTGTTTTTCTTTCCCTGAGTTTGTGTGTGTGTGCGTGCTTCGGAGAAGATATTGTCCAATATCATTCACTTCCCCTCACTCCATTAAATGATACTCGTGCGTCAGAGCCTTAATATTTTTATTTTGTTTGCACTCAAGGCTGTAAATGAATATAGTAAAGGAAAATATCACAAAGGCTGCACTTGAAAATGGTACTTCGTTAACAGCAGCCGATCCACAAAGTTTAATTTTGTCTTTTTAAGGTTTTAAAGGAGTGACTGAGTTGTTTTTACTGTGCTATAATCAAGTTTGTGTATGGTTGGAGGATTTAAAGGTCAGCGACAGGGGGGCCAGACTAGAGGCTGATCATCCTTGACTTCCTCGTGAACTTTTGCCTTTGTACAACATAAACAGCAGCTGTGATGACATAGATTAATGCTGTTACCATTGAGGTGACGGCAGAGAAAACTGTAGCAACAATAAATAGCTTTTTTTGTTTTTCGACGTCACTGTTGTTGCAGTGATTCAAAGCTTGTGGTAGAGTTTGTTTGACACTGCTCCCTCAGTTTCACATGGGATTGCATCTTACGTAGAGTTAATTTCTGATGACCTGCACAACCGATGCTCCAAACCAATGCAGGCTACGTGGGGGTGCCATGTTGCACAGGCAACCTCAGAATTAACAGCAAGTGTATCTGCAGCCTGTCCTGCTTACACTGCAGGGACTTTGCCCTGGCACCAGGATCCTTTTAATGAACTAAGAAACCAGGATCTAAATTTAGTTTTATATTTCTTCCTTATTTAAAATGTTCTGTTTTGTGTATAATGACTTTAATGCCACCATTTACCCCGGTGAAGATGTCTGTGCTTTGATTCTAAGGGAAAAAGAGCAGAAACTCACCTTTAGTGGGCCTCTTGTCTTCGCCTGTTTGACTTTTATGTGTCAGATTTTATATTTATTTCACATAATCTGTTATTAATGTGACGTGAATCATAAAAAGATGCACGGGGGAGATAGAAGCATTACGTTTTTAATAAGTTTATTAACTTATATTAGGAAAGTTTTAGGAATTTCACAAATGTATTACAAACATTCTTTGCGACTTGTGATCATTTTCTTTTCTGGTAACATTTCTGGTAAGAGCAGAGGATGAATATTTTCATTTTAAAGCAGACAAACGGTGGTATGACGTTGCATTAACGACATAAATGCTTTTGATCTCATAAAAGGTAGTCAAAGTCAACCACGGAGGTAATGATTATTTCAGTCTGACACTGAGCCCTGGAAGGGAATGTAGATTCAAGGCTGTGGTGTGCGTCATTTGCCTGTCAAGTAGGCAGTGTAATTGTCCATCAATGAGTGCTCAGTGTTTATCATTTCTATTCAGGTCACGGATAAACTGGATATCCTGCCTTCACATGACAGCGGCGTCAGGGCGACATTAAAAACGAAAAGTGCTTTTTCATGTTGTTTGTGTGTTTTTGTTCTATTAACAGAGGCCGGGGGCCGGTTAATGAAATTGTTTATAGTTTCCTGTTGCTACCTGAGTCGTCTAAGCCAAGTCCTGCTGCTGCTGAGTTAGACCAGATGACAAGGGGTTACTAGGAAATATTAGACCAGTACATCCAGGCCATTAGCTCCTGTTGTGATTTTTTAGGCTACACAATATTAATCCTTTTTTCTGACGCACTTAATTTTGCCTTAATTAGAATAGTTCACACCTCTCTGTGTCTTTAATGTTCCTCATCATGATCGAATATCTGGACGTCAAAATATTAATTCTCACATTTTCCTTCCGTGTCAAACAAGGACTTAATCAGGTAAATATGAATAAAAATTAACACTTGTTGCTGTTGTTCTAATGCTCACCGTGTGGTCTGAGCTCTTTGCTTTTATTGTTGATTCATTTGTCAGTTCCTTTTTCTGTTGAATTGGTTGTTTTGTCTTTAAAATGTCAGGAAATAATAAGTGACAATCATCGTTCCCCAGAGCTGAAAACAGCATATCTAATGCCTTGTTTAGTTTAACAGTCAAAAAACCGAAGATACTCACTTCATATCATACTAAGAAAAGCAAAATCTCACATGTGAGAACAAGCAAATGTTTTTAGATGGAAACAAAGATTCATTGATGATAAACAGTTAAAACTGTTGCAGATTAATCTACTTGGTTTTTCTCCAAACAGCTGTGCAGCTTTTCTCTCATCCGCTTTAATTTGGTTATTTGTACTGCTGATTATTTGACGATAAGTAATTACCTACAACTCATATCCCTTAAATAAAAGAAATGTAGCCTCTTAATCGGGTTTGTCCTCATCCAACAAAGCTGCTGCTGTTTGAGTTATTGCAAGTAAATAATTAATTGTCTAATTAAAGGCCATTGGCTGGTGATTTACCTTTATTTAGAATGTAACATTGCATCATTTTGCCCGTGCTCCTTATTTATATACAAATAAACCCGTTTAATGTCACATCTTATTCCAAATCAAGGTAGAGGGAGTAGCAGTGGTCATGCTTGGAAATAGAAGTGGGAACTATAGAACATTTGTTCCTCGCAGATGTGAGAGAGGAATCCAGACAATGTTCAAAGGGCACTGTCAGGGATTTGTTTTTTAAAGGTGGTGTAGACAGATTTTACATGAGACGTTATGAAGGAAAAAAGGAAAAAGGGCTATGAAGTCTGGCTCCTCTTTGCTTTTAGAACATTTTATCTTGTTGCTGTTTCTTGTTCTACTGCTGAACAGTTACAGCGTGCTGTCTGCCAGGTGGATATACAAGACATGGACCTGCGGGCCTGTCTCAACAAAGTGTTTTGAAGGTCGTCTTGTACATTAAATGACCAGCAAGATCGTCCTATGTCGGCCTTACAAAGAAAGATAAAAGAAGAAATTCCCTTTATGCACCATCCTGCTTAAGGTCAAATAAACAGTACCCAGGTTTTGCTATTAATTTATGACCTAAACAAATATGTTAACAGCCATCAGTGTGAATGATTAGAGAATAAATAGGGATAAATGACTTTGCACCATTACGTCTGATGGTTGACTGAATTCATTAAATAAAACCTTGAATAAAGCACAAGCTCAGCCCTGTAGAACGCTGAACCTGCACTAGCAAGTTTGTCATAACAAACTCTCGTGTGTCCAACAGAAACACATTGGGTTGGGCAGCCGTTAGAAAGTACAAACATAAAAAAATTGTTATTTATTATTATTATTAGAGAAGGTTGCATTTGAAAAGCGCTGGGTAAAAACAGTTCTCTGAGCGGGTGTATTAGCTACAAGCTGTTGACAGTATTGAGCAATAATAACCATAATTTCTTAACTCATAGAAGCAATTACATGCTTAGCAGAAGGTTTGTTGAGTTTGTTGCTTTATGTGTTGTATAGCATATTGAAAATATTTTAAACCGTTTGTTGGACAGAAGGAACAATTTAAATATTCCCTCTTTGACTCTTGTAATTAGTGTTTTTACTTTTATATGACATTTTATGAAATAAACACAAACAATGAATCTAAAACAACCATTATCAAAATGTATTTAATGGGGGATTTGTTTTTTGTGCTTCTGTTTTGTTTTTTTGTTTTTTTGTAGTTGCCTTTTCTATTTTTGATGCATGACCTCACAATCCCAAAATATCTAGTGAGCTGGTATTGCTGCACCAAGCAGCCCATGTCCCATATTTGAATTGAGTCTTCAAATTTCAGCTGTGGCAGTTAATTTAGTACTTTAGTTCGCTGCTGCCGCTGCTGTTATTCTGTCAGTTTCTTCTAAATTGTGTGTGGAAGCTTTGAAAGATCACTTTTCAAAAGCTCTTTATTTGTTCTTCCGTGGGACTCTTCTCTACTGAGCCTTGAGCAAAACTTTCTTTCATAAGAAACTAAATACTACCCTTGTCATGGCCGTGGAATTTTAATTACCATCCAGCACACCGCCACATTCCCGTTTGGCATTTTCAGGGGTCTAATATGATCTTGATGCAAAATGCCTGAATAAGCTGTTGCTGCATCACTGCAATAGGGGCAACCTGGAAAAGCTCACCGCTAAATAATTTTAGGGAGGATTGTGGTTAATGAAAAGTACAGAGGTTCTTAATTTTGGGCAGAAATCTCTGACTTTTGACGCAGCCTGCCTTGCTCATATAAATATATTCTAATTGCTTACATGTGCAATTTAATGCTGGTTGGTTGCAGAACAGCAAAAAGGAGCAGTTAATAACTGTATGAGTCATTTTCTGCAAGCGACGTGGATTTTTTCTGCCTTTCTGACACCCCACGTTGTCGAGGCTTGGCATTAGCTGACAGGCTGCACAGATCTGTTTCTTCATCTCTCATTTCCTGCTTGCCGTTGATCTAACAACTCTGTTTCACTGTTGTTTTCCATTTTAATTCACTTTATTTGTTTTACATTTTGCGCCCTCCCTCCTGTCCCCCGTTGTCCAAGTGAAGCTTTTGTTAATGAGATCAAGAACAATGCATTTTTGCATTATTTATTCACAATCCTGCTGCACTTTGCACAAGCTACACCACAAAAGAGAAGCCCTGACCAGTGTGCTAGAGAAACCAGCGTGAAAACGATAAAGGGCGAAAAAGAAGTGGTTGTAGATGTTGTCGTAAACAGACCTAAGTCCAGTTGCCGACCCAGCACTTGCCTCCCAGCAGGCTCATTGATTTACGGTTGTCAAGTGATTTTAGTGTGAATGAATGGAAGATAAGTTGTAGAGATGCTGACAAGATTGAACTGAAGCTGAGCAGAACTAAACGACACAGACCAAAGTGATAAAAGACCTCTGCTATTCATCAGCTGTGCTCATGAACGTCTTGAACTACTGAAACGAATAATCCATTACCATCGATTGGGTTAATTTTCTATTGACCTTTGATTCATGGACCAGTTGTTTCAGTTTAGCTTGAACCTAGAGAAGAGACAGCGAATAATAATATTAATTATCCATTTATCTGTTAATCATTTAGCTTAAATATATCAAATAAAACATCTGAAAATCAAAAGAAAGACTTCATACACTGACAGGTTGTTATGAGTGAACTGGTGTTTTTTATTTTACAAAACCGATCTTGAATTTTTATCAAAATTGCTGCAGATACATTTTTTATTTATTGACAGATTGGTTTATTATATGTGAACAAGGCTCCATGGCTTTTCATATAATAGGTAGCATACAAGACATGCACATACATGTAGTCATCTTCATTTGAACACTAATTAAAAAGCTTCTAATAATATTAAACATCATTCAACACATTTCTGGACAAAATGTTAGAAATGAATTTAATGTCAAATTAATTGCAGTCAGTTTGTAAGAGGGGCCGTGAGATATTCAGATTTAGATCTGGGTGGAAATTTTTCAGTCGTGAAGTCAGAAAGAACTCCTAATGAGTTGTAGTCATGATGAGGCATGATCTGTCTCCTCAGGCACTGAGCTGTTCAGCACAACACTAACATAACATGATTGTCTCAGCACGAGCTTGAACCCATTACCCACAGAGAGCACCGCGTTCACACAGCAAAAAAGATCGGGTTTGATGGCAGTGTTTTTCCTTCTATCCATCAGATATGGACATGCATGCCAAGAAGAAATCAAACCAATAAGAACTAAATGTGCTTTAGTTAAAAAAGCTGCCGGTTTGTGGTGGCGAGGGGAAGACCAGAGCAGCGCAGCACAGCGCACGTCAGATCAGCCTCAGCCTGTTAATATGTGGCTTGCATACCTCCCATTGCTGCTGCCTGCTGGGAGGGAAGAGGGAAACAAAGGGTTAAACTGTGCGCCTGTCATCATTGGAGATGGGAGAGGCCATTTGAATGGCTAGCTTCTGCAGCTAGCCAACACATTGGCTAAGACTGAGGGTGGATCAGCTGCTGGACCTGTGCTCCGGCATGGAGCCCTACTGGGGGATCAGGAGTCGGTGACAGCAGACAGCAACGCTTTTGTGTAGAAATGTGTTAGTGTACAGTGTGTGTGTGTGTGTGTGTGTGTGTGTGTGTAGGGAAAGTTGAAGGGCACCTTTTGGAATAATCTTAAAGACATGGAAGGAAAATATATCAAGAGGAAAGTTTAGTTTTGTGCAAGTTTCCCTCAGTACACGGAGTCGATTTTTAGACTGACGTAGATAAAAGGTGGTTATATCATATGTTTTTCTAGCTCTGTGCCCCTTTAGCTCCTTTTTTTTTTTTTTTTTTTACTGCCATTCTCATATTGCTGCTGCCCTCCCCAGACACACTCATCATGTGCTTAAAGAGCTTACCTCTGTTAATGTAAGAGGACAGGGGGGTCCATGTTGTTTTGTTCTTTTAGGGGCTGATCTCATGACACTAATGAAGCCGAGCAGTTCTGGACACATGCTCGCTGAATCACACTCAACCATACTTAATAACGGAAAACCATTCGATAGAACAGCTTACTGAGATTCACCGTCTCCTGTGATTGAAAGCACAGCACAAACCTTTTCCCTTCCCGTCATGGGTTTGGTTTATGTGGCTGAACGTTACTTCAGACCCGTAACAGAGACACATATTCGCGACTTCATGACCTGACCACAGGTCTTCATAACAGCTAATCTCCGTGTGCAGGTCGGTCTGCTTTATTTACCTCTGCACAGCCTCCATCTTGTCCTCACACCTACACAGACAACAGCACAAACACGCGGACGCTCGCACACCTGTCAGTCCACAGAGCCGAATGTTATGTAACAGGCTGATTTACAGACACGCGCACTCACACACGTAGACATTTGCATAAACATCCAACCTGCAAACTTGTGTGTTTGTCCTCAGTTGATCATGTCGTTACGTGTCGTCACTGAACCTCAGTTTGCATATTAGTATCCCGCTTCAGGACGCTGTGTTTTTCTGTCAGTGTGTTTTTTTTTTTTCTTCCTGCATGCTCAAAAGGAGCATGTGTGTTCATGTTGTAAGAAAGAAGCCTGAACTTTTGCCTGAAATTTAGTTCGGTTGCTTTAGATGATTGGGAGCTTATTTATACTGTGGCTGTTCCAGCCAAGAACTTAACAGAGAACATGTCATTATAAAGATGTTGGGAGATAAATTTGATATCATATTTCACATAATGATGATGTTCATCGTAATTTTAAAGCGAGTCTTTTCACCAAACATGATGATATGTCTGTATTAGTTGTACGGTGCTATGTAGTAAAGCTTTTAATGGGAAGCAACAGATTTTAGGTTGAAATATCGTTAACGTAGAAACTGTATTATAAGTAATTGGAGGAAGATGCTTTCAACAAAAGACTAATTGTTCGTAGTTATTGAAGAAAATGTCCTAATGGAAAACTTGGCTAATAAGAACAGCACAGCTGTTTTCGGAACAGAGCTGCGAAATCCAATGAGACTGAAACGGTGACGGAAAAATCTGGATGAATTAACAGGTCTTTTGTGTGTTGAGGTTAATGATTTAAAAATGAATAAATAAATAGGAAGTGTGCATCATAAATCATTCATTTAATACTGAGCGAACTATCAGGACTTTACAAGAAGTACCTGTATCATATTCTCTTACAATAATGTGTTATCTGATAACTTAATAAATTATGAGTCTATTAATTAAAATCTGTTGATTCACTACACATGTAGGCACTTGGATGTATGATTTCTAAATCCATATCTAAGCAGGTATAAAGTATCAGAAGATCTTGTCATTGTTAATGTGTTTAGTTTTGTTCTCCAGCTCTTGTACTCCCTCAGAATACTGTTTTTTTAATTCAATAATTATTAAAAATGTACAAATATGAAACCAAGCAAAGCCATATTGCACATCTCACTTGCAAAACACAGTGTCGAATGCCAATTTTTCTTTCCCCTCTGTCTCACTTTCACCAAGCCTTCTGGATGAGTGTCCATCATTTGTCAACTAGTGTTGGACCCCTGCTGTTTGTGTTCAGTATGCTTGTTGACTAATGGCAGATGGTCCTCTGGCCTGCTAGCTACTGTAGTGAGGACGGATTTCGCTCCTGCTGACTGATTTACAGACTGGTTAAACTCACCTCTGCCGTCTGGGGAACTGAAATAATGTGTAATGTTGTCATAAATTAAGTTTCCTTTTGCTTTGTTCATTTTCTTCTAAATGCAGCTCAAACAGGATCTGTAATACTGAACTCTTTGCTTTTATTTTCCTCACTCCCCTCTCAACTAACCTGACCTTGTTCTTCTTCTGTCTGCATGCAGTGTGTCCTATTCAGTGCAAACATCGAGCCTGCACCAAGGATGACCAGTGCTGCCACGACCAGTGCCTGGGCGGTTGTCTAAAGCCCAACTCGGCCACCCACTGTGTGGCCTGCCGTGGCCTCCATCATGATGGCAACTGTGTGGAGCGCTGCCCTGAAAACCACTTCATCTACAAAGGCTGGCGCTGTGTCTCCGTCTCCTTCTGCCAGGATCTTCACAACAAATGCAAGAGAGAGAAGGAGCACAGCAAGGGCAATGACTGCCACGAGTACGTCATCCACAATGGTGCCTGCATCCCCGAGTGTCCCTCTGGCTACACGACCGTCAACTCCTCCTCGTAAGTGCACACTCGAGTCTATCTGATGGGCACTTGATCTGATGGAACGATGTTTTATCAGGGGAACTGCCTAAATATTCCTCTCTAATTTAACTACAGATTACATAGTAGTCATTTGACTGATGTATTTTACTCACTTGCTACCTGCAAAATAGGGAACGCAAATGGTTTCTGTCTGAAGTCGGAGTCAGTGAGAAGATTAGACAGAAATGTTGCACAGCAAATATGTTTGGATTTGTTTTTGGGGCACGTATTTCTGATTATTTTTCAGCGTGAGTGAACAGTAGTAGACTCCAGCACAGTCAGCACTGACACATTTTGTTGAGAATAGATAATAAATAAGAATTTTAGAGAACATATTAATAAGTAAATAAATCTGTCATTTAAAAAATATCTATATCATTGAAAAACACTGAAATTCTGCACAGAATACTGCCTTATTTCTGTGACTTTATTTTTTGTAGCTCACAATGACAGTACAGGCCTTGAAGGTCCCACTGCTGAGCTCAGTGATCTGTATATGTGTGTGTAAGACAGAGATTGCAGACAGCTAGGTCAAAGTGGTGCAGCACAGTAGGATCGCTGGCACATCTGTGTTTCTGATTTTGACTCACTATTTTTTAGTCGCTCGCTTGCTGCACAAAATTGATGGTTGTTTACCAACTACTGGCGTGCGCATCGTAGTGTGCAAGCTGTAGGCAAATGCACAAGTGTGTTTCCTTTCTCTCCACGTCTGCAGATGCAGCCTGTTTGAGCAGACGTCTCCAACTGAGAAAGATGTTGTACTTGTGCTATCCTGCCGGTGACCTTCACTGACTTCCTCTTTGACAACTTCATCAACCTCACAGACCTGTTGATTAGTGTGGGCGTGCCTGCAAGCACAAAGCCTCTAGGCAGTCCTCATCATTCAGCTCAGGCAGTGGTTGAAATCACAACCTCAGGACTTGTCTTTTGTTATAGTTGCTCTATTAACTAGTGGTTAAACACCACAGGAGACATTCAGTGCAGACTTTCAGTTCTCTGTGGCCTCGCCTCCACGTGGCCGGTCTGCACAGAGACTGAGCTGCAGCATCCTGTCGCTGACAACAGTGATGACAAGGGAAAGTGGGTGTGCTACTGCTGCTGTGTTTGTGTCATCATGTGTATTTACCATTGATTCACCCCCATTAGAACAACACGCAGCTTCACTTTCATGGAGTTGCACACTGTACATTCACACCTGAGAGGTCTCTGGCAGGACTCTCTGAACAGAACAAGCTCTACTGGAGCAGATGAGTCAAGTGCCTTGCTAAAGTGAAAACCCAATGATTAGCAACAGGGGAAGGAGTGCTGCTGATTTCTTGTACTGCACAGTAGCTTAAGTAGAGGCGTTATTGTCTCATGAAAAGCTCCACAGTGTGAGTCCTGAATAATACTTGAACAACCACTTAGCGTGCAGATGTGATCACCTCTTAACAGGGTTTTGAAACTGAGCTACTTTTGACCTGTGGTGAACCCAGTTGTACTCAAGTCTCCACCTTTTCACTTTGACTCTCTTTCTGTTCCCCTTATTGCTGGTCTCTGCTCTTTGGCATGCCCCCTCCGTCACTGGCTTTAAATGAATCCTGTGGAAATGAAACTGACTGAGGGCCTGCAGCGTTAGGAGTGTCATAATGCAGCGGAGGACAGCAGAAAGTGCAGATGTGGCATTGGAGAGGGAAAAGGTTAAGACAGATCAGGGAAGTTATGACCAGATAAAGAAACAGTGCTTATACCCTTTTCATTTGCAGGACACAGACACACTTATTCAGCTTCCTTCTGTGTGTATATGTTTTAGGATTTGAGCCATTTCATCATGTGGGTGGTTTGTTTTGTTGCTGTTGAAACTTTTCATTAATCTCTTTTACAACATGGCCACAACAATACCCGTCTCTGTTTTACAGTCGTCGTGTGTTTATAGTAGACGGTGCTAAGAAAACTAGCACATCAGCTGCCACCCGCCTCTGTTATTACAAAAGAAATGTCACATTGTTCTGTTTTTGTCCCGGCAGCTTACTCAACTGTTGCTAAATAAAGACATTCTCACCTCATAAACCAGCCAGCCAGAAATAACAAAAAAGGGAGCATGTGTAGTAAACAGTACGGAGCCTATCATTATCTACTTGCTGTTTCTTCTCCTCAATTTAAAACCTTCAAAAATCACTATCCACAGCATGTGCAAGACGCAGAGATTACCATGTACGCTGGATTTCACCTCATCAAAGTTTGCACTTGCCACATTATGAGTGTGGGGATTTTACAGAGAGCTTTTCAGGAAATGGGTTAATATGGTTGACACACAAAACCATCACTATATACCTGTTATGAAAACATTGTGGAAACCAGGACATTTAACTCATTATGTGAGGGATTAGGGCCACTTTTAATTAATTCAGAACAAAACATTGTCGGTGTTTTGTTACGCATGGATTGCTGCTAAAAGCCTAATGGAAGCAGCGAGTCTATATTTTCATCTAACAATAAATGACATGGGTCATTTATAAAAGACTGCTCACACAATCACAGACTCATCACCCAGCTCACCACTGTTTTCAGCCACAGTAGCTCTCAGTGCATAGCTCTAAAACCCCTCTGTACCTGTGCTCTACCTGTGCATCACCAAACAGCACACAGATGCATTGTGGCGCGTTTAGCAGCTGAAGAGCCAGATATTTCTCTCAGGAGACCAAAGGTAGATCTAAAAATAGGCTGAGGTGGACACAAATATGGTGCCAGATGAATGTTCATGTTGCTCTGTGTCTACTTGATGTGTCAATAAGCAACAATTTGAAAACGTGTTCGCCATCTATTTGAAATGTGATAATTCATTACAGTTCACAGCTGCTGCTCTGAGTTGACACACCGTTAGTTACCGTAGGTTCTAGTAACCTAATTAGTTTTGTGTTTCTTTTTTAAGGCTCAACTGCACTCCCTGTGCTGGACTCTGTCCTAAGGTGTGTATGGGTCTGAAAACTGTGGACTCAGTTACTGCGGCCCAGGCTTTAAGAGGCTGCACAGTTCTCAATGGGAGCCTGGTCATCAATTTGCGTGGAGGCAGTAAGTACCAGTGATCTATTTGGTTGAATCAAATGTCCGTACATCACAGTCATACAATAACGAGAGCTTAAAATGAAGTTTAAAAGGCAGAAACATCTCCTACAAAACAAGTATGACTTGTATGTATGTGTTTGTGGAGTTTGAATTTGTTCATCAACATGTAAACACTGACATTGCAGCAGGATAAACAGTGGATGTGTTTCAGCTTTTGTTTGTAGATGAACATTGAAAAAGGGAATCCAAGCAAATGCTTTTATACCAAGCACTATGCATCTGCAGAAGTCACTGCAGGCGTGTCGTTTGGTTTTTTTTGCAGACAACATAGCAGCTGAACTGGAGGCCAGCCTGGGCCAGCTGGAGGAGATCACTGGCTACCTAACAGTGCGACGCTCCTACGCCCTTGTGTCCCTGTCGTTTTTCCGCAAACTCCGTGTTATTCGTGGAGAGGAACAGGAAATCGGGTGAGACTTTAACTTCTGAGCACATCTCATCTTTGCCATTTCAGAGCCTCCTCCTGTAATTATGAGTTTAAAAGCAGTAGGACTGACCTTTGCAAAATGACTTTTTGTGGTAGCAGTTTTTGGATAAAGTTTCCCAAATCATATATGAGGCTTCACTCAGATGAGGTGGAAAACGATTGTAGCACTGCTGGTTACATTTACGGTCAACATGGAATATGATGCAAATTATACTGTTTACTAACTATGCTGAAGTACTTTATTTACTTTACTTGAGATGCTTTCTTATAATACCTCCTGCCAAATTTCACATGTATCATGAAACACGTGCTCATACCCCTCTAGGAATTACTCGTTTTATGCCCTGGACAACCAGAACCTTCGGCAGCTGTGGGATTGGTCCAAACACAATCTCACCATCCTGCAAGGACGCATGTTTTTCCACTACAACTCCAAACTCTGCATGAGTGAGATCCGCAAGATGGAGGAGGTCTCAGGAACCAAACAGCGGCAGGTGAAGAACGACATCGCCTCCAAGAACAACGGAGACCAAGCCTCATGTAAGAACCCCGTCTCTGGGAACATGTCGTTTGTTTCAGGAGTTACTGTGGCAACAGGAAAAACAGAGTCCAGCCGGGTACAGATGCAAACATAGTCATAATTGTTGTTATGATGGTCATTTCCTGTCCTATGTTTGCAGAAGTCTTCCTGATGACCTTTTACTGACACAGTTTAGTAGGAACAGCCAACATAGCAAAGCACACACAACTGTTACACTTAGTAACACCATCATAGGATTTGTGCTGGTTTTGTCAACACGGTTCTGAGTCAAACAAAGTCGGTGTGCATCGTGTACACGTTAATGATTACGGTCACGCTCAGATAACCAGAACAGCGGGTTTCTGCGATAAGACCCGAGTTTGAGGGTAAACAGGGAGACTCGCGAAGGGCCGCTACAACGTGCAAGTATCAGATGAAAGCAGCCAAATAAGGTGCTCAGCCAGGCAGCCAGCCATGTGTTATGATGGTTAACTTGAGTCCAACTTTACCCAAACCACTGCTTTTGCAGAAGCTGCACATCGTAGTGGTTCTTGAAAGTTTCCCCATTTCTCCTCCAGCCCCCGTTTTACCACAAAGACATGGAAACTGAATCCATGACAGTTTTTCATTAACACATTTTACAAGATGCACACCAACTTAGCTTGAGTCCAAATTATGTTGTGAATGTGCTTGACTAAGAAACTAAACTCAGCACCGCTGATTGTTGTAAATGTGACCATTATTGTTGTAAATGTGTCATTTTAAACATCATATCTCTACTGTGAGAAGCCGGCAGCTGTAAGAACCTGTTGTGGCATCACAATATTGAAGTAAGTGTAAATAGACAAAGCCCTCGTAGAGGCTCATCTTCACAGCAGTGTACCGACATCTCTGACTAAAACCTGCTCCAGAAAGACCTGTTCGGAAAATAGATATACTAATTATATTCAGTCTGGGTACGGTTGAATTGTCTCATATCTTGCATCTGTGTCTCAGTATGTCTCTCACACACGAGTGAATCTGAGCAGATTCATTTACAACTTTCATTATGTGATGCACCTTAATCTTCAGAGGCGAAAAAGTGTTTTTTTTGAAGAAAAATATAATGTATGGAGCAGTTTTAATTTGTTATTTTGGCTACTGCATTTGGATAGGGATTCCACTGATTTGTTATGAATTGTGTAATACAAGGCCTCAGGCTCAGGACGTCGCAGCTACATGATATGCATCTGACTAGATTTAGGTTCTTGGGATGCATCGAGTCAGACGTGAGGAGTTTTCGTTGCTGCATGAGTGGGCTCGTTTCCTTTATTAAGTACCTTGAAAAAAATGATGAAGAGAAAGAACATTAGCTCAGTTCCTCACATTTCCTGCCGTCGGCAAATTGTGAAGTAGTACATCTAACATGCACCTTCACTCTTGGCCTTAGGAACAGCATGTGTGACAAAGCAATCTTGACTCAAAGCTAAAGTCTAGGTACATTTCAAAATATATTCTACCGTCAACGTCAGACCAAAGCACATTAAATCTCTTTTCAATTTAGAAGATACCCAACTGTCTCCTGACTATTTATTATGAACTGAAAATGATGCTGCTGGAGTAGGGCTGCTGCTTCAGGACGATGGGCTGTTCTTGTTTTAAATCATAAATATAAAAAGTTCCTTATAAATATCTCTCTTTGGCAACAATTTACAAACTCACACATTCACCTGTTTCACCAGAACTAGAACTTTACCTACCATTTTATTGCTTTTAGTTGAACTATGTCTTTTGTTCTTTTCAGGTGAGAACCATGTGTTGAGGTTTACACAGATCCGAACAATGAGTGATAAAATAATGGTCAAATGGGAACCCTTCTGGCCTCCAGACTTCAGAGACCTGCTGGGCTTCATGGTGCTCTACAAAGAAGCGTACGTTTCAGTCATCTTCATATCGTTTTCAGCTTCTTATGTTCTTTATGAATAGGAGAATGCTGAATAGAAACATATTCATCATTTAGACCTGGTGAATAGTGATCATTTCTGCCTCACTTGCTCATTTTAAAACACTTGCAGAGATGTGACAATATCTCAACATCTTAGAAAATGTGTCATCTAACAGATCAGATGTCGGAAGCTGTTTTTTTTTACTGAAAGAACCGCGGCACATCTTCGGTGATAATTTTGTTTTCGCTGAGGTTTCTTTGAACCTCGCATGCTGCTCAACTTTTCAGATTAGCTTGTGTCCAGGCAGCTGACAATGGCTGTCCTCTCTTACATTAGTGGTATGTTTTTAGAAAGCCTGTAATATATTGTCTTTTAACTATCTTCACTTACTGCACAAATAAATTAAATGACAAATTGCTGGAAAACAACTGATGAAGTTTAGGCCTACACATATCATGTTTTTCATTCATATACTCTTTTTGCTTTTTCTCCACGTTAGACCTTTTCAGAACGTAACCGAGTTTGACGGGCAGGATGCCTGCGGCTCCAACAGCTGGGTAATTGCTGATGTGGACCCACCACGTCGTGCAACAGAAGGAGACAAAGAGCAGTTTGAACCGGGTCACCTCATTATGCCGCTGAAGCCCTGGACACAGTACGCTATAATGGTGAAAACCCAGCTCTCAGCCTCTGACGAGCACCAGGTCCACGGAGCCAAGAGTGAGATTATCTACGTTCGCACCAATGCAACCAGTAAGACTGATTCAGATTTGTGCTCATCTTATGTCCATATTGTTCCTGATCCTCTGCAAGCACAAACTATCTAGCTAATCACACAAGCTCTACTCTGATCAACATGAGATTCATTCATGTCACTTTTCCAGTAACATTTCTCACTAAAAGTGGGAATATGCCTGTAAAGCTGAAGCCTGACATGTTCCTAAACCAGCTTTTATAGAATCATCTCAAATCCATTCATTTCCTGCAGTGTTACTATCATTGACTGGTGGATTCAGTGTTGTGTGTGTCAGTCTGGCTGCTGCAAAAAAGTTCTTGGCACAAGAACAAGGAAGAGGAAGACAGATGGCACGATTCGCCTGGGGTGCGACGACCTACCAAGCGCTACCTTGTGCACAGTTTCTGAATGAGTTGGTCACACAGTGATAGTGATCATAAATCTTTTCCCTAATTGCACTCTGCCACCCACAGCGTGTGTCATGTGCAGTCTGGTTTTATTATAGTCATGATGACTAGTCGAACTGGCTTCCTTTTATACATTTTTTCTCTTGTGCATCAAATGTGATCCCTTGTCCGCACGAAAACTGGCTTGCAGCAGAGACGCATTGTTCAGTCAGCCACACGTGTCAAGGGCGGGTTGTTTTCTGCCTGTCTTGCACCCACACTGGGCTGCCGGTCTCTGTCATGTCTAACCAACACACCTCATCAGAAGGGCAAAGCTGTCATTACAAATCAGCTGTTGCTGGTGAAACCAAGTCTGACAATGCAGTCGGACCAGTGTGTCATCCAGTCATAATCACATTGTGACAACCAAGCTATGTCTCCTTAGGGTCCAATCTGACATCTTCCTCTATTTTTAATTTTCTTGCTCACATACACTTCCCCTAACATTATTTGATGACACTTTTATCACCGTGTTCTTAGTGTTACGTCTTAGTGTTAGTCCAATGCAGGCCAGGGCACTTTTAAGATATGAGGAGTCTTTCATTTTGCCTCCCACTTGAAAATCTGACTCATATGTTGACTTAAAAAGCGGCTGATCGGCAATCAGATATGAGGTGATGCCAGTCAGTGTACGTGCCACAATTAGCTGGTAACCTCTTTTTTCTATTTTGGTGCAAATCAAAGAGGAGAAAACACATTTAGATGTGATGATTTAATATGATAGAAGAAAAAAATTGTCCAGAAACATCGATTACGAAGCTGCTAAAGATATTTTTAGATTGATTAACAACAACAAGCACTCGTGGTTGGTGCCAGAGTCTCAGGCCTGCCCTGCAAAACAAATCACACTATGACTCATGTTTATTATACCGCTTGCATTAGTGCTGTTAATCTGTGTTCACTGAGCAGGATCAAGTTGAAAACAAAAAAATACACACCGCGTCGCACTTTGTTTTGTCGCACAGAGTGATACTGAAAATATGCTCACACACCACATACCACATAAGATGCACATTATTTAAATTTTGTCACCACAAAGTGATTGGAGTGATAATCAGGTTTTACAGTAAACTAGAACCAGAACAAGATGTTAAACATTGTCACTAAAGCTACAGCTGGATTTTGAAAGCATATAATTGTTTATTTTTATTGATCTAAAATAAGAATAATACAAAAGAACGGTCGGTTCTCTCTGACAATTTAAACTTTAAAACAAAGCAGGTAAAAAAGAAATCAGCGTGGCCAAGTCGATGCTGTGATGAGAATATTTATAGCCATATAAAATACAACTCATGCCAAAATTACTGAAAAGTAGAACTGAAACTAAAAATCTAAACCACAGCTGTAAACAACAAAACTAAAACTACCAAGGCAGCGCTGAAATTCATGAGTAGGCTAACACTGAAATACAGAAAAACACCAGGGAAGAGTCTAAAGCTAAGACAGCCATAGTGCAGCAGACAAGAAGTATCTGTAGTTCTTCTTAATGTGTAATTAAAAAAGCACTAATTGCAATAAACAAAGCAAGACTCTCTCCGGGGGGAGTACAGGAAATGGTACAAAAAGGAGAAAAATTTGTTTATCTGGTCTTCATGAACTTGTCAAACGCAGACATGTGAATGTAAATCAGTAGCAGTGACAGTGTTCCCAAGCTGCACAACTGAGGGGAATACCCAGAGCAGACAGATGTTGGTCACAGAGCAACACCCTTCCAGTAAATAAGTTTCATTAGTTCTAATATGACATGAAATGTAAATCAGATTGAAAAAGCACTTCTCCTTCACTATAGTAAATAAACCCCAGTGATTCATCTATAGAGTTATGTTAATTGTGATGACAGTTTGAGCATTATCACAATGGAAAAAGACATTGTTTTGAAGTCAGTGATTGATTGGAACAAACACAGTGTGGTTCCTTTGTTCTTTGTTTCTATTCCTTTATCACTCCCACAATGTATCCAGTTATGTTTTACACCGTTAAAACCGCTTCTACCTTCCTGCTTATTAAACTACTTCCTCTATATTTTTCATGTCTGTGCAGAACCCTCCGTCCCGCTGGACCCCATTTCCTCGTCCAACTCTTCGTCCCAGATCATTCTCAAGTGGAAACCTCCAAATGACCCCAACGGCAACATCACTCACTACCTGGTCTTCTGCCAGCGCCAGCCTGAAGCCAGCGAGCTCTACAAGTTTGACTACTGCCAGAAGGGTGAGCCACATTGTTTGTGGTTGTGTTGAGTTTTTTTTTTTTGTTTTTGTGTGTTTTACTTCTGTTTTAGTGGTTTTGTGTCTTTTCCAGCTCCAGTAGTAGAAGAACTTTTCTCAAGCAGACACTCTCCTTTTAGTAATTCATTCAATCAGCACTTGATTTTGATTTTCTAAATAAATAATGATATAAAGAATCTCTACCAACCAAAACCTGATTGCCTTATATATTTTTAGCTTACTTCATGAACATAAAGCTGAATCAAAGCAGGTGTAACTCTTCACTGCCCCGGTGTTAAAGTGATCCACGATAAATGTTTTTTTTTTTATATTTTCTATGGAGTCCCTGCAAGACGTGTTTTTGATTGACAAGCATTTTAAACAAAGTGATCCTGTGTGGGCATGAAAATGAAGCACAGTGAAGATGCAGGAAACTTTTCTGTTACAGTGAATCTGTGTGAAAGCTGAGAAGATCCGGATCCTGCCGTCACTACTCTTACATGTTAGCACACAACCTTGCTCAAACTTTCCACTTTTAAACTCCCATCATTCACATACGTCCAAAGAGATGAGAGTCTCGAGGGAGGTCATGTCACTGCTAATTTATCTCCACTAGAGAGAATGAGGACCTGAGATGAAAATAACAGACGTGCCCCTCAGGCGTGTGTGTTTGAGTATATTTGTGTGATGTGTCTGTGTTTATTGCACCTGTCATTCCTTTTCTCTCTGTTTTTTTTTTTTTTTACCTCTGGCTGCCATGTCTGCTTCCGTTTCACCAGGGATGAAGTTGCCGTCACGGGTGCCCACTCAGGTGGACAGTGATGAGGAGCAGAAGTGGAACCAGACAGAGGAGCAAGGCCAGGGAACGCGGTGTTGTGCCTGCCCCAAAACTGAAAAGGAGCTGAAGAAGGAGAAGGAGGATTCAGAGTATCGCAAAACCTTCGAGAATTACCTCCACAACGAAGTCTTTGAGATCAAGTAAGACAGCTGGCAGAATTGTCTTTTTTAAAATTCAGCATATAGAAAACGGCAGCGTTTGCTTTATGATTCATGGATGTCATTCTCAAGAGGCAGGTTTGAGTGGAGCTGGATTCAATCAGGAAAGCTTTTAGGTTTTCTTCTTTGTCATCATGCTGTCAACTTCAATGCAGTTCATTGCTAACAGGTTAGCTTCCCATGCAACATATTTCACTTCAGCCTCCAATAGTTCTTCGTCTGACCCCTTTTGGTAGGAACTAATCACTTCATACCGAGAACACTTCACAAGAACTGCCGTATTGGAGGTGTTCTGATCCAGTTGCCTTCACAGTGTGGTCAAAGATCCTTGCCCAGTTTTTCTGCTACCATACACATCAACTTTAAGAACTGGTTGTGCACTTAGCCTAAGACATCCCACACCCGATGACAGATGCTTCTGATAATTGTTGTTTCAGTTTGCTGATTGATGTATAACTGCACAGAGAGAGAACAAGGAAGTCAGATAAGACTATTTTAAATCCCCATTCACACATACTGCACAGTGTGATACTACATCCCAGCGTCAGATTTAGATACTGTAATGTATTTTCCTTGAAATTAATTTGAAATGATTCATTTTACTTTTTCCATTTATCCTCCACGTGTCTTTAAGGTCTTTTTAGAACAATGTAAAGCAATTTAAACGTATCTTGTCTTGTTTAGACGCTCAAGACAGCGACGCTCTGTGATGGGCATCGCCAATCGAACGCACCCCTTCCACACCACCGCCCCAAGCCCACCAATGGCCACGCGCGTTCCCAATGATGAGGACGAGGAAACATTTGAAAGCACCAAGACTGTGGTCACTGTCCATGCCAAAGAGTCCACTGTAATCTCCAACCTGCGCCATTTCACAAGCTACCAGATTGAGATCCATGCGTGCAACCATCCGACTGATGCAGCCCGCTGCAGCATGGCAGCATATGTGAGCGCCCGCACGATGCCTGAAGGTGAGGAGGCACTGATTGTTATTCTTTCTTTCTCTCTTCATAATTCTTCCAAGTTTCATTTTGACCTGCTACTTTTTTGGTTGAAGTTCACAATTTAGCGACTAAAACCAAAGTATTTTGTTCAGAATTTGATGGAGGGAAACATTGGATATGAATTTGCCAAGTGGCCTGAACATGACTGAAAACTAACACTAACACTAACATCTGCTTGTGTTAATTGGCAACTGCTTTGCAAAAACATATCACCTTCTTAGAGTAATAATATAAAAGATGTCAGCACTTGAACAATAAAGTTATCCCGAACTCTGCTTTCAGTCTATCCTGTCAATTTACACCAGAAGAAATATTATTAATGAATTATTGTTCTCTGCAGACAAAGCAGATGACATCGGGGGTCCTATTAATTATGACGTGACAGAAAATACTGTGCACATAACATGGCTGGAACCCCCAGCCCCTAATGGCATGATCATCCTGTACGAGGTCAACTACAAGAAACTCGGGGACACTGAGGTGAAGAAACACACCGCACACATGCGCACACACATCCGTCACGCCTTTGTTGCTCTAGTGTATGTAGTGGTTTGAGTCTTTTGGGTCATCGAGTGCAGTCAGAGTTCACCACATTCCTGCTCATATTTATATATATACAGTATATATATGTATATAAATAGCATATTTATAGCCTTTTTTTTTTTAACACAATAGCCGGGACAGTAATGAAAAACAATTTAAGTGAAATTAAATGTATCCATCTTAAAACAAGCCATGCAGCACAGGCAGATAAGACGAGCAATACTCATTACTTTACTCGCATTTTCAAATTTAGTCTTCTGCTCTCAGTAATGCCATTTGTTTGATAAACTTAATGGAAGAGGTCATTATGATGTTGCACTGTGTTTTAGTATCCATGGAGACAAGTCTGCAAAATATTAGGTTGATGCTGCAGACTGCTATTTGCTGAAAAACAAAATAGCTCAGATATTTCCAAAGTGGAAAGATATTAGTTGGTGTGATTAGGTACAGCGAGTTAAAACTAATTCAGCAGTCCTGCACTAAATCCTCCTTTACGTTTAAAGTTATGTTGTTGTTTGTTGTTTTTTTTTGTTGTTGTTGTTGTTGTTGTTGATGCAACTAAACATTATCGTTTGGAAGATATGGTTGGTGGTATGTGATGCTGTTGAATTGTATTGGATAATACAGAGTTTCTGTTAGTTTGTCCAGCCCGTGTGTGTGTGTGTGTGTGTGTGTGTGTGTGTGTGTGTGTGTGGTAATGATAACACCTTTGTGTACAATACACTATAGTTCAACAGCAGCACAAGTTACTTAAATCTTCCATAAAACAGTTAAAGAAGAAGTACATATATAGTATATTTAGTACTTAATAAACTCCTGAGTGTAGAAAACAGTTGAGAGAAGTAACAGAAGCATTAGTCAAAACATTATTTTAAACTTTTACATTTCCTCTTTGTTGCCTTCTGTCTAAACCTTCGCGTTTTTCCTCTGCAGGAGTTACACTACTGTGTGTCAAGGAACATGTACAAAGAGACCCGTGGCTGCAAGCTGAAAGTGATGCATCCTGGGAACTACACAGTGAGAATCCGGGCCACGTCGCTGGCTGGGAACGGATCCTGGACCGAGCCCACATTCTTCTATGTCCAGGATCCAAGTAAGTGTCCATCTGCCATGAAGGCAAACAAAACTAACTTGAGAGAAACTAGATACTTACATTCTTCTGTAAACTCAACTTCCAGCTGACAGCTGCTATTTCTTTTTAACTGCATAATATTTGATCTTATCTATAACATAATTAGCTCCTTTCAAAAATCTTTTAATCCAGCCAAGAAATAAACAGAAATGTATGAAAAAGTAGGATATTGACATGCAAACGTGGACACCTTTTATGACCACTTTCAGATGCTACTGATTGTGCTTGAAGCAGATTATGTTCACAGGGCAGCATATTGATCCTAGCTGCAGTTGAACATGTGGGTTTCATACTAAGAGCTTGTTTTTGTCCTTCACCTGCAATGTGACTCACTGTCTGGATGGATGTGTTCAACAGCTGATCCTCTCTACATTGTAAAGATCATCATCGGCCCGGTCATCTGTTTTGTCCTGCTGCTGCTTGTGGCCGCAACAGGATTCATCATGTTCAAGAAGAAGTAAAACAATTTTCACACACTTTTTTCTTATTGAATATTTTGTCTGTGCTGTTATTAAACGCTTTTTCTCTTTTTTATTTTAGTCAAACTCAAGGTCCAAGTGGTCCCATCTACGCCTCGTCAAACCCAGAGTATCTCAGTGCTAACGATGGTAGGTGAAGCGATTAAAGCAGTTTTTAAAATGTTTTACCTCAAAGTGGATTTATAGTTTTTACTTAAGGGATTATGGCTCATTACTCTAGAATGTAACTACACTTGGTCAGCTTTGGCTACTCGTGTTTCCACTCCTGGTAATTATCTGCTCGTTTTTCAGTAACACACATGAAACAAAGCCATGTCAAGTGTAAACACCACAATCACCACACTTTCTGTCATGGTGAAAGATAGATCATAAACACGGTGTCTCGCGGCAGTAGCCTCCAGCACGGAAATGAGACAAAACAAACCTTTCCTCTGTTGATTAATATCACAAGTGAATTAAAGTATGTAAACACAGTTAGTGCAGGGAATATATTACACATAATACACACAGATCATATTGTAGCATTTGTGCCATAACTGTCACCAAACCCCTTATTTGAAGTATAAATCAGACTTTAAAATCTTTCCTGAATAGCAACAGTTTGCTTCTTAATACTGTATTTTACATGAATGTTTGACATTTACTGTGCAGAATGGTTTATGTGCAGAGTTTAACACTTGAAATCTGTTTTCAATTTCACCTGCTATAAAAGGAAAAGTTTCTTTGTGCTCAACTTATGTCTGAGTTTAACACATGCACTTGCTGCGGTCTGGTATTCAGTTCACAGAAGCGTGACCTGGAAACGTCATAGCTGTGGTGCAGAAGCACTGGCATTAAGCTTTTAAGTGAAGCAGGAGACATCTTGTGTCCAGAAGTTAAACTAAAATAAAAAATATGTGCATATCCACTTGTTCTGGATTTTAGTGAGGGTAGTCACAACCCGTTTTGGGAAGGTGCTAGTGGATAGGGAACAAATCTGACTGCTGACCATCTGCATTATCTGATTATCCAGTTTCTTAATCTGTGGTACATTCCTGGAAATGTTTTTGCAGTGTACGAGGAGGACGAATGGGAGGTGCCCAGAGAGAAAATCATCATTTTGAGAGAACTGGGTCAGGGGTCTTTCGGTATGGTCTACGAAGGCATCGCCAAGGACATCATCAAGGGTGAGGGCGAAACGCGTGTAGCAGTGAAGACGGTGAACGAGTCAGCCAGCCTGAGGGAGAGGATCGAGTTTCTGAACGAGGCCTCGGTCATGAAGGCCTTTAGCTGCCATCATGTGGTAAGCAGAGATGACACCTTTAGAGTGAAAGGAATGTTGTAAATAAACGCATGACACTATGCTGCTGGTATTGAGTTCTCAGGGTGTAGAAGTGCTGCAAGGGTGTTTAAATAAGTTGATCCCTCGAGTATGTTGTAGCTGTTGGTTAATAATTGGACACAGTTCTTGATGCACAACAGAAATGAAGACGTGTCCCTTCTCATGGTTACATCATTAGATCAAATCAGACTTTTTTTTTTTTTAAACTGTCTTTGTTTTCCAGGTGCGTCTGCTGGGTGTTGTCTCTAAGGGCCAGCCCACGCTGGTGGTAATGGAGCTGATGACCCATGGAGACCTGAAGAGCTTCCTGCGCTCTCTGCGGCCTGACGCAGAGGTAAAGAGATTACAGCAGTGAATCACACACGGAGTACCATGCACCGTGTCTGTATTGTTCTTCTCTGTTTGTTTATGCTGGATTGAACTAGTAGTTTGTTGGGTTTGCAGCAGTTCACACACAGACGTATTGCATGCATATGGTTGTGTATTAGTTCTATACCCTATCTATAGTTTCTTCTTTTCACTTCTGCATTTTATTTGCTGAAATGGTCAAGTTGTCGCTTGCTGTTGTTGCAGTTTGCACATATCTGATCGTTCCTTTTTACATATGTATAAGCAACTATTTCTGTACATTAAAGGGCATAAAGAGCAGGGCTACTGAACTATCAGAAATAGTAGAAGTAATATAAATACTTTGGTGCTTTTCTGTTATCATTTACTTAGAGAACACACAGTGGTTCTTCTGTCTAAGCTGTCACCACCAACACAGAAATACAGAACAGTAACTGACATATCTCAGATCTGCTGTTTTCTCCTGTGGAATCTGTATTTCTTCACATCTACACGATGAGTTATTAGATGATTGATGGTGTGGTTCAGTGTGGATATATTAGTATAACTGACAGTACCATACTTTTTAAAATTCAATTTTAAGTTTGGAAATATACAGAATATATATACAAACATATTGAATTCAAATAGGACGAGGACTGAGCTGTTCTCTATGCAGAGATAACTGAGAACTGAAAATGAAAACGGCCTCAAGCAGGCTTGTTTGCTGCTGTACAGCAGTCGACTAAGTGTGATAATCAACTTTGGTAGTATAAACTTGACAAATATGTTTTTAACCTTTGATCCAAATCAGCACTGAGTCATCAGTTGTTGACATGAAAACTGTGTGAATCTCAGTGTTAGCAGATCATAAATTGAAAATCTGTCTTGTATCCCTCAGAACAACCCAGGCCGTCCACCACCCACCTTGAAGGAGATGATCCAAATGGCTGCTGAGATCGCAGATGGCATGGCTTACCTTAACGCCAAGAAATTTGTCCACAGAGACCTGGCAGCCAGGAACTGCATGGTAGCACAAGATCTTACAGTCAAGATAGGAGGTATGTTTTTATTAAGCACAGAAAAGATGAGATGTGGCAATTCATAAGGGACTAAACAGCTACGCATTGTCCCATACAATCAACGCAGCATCTTACAGAAAGCTAACTTGCAGCCTTTCTCTGATTCCGCTTTGTGTTGATGTATTGTGAAGCAAAGGCTTTTTGCAGACTTTCGTGGATTAGAATGGATTTAATCTAATAATTTATTCTACAAATTTGAATTTCTCAGTTGAAAATTTGTTAAATACGGTGTATAGTTTCCCTTATGTTATAAAACTGCTTAGACAATCAACACAAATAACTGTCTCAGATTGTACCTTCCAAAACACTTTTAAGACCCGATTAGGTGTGTTACACGGACTACTGTATTAATAAATGTAGATTCTTGGTAAGCAAAACAAAAAGGCCACATAAGTCTGAGGAAGTTAGGTTAGAAGGGTGTTGTGTAACTGGACATGTGGCATCAGCTACTGTCACCTGCTCATCGTCCGACCACCCTGACCACTGTTCAGCACACTGAACCTGCTGATCCTAATAGTGACCTTATGAATTCATGGATTACATTTCACTGCAATAAGACTATATAACGTGATTTTCTTGATTTTCTTTCCAGACTTTGGTATGACGAGAGACATCTATGAGACCGACTACTACAGGAAAGGAGGGAAGGGCCTGCTGCCCGTCAGGTGGATGGCACCTGAGTCTCTTAAGGACGGAGTCTTCACTGCACATTCTGACTGCTGGTCAGACCCTTAATTTACGTTGTCATATTTTGTGTTTTGGTGATAATTTGGTCACAACAAACTAATCTTCCAAAAGCAACAGTAAATAGTAAACACATTACATATATTAAAATATAACAACATGTGCTTACACTGTGTGATGCTTTTCATCGAATGTTGTTTACCAGCGCTGCAGCCGCTGCCTCTGCCCTCAGTCTGTTGACTATGTCAAGTGTTCACATACAGATTTATTCTGTCAGGTGTCTAATTGGCCTGTCCTCATTCTCCCTGTGTTGCTGTTGTTGTCTCTTCTCTTTCTGTTTGCCAGGTCATTTGGGGTTGTGCTGTGGGAGATCAGCACGTTGGCTGAGCAGCCGTACCAGGGCCTGTCCAACGAGCAGGTCCTCAAGTTTGTCATGGATGGAGGCTACCTGGACCGACCGGACAACTGCGCTGACAGACTGTATGTACAAGCTCAGGACTGTGTAGATACAAAACGATTAAAAACAGCAGCTGTACTGTGAAATCCAAATGATTTATATGGCTCTAAATCATTTCTATGAGCTGTAATAATGCTATATGACATGAGATTTAATTATGGAACAGAAAATTTAATCCGCTATATTAATGATCTATCATTATATAAGTGAACATTCACACTTTTTTTCCCCTTTCTTTTCACACTGGATTTTCTGCTTATCTGTATTTCTATTTTATATCATATCAAGTGAACACAAGACATTTAACTAAGCTTTTCTAATGGGAAAAAATAATGGAAACATATGAAAATAGTTTTAGGTAAATAAAGTAAGAGATACAGTCAAGACCACAACCAACCCACCTTTAAAAACACTTAAAGTAGAAGGTGTAAAATGTAGTTTCAGCAATTAAAATATATTATTTGTATTATTTATCTTTCAGACATAACCTGATGCAGATGTGTTGGCAGTACAACCCCAAGATGCGTCCCACCTTCCAGGAGATCATCGAGATGCTGCGTGAGGACCTGCACCCTTCCTTCCAGGAGTTCTCCTTCTTCTACAGTGAGGAGAACAAGCCCCCCGAGAGCGAAGACTTTGACCTGGACATGGAAAACATGGAGAGCATCCCGCTGGACCCATCGTCTTACTCCCAGAGGGAGCAGTGTTTGGACAGGGACGAGGCCGCCTCCATGGGCCTGAGGGGCAGTTATGAGGAGCACCACATCCCGTTCACACACATGAACGGAGGAAAGACCAACGGACGAATACTGGCCCTACCACGGTCGAGCCCCTCCTAACAAACTGTACAAATTCTGCACAAAAACATTGACGCTATAGATTTAAATATATTTTTGTTTTTTGTTGTCATTTTATATAGATCACACTTTTATCACACTCTCTACAGAAGCCCCTCAGTGCATATCTCAGGACCTTATTTTTCTCCTCAGATGCCACAAACACACACTACAGTAAGTCCACACACCGATGGCAGAAGACACTTTTTGTATTTAAGGATGAGTCTCCCACATCCCTCCTGTTAATGATTGTAGTTTATATACTGTATATACATTGCCAAGTTTGTGCTGGACTGAGTGTATTATGGATTCAACTGTGAAACAAACTCTTGACAAACAAGAAGGCTGCTAAACCCCCTGTTCCTCCCTAAGTCCAGACTGACTTTCCCCTCCTAACTAACTCAACAAAAGAATTCACCCCCAGGTTGCAATGTTTTGGAAAAAGTGCCCTTCTGTTTTGTCTGTGGCCTACATCAGTTGTCATGGAACTGCATCTGAATTGTACGGGAGTGGATGACAAACTGAAAATGAAAGGCTTTGGGAACTTTGTGTTGGATGGTCGAAGGCGGTCCATCCTCGAACAAACTCTGATTCACTGGAGAAGCTGGTTGAAGTGGCTTACCTCCTCACACTCTGCAGTATTCCAATATGGCTCACAGGATAAACACAGGACTTTTTCTGGGTTATGTTTTGTTTTTTTTAATTTATTTACCTGTTGGTTGTTTTTTTTTTTCTTTTGAGTTTTCACATTTACAGCTGAAGGATATTTGAACTGTTTTCACATTGGCGAACGAGTTCCTCAGATTGACCAATAGCTGCTTCTTTGGCATATTTTAGTGGGTATAGAAGATAAAATATATAAATATATTATTGATGTTTTTGTACATAGCTGATATGTTGTCATTCTTGAGGTATTTCTGGTCATAGAAAATGTTTTTACATGTTAGTCTATTATGTTTATTTTTTTCTAATCCAGAAAAATCATACTAATTAGCTTTTCTGGACTCATGATCAACCAACAGCACTTGGTCTTTTTGCTATGCTATGCCCGGGAGAAGAAGTGTTGGCGTCTTCGCTTAAGATGTCTGCCCATCATATCAAGATCAAATAAATAGTGCTGTAAATAATGCAGCAAGGTGCATTCACGAAGAGGCTCTGGCACTGCGTATTATTTTCCATTTTCTCAACACGTTTGTCTAGAGAGCAACTTGTTTCTTCAGTGATTTATAAACACACAGAGAGACATTTCTGATTTTCTCAGTTCTTCTCAACTCAAATAATAAAATGCACATTTAAGAATTCTATTCATAATTAATTAACCTATCTGTTGGGCTCTAATCAGAATCTTTTATGAAGTGATTACATTTTGGATCAAACTCAAGCGTATCAGGTTCAACTCTTTTCCTGAAGTTGAATTCTCAGAGATGTGCTGTAGTGCAATGACGCCACCCGCTGGACAATATGCGTCTTTCTGTAAATCCTGAAATCATAAAAGGGATAATGAGTTTGTGCAATAGTAAGGTCACTAGTTAACTTAGTAGGTATTAATTTAAAAAAATAATATTTGAATACAATCTGTCCCTACAGACTGTGAAAAGATCCCTATCTAATGTTATTCCCTGTGTAAGTGACAAGGAACAAAGTTTTTACCCACTTAATTTGTAATAAGTGTCATACCAGCTTTACTACACAGAATACAGTTTAAATCTCGCCTCATGAAAATAAAATTGACATATGAGGGTATTTACTGTTTTCTAACATTGTATTGATCAAACAATTAATTGATAATGGAAAATCATTGTTAGCTGCAGTAATAATCAATTATTATAGTATTGTTTTTTAATCAGCTGGATCTGAAATAGCAGCAGATGATGGAAAAATTAACTAAGAACCAGAATTTTGGTACTCTCTAATTCTTTTACACACTTTCTTATTGAGGACCGACAAACCGTGCTGCCAAAGTTCATAGGTTTGAGATGCTTTACGTCACTTGTTGCAGTCTGACGCACCACCTCAAACTGTCCAGATCACTAACTTTGACCTAGATTTACTGAAGAGGTTCATGTCTGGACAGCTACAGTACAGGCCTCTACCATTCACATCCAACCAAAACAAAGTGAATGAGGTACAAGTGAGTTTGTTTTGCATAAGATCGGTTCAGCAGCTGATCTGGAGCGTGTTTTCCCCAACAGATGGTGCCATCCAGCTGTTATTGGCTTGTAGATGTGAGATTAAAATTCATATTTAGGTAGTAAAACATTCTTACAAGATCCACTCTTTTCCTGGTCAAGACTTTATCTTCCAAAGCACAGACCACATCTGGTGTCAGTCAGCTGTTTTATAGCACCTGTTGCATTTTCCTTGCAATTCTTTTTATTACTAAATCCAACCTATTTTTATATATACAGATGAAGCTACCTAGTATTATATGAAGGTAGAAGTACCACTTTAAATCCAAATTTTACTTTAAATACAAATGTACTCCCCTGACAAATTTATTCTTAATTGAGTTAATACGACAGAACAAATTGTTGATAGGATGACTGTGTAATCCCACCTCAAAAATAAATAAGTTTCTGCAGAAATTAAAAATGTTCAGGCTAAGTTTAATTAATGTACAGATGCAAAGAGAGAATGATTTCAAAACCCTTAATTTTTATAAATTAATTAGCAACAAATTTAATTTATTCCGTTCAGACATGTCCTCTTTAGTTACAGTAGCAACTAAATTAACTAAATTATGTTGTGACAGGTGTTTTATTAGTCAATTATATGTTGTATTAGGAAAGTTAAAAACACATGTGAGTGTGTGGACTTACGTCAGTCTTGTACAATGCTCAGTGGAGGAGGGAGGGTTCGTCCAGGGGAGGGTTCGTCCAGGGGAGGGTTCGTCCAGAGGAGGGTTCGTCCAGGGGAGGGTTCGTCCAGGGGAGGGTTCGTCCAGAGGAGGGTTCGTCCAGGGGGAGGGTTCGTCCAGGGGAGGGTTCGTCCAGAGGAGGGTTCGTCCAGGGGGAGGGTTCGTCCAGAGGAGGGTTCGTCCAGAGGAGGGTTCGTCCAGAGGAGGGTTCGTCCTCCCCGGCTCCATGTTTGTGCACTTGTTCCTCCTCACACATCCTCAGTGCGACTCCTCTGTGTTATTTTACTCCCCTTCGCCTGGATAGAAACACTAAATCGTCTCGGTATCGACGTGAACAGCTGCTTCTTTATTTCTACACAAGGTAAGAGGACGTTGTTGTTGTTGTTGTTGTTGTTGTTGTTGTTGTTGAAATGTTAATGTTTGTTGTTAAATGGTTAAATTAAAGACGGACGCGACAAACGGCGAAGCAGTTAAACTGACTAGCTTACGTTAGCTAACTTTATAAAACACAGCTTCCTTCGCCATCGTGGAAACAGCTAGCTAACGCTGTTTGCAAAGCAGGTGACCTTACTTTTTATTAACTCGACATGACCTAGAGAAACGACAGATTAAATGAATAAATGAATAAATAAATAAATAACCCAGTGTACTTTAACTGAACTGTTGTCAACTTGGTGAGTTTCAGTAGCTAACGTTCAACTAGCAAACCTCCATATGCCAACCAGCAACTTGACAAACATTGTTAGGTAGCACAGTATTCACCTGCAGCCACTCCTGGATCGACTTTTATTATACACCTGATTAAATTTAATCTTGTTACTGCAAAACACCTGTCTCGGTTTGATCCATTAACATTAATCTCACCTTTCAGCTAGTCCTCACCTTCTGTGAATACACTAACTGGGGGTCATGTTTTATAAATGAACAGGCTAATTGCAGGTAGCTCCTGTTTAAAAAAGGGAGTTCTGCAAATAAAAATATTAAAATCAAATAAAATACACTCACTGAAATTTAAAAGAAAAAAAAAAAGCTGCAACTTGAGAAATAGATGTGTTTTATTTAGAGGATAAACAGTCTCATAGTGTTGGAAAATGACCACAAAGAGAAATGAAAACAACCACAAAGACACAATGAGGCAGTAAACAGCCATGAAAGATGAGCCTATTCTTCCCACCAACACAACTAAAACAACTCAATACACTTGGGTTACTGTGTGGAGCACTTGGTAGTAAATGTTAGTAACACTGTTTATGTTAGGATTCATGTTTGAAAGCCGCAGACCTCAGTTAAGATAAAACAATCACAACCGAATGAGAAACACCAACCAGGAGATGCCATTCAACCACTAAAGACCACAGAGAGACAATAACAACCTTAAACAACCTGTTGCAGACCTATTCTACCTAAACTCAGGCGGAAGCTTTATTTTTTCAAATAAAAAAATTATATGAGGTGAACCGTTGCTGAAAAAATCAAGCTCTGCACTGAGCCGTGTATTTGAAGCATTGTCTGATCTTTAAAGGAGATGCAAGACGACCACGAAAAGATACTGAAACAATAAAAATATGATAAATATTAAACTGAATTTGTTCTTGCTGGCAGCAATATGCAGTTTAATGTCTGCATCTGCATTATGATAACTAATAATAGGACTGATACAAAAACAAATCACACACTGTTATGGTTTGTAACAGCCCACAGGTTTTAATGTCGCCTCAGGAATAACCGTATCGAGAAACAATATTTATCACCATTCAAAGCGTTTGGTGGTTGATTTGGTTGGCCTTACATGATTGCTTGAAATAAAGTTTGTCTAATTTGGAATTGATTCTTAAATTAAGTTTCACAGTCTGTTTTTCTGGCCTCTCATAGAAATATGTCTGAATTTGAAGGTGTTATTTTGTTCTTTAATAATCCTATTTTCACATATGCTTTTTACCTCTGTGGGTGCCAAGGATCCCAAATGAAAGAAGCCTCTAAGGCCGGCTTGTCATTACAAAGACTAGATTTTCATGCTAATTTCATGTGTTAATATGCAGGAAGTAGTTTTGATTATTTGGTACTTGTCCTGCAAATATGGCAGGAATCGCCTGTTTATTTCCCCAAGGGGATCAATAAAGTATTATTCATTATACCACTACATTTATGGCAAACCATACCAAAGATAGGAGCCACAACCAGTGTCTGGAAGTTAATCAGTAAACCAGGTGTCAAGGCTGCTGCATGTGAAGGCAACAAGGAAAGTGGAAGCAATACCCATTGTTGTGTAAAGGAAGTAATTTCAGTAATCTGGTGTTTCTGACAAGTTATACCTGTGTGATCATGTGATCATACCCAACCCTCACAGTATATTAGGAAGAGGAGCAACAAAGATCACTGTTTTTTGTTTTGTTGCTTCCTCATGATAATGGCTGTTGTGTAGCGTTGACCATAAATTACCAATCTGAGAGAAGACTATCACTGGTCCTTTTACTTGACTTGTCATGACAAACATCAGCAACTCCTATTAGTTTTATTCTGGTTTTGAAGTTTTTTTAGGTTCCTTGTCTCTTTAATTACTCCCTTAAATTACTTTACACCAACACAGCTTTTGGCAGTTTTTTCCTCTGTGTATCAGGATTCTTGGAAGACTTGCTGGTCTTGTTTTGTCTCTTGAGAGAATGTCCTGTATTTCATGCTGTTCTGTTACCTTTCTACCCAGACTCTGTGAATCATTTGAGGTGTGGTTGGTACTCATAACATGGGGGCTGAACTGTACAACGTTAACATGGCTAATGACATACCATGAAGCTTAAGAACAAAGAAAGTAATATGGGACGGGGTCCTGGGAAAAGTGCTTAAGCAAGTGGTGCAATATGCTGCTCTGAAACAGCCATATATACTGTATTTCAGTATTTTATATGAGTTTACTCTGAGGTAAACAAACGGCTAAGCAATGACAGCTTGTGTAAAACAAGTGAGACCATTTTAGTGTGTGTCTCAACGGCTTTAGTGTAACTCCTGTGTGTTTTAGGTGTGTCACACTTTGAGTTATCTTTTGTGACTCCTTTATATGTTAATGACATGTTTTAAATTAGTTGTAGGCATTTTGTGGAGTCGTTTCCTGCATTTTCCTTTTTTTATGTTTTCGTGCACTGTTTTAACTGGATTATTTTCCCCTTGCATTTTTCCTAGTGTCACAACTGGAAGACATATCACAAAAAACAAGGCAGAAGCATACTGGATATGATTAGGTAAGTCTCATATAAGGAACAGTACGGCACTTCAAAGCCATATTTTTTGTCAGTATGTAAAACAAAACAAAAAAAAAGTATGTGTCAGTTACAGAATGGTTGTGAAATCTGTAAACATTTTTACACCGTATCTCAGAGATGTCTATCTCACAGTCAGAAAGATAAGCCAAAGCCTGTAGAGCAACACAATCACCACCATATTTTACAGATGAATTGGTTTGTTATTGGTCATGAGCTTTTTCCCTGGCACCATCATCATTTCAATAGAGGTTGTTTTTTCTTATCTCATTGGTGTCTAGAATGTGTAGCCAAATAGTTTCTTGCACCTGTATGTTTTTGCAAACTGTAACCTGATCTTTTAGTTTTAGCATCTTGTGCTAAATGCTCTGAGGTCATGGTCATGAAGTCTCTCTTGATCATTGACAAGAAAACATTTACACCTACCTATTGGGATGCATGCTTAACTTGCTCTGCAGTCATTAACAGGCTTTTTACACAGTGCAAATTCACCTCAGTTTTTCATGTCAGTTTTCTGCTTTTGTTGTGTGCATCTGCTTTTTTACAATGTACCTAACTATTGCTTTTGGCAAATCAACTGTTGATTACATGTGAGCTTTTTTGAGCCTCATTGTTTTTTCTTTAATTGCATTCTCACCTTTTTACTCCTCATATTGACAGATATCTCCAACTCAGTCTGAGGGCAGTTCTCAGTCTACTGTGAGCCACGTCTAAAGTCTTAACCACATAAATTAATGTTGAACCAATGTTCATGACAGAACTGCCCAAGAAGTCCTTTCAGTTGGAGAACAGACTTTTTGAATAGTAGAACCTTTCTACTGTGTTTTCTGCTCTTCTGTTTATGCATGTTGGCCAAGTATGTCTGCATGTGTTCACACAGTGCTTGTTATGCTAATCCTTGAGACGAGACAACTCTTACATTTAACTAATCGGTCAACAGCCTGCCAAGCACCTGCCCACTCCCCCAGCAAGTAGCTGGAACTTGATTTAGTACCACCTCCTGAGGCGTGCCAGAATGTAGCTACTGGAACCTGTCTCCAAAGCGGTTCAGATGACAATGGAAACACAAACAGAAACTGAGACGAGGGGTAAAAGTTCAATCATGTTGGCCATGAAGTAGAAATGAGACAGTGCTATATCCTTCACACCGTTCTTTCAGTATCTATTTTAATAATGGTAGTAAATTCTCTCAGATTAAAGCTGAGACCTGGCAACTGAAAGTAATATCCATTATTTTATTTCTAATTTAATGTATCGACGATCAGATCGTGATAGGAAAAACATACTTATGGTCTGGGCCGGAAATCTTGTGCATTGTCTCTTAAAAGTATAACAGAGAGTGTTCGTGTGTGTTCACTCAGCTACTGTATTGTTGCTATGATCAAGCATGTGATTTAAAACTGCTGTTGCCGTAGTTCTCCAGGAAAATGTTTTTTGTGTATCTTCGCCTGAGTTGCTCTCACTTGAGCTGTGCTGTCACAGTTTGCCAAACCAGTTCCCGCTCCACTGAACTAGTTTTGCAGCTTGTTGTTTGGATTAAGCACCATATAATGCACTCTCTACTTTTACTCTCTTTATTGACTAATTTTTTTTATGTAGGTAACCTGACTGGGTCTTTTGGTAACATATAATTGAGGTACGTTGTTTGCATTTCCTGTGTAAACTCTTGTTTACTCTTGTAAAATGTTGTTCAGGGTGTTAATCTATCTATTGACTTTCAGTAATATTGTGGTGATGTGTTGTTACCACTGTGCAAAACTCTTTTGGACGTAGTAGTAGTAGTAGTAGTAGTAGTAGTAGTAGTAGTAATTTACTTTAAGTATCCTTAGCTGGCGTAATACGTAACATTGAAACATATTATATATTATATACACTTTGTAACGTCCATGTGTGATTATCTTTTTATACATCTGCCATTTTGAAATGTACTATACATCAGTATCAGAAAGTATTCTTAATATTACCCAGCCCTACTGTATTTCAATGTAATGTGATTTTTCTACCTCTGTAACTAATAGTCTTTTTCTTTGCCTCTGTTTTTGTCTTTTAGTAGGGAGAGTGTTTCTCCCCGGGCCTCCAATGGCCTCTGTGTCTGTTTCTGTCAGGCATGACTGTTACCCCTAAAAGACACTGTGCTCAGCTACTTCCTCTTCTTACAACAACACGAGTCCCAGGTTGGTGAATATATATTTTAAGAACTTAAAATTCCATTTTTAGGAAACTGAGTGTTTTCCAGGCAGAGTAGTAGTAGTCAGCAGATGAAATTCAATTCCAGTCACATGTTGTTCCAGGTTCATTTTGAGCCGGGCAAAAATCTGATTCAGAGTCATTTGTTGTCTTGGTTTGTTGTTACTGCTTTTTTCCTTTGACCTCATTGTTGTTCGACTTGGCAGATCAGAAAGATCAGCTATTCAGGTCTGATGGAAGTTCCCAAACATCTTCATTTCAGCAGTGGCATGAAAGGCTGGCAGCATTAGTGTGTGTTATTTGTGTCTGTGTATGCAGGCATGTTATTACATTTCAATTTACCCGTTGAGCCTCATCTTATCATACAGACTGGATCCAGTGCAGCACAGATGGATGACAGTGATGGTCTGCGGGTGAAGCTGCACCATGAGGATTCTCTGTTACTGGTGCCTTCATTGGCTGAGCCAATCAACCTAGAAGGTCAGTAAGTCGCTATCAGCAGTTTGGGTGGCCTTTGTTTTTATGATGTTTAATTCTCCCCTATTCAGTAAATTAAAATTTAAAGCAATCTTTCTGACACAGAAGTAAGACAGTTAAAAATGTTTTAAAATAATCTGTATATGACAAATAATGAGAGTAACTGAGACACAGACTCGTATGAGTACAAAGCACAAGAATTGTGCGGGTAACACAGATCCTGCTGTGACTGTGTTGTGTGTCATCCAGATTACCATTATGCTCAGCTGCAAAATGAGTTGGACTACGATGCCCAGAATCTGCAGGCAGAGATTTGGAGTGTGGCTGTGGACCAGAACTATGTGAAGGCCCTAAATAAAGAGGCTGTTAACAGACAGGATGTCATCTATGGTAAGCTGCACCAGACAATTAAAAAATTTAATGTTAGTTTGTCTAAAACCAACATATGATCATCTTAAATACAAAAATTGTTTTCAGCCGTCATATCATCTTGTACAGTGGGTCAGTATAAATAGAACTGTCACATCTCATCCACCTATTGATAAATATGAATTTGTGATCGCTGGTGGCAGACTACACAACCTCTGCACTATTATAACATAAATATCACGATAAACTCTTGTAATAGGATTAAAAAGTATGACATCATCTGCTGTGATTTATTTAACAGTTCTTAGTTCACCTAAGAATTTTTCTATCGTTGACATGGTCTGTACACTATCTACACAATGGGCCTCATTTACTATTTCTGACATTCATCAGTATTTTCTTATTTGGAATGTGTTTTATTGTGTTGTTAAGAAAACAGGATCCTACTCACTAAAGAGTGATCTAAGACAGTAGCACTTTAGTTCACAAAGCATCACCCTGAAACACGATGGGCCATTTCCCCTTTAGCCACCCCCACAAGAGGCTGTGCATCCTGACCCACACCCACGCACTGGATCTCAGACTCACTCGGCTCACATAGGACTAGCTATACAATGTATAAACTGAACTTTTTCTTCACTTGAGTTTGGAGTCTGGCGTTCCATGTCTTTATATTTCATTCAGGACACTGGAATCTATTGATATAAGAATGAAGGTACAATAAATTTAAGAGTTTAAGAACACGTCCTGAATCCAACATGGATTTTTCTTAGGGCCTTTCTAAAGAACAAATTTACAAAAAACCTAGGTAGACATTGGTGAGTGAAGCCCATTATTAGCATATTTTTGAGGGACTTAACAAGGACCTTTTTTAGACTACTTTAGTAATAAATTATCCCTTTTTGTCAATCCCCTAGAGCTGATGCAGACAGAGATGCACCATGTACGCAACTTGAAAATCCTTCTTCACGTGTTTATGCATGAGTTGAGGAAGTCACAGCTGATGGATGAAGCCAAGCTGGAGTGGCTCTTTCCTGGATTGGAGGATCTGCTCCGCTTCCACCAGGACTTTTTTACCTGCCTCAAAGAACAGCAAAGCCAATACCAGGAGGAAGGAAGCTCAAACTACCAAATTTCAAATTTGGGGGATATCCTCATCTCTCAGGTACAGCAGAGTCATTTTAAAGCCACAGGAAGTCTAGATCTTCATATAATTTATTGCTGTTGCTGTCTAATTTAACTTGAATGGCTGTAATGAAATGGGATAGTCTGTTTTGTGCGAGTATTCTTAAACAATCAGGGGTTACAGATGACATGTTTGATATAAAAGAAACCAGTTCTTCAGTGTGGTAAACCGCAAGTTTGATTGTATTTACTGTGATGTTTGAACTCAAAATCAAGTTAAAAGATTGACAGCGAAACTCACTTTTCAGAAAATATGTAATTAAAGATTTTAAACAGATTTTACAAAGCTTTGATTTGATATTTATACCTTGCTAATGATTATCACACATAAGCCGTTCACTGTGGAATAAAATGACACCTACAGGAACACACATAATGCATAATAAGATGTACACATATAATGAGGCTTATGTCTTTTAGTCTATTATTCCAGTTTATGCTGGAAGGCTGCCCACCATGCCTATGTCATGCAGTCAGATCAGGATTTCAGCTGTCTACGTTTTTGCCTTTTATTTAAGGTGTTAGTGCAACCATGTTTAAAGAACAGGGCCCAGATCCACAGTTTACTCAGTGTATGTTTACAACCTCCTCCTAAATGCTAATGTTTATGTTCTTACACTGTACAACAGACAGTGTGACATGGAGCTTTACTAAGTAGTCTCATCAGCTATTCAGCTGTCAAGAACAGGATAAAGTGATAAGATTAGATGCATGCATTAGACTACATTTTAAAATTAGGATCAGGCTAGATATTAGTTGTATACCACAGCTACCATTCCATGCAGCAGCATGCAGCACTCATTGTTTATATTTTTGCATGTACAAATAATGTCATGTTATAATTATTACAGCTATTTAGGCTTTATTTAGGAATAAATCATTGTGTTTATGGTACACCCTTGTTTTTCCTGTTTTGCAAGACCTTTCTCTTTATATATAGTATATTGATCCACCTCTCTTCTCCTTTGTCACTCTTGCTGCACATGCTGCCTGGGTTTACAGCTCTCTGTAGTTGGAATGGCCGGTATGTCTAAATTGGGTGTGTTTGCGACATAGATGTATGGAATGGTGGTGTCACAGGTGTAACACTCCTGGAAATGAGTTTTTAAATGTCAGAAAGGTTTCTGAACATGAAATCATATTTAGCACAGAGTAATTATACCTTTTTATTTATGTGTTTAGCACTGTTTATGAACTAAGACTGAATTTAACATTTGTGTCGTCCATGTCAGAACTTTCATTTTGCAATAGGACATATTGGTGTAGAATATATTGAACATTAACCACATTTAACCACACTATTTTAACTGCTGAGGATGTAAAAGTTAAACCAAAGTAACCTTGCAGGATGACCTTTAGGTTGGTGATTCGCTAGGCTGTACGGACGGAAAAGAGACTGTTTAGGATAACATACAACAGTAACATATACTCTATGTCAGACCTGTTTCTCTGTAAATCCTGCACTGGCAGCATTTAAATGTGTGTCACTGCATCAGATTACACCACCTCCCTGTTTCCTGGCATTAAATTGACATTTCTTGGCTGTCATGCCTTTGCTGACTCATGTCTCTGTGTGTGTGCGCTTCAGAGGTAATCGACTGATAAGCATCAGTAATGCCCCGCTCTGTATTATTGCAGGTGTATGATGCATTATGTGCAGGCCAAAAAGCTATGATACAATGAGTTCAAATCCATTGGGGTCTTTGTGATCCTCTTTTTTTTTTTCATTATTCTCTTAAAATAACATAACATAACATAATAAACAATGCTTATATTTGTTCATATATATGTACTATATATATGTGTTACTAAACTAAAACTTACTTTTTAAGATTTGTGCTTTTGATGTGATAGTTTTCAGATACCCAGGGAGATTCAGTGATGAAGTACTACAGTCTTTTCTGCAGCCGTCACATCGAAGCCATCAACTTCTACAAAGAACAGCTACAGAACAGCAAGAAGTTTCAGTTTGTAATAAGGGTAAGCAATCTCATTTTATTTTGTCAGTAGAGCAAGTAATTGTGATTTGTTGCACAGAGAAAATTAAGCAGAATTAGAGTGTCTTTAGAGACAGGACTTTGAACAGTGATTATTGAAAGAATGTTGAAACTACCAGTAAAACAAGTCTATAATGCCAATAACCTTCACTACTGCAGGTCATCTAGTGTCAAAATCGTATTTTTTACAGAAAATAGGTCAGCTGCCTCTAGTGCGAAGATTGGGAATTCCTGAATATTTTTTGTTGGTGACTCAACGCATCACAAAATATCCTGTCCTGATAGAGCGAATCATTCAGAACACTAAAGGTAAAGTCTCACCACTACTGCATCTGCAAGTTATTGTCTTTACAGTTAAAACATGTTACAAACTCAAATTAGTAAAATCCAACTGGCTACTATTTGTGGTGACACGCATTCTGAGTGATATGATATTTGATTTAAAATATTTCATCCTTGTTACAGCTGAAACAGATGAGTACCAGTCTCTGGTACAGGGTTTGGCGTTAATCAAAGACATCATCTTCAAGGTAAATGCTCAAGTCAGTGAATATGAAAAAGTTGTTCGTCTGAGCCAGCGTCTAGAGCCAAAATCACAAGGCCGGATGAAGGACGGCCATTTGTTCCGCAGAGAAGATCTATTTCAGCGCAACAGGTTTGTGCTGCATGAATGCACTGTCACCTGGAAGTCCTCTGGAAGACAGAAAGGTTTGTGACTAGTTTATTGTTACTAAAAGAATGTGAAACAGTATATATCTCTAAGTTTGTCTGCAAGTTGTCGTCTGTTGAAAATTACTGACAACTTAGTGGATAGCCACAGTTAAATAGAGGTTGCGTGTATTATTATTGTATTACTTTAAGATGTGGGACAAACTACTTTTCTGAAAAGGCAAACAATTCAGAGAACCAGTATTACAACAAAGTTTTGTCATAAGTGTCATAGGTTAACTGTTGCATATAAAACAAGGTCAACATGCCTCAAGTCCTTCTTTCATTGCTTTCAATATAAAAACCTCAAGCTTTGTTATTTGTTACGGAGCATTATTCATTTCTCCCTGCAGACATCCATGCTGTACTGCTTTCAGACGTGCTTCTCCTCTTGCAGGAGAAAGATCAGAAGCTTGTATTTGCTACTATGGTAAGTTCTGCCCAAACAATATTGTATAGAGGCAAAGTCACTATCAGTCATACTATACCTTGAAGGTAGTCTATATTGGGATGCTCCAAATATAGATTTCTTTGTAGATGATAATCCTGCGGTATAATCTTGCATAATATAATTGAATAATTATTAATAATGTTGTGCCTTATGCAGGACAACAAGCCACCAGTGATCTCACTTCAGAGGCTGATAGTAAGGGAAATGGCTCATGAAGAAAAAGGCCTGTTCCTTATCTGTGATTGCACCTCCGGCAAGCCGGAGATGTATGAGATCCACACAAGTTCTGCAGAGGAATGCGTCAAGTGGATGGGCACCATACGGCGGGCTGTAGACAGGTAAGCTGAGTACGTCTGAGAAGAGAGCTTAATGTTTGGTGTTAACCCTAACCCCCAGCTCAAGTGTTTTTATACTTTATTACGACACATGTTGATGTAATTGTTAGAGTGGTTTTTAATGGTATTGACACTTGACTGATGCATGACGCGTGACTGGAAAAATAGCATCAATGTAAAACTCACCAACAACTTATTTTAGGCATTAAAAATGCAATATTTACCTTTTTCAAGGACACACATTTCATGGCACTCTAGCATTAAGAATAGGAGGGTGTGTGTGTGTGTGTGTGTGTGTGTGTGTGTGTGTGTGTGTGTGTGTGTGTGTGTGTGTGTGTGTGTGTGTGTGTGTGTAAACTGATTAAAATATGAATATAAATCCTAAAATATTACATTAAAGACAATGCCAAATCACATGTCTGTGTGATTCCAGCTGTCGAGAAAATGAAGAATACAGCGTACTGATTGGTACACTGCAAAAATATCAAGGTAAGCCACTCTGTTATTTACATAACAGCACTATTTAGTTAAAGTCTAATTATTCTTATTCTTAGTCTTATCTTACCCCCCCCCCCCCCTTTTTTATTAAAATAATGTTAACATGTTAATTTTATGCTGTTAATCTGTAGACATTCTCAAAGAAAGGGATGACCAGATAAAACAAAGTCTGACAGAGAAGCAGCAGATATTTGCTGCTCTCTACGAGATTACATCAGAGCAGGAAACCCCCCACAAAGGCCTGCTGCTACAGCAGAAGGAGATACTGCCCAGAGCCATCAGAGAGGGTAAGAGCTGAGGGGCTTTATTTGTATCCTGTTTTCAGTAATATTTGTTAGTTTTATGATTTAAATTTTGATGTAATATTATTTTTATTTTTCCTTTGTTCAATTTGTTAGCTATAGAAACTGTTTTTCATGCATAACAGGGACTGTAATACTGTACTTTAATTTCAGAAGACGTGTATTGATCTAAAAGTGAAATAAACTCAGTTCTGTTGTTGCATGTAGCCAGATGATGAAGGTTGGTGGCTTTTAAAGAGAAGATTAAAGAGTGTCTTCTTTTGTCTGCAGTGGATAACTTGCAGAACTTGCTCTTCTTGAGGATAAAAGACCCAAACATGGAGCGAGCTGAAACCTTTGCAGTGCCAGTCAGTGACTTCTATGCAAATACCATGAAAAGTAAGTGGTATCAGGTTCTTTTATTCATATTCATGTGATGTAGAACGCCACTTCTGTAGGGAAAACTATGGACACATATTTCAGTCAATGAAATGGCAGCCAGGTGTTAGTCTGAGAGGCCCAGGGTTAATTAAAGAAGATAAATGTTGGTTTTCACGGTCAAAGTCTGATCTTGACAACATAGAGTTGTTGAAGTGTCCTATGGCTCAAGCAAAAGAGATTTCTGGTAAATTCAGAAGAAGAGTTGTTGTTTGTAAAGAGTGTTGAGTCCTCCAGTTGACTGTCGGGAGGATCCAGTCAAAATGGAGAAACATTCAACCATTGTTACCTTCTGTAAGAGCCAGCCAACCACCCCAGGAACAAGGTGTGTAATAGTGCAGGAGATTATAACCCCCAGGGTAACATCTACACAAAATGTCCTTCTGCCAGTGGAAAGAAGGACCTTTAGTCCAGCAGCGTATATGGCAGAATTCAAGGAGGAAGCTACAACTCTCTAAAACATTGCTGCCCATCTATAGTTTGTTTAAAAAATGTTCTGTGGATGGATGGGACATTAGAACCTTAAATCAATGTGAATCCTGGTGGTGGTAGTGTCATGATTTGGGCTTACTTTGCTGCCTCTGGACCTGCACAGCTCGCCATCCTTGATGGAATGTGCAAAGAAGTTAGCCAGCATCCCTCAGCTGTTCTGTAAGAACGAATGTACTAAAATTCATCCAAGCTAATGTGCTGGTCTCATAAACTGTTACCAGAAACACTTAGTTTCAGTTATTGATAAAAAAAAAAAACGACATTGTTTTATTTTAGGTTCTATTGATGCAGTAATACAGAAATTTCAAAAGCTTTCACAAAGTTTCAAGCACCACTGCATTTTGAGTTTTACTCACAGCAAAACCTATTAAATCATAAATAGAAGAAAGACAAGCAGTGCTAAAATTGATATATTCTTTAGTAAACCAAGAAAACGAAGTGAACATGTTTATTTATAGTGTGATGGTATTGACTAGTTTTGGATGTGTATGATCTACTTTCCTCAGATGGAGATGTTGATGAGAAGACAGATAGCAGCGGGGGCAGTCCTGTGTACATGGGTTACACTGATGAACATCATCAGCTTCAGGATGTAGACTACTCTGAAAGCCTGGAACAATCTGTAAGTGAGACATGCTTAAAGGATGTAAACCTTACTTGCATCTATTGATTATAAAATATAAACAAGTATTTACTTGCCTTATGCCATTTTACTTCAAGGCAGATGACGACATATTCCCAGTGCCAGACTACAGTTCAACCTCCACTCACTTCCCAGAGCCAGAGGTATCCCTGCTAACAGTTATACTAATTTTAATTTGCTTGAATTCATGCAGAAATGTTAAGCTCCCTCTGCCAATTATTTTTTTCTGTAGGTGTGTGACAGTGTGATAAAACTTGCACAGTATCTCTACAGCTTACAGGTCAGACTCTAAAATCTGTATTGCATTCACTTGGCATCTCATATTTTAAGTTCCAAAGAAAACTGTATATTTTTACTTAATTATATAAAATTCTTCAACAGGCAGTTGCTGCCGAGCAGGAGAGCCAGACTGAGCTGCAGCGTGTTTTTCAATCAAAGATCCAGCAGCCCACAGGTCATTACAGCAGTGTGCTGCTTGAGCAGGAGAAGCAGCGCAACTTGGAGAAGCAAAGGGAAGAACTTGGCAACTTGCACAAACTGCAGGCTCAGCATCGAGAGGAGCAGCAGCGCTGGGAGAAAGAGAGGGAGCAGCAGAGGATGCAGATTGAGACCCTGGAGGCTCAGCTGAAACTGAGAGAGGAAACCTGCAACAAGTGGGAGGAGAAGCTCAATGAGGAGAAAGCAGAGCTGGAGAGGCAGAAGGAAGAACACCAGAGGAGCCTGGAGAGGTTGAGGGAATCCATAAAGTCAGTAGAAAAGGAAAAGGAACGTCAGACTCAGGAGAAGGAACGTTTGGAGCAGACGCAGGAGAAGATTAAGAAGTACATGAACATGATACAGTCACACTCGAACTATGACGACCCCACACAAGTAAGAAACGGGAAGAATTTAAGTGATTTTTTTTTTTATGTGTTGGTCTGCTGTAGTTCAAAATCTTCTGAAACATACTTAATCTTTAACCTTTTAATTTGATTGCATGTTTTAACAGAACTTCATAATACTTTCATTCCACTTTCTCCCTAGTTCCCGAATCTCCCCAGTTACCACTCATTCAGGGGGAGCATAGTGAATGGAGGTGGGAGTCTGACTTTGCCTTTAAAGCCCCAGGTGAAGAGCAACATTATCTCCAATCCCATGGAAATTCCTCCAAAGGTTCCACCGCGTAAGGAGAGTATCAGCCCCCAGCCAGCCAAATCTGAGCTGCCTGTGCACCTGATCAGCACCACCAACCAGGTGCACACACCTTCAGCTGTGCAGCAGCGGATTCCCACCAAGCTGGCAGCTCCACCCAGGGGAAAGGAGAAAGGCATGAAGACAAAGAAGTCCCACCAAAGAACGAACAGTGCAGGTCAGAATACAATCCTGTTAACATGACGTCTTAATGTTCCAGGACAAAAGTGTAGTTTTAAATTTTGCATTTCACTTTAATACCAATGCAAGGGACTTGTGAAAAAAATTAACAGAAATGTAAAAAAGCAAAAAATGAAATGATTCAGTATCAAACATTAGTCTCAAATTATCTTCTTTTTCTTTTACATCCAGCTTCTATAGACGTGAACCAGGTGGTGCCTATACGAGTGACAGGGAAAGAGGGAGGCAGTCTGAGATCCACCAAGCATACCAGTCCTCCGAGAATCTACCAGTCAGGTACAGTGATGGCTGCTCACTCAGGTGGTTGTTAAAACTCTCGATGCAGGTTTGCAGTTAACTTCCTGAGAAAAACAGCAGCTGTGGTTCGTTTATACACAAGCTAACTGACCTTTTCAGTTATAAGAAGAAGTAGGTTTAACTTCTATAAAACAAATGCTACTCATTTTTGTTTTCTGACTTTTGTCTTTGTTTTTTTACACATATTTGTATTTTCTATTGAACTAATTGAATTTAATTGTGTTATATGGAAACCTGTGTGTTGATAAGAAACAGGAAGAAGATACCAGAAAATGGAAGAGCAGATTATTTGTGTGTCCATCATTGTAGTTTTATTTTCTAGTTTAAAAATCTAAGTTTTAGATCAAATGTTACTTAACACTGGTAAGATGGATGTCAGTTATCTTAGCCTGTGATGTCTCGGGGCCCTGGTTAGTGACTAAACAGCGCCCCCTTGTGAAGAATTTGCAAGTTTTCTACTGCTGCTGGTAAAATCTTTAACCACCTCTGGTATTTTAGTTTGTACACTAGTTTCCCGTAAGTCCTACTTGAATGACAAGATGATCATCAGTTTAAATTGTGCGTACAGATACAGACAGGGAAAATCATATTGTCAGGTGTTGCTGTGATTTATTTATTTTTTATTTATTCTTCCAATCTCCCACCATCCAGATATCTTCAAACCACCTGGATCCACCCAGAACATGCAAACCTCTCAGTCTTTCAACACACACAAGAGGAACAGCATTAACGACGACATTCCACCAGTACCGCCACCGTTTCCCAAAGATGTTCTGAAAAAGGAAGGAGAGAAGGTAGTGTTCCTTTAACTTTAAACTATGCACTGGAGATTGGACTTGTGGAATGACTGGTGGTACGATGAAAAGATTTTGCACATAACATCATGAAGATGCTGTTCTTTTTTTATATATAACTATTATGGTACGTTATCAGCTGTTGAAATCAGCTATATCATGAGGAATAAAAGGAAAGTGATGGACATTTTACAAGAGGTTGTTTAAAAAAATGTAAAAAGCGAGGGCCCTTTTGTACATCGGGAAAGATCATATTTTAAAGGAAGATGTTGCCAAAGACGTGTCTGACGCTATTTTAAATCAAAGTATGTTGTCTTAAAACCACTAAGCACTCACGTCTTAAATCTTGAGCTTTTTTCTTTTTTATTTAATGAATGACAAATGTGTGAGGAAGCTATAGACTTGTTTTACCTCTGTTTTAATTTGAAGTGCCATGTCTAGCATTTTATGTCAGAATGAATCAGATAACTTGAGATTTATACCATGAACCTGCTCAACATCAAATTACAAAGAAGCAAAGTTTGTGTCTGGCTGTAAAAATATTGTTTGTAAATATCATCAAAACGTGGAGCAATTCTTGTTTTTCTGTGGGGGCCTTTTGTGAACTTCACAACCACACAGTTGTTTTTAAGTATTTATGAGAATGTAACAGAATAGTTTCAGTTTCATTCCCTGTGAAATAATGTCCTGGTGAAATTTAACATTTAACAGTATGTTGACTTTTCTCAGATAGGGACACATTAGTCGCTGTCACCTCTTGGTTCCATGTGAACTACTTAACAAATCCCTGAAGTTAGTGGCTTGTGGAATAAAAAGATGGTTGACTTTACATTGCTGTGTTCTTTGTGGAGTGATTTCATTTGTTCGACTGAAGTGGCAAAATCTGAGGCATGTTCCTACTTCTTCTGTCAAACTATCCCACGACAGATCAGCAGGTGGTGGTAAGATGCCAAAATATCATGCAGCACAAACACGATTGCAGGAATTAGGACAGTCGTTAGAAATGTTTTGTGAGGAAGGAAATTTATTCAACACATTTTTTAGATGGACAAAACCCATTTTAGTGAATAATAGTAAATAGAGATATTGTAAATTATATATTTATTATACAACATTTTGAAGGCACCTTAAGACTGCTGAAGCTTCATCTAAACTTTGGAATATATTTCTTAGAATAAAATCTACGCATGTTGTTCACCACCTACACCAAGTCCACTTGTTCCAAGCATTGTTGCAGTGTCATCTGTCCCTTTATGTAATCCCAGACTGAGATCAGGGCTCTGTGGGGCTCCAGGACTCTTGTAAAGACTCCTTGTCCTTTGATTGTGGCTGTGTGCTTAGACTTGTGCTGTTCAGTAAATTTGGCCAGTGGCGGACCTTCATTGTCATCATGATGTGTGGTGGATAAGAATGAACATCTAAAATGCCCAAAACCTTTGCCTAGTGTGAAATGTAAGATTTAGTCTTTCAGCATTGCTGAAATTCCACATGAACAGTCAAACAGTGAACACATATAACTTGATTTTGACCAGGGACTACAAAATTACAGGTAGTTGTGCTAAATGTACAGGTCTGTAAATTCAAACTTATTTGCAATGTAAATTTCATTTGTTTCCAAATCATTTAAGTTATTTTTTTCTTGGAAAGAAATTATTATAGGAAGTCCACAGATTCATTAAGGTGTAAATGGAGCCTTTTTTCTTTAATCTAAATTAATCTGGAAGTTAATGATTACAGTAACAAAGTTATTATTATTATTATTATTATTATTATTATTATTATTATTATTATATTGGCAAACAGTTTTTTCCAGACCTGAAATAACTTCTTAGGAAAACACAGATGTGCTATGCTAATGTACGATACACAAACTGATCCAACAAACACAGTATGTTAGTTGATCAGATAAAGATCCAGAGTAAACAGAAACTCACTCAGTCCTCTCACAGTGGAGGACTGAGCTCGAGTGACAAAAGGCTCTTTGTCAGACGGCTGTTCATCTCTGCAGAGCCTGAGCAGCAGACGACCTTTTCCACAGCTGGAGGGCCAAAATGAAAAGATGCGTTCAGACACGTCAATACAACCTAAGCACTGACAGACAGCACCCTGAGTTTTACTTTCTTAGCCCTTCAAACATAAACTATTAATTGCTAAAAAACAAACAGAAATCACACATGAAAACACAGATCGTCAAATACATTGTTTGTTTATTATGTGTATTCCTCAACAGAGGCATTAAAACCACTTGGTAACAACAAACTATACTGGTGCATAAATAATCTCAAGTCCTGTAAAACATTACAACTGCATCAGCAAGGGCACACGCATTCAGACAGCTGAGCTGCTCTCATTTCACCTCTGATCAAATCAGATTTACCTTAACGTTTACACAAAACTTGGTGAACAGTCTTTATAAATGAATGAGAATCAGAAATCTGTCTATACTGAAGTGACTGCCGGGCCCTGGTATTTAAGACTTTTGCCTAAACGTGACCCTCAGGTCAAAAATGGACTTGCAAAACAAAAGCAGGGTGAGATTAGATATTTCGATTACCTTTGTTACCATTTTCACCCCTTTTTGAGTATACATTAACATATATAAAGACATGAACCAACCATTTGTTAGTTCATGAATTAAAAAAATATTGTGCAAATGCCTTATACATACTAATCAAACAACACACTGGTAACACAACCCGTCACTCACTCCTTAGATCACACATTTTAAGCACAGTACTCGTGTTTTTTCAAGCAACTTTTAAATGCGACACATTCTGCTGGACACCATAAGGGCAAAACCAACTCTGAGACAATATGAATAACTGCAGTGACCAGCGTCTTTAAACCAATAATGCATTATAGATTATACGCTGGCTTGATAAGTCAAATTCATAGCATGCAAAAGTAAAATGGGGAGAAAAAAAACCCCTCAAATGCTTCTAATAGTTTTGGCTCAACCATAATAGCACCACATTTTAAAGGTACTGAACTTCTCAGCTGTAGTTACTCTGATACTGGTGTGTTTGATAGATTTTTAAAGCTGGCATAAAGACGACTAAAATTTCTTTTTTATTGGTGGGTAGTTGTGTTTTTGAAAAGACGGACCCTACTCCGATTGAAAGCTCTTCTCTCACATCAGTAATACAATCACACCCTCTTCAGACAGCGCCTGGCCAGCTGTGAAAGTATTTAGAGTTTGAATTGCTCTCTAAAACGATCACAACAGATCACAAGTTCATTTCAAACATACAGAGATACTGTAAAGCCCGGTCACACCAGGAAGTGAAATATTTGGCTCTAGATACTTGGACACATAGAGACAGCTGGTTGGTCTCTAGTCAGTCATAACTGATCTCTAGTCTTCTTTTTTTTTTGTACCATAGCATTTAAGTCTCACAATTGTATACCATTTAATTAAATAAAGTGTTGCAATTAACAATTAATCCCATTAACAAACAATATGCCAGTTAGTAGAATCTCAATTGTTTTGTTTTTAAAGTGTTGCACAATAATGAAAAATGTCCATATTAAGTTCTCAGAGATCAGAGACGCTGGCACGATTGGAGCCTCTGCTGAGTGTCATGAGAATATTTAGTGTTCAAGAGCTTGAGCAACTTTCATAATTTGCGTTTTACTCCCTTTATAGGTGGCACAGACTGTACATTATGTTAGGTGTGTTCATCAGTTTCAATACCTGAACACTGTATGTCCAATCCTGCTGCCCCGCTGAGCCAGCTGTTCGGAAACGCAGATCTTTTCTGCTTTTCTCTTCGCACCAAGGACAAATAGTGTCCAAAGACCAAGACACAATGTAGAACAACTAATAAAACATGAGGTGAAATGGAAAATGCCGTACTAGAAGTTCGTTCAGTTAGATTTGTTGTCCCCTTCGTCTTTCTCAGCTGGGAGCGTTTCCTGAGGTGGGTGCTTGGGCCAGTCGTCACTCTGACTGGGGGTTTCTGTGGTCTCTGGTTCTGGTTTAGTTGAGGCTCCCTCTGTCTGAGGTGCTGCAGTTTGTGTACAGTTGATTGGTGTGAGAACTATGGGAGGCTGCTGGGAACAAAAAACAAAATCTATATGAGATGAGTGATATGTGTAAGACTGAAAACAAAAGATACAGAAGAAAATAGGACAATAGAACCACAAAAATACAGTCAGTCCTCTGTCCACAGTACTCTCATCACATCTTAATTTAAAAATGTCATCTAAATTAAAGATCTATGAGCTTAAACTTGTTGTCAGAGGTATTCCTGTATGTAGAAGTCCCAGATATGCATAAAGGAAATGAAAGCAAAGAAAACCCCACAAGGCCCATGAAACTAGACAGACAGCACATGCTAATCAATGCTAATAAAGTAATAATCTAGTCACCATCAGCAGTGTTAACGACTGTTGTAGGTACAAATGTTACCACTTGATCACTAGTCTATTACAGCAAATAAAAATAAAACAAACAGGTCTACACGTCAGGGAAAAACTAAACAAAAAGCAACCTTAGGTTGGCAGATAAAATACCTGCAGTGACAATCACAGACAGCTGAGCCCTCAGCAGCAGACTAGAGCACAGCCACAGTAAAATAAAGGGCAGGGAGCAGCGATGGGAGGGAAGGGGGGGACAGTAAAACACAAAGAGGCAGTTGGAACGAATGGAATTATTTAAGGGTTTACTCAACTTGAAATTCTACTTTACTCTGCATGTTATTTAACTCTAGATTTTTTTGTAGGCTTTTTTTTTTTTTTTTTTTAAGTCTTTTTGTTCTTCGGCGGTAGGCAGTCATATCAAACTGGTATTCACCACAAATCCACTTCCAGTCCAGAACTGGGGCAGCTCCTTGCGCCACAGCGCTACAGCAAGGCTGGTGAGAAGGGTGCAAGGCACCAGGTAGAGCAGGGCCGGCTGACCCTTCTGCATCACGGCAAGGGCCACGAATGTGATGAGCAGGCCGATACCGTAAGCTGACAGAACAGAAACAAAGGGAGAAACGCACCATGACACCAATTGCCATCTAGTTACTGACTATAACATACTACATCCTGTAATTTCATGATTGTTCAGTGACACAGGATGTTCCTGTACTGATAACCCTGTCACAAATCTACAACAAGCTTCTGTACATGTACATACCGATCGTACAGGCCACAGAGTAGATCCTGGAGGACTGTGTTAAAATGTCAAACCTGTGACAGTAGGCCACCAGCAGACCTGAAGGCAGAAACGGCACAGAGACATTCAGAACAAGGGAAGCTACTGTAGTCCACCACATCCCATCACGCTCAGGCATCAGAGTATTTGAGGAGCCACATTCACTTACTGCATTTAGAATAACTGATATAGAAGCTGGATATTTGGACATTACTGTGTTATTATCAGTTGTGGGAACTAAACGTCTTGATGTGCATTAAATATGACGCCATAGAGTCTGGGTGGTTGTAGCTGGTCCTCACGTTAAGCTTTTATGCTTCATAAAAGCACTAAAACAGTGGTAACACATTTGATTACCTGGTACTAAGACATCGCCAAAGCCCAGGAGGGAGAAGGGCCGGTCACAAAGAGCCAGGGGGGAGGAGTTTAACCTGGGCACTTTGAGCACCATGGGAAGCTGTAGAAAATGCAACCACCAGTGAGACTGTGTAAGCTGAGAGAGACGATATTGAAGCTGGAAAACACAAAACTCATCGGCGGGGAGTTGTAGGATTTTAAAAACGTACCTTTTCATGTGTGGTGGAGTTAGAGGGACCTGCCGCTACCTCCACCATGATGCTTTCCCCACTCTGCGGAGAAAAGAAAATCGTCATGACTAATGTAAGCACGAGGCAGCAGGCCCTTGAACAACCCAGAGTAGGAAACAGTCCTCACATACCTTTGTAATGAACGGTGTAATAAATACGAAGAAGACATCGTAGACAAAAAGGACCGTCAGTAATAAAGTACAAGCCTGCAGAGAGACAGAGAAACAACAGGGTGTTTGAGCCAAACATTTATTATTCAGCACAACATAATAAAACTCACACATTGTTAGAGTTTATATTAACGACAGTGTTGATCCACCTTGAATGTAGGCAGTCTGACTGTTTTCAGCATGTAGAGACAGAAGGCGATCCCCAGGGCGTCCTGCAACACCCACGCCCACCTGGAGGACATTTAACAGGACCTATGAACATATTCTCCTTGTTTTTTATCAGTACTATCAGTGTCTCATTGGTTTTGGGAAAATTGTTATTTAAAAAACCTGTGCATGTGATGATTCTGTGCTGTGGCTTAGTGTTGCCCACTTCCACAACAAGCAGCATCATTTAACCTGTCAATATATTTGGAGTATTGAGTCGGTTTGCCACCTTTTCCCTTCATACTTACTGGTCTTCGTTGCGAAACACCATCCAGGTGATGCTGACTCCGATACACAGAGCCGACAGCAGCAGCATGCGAATCTGTGGCCGCTTGTGAAAGTACGGCAGGTTGTTCTCTGGAATCCTGTGATCGCAAGATGGTACAAAAATCAATATATAAAATACCATGATAAACTTTTTATTTCAATATAACCCCACATAACACCTCCTGTCACCAATTTCCTCAGACTAATCATTCACATACAATAATTAAGTGTCTAAAATGATACCATTTGTATTTTTGACCACATATATTCACATACACATAACTGTAAACGTGACATTTACGAGATTCAGATGCAAATCTGGGAGGTGTTGACAGCAGACTTCTGTGCAGCTACTGTTGTGAAACCATACTGATGTAAACCGTCTCACCTGCACTTGCAGAATGGAAGTCTCTTCACAAACGGCCACAGGCAGCTGTACAGGCCAACAGAGGAGGCCACACAGAAGATGGCAATAACCCAAATGGCTAAACATGAAGAAAACAGTACAGAAAGGCAGAGAGTTAGAGCATATTATCATATCATATACTTATATTCATATTCAGCATACACTTTTTAGGGGTTTGCAGATTGACCAAGTTAATCCTGAAATATAAAGAGCTGTATCAGTTTTACCACTGTGTCTCTAGTATTTAGTATGTGTGTACAGCTGATGCTCAAAGACACCGAGCAGTAGTTTTTTTTTGGTTTTATCAATTTGTCAGTGAAATGTTATCTCAGTCATTAAGTGCTATTCTTTCCACTTAAGAGGTTTCACAATCTCTCTACTCAACAAGTAGCTCTGCGAGAGTAAATGAAGATAAAGTGTCTACTGTGGCCTGGAGGAATCTTAAGGAGACATTTGACAATGTTTCATAAACAACCAACATATTTATTCTGTTTTGGGTTTTTTTTCTGCTTTGCTGAAGACTAAACATTGTGTGTACAGATCAATGATGTGAGAGTGTCGCTGTGTTGTACCCAGGTAGTCGTAGAAAAAGTAGAGTAGCACCAACATGCTGCAGCACATGACCACGAACACACAAATCATGATGGGGGTAACGTCTACTGTCTCCTCATCCTGCTTCTCTGCACCATCGTCCCGCTTGTGCTTCATGTAGCGCCTGCAGGAGGAGAAATGGAGTCCGTGTTTGGGACGTTTGGAGCCTCTTCAGAACCCTAAAGTCTAATGAGCAGCACTTCTATACTAAACCGTACTAAACACAATAGTCCAAAGGCGTTCACCCGGTATTCACTGATCATTGCCAGGATGACCATCCTACCATCTACAGTCAATATTTACCATCCTTTGGCTGGCTGGCATTCACTTCATTCCTCACTTCAACAAACAGACTCGTGTTCCAAAATGTTTGTTGCCTGTGGTCCTATGCATGAGAGACCTCATCTGACTGTGTCCCCAGTCATCTTGACAATTCCTTCAGGAAGGACAGACTCTGACTGGCTTCAGTCTGTGAGTCACTCAAGTGGCCACAAATAAACAACACGTCCTTTTAGTGAAGCTGCAGGAGTACAATGCTTGAAACGAAGACACACACACACACACACACACACACACACTCACACTCTCTTCTAAAAGAAAAACTGTCTAATCATACACTCATATTTCTCTGCCAAGAAATCTATGACTAATCTTCTCCAGAGATGACTCTTGTGATAAATTAACTGTGATTTAAATTTAGCTCTCAGGAATAGAAGCCTGGTATGCTCAGCAAGAAAGAAAGGTAGTATCCTATAAGTAAGTTCTAATGTAATGAGTACAAAATACTGCAATAAAGCTGTATGCTATAACCTAACCATGACTATGTTTAATCATGCAATCATCATTTCTTTATATTATTTACCTGCAGTTTTAAATCAATTTCTAGGCAGCTGGGAGCAGCATTAATTTCCCTTATTTTAACCAAAAAAGATGGTAAATTCTGTTTAAAATTTTTAAATACAAAATTAAAACTGAGATTAAGACAGAACTGTTGTTCAGTTTTCAAAATCATGGTGTTGTAATCTACATTAGATGTCAATTCCCATCTCGACCCCTCCGTCGAATCCACTTACTGCTTACTGTCTCTGCTGCCAGCCCAGTAACCTCCAACGGCTACCGTTCCTACTGCCATCAGGAAGATGATCACCATGTTGTAGTCCAGCACCGGCTCATTGGGTGCATACATAGCGACCAATCTTCCTTTACTAAAGGTCTGCAGGAGTTAGTTAGGAAAAAATGCTGAAAACAAAATATATATTCTTTGCACACAATCATCTGTTTTGTATTTTTGTTTATCTGCTACATTATAATAATACATCTGTCCTTCTCTGCTGTGAGACCATCTCGGTGGCTACGGGTCAAACTCTCACCTTGCTTATGTCCAGCATATCAGAGTAGCTTAGCAGTGCAACAGGAATGTCAATCTCTTCATACTGAGTCGTGTTTCCTCTTGGTGGTGTCTGTAATAAACAATAAAAGAGTTCACGAAGTGTCAGAATTAATGTCATCTTGACAAGTACATGCAAAAACCTTACCAGTCTGTCCTTGCTGACGATGAGCAGCCCCTTGGCGCCGTTTATCTGGGCCAGTCGGACCTTTTCATAGAAAGTGCAGTTGCCCCTCATTACCATGGGGATGCGATTTGAAAAGCCTCCTTCAGGGACCTCAGATGGCGAGCACAGGACCGATGTTGTCAGGTCATAGATCTGCAGGCGTGACTACAAGACATAAAGGTAAGTTACACAGTTGCATTAAAGTTTAATGTCTAAATACAAATAAAATCAATTTCCTGTTATTCTGTAGGTTATTAGTCTTTTATAATAAGCTTTTTCTAAAAATCAACAATTTTATTTGTATGCAATTCTTGCATTTATTCACTCGAGTGTATTACTGTAAGTAGTTTTAGTCTGATATAAGTCAAACAACATTTGCAGCTCAGAAACCACCTTAAAGAGGCACTTAAAGTGGAGATCAGATTTCAGCATCAAGCACTATGCTTCCTGAAAATGTTTTTTATTGATCAGCTGCATACGAGTACAAATTGTAGGTTAGCACTATTGTTATAATATAATAAATAAATCACATTAAACCTTGTTGGTCACTCTTGACTTACTGCCTTGTTGAGGTCCTGAGGTAGATGTGCCCACTGTGGGTTGAAGAATATGCAGTAATCCTTTCCTTTGCTCTTGCCCTTGTCACTGAAATGGGCCATGCCGTACTCTCCCACCACCTGTCAACAACCAGAAAACAGATTATTATTATAGAAAAGGAATAATGACTATATCACTATATAAAGTGGAGTCAGTCAGTTCACTTACAAAGACCTATCGTGTCTTTGTGATGTAACTTGTTAACTGACATTTCTCGATTTCCCATCAGCCAATCAATACTGAAGTACTCTCTGTTATAAACACTGCCATGGCCTCGGTGATGAGGTGAATCAGTAGTAATCCTGCTTCCCTAATGAAACACCTAAAGGTGAGCGGAGTGTGGGCATCCAGGGCCCGCGGTGATCTCCGCAAGCTAACAGTCATAGCATCCGAGCTAATGCCTCCGGAGAGGAAAAAACACCTCGTTTCGTCAACTACGCGCAGGCATGCGAGGCGGACACACCACAAGAACAGTTTTCGGATAATTAAAACACGTCTCGCTCACCTTTTGGATGAGAAAAGCGGCCCAGATCAGTGTTTCAAGGACCCTCATGATGCCTAGCGTGTTGTTGTTTCCCCCATCAACCACCAACCAGCGGCGCTCGGCGCTAGCCTCTCACTGGAGCACGCCCACTCTGCGTTCTGGATTTGTAATTGGCTGTTGCCATCGTGACGAGCAAGTAAACACGCATCTGGTTGGCTGAAACCAACGTCGGTCAAAACTACAAAATAAAAATCACCGCAATACAAAATACACGGTGGAAGTACATTTACTTATATATTGTACTTAACAATTTACTTAGGTCCTTCAATTTTATGCATCTTTTTACACAAAATAAGTATTTTGTTAAAGTAATAAGACCAGTACAGAAATCAGAGCCTAACCTGATATACTATAATTAAAATATATACAAACTTAATACCACAACAGTGAAATGCAGCATACTAATATTAATCCATACATACATAGACACCAAAAGAGACCTGTGTTTTGTATCACATGCTCTGAAGGAGTGGCTGTATTTGTACTGTCTGCAGTAATTTACTATATGGTTGGTTATTTGCAGCAGGTTCAGTCCAGTCAGCCGTGAATAAGAAGACCACAGCTCTATTTTTCTTGTCCAACCCTCCATTTTCGCAGTAATTATACCCTGTTGGACAGACTCCAGTATAACTACATGTTGCAGTCCATCCATCAGTCTATGGTGGATGAGGCCTGTCACTTTTCAGACCCGTGATACAGATCATGTGGTCTCAGCTGGTCCAGGACTGGACCTGCCCTCCTCACAGTCCCTGGTGGTCTAGTGGTTAGGATTCGGCGCTCTCACCGCCGCGGCCCGGGTTCGATTCCCGGTCAGGGAACTAGTTTTGTAAACTTCTTTATGGATGCTCAACACTGTGCACAGAGAAAAGGCTTCATGTTACAGCTGCAGATCTCAAATGGGTTTCTTGTTAAATGTGCAATATCAGTTTCACCATGCACTGACTTTAATAGTCTGCAAGAAGGTTTTGAGCCACAGTTTACAGTGTGAATGTATTTAATGGTTAAATAAAAAATGAAAACAAATAAAAAAATCAGAAGCATTGAAATCACTTGTTTTATAGTATTTGCTTGAGACTGTAATAAATAATGTGATGTTATTATCCTGTAGGATTATAGGCTGGACACGGCCTTATGATTTCTGGATAGTGTGAGGTATAGTAAATCATCATTTAATTAGTATTTATATTAATTAGCACACATCATGGTTAAAGTCATGAGCCCATTCACTGCAGCTTCCAGGTGTTTTAATGTGACTGTGCGTGACTGTGATATGTCTGAATGACCTCAGCCTTTCTTTAATCTTTGCTGTTGCATGCTCGGTCTTGTTATTTAGTGGCGTGCTGCAGCAGCTTCCTCTGCTCTCCGTGAACTCATCCCATATGTTCGTCCTTCTGCCGGATATTTACCTGCAGCAGAAGACACAAATCACCGGAACTTCAACCTGTGTGCCTTCAGAATAAAAGCACTGCTACAAGTGAGAGCTGCAAGACTGGCTGTTACAGTCTATTGATCAGGGGCCTGAGTACATATGTAACAAATAAACACAAAAAAATTAACCAATACACTAAATAATGTCATAAAATGCTAAATCAGCATAAGGTGACAAAGCGTTCTTCTTCTGCAACACAAAATTACATCACGTCAACATTTGCAGTGGCACAAAGCAGTATATGTAATCAGAGACACAATATTAACACAGAGAACATATCCACATGGTTTGTAGTTATTCTGTGCATACAGCCACTTGTTGGGGACACTTTACATCTCTTTATAGACAATTTGTCATTGTGTTTTTTTTTTTAAATGTTCAGTGTTTTGTTTAGTTGTTTTGTGTCAGGAAATTGATGTTAAACAGCAGTGGTCCGTTTCAGTTTACACATGTGCATGGAGGCAAAGAAGTTCCTAAAACAATTTTTTGGCCACAGTGAGGGCTGAATTCAACCCACAAGGAAATAAATATCTGAATAAATACATTTCACAGCAGACAGGCAAGTCATGTTTACACTGAAAATCTGACACTATATAATAAAGACAATTCTGAAAAAAAAACTCTATGAAATATAAACTTAAATAGATAATGTCAGCGGACATGTTGTTATAATTCTTTCTAATGTTTTCCTTCGACAGTTCAAATCTTAAATAAAACTACTGTGAAACAACTGATGAGCGTTGTAGGCTTTTGTTTTGAAATACGCTACCGGAAGTTTCTTGTGTCCCTGTTGCTAACTTGACATTGTTCAGTTTGGAAATTCACACAACTAGTCACTTTAGGGAGGAATGCAGCACTCGTAGACATCTACACTGTAAGTATATGTTACTTTCACGTTTAATTTGGTTAAATATACATATTACTCCACAATATTAATCGTATATTTTCCTCAATGAACTAACGTTTGCTGTAAAGAGAGAGCCGGTGTTTCTAGACGTTAACGTTAGCTTGCTAACAAGCTAAGCTAGCTGTCTTCCGTCTTCGCGATTGTCTTCATTTTTATCTTTAGATTAGTTTCTAATCATTTGCTATTTTGGAAGATAACATGTTATAATAGTGGTACGGATTTCCATCTATCTTAATGGTATTTATGTTGTTTTGCATTCATTTTATTCCACCGAAAACGCCTCTGCTGTCTGTTCGAGACAATACGATAACGTTACACTGAGCCTCCCTGCTCAGTATCATCGATGGTGACGAGCAGCTTGTTTCATTTTAAATGTGTTTTTCTTTAGATCAGGCTCATTAAATAATGTGTGACTGAGTAAAATGATAAATACGCGCTGCTATATCTCAGTCCCAGTGCCTTTAATTGAGTCAGATAGCTGAGCTGGTCTAGGGAGGAGATGATGTAAGTAGGACTGGTATGCAGAGGTCTGACATCAGCCAGAAAGTGTCTGAAAAACTAAAGCTGTGTTTACTCGGGCCAAATAAGGAGGAAAGAAGCCCAGTTCATGAGAGGAGAATTGCCATGTAGTTAAGGAAGGCAATTCTGGCTCATAGCTAGAGCTTTTACTACTATCACAGCACAGTTTGGGTCATTGTGTTGTCAGTGTCGCACATCTGCTCCAGTCCCGTCCAGTCTTACTGAGAGGATTTCTTTTTCTTTTTCACTGCAGTGAATCTCAAGGCTTCGCTCCCATCATCATTCCCGTCAGAGCACCATGGCTGGCTTCAGGCAAGAGGATGTCGAGTTGTACTATGAGATGGGAGAGGAGCTGGGCAGGTAGGCTGTGCAGATGTGTTGTCTTTTATCACAAAACAAATAGTGAAAATATCTGTCTGATACCTCTCTGTGCAAACACTTTGTACTTTGTCCTTGAGCCTAACACATGTCCCAGTGGCTGTTTGGAGATCATTAGAGGTTGATTTGTCATCAGACTGAACCTATTTAAAACTGCGTATTTGATTTTATGTGCATACCACAAATAATAAAGGTATCAAATAGATACATAGATAAATTTTGTAATTGTACATGTTTGTAGTTTTCCATAAATAAAAACAAATGTGAGTTTGGTGTCTAATAGTTAGTTAATGCGTCATCACATTCTTATAGGTTGAACTCAACTTTGTACCTTTGAGTTTTTCTTTTGTTTTTTTTTTCTTCTGCAGTAATGCAGCAAAAGCATGACATCACTGTTTCTCAATGTGCCTTTCCACCTCTGCTGTGGTGGAGTTGTCTAAAGTAGAGGGCTGTGTGTGTGTGTGGGTGTTTGTGTGTATGGGCTCTTGTCAGTAATGTTATTAACATCTGTTGTTAAATGTTATTTTAGTATGTGCCATCCGGCCATTGTGATGCTAAACCATATATGTTTGCGCAATCTTTATTAACAGTAGAGATTTGTTCTGTGTTCCACATCTTTTACTTTGAATCTTTCATTTCTAACATTACATGTTAGTTTTAGACCCTGTCACATTAGAGTTGTGAAAACTAACAAGCTGATTATTCTAAATTGTTCTGTTAGTTATTTTCATGAATCCATTATTTAGTCCACTGGTGGGACACCCACTTAAAGTCTATTGTTTTTAAGACAAGATAAGAGGGCAGACTCTAACAGTGCAGTGAGAATACTGTTTTTTTGTTTTTGTTTTTGTTTTGTTTTTGTTTTGTTTTGTTTGTTTTTTGGGTTTTTTTTACCAAAAAATAATTATGTTTAATTATTCTAATGCATGAATCTGCCATCTTTCTTTCTTGTCTGGGACAAGACAAATGTTTCATTTTTAGAAATATGTTGAAACAAGCTGATTTTTATGAGCAATGAGCAGTATCAGCTGCTTTTCTATTTTAGTGAAGGAATTTGTGAAAGAAAGTGTATTTTTGTTAAATACAGAATACTTCACCTCCTTCATCCTCCTAAAATCCTCCAAATTAAGCAATCAGAGAGAGAAAAATCCCAGTTTGGTGTAACTGCGTGTCCACACTGGGGCCACAATCTCTGATGAGGCGTCACAGGCCAAAACAGTTGTGTAGCACTGACTCATAATGAAAAATGTCAAAAAATAGTCATCACTTCCCGTCGTGTCTTGCTAAACCTTATGCAATCTACCAATAAAAACAAAGCAGACTAAAATTCAACAAAGCTAAGCAGGTCTATGTCATATTTATTCTTTTTAACTTGCCTTTGTTTTCTCCCTGCTGTAGCGGACAGTTTGCCATCGTCCGTAAGTGTAAGGAGAAGAGCACTGGTGTCGAGTATGCAGCCAAGTTTATCAAGAAGCGACGGCTGTCATCCAGCCGGAGAGGAGTGAGTCGGGAAGAGATTGAGCGTGAGGTCAATATTCTTCGGGAGATCCAGCACAGTAACATCATCACCCTGCACGATATCTTTGAGAACAAAACCGACGTCATCCTGATCTTGGAGCTGGTGTCTGGAGGAGAGCTATTTGACTTCCTGGCTGAGAAGGAATCTCTGACAGAAGAGGAGGCCACACAGTTTCTCAAACAGATCCTGGATGGCGTTCAGTATCTCCACTCCAAACGCATCGCTCACTTCGACCTGAAGGTCAGCAGTCTGTGAGGCCCTGGCACAGTAGTCACAGATAATAGGAGAGCAGCGAGAAGTTTAGCCTTGGCAGAACCTTGTCTAGGACTGTGGATGTAAATGTATTCAGTGTGTACAGCAAACGGGCAAATCTTTTGCTTTATTATTTAAATTATAGATGAGCTGCATACTTTAGGATTAGTGAAACTACTTTTTAGGTTTTCTTAGGTATTTTAAAGCTGCTCTTACCAGTATTTAGCAGCCTAACAGCAAAATGTTTCTCTCAGGAGTCCATAAACCCCAAAGCAGATTAAATGTTGGACTTAAGTTCATAGTAAACACAACTCCACATCACTGCTAATGTTGCTCTGTGTCTGGTTAATGTATAAATATTGTGTTTGCCAACACATTGTTTCTGTCTGTTTTAAGTTTGCCCCTGAGTAACCAAAACATCCGTTAATGCAGCTATAATCTAAGATTAAGGGTAGTAAATAAGCACTCTGTGTAGTAAATGGAGGCATTTCCTTCTTCTCTCACTGTTTTATCTAACAGCCTGAGAATATCATGCTGCTGGACAAGAACGTGCCCAACCCCAGGATTAAACTGATTGACTTTGGGATTGCTCATCAGATTAAAGCAGGAAATGAGTTTAAGAACATCTTTGGAACACCAGAATTTGTCGGTGAGATCTTGTTTCTGCTCTTAAATATCTGCTTCACACAATTCAAACGTTCCACTTAGAAAATCCCAAATCAGTCTTTGTGCTAGTTTGTGCCCACGCCGGCATGTTTCAGATCTCCACATCTGCTTTGAGTTAAAGTGTTCGTTCCTCTGTGCTTTACAGCGCCAGAAATAGTCAACTACGAGCCACTTGGACTGGAGGCAGACATGTGGTAAGATGTAAACGTGTTTTTTTCTTTTCCTCTGCTTTACTGACTTGTGTGACTTGTTTCGTTTATGCATGTTTTTTCTCTTCTCTGCAGGAGCATCGGAGTAATCACATACATCCTGTGAGTAATGTGTCAGATCAAGACTGGCTGTAATAATTTTTAGAAAGACAAATCACTCCTCTTCACTCATCCATATGTGTTCTAAAGCTCAGTTTCTGTTGATGTTAGGTTAAGTGGTGCTTCACCGTTTCTGGGCGAAACCAAGCAGGAGACTCTGACTAACATCTCAGCTGTCAACTACGATTTCGACGAAGAGTATTTCAGTAACACCAGCGAGCTGGCCAAAGACTTCATTCGTCGCCTGCTGGTCAAGGATCCAAAGTATGAACCTTTTCAGATTTGATGCCAAAAGTAAAGAGAAATACCTGCTCTGTAATTATATGATCTACAAGGTTTCTCACTAGGGAATCATTCTCTCTTGCAGGAAGAGAATGACAATTGATGACAGTCTCGAGCACCCTTGGATTAAGGTGAATGTTCTGTTCTGTATATTTAGTTTTTCATTTCCAGAACCAGAAGAATATTTCTCATATGTCAATCTCTGAGTCCAGCTCACTCTTAAGCCAGACTGAGATAGACCAGTGTATTGGCTTATTGCAAATATCCAGTGTTAGTGTGTACATTTCAAGAAATCTCTCTTCTTTAAATAAATGTGATTTAATAAATACATCACTCATTCTTATATCAGGTCTTTTACACGTTTTTTTAACCTCTCCAGGTGATTAAGAGGCGAAATGTGCGACAGGAGGAGCGAGACAACAAGCCTGAGCGCCGGCGCCTGAAGACCACTCGTCTGAAGGAGTACACTATCAAGTCCCACTCCAGCATGCCACCCAACAACACCTACGTCAACTTTGAGCGCTTCTCCCAGGTGCTCGAGGAGATCGCGGCGGCAGAGGAAGGCCTGAAGGAGCTGGAACGCAATCAGCGCTCGTGCCGCGAGGACGTGGCAGCGTTGCTGTCCATCTACGAGGAGAAGGAGGGTTGGTACAAGGAGGAGAACCAGAGCATCTCCAGCGACTTGAGCCACATTCGCCAAGAGCTGCAGCGCACTCAGGCTCAGCGCAAGAAGTGTCAGGAGGAAGCCAGAGTCGTTACACAATCTACCAACATCCTCAAGCGCAAGTTTGGGCGCCTGGAAAACCGCTACGACGTCCTGGCTGAGCAGGTGGCCTCTGAGGTCCGCTGGGTGGAGGAGCTGGTCAAGTCCATATCTGCAGAGAAGGACGGCCTCGTTTCTGGGAGCATGCCCTGATCTGGGCTGACGTCCAGTCTGACATTTGCATTCACATCCTCCTGCCCGTCTTCTCTGCTTGTGACTACACAGCAGAGCTTCAGCCAGTCGGGTGTCATCATAAGCTACGCTGCTGCTGCCCGTCAGGAAAAAAAAGTTCCACCAGCAAGAAGAAGAGGCAATATACTGAACCCATTCCCCTGTAAAGATGCTCATTCCAGTGTTTTCATACGTTAATTTATAATTTTAAAGATTTTATGTACTGTAACGCAGATGTCATGTATTGTAGTTAAAATAGTTTTCAAACCATATCGATACATTCAGTTATTTTTCTTAGCCTGGTTATTATTTTATAAATGTTATTACTTTTGAGTTTCCTACTGCTTTAAAGGTTACAGACCTCTGCTCCCTGGCGCCTCAGGTTACTGGCCAGTTATATGAGAAGACTTCATAATAAACAGCTTGTAATGTCAGGTTTGCACAGAATTCAGGGGTCTTCTTCCAGTTAGATGCATTTTGAATATGATTTCAGCTGACATAAAATTTCCCTCCTATGTTGGGACACTGTATGTATAGGATGCAATAAATATATCTGTCAGCATAGAAGATTTGGGGTTATGGTTTGTTTGACAGGTCTGTTGTTGACTACCTTTGTGTAGTTTGGTAGTAAAATATCTGTGACATCTGAGTCCATAATTTCTGAGCAATATGTTGCTCTCTGTTAACTAACCAGGACATTTCAAAACATTAGTACCAAACTACATGGAACTTTCTGGGAAGTTAAGTATTTATGAATCTGTAAAATAAACCCAGATTCAGAATGTATAAACTCATCTTTGCGGTGCCTGTAAGCCCATCGACCCTATTGCCTCTGCCAGCACACATCTGTCGTCCTGTTGACGTTTCGAAAACACTAATATCGCTCAGTGTCTTATATGCGCAACAACTTTTGCACAGTAGCCTTGTAAACCAAATAGTGTGCATGGAAACTTTCCCTAGATACTGCTACTCTAGTCGGCCGCTGTCATTCAGACCGTCCCTGCACACCTGAAACATTCCATCGGTGCGTTTCACATGCAAACGACATATTCCCCATGTAGTGTAGAGCTTGGAAAGAATATGATGCAGTCGTATTTTTCTGTAAACAAATGTATTCCTTGGCACTTAAATGATTAAAGCATTGTTCCAAAGTATATTTTAATCTTAGGTGTAAGAAAGACTGTAAACATGAACTGTCTGGGCTTGTTTCAAATAAACAAAATTATCCTCTAACTAACTTATGTGTTGTTATTGGACCTCTGGTGAACTGAAGTCTGAACTTCAACTGTCTCGTAGCTTGATGATTGTACAGTAGTTATAGAAAATATGAAAAAAGGGGAAAGTGTGACAGCTTTCAGAGGTTAGTGTGTTCCTGTGTACATAATTACATCCTTGAAGATGCTGTGCTGAAGTTAGAACTGTTATTTCTTATTTATTTGAAGATGTTTATCTACAGACTATAGCAGCAATTAACAGTGACATGTTACATATTGTTAGCATGAAGAAGGCCATCTAGTGGTGGCATCACATCATACACAAGATATTTAAAAATTGACTTTTACATCGAAGAAGCTACATTTATCTCATCAACTGAAGTGAAATGATTTTTCCAGCTTTCAGAATTGGTTTAGTTCTCTGCATCTGCCACTTTGGACGAAGTATTTAGATCCTGCACAACTACGCAGCTCCTGTCTTTATGCTGGTTTTACATTGTTTTGTCTCATATAGGACATTTTATCTCTTTGAGGCCATTTTGTGTCAGTTTGGCAAAATTTTGTTAGTTTCTTTGTGATTATTTTGTGTCTGTTTGAGCGCATTTTGTCTTTTTGTGATTATTTTGTGTCTGAGGTCTGTTTTTTTTAGTATCTTATTTTGCTCATCTTGTTACTGGTATATTCTGCTGATGGAAAAAGGCGACACCACTTGAGTCCCTGGACATGTTTGATCCATTCAATATTCTATCCATGCCTGTGCCAACAGAATAACAAATGTGAAGCTTATTTAAAGTGTTTTATTTATATATTAATTATGGAAATAACAAATAACAATACATAACTTGTATAGTTAACGTTCATAATTCGTTACAACTGTTTGCTGATGATAAATGTACCAAATTCCAAGACAGTAGATAATAACCTGTGAAATAATTTAAAGGTTAAGTTCTCTTTGTTTACAAATGATACAAATAACTTTTAAAACCATTTTGAAACAAATGGATAACTGGAGCCAAAGTGGACTCAGGAAATGAAACAGAGATCTTTGTAGTCAGGATTTCAGTCCTTAAAAGTCCAAAGACAGGTTTGATAACTTAAAGATGAGCACTGCTTCTTTTCTGTCTGTGCGGAGGAGTTCGAAATACTCTTGTTCTGGTTTTCTTTATCCCAGATAAACACAAACACATTCTTGGACAGTAAAAATGTCAGTTTTTTTATGCGTCTTTCAAAGATTTAATGTGGGCACAGAGCTTCAGCGCAGGCCCCAGTTTAAGGTTCATGGTGCTGACCAGGTGATCCTCTGTGAGAAGCAGCAGAGCCTGTCCATCTATTTCCTGGGAGCGAAACTCCTCGGCTACATCCTGACCACCTGGGAAAAAGAGACGATGGACATTAGACACTAACTCAACTTCAACTTTAACATCGTTGTGCAGAGTAAAAGTATAGAGCCAACAAAATTGCAGTTAGGACATGCACATTGGCAGAGCTACCACTAGAGGCACCACAACCTGGGGGTTCAGTGTTTTCTTGGCAGAATTACTTACTTACAGTAATATGATCTTTATGCAACTTTCTATCAGTAGAATTTATTTTCATTGGTTACTAAATGCCTGTTATTATTTTCCACAGCTCAGATTACTTACTAAAGATTCTCAGTTTATTTTGAGAAGCTGAAACAGGGTTTTGCTTGAAAACTGATTAATGGTTGCAGCTCTGTTCTTCATGTCTAAATAGAAATATCAATTCTATCCAACAGTACAGGTATAGCTGCTCCTTTCTACCCTGACACACAATTTGTAACCTCCTTAAACCTCAGTGACAGGTGTTTGGTACCTGGCAGGGAGCTGATGTAGGAAAACACTTGTTCCACGTTCCACTGGGATGGACGGCCGGCGTCTTCCTCTCCATCAGAAACACTGATCATCTCTGTTGTCCTCCGCTCTCTCTCCCTGTCTCGCTCTCTCTCGGCTTGTTTCCGAAGCCTGGTTGTCATGGGAACTGTAGGCTCATCTTCCTCCTGCTCCTCCTCTTCCTCCTCTCTGAGTGAGCTCCGTTGAGTCTCCTCTGAGCCACGTGACCTGCGAACCTGTGGCAATCAGACAAACGTTGGTGTTAGAGTTAAACTACCTACAAGAGTAAAACTAAGCCATGTGCTCAGTTACATCAGTTAAAATTCAGCTTTTTAAATGTGTAAGCTGCATTTAATGTTTTTAAAATTCTCTATAATGGTACAGGGTGGATCCCCGTGTCTTAAAGAGTCAAGTTTTGTGTCCCACGTGTCTGTTCTTGCAGCATCACTTATCCCTGCAGCACTTCTGTAATTTGCAGTAGGTCAATGACAGTAACTGACCTGTCTTAGAAAATGGTCTCTGGAGGCTCCGTTCACTCTGCTGCGGGGTCGTCCTCTCCTGCCCGTCGGCCTGTGACCCCAGCGGCCCGACCGCAGCAAGCTGATACGCTTGGTGCAGCTGACACTGAACCTTAACACAGAGAGTCGGTCATGACATATTTACATATGCAACTTGTTCAGACAGGTAGATGGACATTAACCACTGGGTAGTGCACACTGCACATACACTTTATACATGTTTTCTTACAGCTCAGATGACTCCGGATGTCAGATAATATGCCACCACAGAAACAAACTGTATTTACTTTACTTCTCTTGCGTGTCAGACGAATACAACATTTCTTATCTGTATTGATACAGAGTGAGTTGCTCTCTGTGTGTTCGCTCTTCATGAAGTTAGAACCAGTCTTTTGATGCAGTTACTGTACTCAACAGAGCTAAATCGCAACGTTGCATTAAAAATAATGCTGAGCTAACATTATTATTATATTAAATCGTAATGATACTACTCGTGCTGCTAAACTGAACTGTTGTTAGTGCACTACCTGGGATTCAGACACATGTTAATCACATCTGTATGTGTGAGCCGTTTAATTACCTTCGGACACATGTCATGGAGCAGAAGCGTTTGGATCTCACAAACGTGTGAGCGTAACCTCTGTTCCCACAGTATTCACACTGCAGCACACCTGCCACACTGTCCCCGAGCTCTGCAACTTCAGAGGAACAGCTGTTAGTCTCACACACACACACACACACACACACACACACACACACACACACACAGTCCTAACCATCTGCTGCAGGGCCATCGTTTTCCATCTCCGTGTCTGAATCTGAATCTGACTGGTCAGCATCCAGAGGACTGTCCTCTGCAGCTGCATCCCCATTGGCCTGCATCTCCTGGGACTCTGAAAGTGAAGTCTGCTGGTCTGTTAACACCGAGGAAGGGCCCACCTTCATCACAGGGTACATTTAAAAAAGTAAAATCTCACACACCGATATGGACAAACATTAAGAGTTTTAAAAAAATGCCACCAGAAATGCAAGTAAGTTACACTGGTTCCCTGAGGAACTTACTGGGAACGACTCCAGACCCTCTTGGATGACGAAGCCCTCTATGAGATGTGTTAGGACGTGGGTTGTACGTATCCTCTCAGGGCTTCCTGGTAGGCTGGATGGGGCAGATGGAGGTTGACTGGGGCCTCTTATTGCAGCAGGGAGGACAGGAGGAGGTAGTGGAGGAGGGTTGCTGCTACTACTGCTGCTGGTAGTGGTGAGCTGGGAAGGCTCCTCCACCTGCGGTGACCTGATCGCTGAGTGACTGGAAAGTGTCACTGCTTAAGAAGAATAACAGAAAATAACATGTTGGTCCAGGTTCAGACTCCTACTTTACGTCAAAACAGGGTTTGTGCTGTATTTTACCTTCACCATTCTGTTTAGGGGGCACAGTGAGAGGTATTGGAGTCTTGTTGTTGCTGTGTTTCTGTGGACATGCAGAGTGTCCATCTTTTCTCTCCTCTGAGCTCAGTACATTCACTTTGCATGTTTGCCCTGACTGAAATTAAAACCACAAGAAGACCTCAGTCAAACCAGCACATGATGCAAACTAGAAATCCCCAAACGGGATGTGTCGACTCACCGATGACGTTTCATTACGTCTGATTGAATGCACTTTGAGATCCACAGCCACCGTCTGAGGAGGAGGCAGGTTCTGGTAGGGCATCTGAACCAGAGCCTCCGCTACAGGCAGCTCCTGCTCTGTCAGAAGCATCTGACCTGACTGGACGGCCAAAGCCTGGACTGAGTGGAGGGACAGCCTCTGGAGGGAGGCTGGGGGATTGTGGGGCAGCCTGGGGAGAACCAGAGGTGGAGGAGGTGGTGGTGGTTGGTTCTGGACTTGTGGGAATGAGGTGCGATGCTGTGGGGCAGCCACTAGAGGTGGAGGCTGAGGCTGCACAGTGGCAGCTGGGATTGAGGTCTGAGATGATGATGTAAACACGCTGGTGACAGAAGAAGAAGAAGAAGAAGAAGAAGAAGAAGAAAAAGAAGATGAAGAAGAAGTAGTAGTAGAGGGGGTACTGGGAGTGGTCAGTCTTTTAACTGAGAGAGGGAGAGGGCTGGAGTAGGTTTCTTGTGATGCTACTCTTAGGGCGATGGGCTGAAGCTGTCGGGGGCTGGGAGCTCCACCTGTAGTCTGCTGCTGAAGGATGAATTGGTGGTGCGCCACCTGCTGGCCAGCTGGGCAGGACAGCTGCTGCTTGACCAGAGCGTGAGTCTGCACTGGACAGAAGGCTGCAAGGAGAGTGATAGAAGGACATGAAGAACCTAACCTTAACATAAGCACAGACAGCATGCAGAAGTTGTTTTTTTCAACTGTGACTCATCACTTAAACCTGAAACACAGGCTCTCTACCAAACTTTCCTTTCAGCCTCAGAATCTGAACACATCAGCTCACCTGGGGTTATAATCTGAGGTCCGGAGGCCAGCCGGGGAACGTCACGCGGCCCTGTTTCTGAGGTGTCGGTCAGCTGGTTGGTCTTCACAGCACATATTGACGTCTTGGACAAAGAGGTGGCTGGAGACAGACCATGGGACTGGGCAGATGGCTTTAGGATGACACTGTGGGCTGTGGCCAGAGCTCCAGGCAAGTGAGCACGCAGAGCCAGATTCTGCACCTGAAAATAAATACGAAACACATGCTAATTCTACACTGCCTACTACTTGAAATAAGCTTATAGTGCCTGGAAAAGTTTGTACCTGAGAGGAGGTAGGCAAAGAGGAGCAGGAGGTGACAGCAGGGAGGTCTGATTGAACTGCAGCCACAGTGGCTGCAGGAGTTAGAATAAGCTGACAGAGGAAAACTCTTTCAGTAAAAATAGAAATAGGGCAAATGAGTCATGCGGTTATAAAGAGCCACTGGAAAATTGTGAGTATGACTAAGAGTTTGAGATATTTGAAAAGGTTTGTACCATCTGAGTTCGAAGGTACATCTGAGCTTGGTTACAGTTGACCGGTCTGTTTCCCAGAAGCATGGCCTGCTGGGATATGGTGGTTGCAGCAGCACTGGAGTTGGATGCTTGGCTCCGGCCGATCAGCTGGGCCGTCACTGGAGATGCTGGTACAGTAATCTGAAAGAAATTGTCAGAGGTTAATGTTTGTGCTCAGAGTGGGTTCAGGTTTATGACACAGATACTTACAGAGTTTTGGGAAACACCAGCAGGTTGAACCAAACCACCAGGGGATGAAGAAGTAGACTGCCTCTGACAGACTGAAGCCTGACAAGCAATGGGAACACATTATATGTTTCATTTCACTATGCCATTCACATTAAAATTACTCTTAATTCATGACACACACACGACAAACACAATCTGACCTGCTGTATGGTGGCCAGACTCTGCAGATGGGGGGTGTGCTGGTGCTGCTGCAGGGCTGCAGTCTGCAGCATGAGGTGCTGCTGCTGAGCGGCATACATCTGATGCAGGTACTGAGCCGCCATGCTCTGAGGTCTGTGGATGGTGTGTTGGATCACCTATTGGATCATATCACAAAACATCATCGGCCAGTTTGCAGCACTGTAAGCTACTACTGTTATAATGTTCTAATATTTTATTTGCCATTAGTGCACTGAACAATTTAAATGGATATTTTTGGTACTTTATTATTTTATTCATTGTATTGTTATTTTCTATTTCATTTCCTTTATTATTTGAAGTTGTGAACACTGTACTCACAACATAATTAAGAAATTACCTGAAAGATGTTTTTATTTTGATGGTCTTAATACATGAAAAGATGTAAAAATGCAAAAATACAGACTCCCTGTTTGTAAAATGAAACAATGGATCCAGCTTAACCTACTATAAAAATAAAATTACATTCAGGAATTCCTGGTTTAGTCAGTTACCTGGTCTGTATGTTTATCAAGTGAAGCAGTGACGGCTTAAAAGATATGGCCTATTGCCTGGACAGATTACCAAACAAACAATAATTGCAATGGTCCCGTGTATTATCTGGACTACTTGCAAATCAAATGTGTGCAAAGCTCTCAGATCACATTACCTGGAGCAACTTCCAAACAATGGACCGGGCTTCCTGACAGTCAAGTCAGACCATGCACGTTCAAGTCTGTGAGGTGCTACTGTGTATTACCTGGACTGCCTGTCTGTCTGGTGGCATGATGCTGAGGGAGGTGGAGGGCGCCAGGGTGCAGGTGGTGCTGCTGGATGGGACTGTTGCCATGGTGACGGCAGCAGATGTGGTGGCAGTAGTTGTGGTGGTGGTAGTAGTGGCTGCAGCCCTGTTAGTGTCTGCCTGCTTCTCTCCTGGGCTCCGCCTCTCCATCTCCCAGGTCACACCGATTCAGTAAAGGGGAAACTGTGGCGATAAAATAGACATTAATCAACAGGGTTCAGTAAAACACCAGCTTTAGATGTGTCGCTTGGCAATGTATCTCACTGTGCTACAATAATCTCTACTTATCTGAGTTTAGTCTTTACTAAACTCAGATAAGTAGAGTAACTAAAGCTTCTGATAGAGCTTTAAATTTGAACTGCAAAACATCCAGTGTTCATGCTACAAAGGTTTGAAACATGTCAATTAGAGGAATCACAGTGTTGTTTTCCACATTTACAGATTTTCTACACTCAAATTTGTGAATTAAATGCACTTTACTGAAACTCAACTTTTTTTAAATTAATTTTTTTACTTTAATTTTTAACTGAAACAAATGTTTCTGCTCTTCCTGGTTTAAAACATATCAACTCAATTTAAGGACTTCACTGCTGCATAATTGACCTATTTCACAGTCTATTTAAAATCTGTAAAAATAAGAGTAAAACCATTTTGTTCATAGACAGCCTGGTTGAAAGGGGTCATTTATTTGTTTATCACAAAGCTCTGTTATTCATTCGAATTAAGTTTCAAGTTGTTGTGTCCCAAGGAAATTTAATAAAAAATCTAAAAATGTAAATACAATCAATATAAACTTAACAGCTCATTAAAAAAAACACGACAGCATAATGTTAATAACATAAGTTATAAAATGATGATGAAGTGTTAAATTTAGTTGTTGATGTTTTTTTTTTTTGTTGTTTGTTTTTTTGTGCATTTTAATTTTTTGTTAGAATAATTTAAATAAGAAAAAAAGAAGCTCTCATATAGCTGCACGAGTTGGAAACAAACAGATGTGTTTATTTGACGGTGAAAATCTTTTCTTGAAGCTCTAATGAACATGTATGAACAAAGATGACTCATTCACACAACTGATGTTTTTAATGTGAACACTATAATGTTTCACTCACGCGTCGAGACAAACACCAGACAAAGCCTCTGGTTTTTTCATCAATTACAGACAATAATAATCTGGATAATAACTAATATGCAATCTGCTCGATTGCCTACCCTTAGAACAGGAAATTTATTTTCCATATAACATAGGAATAAATTCAGCTGGAACAGTGATTGATTGATTTTGCTGCAGATCTTGTTCTGTCCAATTAAAAACAGGGATACAATTCAGCAAACCATAAACGATTAGAAAATCAGTATATTTTTTTTTACATGCCCATAATTTAGGATCCTTCGGTAAATACATTCAATAAACCAGGATGTAATGTCTGTCTGCCTCTCGCTTTATTTGCATGCACAATCATTCACCTCTTGTCGGCGTTACCTGCCTGGTATTGATAGACATGGGCCAACATCAGGAACTGACCATAAACCGGCACATTGTCCAAGTCATGAAGCCTATTGATGCGTCAGTACTGTCTAAAATGGAGATAAAAAAATCTAATCGTATACAGCAGGCAATAAAAAAAAAGCCTTGGCACAGCACCGCTCGCAGTGCGGGAGGACTTTTCACAGCCCGCGGAGTCCTGCTGCGCTCAGAGCCTGCGTGAGAGATGCGTGACAGCGGTTCAAATGTGTTTGTATCCGTCTCCAGTGGCTTTTTATTTAGTGAAATTAACGTGTATGCTGTAGTATGACGATGGTTTGTGTGCAGATGTTCATATTTGTTCTAAAAAGAGCAGGCTTTGTGAGTAAAATCCCAGTGGCTGCGTGCGTAAACAGACATGTGTCAGAAGACTGAGTTCACTGTACAGTGGAATAAAACACAGGCCTGTGTGTAGACTTTAGTTAGGTGTTGAATGCAGACCTCTGTTTTAAACAGCTAGTGCTGTTTTCTTTCTGCTTTTATAGTTTTCTTTCTGCTTTTATATCTAGGAAGTAAATGGGGAGACTGATGATTTCATTTATGCACTTTTCCAAGAATTGCCCATCATGGGCTGTCAAGGCTTTAATCCAGGGAAAGGAAGGATAATTTATTTAATGTGATATTCCACAATATGGGGTCAGTAAAATAAACCAGTTTAAACCACTCAGCCAATAGTGAGTGAGTGTATAGCTCCTTAGTTTCTAACATAATATGCGATCTGCAGTCTATTCTGTAGATTTGAACAAACCAACAACGACCCCAAGATTTGTTTAAACATTTGGATTTTGCATTTAATTATACACTATAGATTACATCTATCATCCTAATTTGTTTTTAATTTCCTTACCTTACCTTCTTTCAACATTAACATTTCTGTTCACACTAGCCCTGTCACCTCATCAACGCACTCAAAAAACAACAAAAAAAAACAAAAAAAAACAAAAACAAAACTATGCTTTTGCATTTGTTACTGTTTTTTCAACCAAAGCACTTGAACAAATTTGTCCCAGCTCGGTGTTTGAACTTGAATGCATCACAAACCCCTTTGAAAACATAGAGTTGGTACAGTCAGACTGCTGTTTAGGACACACGTAACTTTGTAGATATGTAAACCGTGTTATATTGATTTGTTATACTACGTGAACGGTAAATGGGTATAAAGCTATGTTTATTATTGTTGTGCAGAATTATATTTTTTACATAAGTATATATGTTTGTAAAACGCCAAGTTAGCGCCACCCCTAACATTCCGATAATGGGCCCGTCCGTCGCTAGGCCTTTGCAGTAGGGAGTTGTTCGGCGAAACCCGCAAGTTTTTCTTTACTTTACGTGTTATTTTTGTTTGTTTAAGGAGCCATAAACTCTTCGTTTTTAGCATCACCTGCCTCGTTTTTTACTTGTCGCGTCGACGGACTACAAAAACGAAGTGTTTTGGGTGTGGTATACAACTGCGGTGCCTAAGAGGGAAGGAAGGAAAGAAGGAAGGCATCGGTGAGTCGGACCGACCGCGGCGGAGCTTATGATGCCGACGTTGCGGGACAGCACCATGTCCCACCCCGGCGAGAATTCCCACCAAGTCCGGGTGAAGGCTTATTATAAAGGGTAAGAAATAACCATGACTGTCAGTATGTCGCCAGTCTTGTTTTGAAACTAACTAGTAGCGGTTTAGACTTGAAAAAGAGGCTAACCAGTTTGCTAACATTAGCTAACTTAGCTAACGTCTTGCTAATGTTTGGTTCCAGGTTTAGGTACACTGGGCAGTCAGGTGAAACTCTCCGGGAGGGTTGACGTTGTGAAGCCGGGCTCTCTGTGTTGTTTAAAAAACGTGTCAGCAAGATACAGAAGCTGTGAAGTGGTTTAAAATCAGTCTAAACCGGTTGTTCACCCAATTTAAAGCTTCATTCTGACACAGTTTTGAAAGCTTTGTAGCTACCATGTCAGTTCATATCCGTTGCTAACAGGAGTTAGTTTCACCGATACGGTTTACAACTCACCAAACATTTTGTTACTGGTTAACTAATATTAATTTCATGCCTTTACAGTTTTGAACAGTAATAGGCGTTTACAAATTGATCTTAAGATATTGGCAGTATGTGAAATGAAACAACAGAAAAGTCAAGTACTTGTGTATTGTTAACCTTAGACAGCTAGACCACATTTAGCCAGGGCTGCAACTTGTTTTCAATAACATTCATGTATGAGTTTTATCATTTGGTCTATAAGGAGTCTGAAATGTAGAAAAAAGGCTTTTATTATATCCCACTGCTTAAGTAAAGTGTTGTGTTATGTTTATAATCATTTATATGATGATGAAAAGTAGCAGGGCCTATGCATGATTGACATTTTTGGTTGAAAAAGGAATAAAATAATGAATTCATTGTAAAAGACATTGCAGCTCTATATTTTAATTGGTTTCACTGCATTAGCTCTCTATATAGTTACAGCGTTGGCCTCTAACTATTTGTGTGTAAAGCCAACCTTATCTTAGAAAAGGATTACAAGTAATGTTTTCTTACTTTCTGTTGTTTTTCTTTTTAAATTCATCATATAGTCAATGGCAAGCAAACATTAATGACTATCACAAGTTTACACAAAAAAACCCACAAAGATATTTTGAATTAAATGGAGCAAATCGTGCTTGTGAATGGAACATGATTGGGAAGCTAAAATTCAAACATATTTAAGATTTGCAGTTCTTAAAAAATATGTTGCATTTAATTGTTGCTGCTGTTTTAGACCAACCCCTAAGCAGCTAAACCCAGCTATAACCTAATAAAGTAACATTATTAAAAGCCTTTTGTGTGGTTTTAACACAAATATTATAAACATTACATTTTAACATACTGTCCATCGCTAAGAATGGAATATGTAGATGCTGTTTCTTTTTGAGTTTTTGTCATACCAAACATACTAAAGGCAGTTCAGCTGTTTGAGTTTCGCACTTGGATGCGGTGATGGAAATCACTGGTCACTCATTTGTTTCCATACGACACTCCCTGTCCCGCTGCCTCTGTTTGATCAGGCTGATTGGAGACCAGCTAAAACTTGAAAAACGTGTAGTGCAAGTCACTTGAGCCTGTTGTATTTCACACTGGCACGGTGACACACCTCAGTAACTCTGTGTAATGTGTGTTCATCATTAGGTGTCATCTCTCAGAAGAAAGTGTGTAAAGTATTTATGAGGCTACTGCTGAGGAATCTTGGGTATGTTGAGGGAATGCAGTAAACTGCTCTTATAGTTTGGCTGTTGGAATGCATTAAGCCAGGATGTCAATGATGTTATTACTTTTTATTTCTGAGTTGCAGATATAAGGGACAGTAATACTCTAATATCTTGAATTGGTACTGACAGGTGGGAGCCACATGTCAGGTTTGATAAACCTTTTCAAATACTATAATTAAAATGTGTTCAGGTCTAAAAATAATGTTAGTGTATGAATATCTCTGCAAATACTGAAAGAGCTGATTTGTCGACTGATTAGTTCATCAGAAAAATATACTTTTTTGCCAGTTGAAGTTAAAAACTTGTTTGGGTTTTAGACTTGTGGTCAGACAGAATAAAACACTGACATACGCTACCTTTGTCTCTGCAAGATGATTTTTAGTTTTTACATTTTGATAGAATTGTTGAATCAATCATTAGTTGTAGCCCGAGTAAACATGTAATTTGTGCTTAAAACAAATAGAAATGCTTCATCATGCAACATCAAGGCTGAAACAACTGCAGGTTTTCCTTGTCACCTAAACACTGATTTTAATGATTAGTCCCTTTTCACAGGTTGAAATCGTTAAACAATTATATCAGCTGTTTGTTTATATTCTTGACAACAGTGTTAAAATACCAACTCGAACTTGAGTCTTTCACTTTTTTTTCTTCTGTGCTAGTCTGTTCCAGTATTGGTCCTTTTGTTTGAGTTTGTTGTTTTCTCTTTGCATGTCTGTTTACGTTCAGCATCAGCAGACTGGTGTCAGCCTGTAGCAGTCACTAACTCAGCTTTATGTTGCTTTCATTCAGGGTCAACAGACAGGCTGCAAATGCACTGATCACATGACTTGAAACTGACAGTGATGCTGATACTATTATGTGGTATAGATGGACTGAAAAATAAAAGTATAAAAAGGATAAAACTTATAAATGCATTTATTAATTCACAATTTTGTATATCATAAAATGCCAGCAAACAAACAAATGGCTTGTTTTTTACCACCTAATGTCCCAAAACCCAAATGTATTTAGTTCACAGTAATATTAAACACAGAAAAGCAGGCATCTCATGAACCTGGTTAATGACAATTAAAGCAGCTGCCACAATAAGAATTGATTAATACACCTTAATCCTTAAAGAACATGACCTGCTTCACATATTTCCCTGGATGGTTTATTATAGATCTGCAGTATATATGCAACTAATTGATTAATTGAGCCAAACATTTAACTGGTTCCAGCTTCTTGGATGTGAGGATTTGTTTTTTTTTTTTGTTGTTTGCATGATAGTAAACTTCAAATCTTTTGTAGTCAGTTCGTATGAGCTTACAACTTCAGCTTCTGACCTTTAATCTTGTTTATTTTTTTTTTTTAATGATAAGCTGCAGCTAATAAACTATCAATGGAATTATAGCTTACACAAGACTAGATAGAAGAGATTTGTGAGTAATGTACTGAGCCTCTCTAGAAAATTGACACTTCAGTGTGTCATATGCCAGGTCAGAAAACAAAACATAGTTTTGCAGAGTTGCCAACGTAGACTATTACAGGGCTTTGTATGTGCCAGATCAGCTTCAGGATTCCTGTGTAAGGCATGTTGCTTGGCAGGACACTGGGATTTCACCGGCTCGATGGAGCCCTTCAGTTATTTTCCTCTTTCTGAAAGGAGTTGCTCTTCTTTTTCAAAGACGCTGCCTTCAGAATCAGTGCTTCAAGGCTCAGCTTTGTTTAACATGGGAAGCATTCCTTGTCTTGTGGTTTACTTTTGCTCTGAAAGCCCCTCAAGCACTCAACCACAGTCCTGCCCCCCCACCCACCCATCCACCAAAACACCTCTCAACGCATGGTTATATTTACCGTGTGTAAGTGTCACTGATTCTCACTGTGTTGCAGTGTCTACACATCCTGCCGATGAAACAAAGCTCAAATGTTTAATGACGTGTCTGAAATTTTTTGTGACCTAAGTCATTTTCTGACATGCACTGGAAGCCTGAACTTCTCTAGACATTACCCGGGGGAGCTGTAGCTGAGAATGCCCATATCCAAGTCAGTCGGCCCAGACATTAAATGGACAATTTCCCTACCAGCTCCTCAGTACAAAGTATGGGAAATAATTAACATTCTTTCTGTGCCTATGTGTCTCTCCTTTGTGAAACCAGGATGATATACGTGACTACTGCGCCACAAGTAGTGAGGCTCCCCCTATTTAGCACTACAGGTTGGACTGTGTTTCTTGAAGACCACAGCATCCTGCAGTACAGACCAGTAGTGAGGTCTAGTCACCCTGATTTAAGTAGACAAGGAGTAGGAGAGTGGAGGTGTTGTTTAGGGCACTGGGTGTGTCTAGGTGGCGGTTTGGAAACTTTATCGTCTGCATGTGTGTTTCTCTAAATATGTGTTTTTCATCCATGTCTGTCTGTGTCAGCATGTGATTTACATTCTCTGAGCTTGTACATGTGGGTTGTGTTAAAACGTTGTGAGGTGCATGTTCACACGTAGCAGCAATGACAGAGCAATAGATGGTCCTAGGTCCTCATGGAAGCCCAGAGAGGCACCCTGACCCTTCTTCTTGCTTGAGCGCTCACCAGTGACGAATGACTTCATGCTGGCCAGATAGGGCTGCTGGGGGTGCAGGCCATCACTCCCCTTCTCCTCCTCCACCTCATTTAATTTATCTGTGCTGTAGGACGGTATGGAGGAGAGGAATGCCAGGTCTGTGTGGAATGCCACTTCCTCCCTGTTACTCACCAGTGATGAGCTCCCAGTCGCTCGTTGCACAATCTTTCTGTGTTAATCACCCCGAGAAATCCCAAAGCTTGCATTCCTTTGTCTACTTCATGACATTATACATTTGTTTTTAGATGTTAGTTTGTAGAGTAATATTTGATGGTTTCATCTGTAAAATGTAACCTATTCTTATTCAAAATAACATGACATCTTGAGGAACAGCAAGCTGGAGCTGAAACTAATTTGATTATTTATTTTCTTAATTAATGAATTATGTGTATTAGTAGTAAATAATGTATAGCAAAAAGCTGGTAGCAGCAAATATTTGGCATTTTTGCTTGATTAAACAGCTTGGGGGGATTATCGTAATTGTTTCAACTTTCGTATGTGTACAGCAATTAAAAATCTATAAAAACACAGGTTTTTAAAATCTGAAAAACCTGGGTTAAAGTATTTTGCATTCGTTCCATTAAAATATTTAAATATCTTTGTAGTCTCTGCCAGTTTCCTGTTACTGTCATCATTAGCTGATCCTGTGGCCGTGTCACAGAGGATGTTGTTTGAGGCACTTGAGACGTGGCTAAACTTTAACTACAGCCTGTGTTTAATGGACACCCACAGCTCAGCTCCGGTTACACGTGACACAGTTAAAGTCACCTGCTGGCATTAATACTCTGCCCTGAATCGTGTACAGTCACAGTGTGGGAACTGTAGTGTAGTATTTGTTTATGTGTCTTCATGTACTCTCTATCTTCTGCTGTTATCAGGGCTTTAGGAGGAAGTAGAGCTGCTGTGCTGGTCCTAGAGGAGAGATTAGACTGTAGGAGGGTAGTTGCTAGTACCCACCTCCCCCCACAGGCAATGATTAACACCAACAGGATGAAGGAAGTGGGTGAGAAAATAGAGGGAGAGCGGCATCAATCTAGGCCTTACCTCAGTTTATGCTTGCTCAAGGTGCTTTATTCATTTTTGATGTGTGATTTTTAGTCCACACAGTTTAATACCTGCTGTGCAAAAGCAGCACGATCACAAGCCGCACTCCTCAGAAGCTCGGCTTTAATGTGAAACTGAAATATCAGCCAGTAAATCACAGTGTAGTATTTATTTATGTGTGGTTGCAGCTGGCAAGGTCTGACCCTACAGTGGCCTCACACACTTTACACTGTCCTTGGGCGTGTACAGTAGATGTCCCTGAAGTGTGCGTTCTTTACTCCTTGTGTTGGGATTTTATCATCCTGCAATAAAGCTCTCAAGTTGATGAAAATCCTAAGAGGTAGTTGTCCTTGTGGGTCACTCTTTGGCTGCTGATAAAGCTTTTACGCATCATGCCGATTTTTTATTTACGTTTTATTCCTGTCTGTTTACCATGCTCCCCTCGTTTTTGCCCATTTCTCCTCTTAACTTGCTCATGATCCCACACATAGAGGCGCCAGAGCTCAGACTCCTGTCGCCTGCAGACCTGTAAAAGCTTATGTGTATACTATCTCCTGCCCCCATCTTTGGGTTGTAAACACTGCTAAGGCTGGTCAAAGGGCTGACAGCAAGCAAAATCCATCCTAAAGTTGCCTTGAAAAGATGAAGGACATATGATCCCATCCACAGGAGTTAATAAATGCACCATGTATCTCCTCATCCCATGTCTCACAGTTCTTTTGTTTACGTCTGCGTGAACTGAAGAAGTAGAGTGCCATGTACTTGTTGATAAAAAGCAGGAAGGAAAGTGTTCGAGGTTTTACTCTGCTCTCCAGTAAGTAATGGAGTGCAGTGGTGGGCAACAAGCAGCTACACCTACCACCATCACAGTCTGTGATTCATTGTGTTTAGTTTCTCTTTCCCTCTCTCTCTCTCTTTCACGCTCATGTTTTCTTCCCTTTCTCACACCCACAATCATGCTGTACAGACGAATGCACACACAAATGTGACAGACCGCGAGACTGTGACTCACACAGCAGTGTTTCGGGGGGTGCTCTGTCAGAGAAGTGAGAGTGTTTTGATTTAATGTCTGACATTAACAGTTGTCGGCTATCAAACAAAAATAATTTTTTTTCTGCTTCCAGCATATAAAATATGTTAAATAAAGTGTGTGTGTGGCCTATTCCCATTGGGCTGTTGCTCAGGCAAAATAGGAAATCAATTCACAGAAAACTAATTGCTGATAACTGTTTATTTCTAGCCTATAAATTGTGAATGTGCTATTCTTAGTTTCCTATGCTGGTTCACCATTAAAACAAAAATAGTTTTTGTATTCTAGATGTATTTTTATTTATTGTTTTACTATGTAATCACGCAGTGTAATCCAGATATTCACATAATCAAATATAAAACTTGACTTTATCTCTCTTTTCTGCAGGGACATCATGATCACCCATTTTGAGCCTTCCATCTCGTATGACGGTCTGTATGGGGAGGTGAGGGACATGTGCTCCATGGACAACGACCAGCTCTTCACCATGAAGTGGATCGATGAGGAAGGTATGACAGCCTCACCCTCCTCATTTTGACACCACCTGTTCAAGGTGGAATTGTAGTGACATTTTGCTGCCACGTTGTTCTGTGTAAAATGTTTAAATCCCAAATGATCTGCAACTGTTGCTGACAGTGGAAGTTGTGAAATTGCAGCATCTGTGTGTGTGAAAGGGGAGACACCTGCCCATGTCTCCTTAGTCGTTTCCAGACAGCAACTGTAACCCGGAACTTCTGATTTATAATTTTTTTTTTTTTTTTAATTTTTTTATAACATTTAGATATTTTTGTCTTGGCCTTTGTCACATTATACGTCCTGCATGCCTTAACCAAGAACCACCACTCACTGAAACCAAACAGACACTTTCCCTTAAGAGAGAACACGTCTGATACAGATCTCCTGTGCAATCGACCAACAATGTCTGGACTAGAGATGGGCTACTACCTTTTGGTAGTCGATCCCAACCACTTGTGCAAAGCCTTACTCTAACGACATCCCACTACCTACACCTGTGCTGCACTTCGTAGTTGTCCTTTGAGATTGATAACAAATCCTCACAATAATGTTTAATATGTTGTATAATTCACAACTTAGCTTGAATCCAAATAACAGAAGGAAAGCACATACATTATTGGACACTGATGCATCGTTCTGCTTTTGTTTGGTTCAGTATAAATAAAAAAAAAAAAAACTAATATAACAGGGTACAAGTCTAGAAAGGGTTATTGTTCATCTCCACCTGCACCAATAAACAAATATGCTGGCGACTTGCAAAATTCATATTACAGGAACAATAATCAAAAATAAGCGTTAAAAGACATACTACTTCACCAGGTAACAAACAAACATTAAATACAGTTTGCCACAATTGGTTAGTATGAACACATGCTCATATCTGCCATTGCACTTGACTGTAAGGTTGAGTCTTTTTGTGTCAGTCAATAAAGTACACAGCTTCCTCACCCAGTTCGTTGTCGTCAGCCAGTTAGTCATGCAGCAGTAATAGTGTCATAGGAAAGATGGAGCTGTCAGATTGCTCTGCTCAGGGTAAGGTCAACCTGCCCAACCTCATTAGACTCAGATCGGCTCCAACTAGTAGCCACCCACAAACAATTAGCTGCAGTCAATTGGCTGTCTAAGAAAGTCAAGCTGCTTGATAGTTGTAATGAAGTGCTCGTTCAGTGGTAGCTAGCTCTCCTTCTACCCACACACGGTACAGCTGTGCAGTGAACTCGTCCCATTATCACAATAATTACAAAGTGCCTGGAATGAAATGATACCTTCTCTAACCCAATTTATAAAATACCAGCCACATGTAATCTGGTGCATCAGCCTTAAGTTTCACTTTAGTGTCACTTTTATATTTTAATTAAATGACTCAAAAATTAATCTCTTTATCGGACAAAATGTTCATTTAAGTGCTTCCTTGTGTTGGCCTCAAACAACGATATTTCTCACGCTTTGCGCTCTACATGACATCACACCGAGTGTCTTTGGAAAAAGACTCATCTCAGACATAGTTTCAGTTCTCGGGGTAATTTATAAAACCAGTGGTTTGTTGTCATAATTAGTTTGGTAGAGCACTAGACCCAATCAATGTCCTCTGTGTCAGCTCACACTCTTACTGCATGTGTCACAGTGACACCTGACTCTCCCTGTTAATGATAAGGACATAATTAGATCTGTGTCTAGGTGGCATTTTAATTATTGACTAAGATTGATCACTACACAAATACGACAGTGCAATTAAAAGGATACTATTTGAAATGGTAACGTCTGCTACAGCAGTCTTCTACACTCTCGCGCACGCCCACACTTTTTTCACTGTTTAAAGTTCACATGTTGTAATTCATATCACACCTACAATGGTTAGACAGAAGTTTATTTTTTTCTATTTAAATGTCAACCTACCCTACTGTAGAACTCATCTTTTACTCTCACAACTTTTGTTCTGAGAAGTGGAAATACAGTTTATGTACCACTTAATTGTTTCTGCTTTGTTATTGCACGACTTGTTGCTCATTGCACTTAAATGCCACCTGTTCATTGTTAACCTGATCGCTTAAATGTCATGAAAATGAGAAACTGGGTTTCCCCCACTGGGTTTTCAACATATTTTAGTTTTAACATATTTATACATGAAAGATAAAAACTTCATAATACCGACAAATAAGTAGGGGAGGTGTTAAAAGCAAGAAAGTGAGAAAATGTTATATGCTAAACATATGCACAAATACAAGCACCTAAAGGCTTTAATTATTAGCTGTTCTGATATAAACATGATTAAAACTTGTTTTTATGAATTTATCAGCAGCATTATTTAGCAGCAACATGGAGTGATGAAAGCGAAAATGTTTTACCTGCAGCAATGTTTCTTTTATCGAAGACTCAACTACCAATTATTAAATGTCATTATTGTTTAATATCACAATAATTTACTCGACTGATCGTTTTGTTTGCAAAATGTTAATTAATTAATCTGTTATACTTTGCAGCCTTGCTTTTATCACAAATAATGTATGTATTATCACAAGTGAGTAGTTTTATTTGTTAGAAGAATTTTAAGATTGACATTGCAGTGTGGGTAATAAAACAGAAGAGAATAATAATGTTAGCCAAAAACTAAAATCACATAAGACATATTTATATATAGAACATAAAACAAGATGTCAAATATATATTTATGATAATATGGACGCAGACCAGTGTAGTAGTTTCTGTGTATGTGGTCACTCTAGGTGCTCTGACATAAAAGTAAATATTATCTTCAGTGGTTACACAATAATAAACCTAAAATATTACATGTTTGCTGTAAAGGATAAGTCAAATCAAACAAATGTACCTTTAGAGAAATAAGGTTAACCCAGAGGGTATAAAAACACGGTTTCCTTTTTTGACCTGGTTTCTGATGGTAACCTGGTTTCTTGTGTGCATGTGAATGTGTTGAATGACATCTGGTCTCCTCCGCTGTAGGTGACCCCTGCACCGTGTCGTCTCAGCTGGAGTTGGAGGAGGCGCTGCGTCTCTACGAGCTAAACAAAGACTCAGAGCTCATTATCCATGGTGAGCCTTACTGCTTTTCACACTTTATTTGTAACATAACATGTAGTTTGACAATATGTTCACATGTAGCCAGTAAGACGTTGACTCACAGAGTCTTTACTCTAGTGCTGCTCCACTCAACCCTCAGCTTGGCTTTTTATCACCAGTCAAGTTGGCTGAAATAGTGTGTTTCACCGCTGGTCACTGAACCACGGTTACCAGACCTCAGGCCCGGGATCACAGATGATAAGCACTGCTAAACATTGTCCAGGCAGTTGTAGCAAGCATGCAACTTGACTGCTAATTAGTTCACTTTCTTGTCTTGTCTTGTTGTTATAATTGCTCAGGCAGCTGTGTATAATGTATGTATATCAAATGTTTTCCTCAATGTATTTGTAAATGTGGAAATATTCACTTTCTTTTAATACATTTTCTAGAATAAGGCATAATTAACACATGTACATGCTGATGTTTACAAATGTGTTTTTCTCTTTACTTGTCGAAAAATGAAAACTATATCTGTTTTACTGGTGTTTAAACAACAATAATAATGTAAGCAGATCCTTAACAGTACCTGAAGTAAACCAGAAAATCATCTTTATTACACAATAAGCAGTAGTGGTCCTTAGGCAAGACCTCCTTAAACCTGTGTGCCTAGTGCCTCACTGCAGGGAACCTGATCAAAACATTGCAATTAAAATATTAAAAATACAGAATTTTAAGTTCTTTCGATTTTTTAAGTTTGTCTCAGAATTTATGTCTCTAATCATTTCTGAACACAGATACTGTATGCATAAGAGAAGCATCAGAACAGGTTGTTCATGCTGCACTGATCTGTGAAAACAACATTACTGCTGCTGTCAGCATCCGTCTATGTGCCCTTGAACTAGTTCACTTCCCTGTCTTTGCTTTGCTATTTGACAAATAGTTATATAGTTTCACGAATCTAGAGATCAGGGACAACTCTGTGCTGGGGAGGGAAGATTGTGTATGTGGAGCAATTTGGAACATTTGATCAAGAATGCAATGATTGATAACATGGAGTCACTTTGGATATGTGGACAGATGATTACTACAAAATTGGATATCTGTGTCACTTTGCATCTAATCAACAAGTTAGCGCTAACGAACAGAATGCTTTGCTCGTTGGAAGGAGTCTGAGTGAGTAGCCGAGGTGTTAAATGATATGGGTCAGGCCAGTACTCGTTTGGATTTAGAGATAATTGCAGCTTTGTCCTGCTACTGAGCTTTTAAAGTGTGTATTTGCTGTTTTAGACACATTAAGAACTGATGTGTGCATGAAGCGGAGAGAGGGGCTCTGTGGTTAATGTAAAGTTTCAATCAAATCAGAGGTGAGGGTTCAAGAGTACAGTGGATGTGAGTGTGACGCAGGCAATGAATGGAGGATGGGGTCGAGGAGAGGGTGTGACGATGCTACGGGGGGTTCGCTAGGTCTGCTTGTGAACGAGCTTGTCAGCTGTAGCCCACGCCTCGCCTGTGACTAACACTACCTTCAGTCACACTCAAGCTGTCTCCCGCTCACACGTACATAAGCAAATAACCAGCTTTCTTAAGATTGTGTTTTTTGCCCCTTTCCTCTGTTTGTATCTAAAGCACAATTTCACCATCAAAAAATATGAATGAATTTCATCATGACTCTCTTCAGGCGACGGGTAGTTGTAACTGCAGTCACGATGAGAGGCGGTATAATCCTCTTAAGTAGCATGTGTCCTCTTATGAGTGCTGTCAAACTCGTGTGCTTCAGATAGAATAATTATTAATTCAACACTCTCTTCTTTTCTTTCTTTTCAGTGTTTCCATGTGTACCTGAAAAACCAGGCATGCCCTGTCCAGGAGAAGACAGTGAGTTAAACCTAAAGCCCGTCTCCTTACCCAAGAATAACTGACTACTATTGATTATCACACACAAGTAACATGAAACCAGACAGATAACACAGGATCTGCCTTTTTCATTTGTCCACAGAGTCTATATATCGGCGTGGAGCCCGGCGCTGGAGAAAACTTTACTACGCCAGTGGTCACGCCTTTCAGGCTAAACGCTTTAACAGGGTGAAACTGAATTTTGTTTACAGTATTTTATAGTGAAAGGGTTGTTTTTTGGTCTGTCAAAACTACTTTGTGAGATGCATTGTCCAAGTGTTTACACCTCATTTTAACACCAAACTCGGTGAAGGTAAAGTAAGGTAAGATAAGAGAAGATAACATATACTTTTATTAATTCCACAGTGGGGAAATTCCTGAGTCACAGAAACAAGAACAAAAAGATCTTAAGAAACACACTGGAAAAATATCTACAAATGTACATATTTACGGCGCCTTGGAGTTGAGATTTTAAGTATTGAATATTGCACTTCCCATGACTATTGTATAAATTTAAATACTGCATGTTTAAAGCTATGCAATATCAAGAGGGAGGTGATAATACATAATGTAAAAACAAGGAAAGAGCACACACTTTCAGACTGTGTCTTCTGGAACATGCATTTTTTTCAGCTCACTTTTCAAAGTCTAAGTATGAATCCATCCAGTGCTCATTAGTAATTTGTTTTTGTATTTAGTGATGGACTAAGAGCCATGGTGGTCACACAGAACGACCCACAGGAGCATGTGTTTCAGCAAGCCTTCTCACTGAATGCAGTGTGTGCTTGTTTATGATAGTAATTTTTCTCCTTCTGCCCTGTTGAGCAGCGAGCCCACTGTGCCATCTGTACAGACCGTATCTGGGGTCTGGGGAGACAAGGTTACAAATGCATCAACTGCAAGCTGCTGGTGCACAAGAAGTGCCATAAACTGGTCACAGTGGAGTGCGGCAGACCAATGATCCAGGTGAGGGCTCTGACAAATGTTATGCTCATTAGTCTGATGCCGTAAACTGGATTGTTAACGTCCATGACTCATACATGCCCTGCAGGAGTGTATTCTGCTTTTGTGCTGATTATTATACTAAATGGTGAATGTTGTTGTCTAGGAGCCGATCATGCCCAGCCCACCATCAAGTCAATTAGACCAAACCGAACAACCAGGTAATGCACACACACTCATGGGAACACACACAATTAATAAAATACAAAACAAAACGCAAGTTTCCTTTTAGCACCCAGGACTATTTGAATCTTTTTAATTACATTCTGACATTTGAAATGTCCTTTCTAAGCTGTAACACCTCATTTTGACTCATTTCCGGCAGCTTTTTATCACTGAAAGCCAGTTCTGGTGATATTTTATATTTTTAGTTTTGTTAACAAGTCACATGAAAGGTCTAAATCCTGCAGTATATTAGTCAGCTTGTCTCTCTCTAACCTGGAATCTTAAATCTCTAAAAACACAATATAATAAATGATGGTTATGACAGAATTTGAAATGTTTTACGTGAATGAAGACACATGTTGTAAGTTGGTGTGTTTTAGTAGGTGAATGTCAAGCCTTTGCCTCTAAGACTGAACTGAACTCTTATATTTTCATATTGTTGGTGCTAGTGTAACTTCAGCCACCCAGACGACATGCTGGTCAGCTGCATTTGGAGTTCAGTCAGGTGGTTGAGAGGCTGACTGGAATGAGGGAGCTTAGGATCATTGTTGCTATTGTTAGTGAAGCAGAAATGCCTTCTAGATACTCACAGGTCACCTGCATGTTTATGGGACGCAGTCATAACAAAACTGGGGTGGAAATATCTTTGTTTAAGCTTGTTTCTAAATTAATTTATGTTACATCTTAAAAAATCTAAATAGTTTTGTATGGCAATTCAGTAACAAGCTTATCTTCTCTGTATCTACTTACAAAATAGACTTTCTGTATTGTGTATTTTATATATTCAGATTTTGTTGTAGGATGGATACAAAAGGGTATTTTCTTTTCTAACCAAGCAGAGAGAAATTATTCTGGCACTGCAGAGCTGTGAACAAAGCGTGTGACTGTCTCTCACCTACTTTCCTTTCTTCTTCTCTCATCTCTCCTATTTTCCTCTGCCGCCTCCCCCCTCCTTCTGTCTGTCTGTCACTTTCTCCTCTTCTCTCTCAGGCCCTCAGAATAAAGACTCCAGAGAAAGCTTGAATTACGACGGAGAAGAGAAGGAGGTGAGAGAGAAATCTGTTGATGTTTGACTCATAGTCTGTCAACCTGTCATGTGGGCTAGATGGGTATGTGTTTGTGTATATGTATATTTAGTCAGAGAAATTGTCAGGTTTGTGTGAGAAGGGAGAAAGAATAACACCTGTAATTGGAAGCAAGTTTCCTCCATTTATTTTGCTACGATCTACATTCAGGTGATCTCCTTTCCACCTGCTGTGTGTGTATGATGTAGCGAACATACAGATGTAGGCAGTGTTGCAGGGTTGGGGGTATTGATTTCCTTTGGTTGGAGCTAATAAAGTAACCTTTTATCACAGCTCTTAACACCGGAGGCTGATTAATGGCCCAGAATGTAGTTTGGGATTGGAGAGGAGGGTTTGTTGGACAGAGCTGGAGAGCTGAAAATGGATAAAGAATAGATTGAGTTGGACACAGATAGATGGAGACAAAAGGAGCGAGCCAAATGATCTTACATATCGTTTCATGTCTGACTCTGGGAATAGGGGTTGTCACCAGCACGGAGGTTAGATAGATAGGTAGTGGTTCACTCCAGAACAGATTACAGGCCAGGATGGAGGGAAATAGGTGTGGAAATGCTAAAGGTGGTTTTATGCCTATTTAAATGGAAGGAGCATGATGCTATTCAATAAAGTAATTACTGCAATTTACTTAGTTTTACAAAAATCACCCTCTCTGCTGCTGCTCTATTAATAGTATAATAGTGTGAAAAGTTACCTTGACAAATGCTGACAGACTTTTCTGCAAATTTGACTTTCACATTAAGTTATTTGTTGTTGTTTGTATCATTGTTTTTCTTCCATCCTTCTCCCTCCCTCTCTGCCCCCAGGCACGGCACAGTAGAGACACAGGGAAGTCGCCTTCGAGCCTTGGCCTAGCAGACTTTGATCTGCTGAGGGTGATTGGCAGGGGCAGCTACGCCAAGGTGCTGTTGGTGCAGCTGAAGAAGACGGAGCGCATATATGCTATGAAGGTGGTGAAGAAGGAGCTGGTCAATGACGATGAGGTAAACAACACTAATGCCTGACCTGCTATCAGAGACAAACTTTAACTAATAATAGCCAAGAATATCGTCGGCCTTATCTCTTAAACAAATATTACCACTGCAATTAAAAATTAAGGATAAGGTTGGACGCACCATGTGTGGAGCACAGTGCTTATCAGAGATCGACATTAAGAGATGTATAGAAAAAAAAAAAAAAAAAACCCTGCTCAGATGTGAGTGCATTTGGTGTCTGATGTTCTTTTAAACACCTGGTACAGGGAAAAACAAGCATCAAGGGCCATTAAGCATTTCCTTTAATTCAAAGTATTTGCTGCTATTATATTGAGTTTAGTCTCTCTGATAAAATCACTGATGCTTTAATAATAGATATCTTTTATCAGATATGTATCTGAGTAAACTTACTTAATCTTACTCTGACACACCTTAATTTTCAGAAACTTTCAGACCCATGTTCAGGTTAATGTCGGTCTCCAACTTAGATTAGCTTAGTCATCTGAGCTGTAGACCTCCATTGTTGTCCGAAAACAATAGAAAAGTTGTGACTTTAAAAATGTTGCCGCAAAGACTCCAAACAGTCATAGCTTTTTACTGTGTCTGAAGTAAGTAAGAGTCAACTGCACATGCACAACATCGAAACCTTTGTTTAACTGTGACCGTAAGGAAAGCTGTAAAACCGATGTCCAATTTTTTTAATGACTGAACTCTCTCAGCAGTATCCTCCAGTTCCGAGGTTCCGATTTCTTTATTTGAAGCAATGCTTATACCGTCAGCTGTTTGTGTATATGTAAACGGTACATGATAAGATGTTCCTAGAGCTGCAACTAATGATTATTTTCATTAGAAATAAATCTCAGTTAATTCTAAAAAAAAAAAAACGAATCAAATGAGTGGATTATCTAAGTAACTGCAGATTTATTTTGCATCCACTGATTAATAAGTAAAAAAGTTTGAACTTTTTTTGGTGATCATTGTTTAATAGTGACATAAGTGATCATCTATGTAAAGTATCTCTAAAGTTAAACTGTCCCTTCAAGCCTATGCAGTGCGACACTAACACAGCACCTCCGCCTCTTCAGATGTGAGATTGTTAGTTAATTGTGAAGTCATCAGTCTTCTGTCACTGTCATGTATAATGAATGTAATTGGCACAATCGTTGTTAGCTGTTATTCATAGCACAACGATTTGTATATGCAATTAAAAATCCATCTTGTGTGTCTTTTCTGAAACACTGAGATAAGTTGACAGACCTCTTTGAAGACATGAGGCTTTCTGAGAAGGTGAAGATCAACCATCATGTCATCATAAATTGATCCGGGCGAAGACATGTAGCAGCACAGCCGGCAGCAATCGGAGTAGTTAGCCTTGATTAGACGTACTTAGCGTGATTGACAAATTGACCCAAGTGCCTCTCGATCAATGTTTTAAGTGTTCTGCTGTCCCTGCCCTGACAGTGTGAACAGCATCTGTGTCCAGACATATTATCTTCCAGCTATCGATACAGGTCTGCTGTTGTTTTGACTGGATCAGCCTTTTTCTCCTGCCACTGCCTAAGATGCATATGAGCGAATCTGAAGCTCTTCTGAATGGTCGATCGAAACTCTGTGCTTATTCAGCTTTTCTAAGTTCTAGTATACAATGTCTTTGTTTCTGTTCTAGGACATAGACTGGGTCCAGACGGAAAAGCACGTCTTTGAGCAGGCTTCTAATCATCCCTTCCTGGTCGGCCTCCACTCCTGTTTCCAGACAGAAAGCAGGTGAGAGCATTTCCCCTGTATGAGTTCTTCTATGAGGCTTTGAAAAGTCTGTAACAATGAATGTGTCTTATATCAGTTTTTAGATGTGACTGGATCGCTCCACACCTCTGCATGTGACCAAGGTGTGGAGATATTCAGAGCTACAGGACGGTTTATCTTCACCCACACCTCCATCTCTGACACTTTCAGATCAGTAGGGGGAGGAGGAGGAGAGTTAAATTAAGAAATTAGACCCTAACCACATTCTTTGGAAATGTTGGCAAAGGTTTTGCCAGCAGAAACAAACACGACCTACTTCAATAAGCTACCTTCTAGCTAACTGTAGTTTTATATAATTGGTGGCCTAGCTAGTCAGCCCAAAATAAATATTATAATATATTCTTATTATATTATAATATTATAATATTCATTGGATACATTTATATAGCCTCCCATGAGGGCTAGGTTAACAGGTGATGTAAGTAAAATCTACTATTTAAGATAAATGAACAAACAAAACATGGACACAGGATTAGGACGGGGACTGTGGTGGTAGACTGTTTGTAGAAGATAGTTTGCTGTAAAGTCATACCAAAATGACAAAGTGGGTACTGTGATTTGTCAGTGCATTTCAAAACTACACATGGGATTGTTTCAAAATGACACATACGTGTGTTTTGTCGCCTACTGTTCCTGTGGCTAAGGTATAGCTACATTTAGGTAAACGGAGCACTGTTAAGGTCAGGGAAGAGTGTGGTTGTGGGTAAGGTTATGGGAAGATCCCCAGCTGAAAACCCCTAAACATGGCTTACAATCTTTGTGTCCTTGGGTATTAATGAGTCCTCTATGGCTCAAGAATATATCAATGTGTATCAAGCTAGAGAACAAACTATGAGCAGTTCTAAACACCCGTGATGCTGAGGATGACTGATCGCTTCATATTTCTTATGTTTCCTTAGTTTTGGCTTCACTTTTACAAAGTTAAATTGTTTTGATATTTGTGTGATTAAAATGTGAAACAACAAAATCCTCTCCTAAATTTACAAGAACAATGTGTTGCTTCTATTTCTATTTCACATTTACTTGCTTTTATCCAAAGCAACTTACAAGCAAGTATAAGGCACAGGCGTAAGGAGGTCATTCTTACTATCCAGCCTCTTAAAGATAATTAAACAGGTAGCAAGCAAATAATGTTGTCAAGTTAAAAATACAATACAATAAATGTTCTTTTTTTTTTTTTTTACAGACTGTTCTTTGTTATTGAATATGTGAATGGTGGAGATCTCATGTTCCACATGCAGAGACAAAGGAAACTCCCAGAAGAACACGCCAGGTACTCTCAAAAACAACAAGAATGATGTCATTCTGTATTTCTACGTGGTCATGTGTGAAAAAACCTGAATTCCCCTTTTGCTCTTTCAGATTTTACTCAGCAGAGATCAGTCTAGCACTAAACTATCTTCATGAGCGGGGAATCATCTACAGAGATCTGAAGCTGGACAACGTGCTGCTCGACTCTGAGGGACACATCAAACTTACAGACTATGGCATGTGCAAGGTGTGGTTTACTGTTTATTGGAGGCTCTCATGATTCCATAATGCACTTTGGATAAAAGCAGCTGCACGACTGCATAAGTGTCAATTTTCAGCCCTCTCAGATGATCCCTCTGCTGATGATCTTTTTGTTTTTGCAGGAGGGCTTGAGACCAGGAGATACAACAAGCACTTTCTGTGGTACCCCCAATTACATTGCCCCCGAAATACTCAGAGGAGAGGATTACGGTGAGAATTACAACACGCAAGCACTTACCTGAAATGCTATCTGATGATTTTGCATGATATAAATTATGAGGTGTTATGTAGTAATATCCGAGATGCTGCTCTCATTCGGTTTCTGTGTTAGCTGCACTATTTGATGGAGTAATGCATGTTTTACATTGCTTTAAAGATTGATTAAATCGTACTCAATATGTTGTACATGCATGACGGCAGCAGAAAATTAGAAACATCTGAGTAAAAGAAATACAGAGTTTGTGTTCTAAAGTAATCCACCAGAAATGCGTACTTCCACGTAAGTGACTCACCAACACAGCTGCTTGCCAGATAAAGTCATGTTGTGAAAAGATTTTAACCTGATTTGACCTTTTCTTGTTTAGCAAAAGGTGTCCTCCTCAGTGCATAACAGAAAAGGCAGCTTTTTGTCAAGTTTTCATGCAGAGTCATTGATGCTAATCCTTCTGCAAAAACACATATTTGAATTAGCACCTCTATGACTGTGTCAAAAAACTGAACATTATTTTAGCATTTTACTGGAGAACAGTTAATTGAATTGCATGAGACGGTGCATGTTTATGTTGTAAAGAAGAAAAGAGAAAATGAAAAATAGTCTCTGTGAAGCTTGTGTTTTTAGCAGAATGATAAAAGAGCTAAAGAAAACTAAAAAACAATGACGTAAAAGCTAAAGATTAGCCAATAAAATAATCGCAGGAACAATTGTGACATCCTCAGAATGAATGGCTCTATCTAAAGCTATTATGTTGAGTGTATGGGTTGAAAAGTGACTGTGGATGACTAACAAGTACAACTCAAAGTTTAATGTGTCACAATCATTAAGAACAAAGGTTCAAGTGTTCAGTATAATATCGGTTACTACATCATAATTGAGTGCTGCTCAAGTATCTATAAACACAATAGAAATAGAAAAAGAGCTCCCTGGTTACCAATAGAGGTATCATAGCAACAGGTTCCACTAGTAAAGGATCATATCTGTGTTTTTACATGTTAATCTTTGTATAGTAGACCTTTTTCATAGAAGATGTATCGACATGACACAGAAGGAAAAGCAGAAGTGTAGATAATTAAATAAATGATGACTGAATTTCCTTTAGCTGCATCAGGTTCAGGACCCTTCGATGGTCATTATTAAAGATCTAAAGAAAACAAACAAAAAATAAAATAAAATAACAGCATTAAAATAGCAATAGAGATGTAATATAAGGTATAATATTCTCATTTCACAGACAAACCATTCCACCTTGTATAAATCTATACTATGGCTAAATAGAAAATAGGAACTAGCTTTTTATGAATGATCTTGAAGGCAGGTAGTTTAGATAATCTGATAATAACATAGTCAAGCCAAGTACTTAGGTATATAGTTTGTTGCTTAGGGTGTATCTGCAATGCTAAGTATAATAAAAGAACTAAACTAAAATTAGCATGTGTTAGTTTGGTTTAGCTTCTTATCTTAAAAGCAGCATCAAAATCCCTGAATTCACTGAGCTCTGCCACTGATAAAAGTCCTGTTCATATCCTAACATCTCATGTATTTTATCTGCAGGACAAATTTCACTTAAAGAAAGTAGAAAGCAGAAATATGTTCTCTTTCCTGCCAGATGACAGTAATGACAGTTATAAAATGTTTTAGTATCCAATTATGTGAGGCTGGGTGATGATATACAGATATAAACCAAAAGCAGATGTTGTCACTAATGTTAGCTGCAGCAGCTCATTGTATCATAATGGTAAAATGTGTTTAAATCTCATGAGCTTATCATTTTTCATTGATCAATTTTCTGCTGCTTATTGTGTAAGTTAACTTTATTTTTAGGAATTATTGTCATACACTCATCAGTGTGTTATTTCGATAATAACAAACAATTCTGGGACTTTCCATCATACTTTACCAGTATGACTGTGAAACGGGTGTTGCACTGCATCATATTTGGTGTTAAAAAGTCTGAACTTTACCTTGGAGAACCCTGAATAAGCAGTTGAGGATTCGAAAACTGGTTTGAGATTCATCTTTGGTTGATCTACGTTGCTTGTTTGTCAGAAATGCAATTTGTAATGCACAACATGTTTGCGTCTCAGGTTTCAGTGTGGACTGGTGGGCGCTGGGGGTGCTGATGTTCGAGATGATGGCAGGCCGGTCACCCTTCGACATTGTGGGGAGCTCGGACAACCCGGACCAGAACACAGAAGACTACCTCTTCCAAGGTATCTCGCACAGCGCTGAGGTTTATACGTGGAGGATAACAGCTCTGTAGAAGCATGTAACACCTTTGTATTAACACCTCTCTAATGGACGCTTCTCTCAGAAGCAGGCACACACCATCTGTTGGAGGGATATGTGTGAATATATGTGTTTTTGTCTGTAGCTACTTCATTGTAAATACGGTTTCAAACTGTGTTTACCTAAAACTAGCAGGAATGTGATAGGTAGATGAGAATTAAGATATTACCAAAGTCACATTAAAGACTATTTTATCAGAAGGCACTAAGACATTGAAGTGTTGCTGTATGTACGTTCAACATGAGTCTACTGGACAGTGACACTACAGTCCAATGTCATTTTAGCCACAGGAGACCATCCATCTCACCCTCTCTTCTTCTTGTGCACCCACCTCCTCCCTCTTTTCCTCACCTCCTGCAGTAATATTGGAAAAACAGATCAGAATCCCCCGCTCGTTGTCAGTCAAAGCCGCCAGCGTTCTCAAGGGATTCCTCAACAAGGTAAGAAGGGGTCAGACAGATCTGGATCAATCTTAAACAGTGTTGGCTCCTGCCAGCTCCTGCACATGATGTTATTATGGCCTCAGTTAAAAAAGTTAAACTCATCTCTCGCTGTGTTATACTCTTCCTTTCTCCACCTTTTCCTGTCTGTCTCTCAATGTGGCTCCAACTTCTTCACCTGTCCTTTAAAACATTTATTTTTCTTAACATTTCTCCTCACAAAAATCCTCTTCTCCTTCCCAACTTTCTGGCAAATTCTCACCTTCTCTTGGCTTTTTCCTGTCTCTTTCACTCTCATCTCCGGCTGTCTCTCACCCTCGCTCTCACAGGATCCTAAGGAGCGTCTAGGCTGCCACCCTCAGACAGGCTTTGCCGACATCATGGGCCATCCATTCTTTCGAAACGTCGACTGGGACCTTGTGAGTCATTCAGTTTTATTCTCTCTTCATCTTCTGCTTTTATTTTCTCATCCATCCTAATTTCAGTCAGTAGAGGCGCATGCCAGTTGCCAAATAGGTTAGAATCAATCTAAATATTGATCCAGAGGTGAAGGAAAACAGAAAGCTTCTACAAGCAGCAGAAGGTCAAATCTAAGTCTAGGTCAGCTTTTCTCTCTTGGTCTGTCAAAGCTGAGGGTTATAAGTGATTGGATGAGACTTGTGTCCTTGTGGAAAGCAGGCAGACAAAACAAGTCGGACAGAAGGTTAACAACAGCAGAGAGGCTGACTAACATGCTAAACAAGACAGGAAGCCAAAGAAGGAAAGGAAATACGCAAAGACACATTGCTGACAGACGCTGCACATTGCACTAAGCTAACATCTAGATGTTTACGATAGTGAATCTTATATTTCATAAGGAGGTCATCAGAGTGTGAAACAACTATTAACAAGCTATCAACTAATTTCATCGTCTTTGTTAATGTACTATTCTGGCTTCCTTGTGAAATACTGAATTACAAATGACTATTCAGATGAACTGTATGTGTAAATACCTTCTACACTACAGCCACCATTGCTGAAATGTAGTCGAACTGCACTGTGAAGCCTTACATCAGTCTAAAAAATGTTTTATCGAGTAGTTTGGAGAGAAAATCACATTGTTCCAAAAGTAAATAACTGTGTAGAACAAATTCTAGTCCTTGAGATTCAATCAGAAGCTGGTAGCAACTGTTTTAGGCGAAGGTGAAGTGGTTGAAGACAAAGTGTGACGTGGTATCATACAGCTTTGACTGACGGGGCAGAGAATCAGGTAATCAGCAGTGGGATGGGCTGGAATAGCTGGAAAACAAGTTGTGATTTATGTAAAATGTAATCCTAAACTGATCTACCCCATGAAATTCAAATGAAGATATCCTGTGGAGCTCTTACATAATGTTTATATTCAGTGTTACTCACCATAATGCATTCTATGTATCCTCTAGGTCTAACACACACCTTGAATTTGTTTCCTTCCTTGTTAATGATGTTACAGCCTTTATCATTATCAATAGGATAAAAACATGTTGTGATAATATTTTTGATGTATGTTGTAGAGTCCTAGTTTGAATAGTTTACACAATGTCCAGTCACAGATCAAGCAAATAAAACAGGGCAATCCATCTTTTCTGCTTCTTTAAGGACCAGGTCCCATTTAATTATTAATTATGATATTATGAATATGCCAGGAAGTAATGACAAATTGTAAATTAAGTATGAATAAATTATTTTACATTCCAGTATAATATTGGTAAATAACTCAAACATAAAATGATCCTTAATGATTTTTTATATTTTTGTTGGTATGACTGTGACAGGAAATAAAGGTTCAAATTTAAATTTGTGAGCATGAAAGTGGGTTATAGCCTTCACATTTTTATTTATTTATTTATATTTGTTATAAACCCAATTGAACTGGCTCAGTACAAAGTTGAACCTTATTTATATCAATGTTTGCTAAATGTCTGTACACGTGAAAACAATCAGGCACGTTTTACATGTCTAAAGGCAGATATGCACTGGCAGATGACAGGTCACTGAGTCAGTCAGACAGACAGAGAGGGCAGCTCGCCAGGGATCACCATGACCCCTTTTTCCCTGTTTGGTCTGGAGCAAGGACCCAGCAGTCGGTCAGAGCGTCTGCGGGGATCAGCTTACACACCCCTCCCTAGCCAAACACAGGCACACACACTACCCTAAAGGGTTTTGCCTGCACAGCACGTGTTCGCCTGCAGGGGGACAGCAAACAAGTACAGTAACAACTGAGACATGGATATACAGTGAGGGAAAAAATTATTTGAACCCCAGCTGATTTTGTAAGTTTGCCCACTAACAAAGAAATGATCAGGCTATAATTTCAATGGTAGGTTTATTTGAACAGTAAGACACAACAATGACAAAAAAAATCCAGAAAAATGCGTTTCAAAAAGAGTTATAAATTAATTTGCATTTCCACGAAGGAAAGAAGTATTTGATCCCCTATCCGTCAGCAAGATCTCTAGCTCCCAGGTGGATCTTATACAGGTAACGAGCTGACATTGGCAGCCCTCTCAGCTCGTTACCTGTATAAAAGAGACCTGTCCACAGAAGCAATCAATCAATCCAGATTCCAAACTCTTCACCATGGCCAAGACCAAAGAGCTTTCCAAGGATGTCAGGGACAAGATTGTGGACCTACACAAGGCTGGAATGGGCTACAAGACCATCGCCAAGCAGCTGGGTGAGAAGGTGACAACAGTTGGTGCAATTATTCGCAAATGGAAGAAACATAAATTAACTGCCAATCTCCCTTGGTCTGGAGCTCCATGCAAGATCTCACCTCGTGGAGTTTCAATGATAATGAGAACGGTGAGGAATCAGCCAAGAACCACTCGGGAGGAACTTGTCAATGATCTCAAGGCAGCTGGGACCATAGTCACCAAAAAAACAGTTGGTAACACACTACGCCGTGAAGGACTGAAATCCTGCTGTGCCCTGCAAGGTCCCCCTGCTCAAGAAAGCCCATCTACAGGCCCGTTTGAAGTTTGCCACTGAACATCTGACTGATTCAGAGGAAGACTGGGTGAAAGTGTTGTGGTCAGATAAGACCAAAATCGAGCTCTTTGGCATCAACTCAACTCGCTGTGTTTGGAGGAGGAGGAAGGCTGCCTATGACTCCAAAAACACCATCCCCACTGTCAAATATGGAGGTGGAAACATTATGCTTTGGGGGTGTTTTTCTGCCAAGGGGACAGGACAATTGCACCGCATCAAAGGGAGGATGGATGGGGCCATGTACCGTCGAATGTTGGGTGAGAACCTCCTTCCCTCAGTCAGGGCATTGAAAAGGGTCGTGGTTGGGTACTCCAGCATGACAATGATCCAAAACACACGGCTAAGGCAACAAATCACAGAAGCATATTAAGGTCATGGAGTGGCCTAGTCAGTCTCCAGACCTTAATCCCATAGAAAATCTGTGGAGGGAGCTGAAGGTTCGAGTTGCCAAACATTGGAGAGGATCTGCAAAGAGGAGTGGGCCAAAATCCCCCCTGAGATGTGTGCAAACCTTGTGGCCAACTACAAGAAACGGCTGACCTCTGTGATTGCCAACAAAGGTTTTGCCACCAAGTACTAAAGCACGTTTTTCGAAGGGATCAAATACTTCGTGGAAATGCAAATTAATTTATAACTCTTTTTGAAACGCATTTTTCTGGATTTTCTGGTGTCTCACTGTTCAAATACACCTACCATTGAAATTATAGACTGATCATTTCTTTGTTAGTGGGCAAACTTACAAAATCAGCTGGGGTTCAAATAATTTTTTCCCTCACTGTAGTTACTGCTGCACTGTAATAAACGTATTAATAGTTAGAGGATTCGTGTACATGTAACACAAAGACAGACGAGTGCACAGAGCTGACATCTTGACTTATGGATGTTTACATGTTCATCTTATATCTCAGTTGTTCACAAACCCTCCCAGTCCTCAGGCCCACACTCAAAATTGACCTCTGCTTGTCAGAGTAATGAAATGTATATGCTAGATGTAATGATTTAGGTCAAACAATAATTCAGATAAAAAATTATTTTCCAGAGCACAATGTGAACCCAAAGACCCTTCACTGACTACAGTCCATGAGAAAGAAAAGCAGTAAATTCCCCAGATTCAGAAAATGTTTAATATTATTGGTTTAAAACTAACGAAAAAACATCTCCAGACTAATACAAGACTATAAAATAATGTAATATAATCAGGTAAAAACAAACGGCAAATGAAAAATAAATAAATGACTCATTCATTTTAAATACTATCATCCTGTGTGTTTAATGAGAGTAAATGAATAGAGTTTGTTTATTGTTTATGTCACCTGATGACTGTCGTGTTATTTCAGCTGGAACAGAAGCAGGTGGTCCCTCCATTCAAGCCCAACATCTCAGGGGAATTCGGACTGGACAACTTTGACGCCCAGTTCACCAACGAGCCCATCCAGCTCACGCCTGATGACGAGTCAGTTCCCACTTCATCTGCTGTCTTTCATTTCATTATGATTCTTCTGATGTGTAATTTCCTCTAAATTGTTGCATCTTTTTTTCCGTTTCTTCATTGCAGTGATGTGGTCAAGAAGATTGACCAGTCTGAGTTTGAAGGGTTCGAATACATCAACCCGCTCCTGATGTCAGCGGAGGAGTGTGTGTGAGACACGCTCATACACACCACCCACACAAACACACACATTCATGCACGAGTTACGTGGCGTCTCAGTGTCTTCAAGCTGCATGGTTTCGAAACAACCCTTCTGTTTGAGGGCCACACATGCACACTAGAACGCTTATTTGCCAAAACCAGTCTCACACTCTGCCATTTATAGCCACTTGCCCTTAAACCTACCTTCTTTCTTAATTATTTTTATATCATGTAAATCTGCACTGATATCGATTTTCTCATCGGGGCCTCTTAATCGGTAGCCGAGGAGGCTACAAAGTTCTTCCAAGGTTGCTAGGGGAGGGAGGGATGAAGCGCAGCCCCTGACAGATGAACTGAGCATCCTCTCCTTCCACCTGTTGGGGTGTTTTCAATGCATATTTTATTTGTGTATATATGAAAGTACTATTGAGGATAAATGTTAGACGAGGACTTTTTAGCTTCAAGCCACAGTCGGACAAAGCCGATGTCATAAAGTCATTTTGGATTTAGCTTCGTCTCAACATCCCTTTCTCTAGAGGAAACAGAGAATCATAACACTAGCCTTTAAAAAGAAAAAAAAAAAAGAAAAATCTATATATTTTGTCATGTTTAATTTAACAACATAGCAGTCATTATATATGTTGTTGTGAGTGTTACATGTCCGGCCTGAGTAACAGAACCAAAAAAAAAAAAGGTTCAGGCTTTGTTGTTTGGATGAAAACTCTGGAAATATCTGGAAAAGAGCACTCTGCTTCATGTTTCCTTGGAGGAACGGAAACAGCAGCATCCAGCTAACACTAATAATGAGTCGATACTCAAAACTGTGAAAGGAAGAGCTCGCTATGCCGGGGGAAAAGGCTGCAAGACATGCACACAAAGCCTGAACGTTGGAGCAGGTTTAATTTTGCTGTGCAGACCATCCATGATGTATACATTCACACAGGACCAAAAAACATTTTTCTGAGAAATATCTTGCCGGTACGTATTAGACGGTACAGTATATATGAGAAAGATGTGCTGTCCTAAGTCATAGAATTTATATATTCAGATTTTCTTTTGCTCATTTTTAATACTATGCCTTTCTGAAACATAAGGTCTTTTATCTTTTTTTTTTTTTTTTTTTGTATGTCTTCATTCCACGTACGTTGTTTTGTGTAAATGAGAAGTGATTATGGAAACGAGTTCGGTTAAAAGCCCAAAGCCACGATCCAGTGCAGGTTCAGTCATAAAATATGGCTTGAAAACAGTTGCTGTTCTCCATTTTAACCATGTCACCGTTTATTAGATATTTTGTGAAACTGTTTTATTGCATATGAAAGCTGCTCTCTACCCCCCGACTGTAATGACACTAAGTGACGGTGATGAACCTTCTGTCGAATCTTCTATTTGGAAAATGTTTCTGGGCTCATGTGGTGACCGGAGGAACACATCCATCTGTTACATGTTACATCTGCTTTGTTACTTTATTTTGTAAATCAGGTTTAATTTAGATTTTTTTTTTATCACTCCATTGATTCTAAAATGTTACTGGTTGAATCCAATGAAAACACTACTTGTTGAATTTGTTTTGGGGTGTTCTCCACCCACTGGACTCTGCTGAACTTTATTATTAGTGTGGAAAGGAAACACACAGATGGTAAAATAAACATTTTATTTCTCTTCTTGTGGTAATATTCGTTTGTGTCAGAGTGAATCTGTCGTCTGATTTTACACACAAGTCCTTGTGTCTATGCTGTGTTCAGTCATTTTAAATATCTGACTGTAAAAAGAACAAAACAAGAAACAAATGAACATTTCCTTAATTTCCCTTCTGGGATTATAAAGTTTATTTTATCGTAATCCTAATCTGTCTCTCTCAGCATGCTAATGTGCTAACAATGACCATGCTAATATTTAACAGACATGCTGTCTGCCATGTTCACCATTCAAGTCAAGTCACAAAATCCCCAAAGTCATTCACAGTAATTCTCTGGAAATTTATAATTTAATGGCATCCAGTAGTTGACTGAAAACCAGAAACATCCTTGTGTGCTAAAGGACTACGGAAATCGTTTGATCAACATGTGGCCGCAGCCGCAGACAGACATTGCCATGCCTTTACTAGAGTAATTCAAAACATCCTACCTTTAAAGTTTTGCAACCAAAGTAAATAAAAAACAAACATGTAATTTGAACTAGACACAGTTTCATTTATATGTCTCATTATTAAAAACAGGATTTTTGGGTTCACTCTGAATCATACATACACTTGTCTGTCACTAACTGGCTGAGCGGAGCTCTCAAACCCACATGGGCGTCTGGGGAGAAGGGAATTAGTCTGGAGTCGTTAAGCTTGAGCTTCTCCACTCGAGCAGCTTGTCTCTCCGCTGGTCATGTGACCCCCTCTGGCTTTCAGAAGCTGTGTGCCTCCCCCCGGAGTGAACAGGTCATTGATACCATAGCTCTCCACTGTGTTGAGAGGTGAAAAAACGGATCATTGAAATGATGACATGTCAAAAATAATAACTTGATTTGCGTGCTGCAGTAACCCACACAATGGCACGTAGGAACCCACTGTGTGTGGCTTATTTCACATCCTGCTCCAATAAACCATTCTATACTGTGTATATTCTCTCAGGTAAACACACAAGTGTTGTGGGAATTATTTTCCTTGTGCATCTGCAGTAGGAGGAGGAATGTTTTGAATTATTCTGTGCTCACATGATGTTTTACATTGTTCCTGTGCCCACTAACCTGGTATAATTAACTAATGATGTAAAATGGAGGAAGATCTGAAACAGCATTCTGTTTTAATTGCTCCTATCAAGTTGGGTGTTTTATTCCATCCCTGAAGGGATTAATTAAGCAGCAGATTAATCATACTTGGTGTTAAATGCAATCCCTTAATAAAATACACAGTGCAAATTGAGGTGCATCTAGTGTACGACTTGGCACCGTCTGCACGCAATCACACAGTTTACCAGAGCTCTTGACTGTAGAACTGAGGTAATGAGTCGTTCTGAATGATTCCCAGCATCACTTATCAAATATACTTGTTCCCCTCTCCTTTTAAGGTAGCTACACGTTGGTGTGTGCTACTTCAGTGACTGTAATCATATAGCGCTGGCGTCTTGGGTAATAAAAACATTTGCTGCATTAGCAAACACTTGACATGATTCTTAAAGACGACCACTTCAGAAACTCCTGGATACTGAAATCAGAAACAGATGGGACTTAGAAGTGGACTAATGGAGGATCCCTGCTGCAGCAAGAGCCAGTGATCAGAGAAGGAGAGAAACAAAAGAATTAAAATAAAATAGTGGGGTCAGTGGTGAAAGAAGTATTTATTTTCTTACTGTATTCTGATACAAGTATGTATATATAAAGCAAAAGACTGGGAACAAATAAATATAAAGGAGTAGAAAATACTTTATTTCCGTCTGAAATGTAGGATAGAGAATCAAGTCAAGTACAAGTCAAGTATTGTACTTGAGGTACTCGTGCCTCAGATTTGTGCTTGAGTACGGCGCGTGAGTAAATGTACATTGCTATTTTCCACCACTGCTCTATGTACCATTAATTTAACTAAATAAAAAGCTTCCAGAAATAGCAACAAGTGCAGTGTGGTTCATCCCGTGATGTACATGTCTGCCCTCCTCTTTCTTTCCTTTTTTCCTTACAGGACTGTTAACATAAAGATTGTTCCATAACTATCTCTTCTCTTTTTCACAATCATCCAAAGTTGTGTGAGATTTTCTTGAAGTGTAATAGAAAAGAAGAGCAATCCACTTCTATCACAATTTTTATTTCCTTCACCACTGTCTCTCTTATCAATGTGAAAAACAGTGAAGTGCCAAGAATATTCAATTGGTCAGCCATTTTTACCACCCATGCCTCCAGCCTCCGTCCTGTCCCTGACAATCCCCTTCAATAAATTTTCTACAGCCCACACCAAAAGTATGAGAACAGCAAAGCTAATCCATGTAAATCTGCACATGCAGAGCAACTATACATATGAAAAGATGGACAGTAGAAACACATTAACTAAAGTGAAATCTCTATATTCAGTGTCCAGTAATGTGACACTGTACACTGATTGTTCATTAGAAATATGAACTAAGTGGACAATGATCCATAGCATACTTCTAAACCAATCCAAGACTTTTATTCAAGACAAAGCAGGAAAATGTTCTGCAACTGTCAGATCAGTCATCTAACCTGAATCCAGCTGAGCATGTTTTTCACTTGCTCACAGTGAAACTGAAGTCAAAACACTCCTGGAACAAGCAGGAATTGACGACAGCTGCAGTAGAGGCCTGGTGGAGCATCACCAGCACCTGGTGATACAGTATTTATGGGTGACTGCGTCCTAATTTACATTATGTCTGTTTATATGAACCACAAGGCCTACGCGATGACTACCCTTTCCAATAATGAACAAACCAAATGCTATAAAACCACTTACTGGGTATAAAACACATGGTTGTGATGTGGTTGCAAGTTGAGGACAGATGCTGACCCACATCAGAGAGCAAAAGAATAAATAACTGTGCTGAATGTCTGCTCTAAACAGAACCTGCAGTGGATATGTGTGATCTCAGACGACCACTTCAGCAAGCATCAGTACCCCAAATTATACAGTACATACACCCATTGAACAACTCGGGACATATTCCAATATCCCATATTGACTACAGACAGGATGTATGGAACTGAATCTGAGATCTCTGGCCCCATGGTCCACTTAGTACTAAGTCCAATAACAGTTAGACAGACTCGGCTAATGGAGAGGCTTATCAATGTGCTAGTCTGTTACACTCTGTCTGCAAATCAAAACTCCCCCACCACTGTCTACGCCACCTCGTCCTCCATCTTTTTGCTTCATACTTCTAATGAGCAATCAGTGTTGGTCGCATTATTGCACATATGAGATTCATTTACTCCCCACAGTACACAGAGTGATGTTATTACAGGAAAATCAATGTCCCCCTTGTTGTTCTCTGGGGCTGGACAGGGTGTACGCACATCTGCTCTCATAATACAACTGCTGACCTTGCTGTCAGAGAGTGAGCCAGAGAGACGCAGCGGTGAAACAGCCGACAGTGTTGTTTATCAAAGCTTTATCAAGCCTCTCTGCTCTCACAGACGTGTGACATCAGACTGTGGGTCAGCCGGCCAGGGTGTGCTCCAGCTGCAAAAACCCAGCATATATAGACAGAGCAAGATTAACATGTCAGGGTTTTAATAGATGATGCACGTTCAGACTTAAAGTAAAAGTTGCTAGGGAGATATATCATGTATAATTCAAAAATTCTCATTCCTGACCTCTTTGCACATTAACACCCATCATCACTAAAGGCACAATAAGCTGCTTGAATGACCCCTTGACCTTTTGTAGTGGGTAGGTCTATAAAACAAGGGGGGAGGGGAGCTACAGGAGAAGAAAACACCCTTTTGCCCAGTGAGTTTGTCCTCTCTTATCCTCTCATTTTCACAAACTTGATGGAAAGCCAACGAGCTAGATAAAGCAACTGTGGTATCAGTTCACGCCAGCAAATGTCATCCAAGGCCACATCAATAAAGTTGACCTACAACATGATTCAAGCCAAAGATAATCACAAACATAAAGGTGGGTGTATGCAGATGTTTTAAGATTTCACTAATTAAAATCCAAAAGAAAAATGCAAATATTTCACGAAAATGAGCTACTGCATACAATTTAAGATGTTTTTTTTAAAAGGGAATTATGACAAATCAACATTACAGTTTCAGATTGATAAAACTGAAATTTGATTGGTAACGTCTTAGTATGAGAGATCCAAAGAGATAAATAAGATATCTACTTAAATATATCTTTATACTTGTGACAAAACTAAAGTTTCCACATGCACCACATGTGGGGGAGTTCTGGTGGGCCCTGCCCTCTTCCTAGATCAATCAAATGTGCCCCCCTCAACATTAATTTCACTACATCATAAGCTGCTTAAATATGTTTTCTGCAGTGATGTGACATTATATTATAAAATGTTATTAGATGAAATAACAATATTTGGGATTTATTTATCTATTTTGCACAAACAAGTGCATGTCTAATAAAGGTAGAAATAAAACCGCCTTTTAAAATGTCTAATATTTACAGTTACAAACATGAAACATGCAGTTTGTTTATATTGTCTATTAGTAATAACTACAACTATGAAAATTGTTTTCTGTACTAATATATATATCCATGGTTTCATGTTTCAGATGTTTACAATGGAGTTTAACTTAGGAATATCTCAGTTTGAGATATCCAAAAAAATAATTAGCCTATTGTTACAATAAACCAAAATAAGGAAATCTTTGACTAGAATTATAACTTAACTAAAGATATTTAACATTTCAGATAAGCAACAGTTAATTGCAGATATCTTTAAGTAGTTATGTAATTCAAGTAAATGGATAATTACTACTAATTTAATATGTAAATTAGAGTAAAGGATACCTTCACATTATTTCAAGTCTGTCTTAGCAGTCTGGTGTCTATATGAACTGTAAAATAACCTTTTCTTTCTCTTGTTAATACTGGAAATGAATAGATCATTTACTAAAGTCCTATCAGCAAAAGTAAGTTAAGTTAAATATCCACTCACTGGCCACTTTATTAGGAACACCTGTGTAATGTGATCAAGAAATCTACTTTTACAGGGTTATAACTTCTCATTTAGGAAGTTGAAACTGTCAGTGTGATATTTCTACTATGTTTATTGTTGAAGTGAAAATATTAACATGACTATTGCTCGAGAACTGAAAACCTGTCCTCTATATTACATCATTTAAATGCATTACATATACGTTTAATGTCAATCTTGTGCATCTTAAAATGCCATCAGCGGTGATAAATCCCACCACTCGTACCATTAAATCAAAAGTGTCATACCGCGAACCACCTTTCGATCTCGGCGCTGCTGCAGACGAGAGACGCCCCCACATAGTTTCCGTCAGCCGGGTGACGTCTCCGCCTCTGAGTCCGTGTGCAGTGTGACGTTACGGGGCTGTAGTGGAGCCTCTGGCTGCATCTTGTTGACGGTCCGCCAGGCTTTTCCAGTGTAGAGAAGACCCTGGGCGAGTGAGGACGTGCGTAGAGACGCGCAGCGTTCAGGTAAGTGTTTTAAAAACTGAAACGGCTTTTAAAGGGTCGGTTTAAACAGACTGTTAATGCGGCTGAGGTGAAGTATGGTAGCGGATCACAGCGTGTGGTAAACGGATGAGTTTGAGCTGTGCGGTCGGAGCCGACGGACGGAGAGAGAGAGGGAGAGAGGGAGGTTGTGCCTGGTTTATCGCTCCCTATCAGGGGGTTAATGTGAGCGATTTCTGGTCGCTCGGCTCGCCTGTTTTATCGGTCTCCATGCCGTGCTGTGGTGCTTTAATGCTGCGGAGTGTTGTCGTCGGAGCGGACGCTGCTTCCACACTGTGGGTGACCCGAGCTAAGTCAGCCTGGTTCATTATCGCTCTCATTGCTGGAGCGAAAACTCTTCTTCCTCCGTGGTTGTGTGTTTCCCCTGTCGGTGACCCGAACCTACTGCTAACCCCAGCCGCTCGTCCTCTGAGGTGCCCGGCTTGACCCCCCACCTCACCCGGACCGGAGCCACTTATTTCAGCTAGCGTTACGCCTGATAACCTAACGCTAACCCCAACCACGGAGGGGGCGCTACGGGAAACACTCTAACGCGAGGAAAACACTAACTAAGCGGGGGCACATTTCAACACAAGACCCCGTTTGAGGTAGCCTTGCTGGGCTCTTGGGGGGGTGGCTTTACCTGCTTTATTACCCGTTTATATTATTTTGGTTAGACGGATTTTAGCCCGACTGTACCGGGGTAACTTAGCAGGGGGTAGCTATCAGTTAAGCTAGCTAGCGCAGTTAGCTAGTACTGGACGTCAACGGTTGAACGGCAGAGAAATGTGTGTTTCTACGTTAATTTTCACGCATTTGTGTGTTTTACGTTACGTTTGTGCACACATTTAAAGTGAAAATACAATTTTTTTGCAGTTTAAAATAATGTCACAGACAGATGCGTAGTATTAAACGTGTTGTTTGAAGCGATCAGACCGTTGGGTATGTCTGATAAGCGCCCCCAACGCCTACCTGTGTGTTTGACCTACAGGGGCAGGCGGCGGTTGTAAACCCCCACCGTGGCCTCACCAGCTCGGTGTGTGCTTCAACGCTCGACCGCAGTGTCTTCCCAGACCAGACTGGAGCGTAGACAGTGAATGTCATTATCAGTGCTGTCTGCATACCAGTGCCTTCGTGGCGAGCCAGCAGAGGAAGCGAAGTACAGTTTGCAGACTGGAGGAGAGGACGGGGGGGGGTCGCAGGATGTGGAGCAGTAGAGCATGGGGCGTCATTATACGCGGTGTCCTTGCAGTGAAAAGGAGACTTTAAGTGGGGGATGTCATTAAAATATGGTGAGGATGTTTGTGTGAAATGCCACTGTGTTGTTACTTAGCGAAACACTGCGGGCGTTGCGACGTCTGCCAGAAATAAACCGACCCAGTTGTAGGATTTAGCCGCCAAGTCCTGTAACCCAGAGCCGGCTGGGACGAACTGCCTCCCCGCAGACCTTCATTTATCAGTCGCTGAACTGATTTCTTTAGTGTTTTTTTTTTTTTCCTCAGTCGACCCACGGTGATATTTGCAATTGCAGCGCCCACAAATATGATCCCGTTTCGGAATGGAGATTGGTTTGCACCGCAACAGCATCTCAGTCTGTGGAAAGGAAAAAAAAAACAAAAAAAAAACGATGGCATGTCGAAATTTGCAAAAGCATGCATAAACCCATTCACTGCCATCTGATATCAACCCACTGAGGGTGTTTGATTTTAGTGAAGATTTGAATTGAAATGCATTTCACGACACGAAGCGCGCATGATACGGTGAATGTTGGATTTTCTCTCAATCCGCCGTCTGTTAGTGTCATATTGCAGCAGGAGCCGTCATCATATATACTGCGTTTTAAACTGGAGATACCAGCTAAGTGTTGTTTACCTTATTAAGGCCGATTTAGTTAAAAAAAAAAAAGGGGGGAAACCACGCTCCCCACACTGCTGCATGTCAAGCTGTGAAGGGACCGAGAGAAGGGAACGACTGCTGTTAATGCTTTTATCAATTGTTTTTCATGGAGTTGATGGGGTCAGCGTGGGGTAAGCAGACCTAAGGGGAAGGCACATTATAGTTGGGAAGGACACTTTCATTTGCAAAACGAGATGTTTTGACTATTGTGTATCAGCCTTACATTAACAATCTAATGGGAGAGGGGCAGGGAGATGGGGAATTTCGCTTGGGTTGTCATGTCTGGTCAACTGGTTTTGCTTGTTGAAATTCTCACTTTGTGCTCCTATGTTTGATTTAAAGCCTTTGGTGAAAACCTTGATGCAAATTTCCCCTGGGGTTCAATTGCAAGGGCTAAAACCCCCTGTTTGTGTTAAGCATGGTAATGGCCATTTGGTTTAGTGGTCCATGAGAACAGCCATTGACCTCTTCAGCCCCCAGCAGGATCAGCAGCTATAAAGCATTTAAACCCCTTGTGGATATTTCATGCTCCACAACATATTTGATGAGATCATTCTCAGTTTGTTTGTTTCTCTACAGGAAAGTAATTAGTGATTGATCAGATAGTGATTTTATATAATCATATTTTTTTCTCTGTATCTTTTCTAAACTCTTTCTTTTTATGCTCAGGAAGTGGATCAGAACATAGAAAACGTCAGTCATCATCATGCTTGTGTCTAACTACCAGAAGATTTGTGTCATTTGAAGAGACTTAAAGAGGAGAAAAGACTCACAGGAATATAAGAACTCAGTCAGCTGAAAGAAACAACACTAACCCAGTGCACAAACATGGCCAGCACCCAGACCAGTTTGAAAACTCCTTTCAAAGACTTGACCTCATTCAAGGGCAACATGAAACGGCTGTATAGAGAGCGAATGGAAGACGCACCCATCAAGAAGCGAGTGATGGCGGAGATCAACTTGAAGCGTCGTAGCATGGATTCCCTCCCCAAAACTCCCAAGGTGAAGAGGGAGCAGACCGAGGACATGCGCCACGATTCTGATATGGATTTGGAGAGCCGAGCTGAACTGCATGTGATTGGCTCTGGAAAAGCCCTGGACTTGAGTCCTGGCCTTAAACACACACTGGCCCAGTTTACCCTCAGCAGCCAGAGCTCCCTTGGGGGCCCTGCTGCCTTCTCAGCTCGCACGGGCCATGAGCATTCTCCGGCCGGCATGCCTCCCCTGCCCTCCCCTCCTGTTCTGGGAGGAGGCCCTCTGCTGGTTCCCTGTGACAGCTCCACTGAACTCACACATTCTCTGCTGGAAGGAGAATCCATCTCTTGCTTTGTTGTTGGGGGAGAGAAGCGACTCTGTCTGCCCCAAGTGCTCAATTCTGTGCTCCGCGACTTCTCTCTGCAGCAGATCAACACTGTGTGCGACGAGCTCTATGTCTACTGCTCGCGCTGCGACGCTGAGCAGCTGCACATCCTCAAGGTGCTGGGCATTCTGCCATTCAACGCACCTTCCTGTGGCCTCATTACACTGACGGATGCTCAACGGTTGTGCAACGCTCTACTTCGTCCTGGGGCGGCCTTGCCTGCCGACCCTAGTGGCAAGCTTTCGGTCCAGGGCCTGCTGAAAGAGAGCGACGCAAGCTTTCAGGTGGAGCACCAGTGTTTGGGGAAGTGCCAGGGCCTCTTTGTGCCCCAGTTCTATACCCAGCCCGAGGCACCCTGTATTCAGTGTGTTGAGTGCCAGTTACTCTTTTCACCACAGAAGTTTGTCATGCATTCACACAAGTCACCTGATAAAAGGACCTGCCATTGGGGCTTTGACTCAGCCAAGTGGCCCTGCTACCTGCAGCTTGCTAGGAAGTATCAAGGCACACCTGAGGAGCCCAAGCTTAAACAGCTCCTGGATGAGGTCAAAGAGAAGTTCCACTATCAGCTCAAGAGGTTGCTAGACAAAGTAAGTGCATTTCTGATAACTTGCATTTGTTAATTCTTTGCATGCTAGTCAGTCATCATTCTGTGAAGGGGGGCCTATTAAATTCTCTACAACTGGCTGTCTACTCAACGGGGTCTGCAGTTCTGTAATTGTCCAGTCCCACATTCTGTGTGCTCAGCAGGTTTGACTAGCCGAGTTTATGGCTGATGTTTTCTTAAACCAGCACTGACATGTTATTTGTGATGGAGGCGTGGGACAGGTGGTGACATCTGCCTAGCCAGGTCGAAACAGACGAGGTTACGCCAGCTGGCCACAGCTGAAGAAAGGGGAAGTGCATCATTTGTCCCCACAGGTCACCTGGAGGTCACTGAACAAAAGGCTAATGTGAAGCTTGGGAAGAGACTGTTGAATTCCTGGTTTAAAAAGTACATGTCAGCAGGTAGTAGTTAATTGCTGACATTTCTGGTCTGTAAAATAAAAATGTCCAAAAGGACTGTAATTTGTCTTTCTGAACATTCCTACACAATTTGAGTAAATGGAAAATGAATCTAGTGCAAACTGAAACCATATTTGGCCAATTAGACATTGCATTGCATCTGTTAGAAAAAATATTTTATTAATTCTGTTATATGTTGCTTAGCAACATGGAAAAAATACATGTGCTTCTTGAAATATGAAAATGTCCAGATAAGCTGTTCCAGGATTGAATTACACACGTTGTTAGTGCCTCCAGACAAATCTAAAAGTAAAATGGGTTGATTACTATATCACTGAAAGCCAAGATGAAACAAAGTCTTCCAAAGATGATTCTGCAGATTTGTTTTATTTTTGCTGGATAAAAAATATCTTGTCAATGCAGTATCTAAGCCACAAGGGCATCACGCATATTGAAAAGTCAGCATTCAGTGGGGTCAAAAGCTCTAGATTGTTAAATTTCCATTGACTGGTTCACGTCTCACCTCCCTCTGACTACAGGGCCTGCCCTTTTTATATTGTTCTGATTTGGTCGCGAATCCATGCACCTGTTCAGATGGACTTTTGGTGAAGTACACGTTGCATCTTTTGAACAGAAAAGCAATCTGGCAAAAGTTGCTAGTAATTGTAGTGATGTTACAGCAGGTAGCTTGGTGAAGTAAGAGACTATAGAGTTCTTCTGGAGTCAGAGTGCACATTTCTTAAACGCTTGACACCTTTTTATACTGAAGATGTATCTGACATAGGGAGAAGCCTTGCATTTTCCTTGTCTGGTGAACTTGGTGGTTAGCATTTTAGGAATACTGTCTTGCCATAACACTGCATTCCTGTCCCTTCTCTTACCTATTTTCTTCCCCGCCTTGGTTTAAGGTATGCATCTTGGAAGAAGTAGACATTTTAGGTCCACAGAGGAAACACATACGTTGTGTCGAGCAGAAACAAATGGGCTGCAGAAGCAACACACATGTAAAAATACATATGAGGTGTATGATACTATAGTCTCTGTGTCTATGTGTGTGTGTTTTAATGTGTGAGACACTGTCAACTCTAGTGTGTGTAATGAGATGGTAACTGGAGGCTAGTATGACACATCTGTGTTTCTCTGTCTCGCACTTTGCTAGGCTCTCTGGAGCCTCTGTCTCACCACAGTTTCAGGTGCCGTCTTCTGTCTCTGGGGTGCTTTCTCAGTCAATGGTTTGGTTTTCCTGTTTGTTGTTGTTGTTGATTTTATCATCTTCTGTATTTTGTAAGGTAAGGCTTGATCATAAAGGATGTTGTGCAAATTATGGAAGTGAAATTTCAACAGATGGACTAATTCTTGAAAAGACAGATGCTTATTAGTCTACAGGAAGCAGGTGATTTTTGGCATTAAAAGAAGATGCCACTCCACTATCCCCATTTTGGCAGATGTATGGGCGTGTGATAGGTCATTGGCCAGAGGTGACCTGGCAGTGTCTCACTGCACACAGTCAGGACACATGGTTCCATTCCAAGCCGAAACATTCTTTGTTTATGTGTGTGCATTTGTGTAATAAAAGTGTGTGTCTGACTGAACAGGAAGTGAGGCAGACGGACATGTCTCTCACCCTGAACATCCTCCAGACCGTCCAGCCGCCTCCACTGCACTGGCTGTGTGACTCATACTTTCCACATCCCAGTGGATGTCAGTGGAAGGCCAGCCAGGCAGCTTGTAGTCACACATGCTTTTTAGAAAGATGCCTTGCCCCTGTGTGTTGGTCTAACCCTGACTGCACACCCTTTTCCCAGTGGCTCTTATTTACACACAGTGTCAATGTGCACATTTACAAGCAGTTCATAGTTTTACCAGAGAGCTCTGGAACAAACAAGGGGAGCCTTCTGGAAGTCTTTTTACCCACAGTCTCCAATGGCTACTAGACCCATATCCTGTTAGGACTGTTTGGTTTGAGAAGGTGCAGTTAAAAACCCCAGGACTTGCTCTCTATAAACGGTGCTTTGTGTCCCAAGGCACTGCTACCCGTCTACTGATCCCTGCTGTGTAAATAGAGTTTGTTAGACAGACGGCACCAACAGTTAGCAACAATCTGAAACCTTGTATCAAGAATTACTTTAGCATCAGACAGTGTGTTCCTTTTGCCTTCAGTGTTTGTGACAGACGTTTGTACTTTCCGCAGAGACACGATCATGTGTTGCCATTTTTATTGGGAGTTTTTTTTTTATGACAAGACAGGAAGTAACAGAAATTCCATTTTGATGATCCTCACCACCACCTTGTGAAATATTCGTCTTGCTGGAGGGACATTTTGTTTATTTGTGCTGTTGACATAGCAGGTCATCAGACAAGCTTTAGTGAGTCATTGTGATACAAATATCCCCAGCAGTACTTAGATTAGGTCAAGTTATATTTTGAGAAACAGCTATCACACAAGGTGTTTTTTGTTTTTTTAACAGATTATAGTGTAAACAAGAGCCTAACACACAGTCTAAAAAACTGTCATGGACATTTCTCAATTTGTATGTCTACGGTAGAATAAATAAGCTGTTCTGAAATGAGAAAACGGTGCGAGACAATATTGAAGGCAGTTTGTGAGCACAACCTCATAGTAGAGCGACATAGTGTGTTGCTTATTTGCCTCAGTCTTGTCTGTAGAGTTGTGCTGGCCAGGAGTCAGAAATGTCAGACGGCGAGAACAGCATTTCTCTGTCTGTCTCCCTGGCTGGGCTGACACAGTGACTGCGGCACAGACGGCAGACAGCTGCATCTCTCTGGCTTCCTCTGTTTGCTATTTGGAAACCAGTGACTTCATTACCGCAGACCAGTGCAGCTGCACTCTCTGGCTGTCTCTAGGGCTGTCTGCTCTGTCTGTCTGCTTGTCAGTCATTCTCTTGGACTGTATCTAATTGGATTTTGGCAAACATCCTCATCGGTTTATATCTCGCTCCACATTCTTCTTTACCCAGCATCTTATTTTTCTTCTAACTCAGGTTGTTCTGCTGTTGACCATATATGTCTCTATACGATCATGACCCTGCGGGCCCCAATCAGATGATGGTAATAAAATAAACAGCCAAATGTCTAGATAAGTCATCAGCAAATAGCAAACATATGCACTTGTGCATATCCGAAAAGCGGATCAGAAAATAAAAACAGTAGCTATTGAATGGGTCTCTGACCTCGATGGATATGGTGAGTTGCTGGGTGACACTGACTAGAGGAGGAAATGGACTAAGCGGGAGGAAACAGAAGAAGAGTGAAATGAGAAGACTGTGTGACACAGGCCACAGCCGGTGTTGCATAAGTTCCCGTCTGTGTTGAGACAAGTTTACCTCACCTCTGGTTCTGCTGTAACTGTAGTAATTCAGACAGTGTGCCAGACAGAACACATACCTGAGTGAGGCAGCAAACTAGGCAAGAGCAGAGAAGTAAAGGATATGAAAGGAAGAAGATGAGTGGACAAGGCCAGGACAGGTAGGTTGTCTCAGTCACAAACTGTTCTGTGTTTTGGTCATCTTCCATTAAACATGACATGTCCACAGCCATTGTGTTAAAAGCCGCTTTGGCTTGAGTTGAAAATTAACCTCCCCGAGACCTGAGCTGAACCACAAATCTAGCCTTGAACAACTCTCTTGTTTGACCAATCACATGCTAACTAGTTTGCATTTGCCCGGCTAACCCTCTCTCATATCCCCTCTGCTCTACCCAGACACCCATACACATTTCTATGTCTGTTGCGCCTTTCCAAAGAACAATTATTCACTTATGCTGAATAGACAGCAGCGTCTTTGAACACTGGCTCAGAGTAATCTATAGTCTATCATGCCTGTATGTAGTTTGGTGTGGGAGCTTGTCCATGTTCCATGTGCACAAGATGGTGTGCCACAGCCAGTGTTTGATGCCTGTTGTAAAGAACTGAATGGGGCCCTGCAAGGTAGGAGGTGCTGAGCTGAGGGGCCTCTGGTATGTCGCCATCAGTTCAGTGCCAGTATCACAGCTCTGTAACAGTGTAGCAGCTCACTGGAGAAACACCAAAGTCATTATTTTTAAGTCTTTAGTCTTAAATAGATAATAATCTTGTTTAGTTTTTGATTTTGGTTATGCTGCAGCACACAGAGTTTCGTGTCTATTTAAAACACACATCTAAAACTGTACCATTGGTTGGCTAGTGGCAATTTCCCACCACAGTTGCCACTTGTTATTTTGACTCTTTCCTCGTCTTAAGCTTTTCTTTTTCCCACCTCACCACAAGATAATGTGCTGCTTTGGAACTGGTGTGAGCTAGCCACAGCAGCAAGCAGAGGAGATGGGTCAGTTCAGATACAGTGGAGCCTCTGCCATGCCTGCCAGCAGTTTCAGACTAAACAAACTGGCTCAACCCCTCCCAATCAAATGTCCTGTGGGCTTTAACAGAACCCTGGACTAACAGCCTGTTTGCATGTTCACCATGCTCTGCCCCCCCACCCCCCCTAAGGGTGTCAGACCAGTTTGCTGCTTGCAAGGAAAATGAAAGACCGAACAAGTAAAAGAGAGGGGGACATAATGGACTACGAGTTCAAACAAGACTGTAAGAAAAGAAAGCAGCTTGGATCACAACACGTCAGACTAGCTTGCCCGGATTGTTTTGCAACCAGAATAATGAGGAGTCTTGGTAGTAATTAATCGATGTGTTTATGAGAAGATTAGCTGTCCACTGTCTGGTCTCCCTGGGAGACAGTCAGACCAGCAGGTTGTGTGTGCATTGGGGGCAGGGAGATGTAGGCAAGGGAAGTATACTGTAAAAGGGCTGTGGGAGACTGCCAGCCTGTGCGTGATGTGTCCAAGCAGAGAGAGCGTTTGCATTTGAAAGACTCTTCTGTGCTGCCTTCCCAGTAGGAATGGTGATTAATGAAGATATAAATGGAGAGACCCAGAGACTGTGCTTTCCATAGGAGCACCATACACATAGCAGAGACACACACATACACACTATATAGTAGGCACTTAGACTCCCTCTCTCATTTTTCTCCCACAGCCCCAGTCTCCCAGACAGGGAGATAAACACAGGATATCAAAGGTGTGTCATGAGTCCCACTGGGCTGCCACCCAGCATATCCACAACACATAAATCTAACCACTACGCTGATCAATTATGCATGTTGCAAATGGGGAAACTTGTGGGTCAGTTGTCAGCTAGTAATATTAAAGAAACCCCAGTTTCTCTACTTTGTCAGTTGTTTATTTACACATTTGGTAATGGTTTATTTCCATGTGGACTTGATTCAGCTTGCAATGTTTTATTACACGACCACATTCTTTTGTCAAATGGCTCCATGTGCTTAATTGCATAGCACTTGACTTGGCTGTCACTATATAGTGACAGCCAAGTCAAGTGCCATGAACCATGCTAGTTTTGACCTTCATCTAACACTTCAGATTAAAGCAGAAAGCACAGCAACCCACTGTCAGAATGCAAACTTACCAAGGTTGAGGTGATCACTTGCACTTCTATTTTGCAGCCTCACCTTTGCTCTACTAACATCAAACGCTATCCATCTCTTTCTCTCCCTTCCACTCCTGGCAGCCTCTGTACCCAGTAAATCCTTATCTCACTGGGGGTCTGGCTGATCAGGGCTCAGGGCAAGGCTGTAAAGTTAACGACTGGGAAACACACTACATTAGTGAATGTGAAACAAGTGACATTTTGTGATTTGCTCGGTCTTCAACCCCTTTTTGCCTTTTCTTTAATACTGGTTTGTTTACTTCACTGCTATTCCCACCTGCTGTGACGTCACTCATGGGAATCATCCATCTCCCTGATATTTCTCAGGGGAGACACACATGCAAACATACAGTGTTATTTGCCTCATATCCCACAGGGTTTCATACCAGCTCATCAAGATCCTGTAAATAGAGGTCTCTGTCCCCCCTGGATCATCAGAAGGCCCCACTGCAAATCTCTACAGCATAAATGAAGTAGTAGACGACCCCGAACTACCTAAACGCTTTCATATAATGTATATTAGACAGTTTGAGTGTTTTTCAGCTATAAAAAAACTAATTAGGACTTGGATGTGTTAAAACCGGTGAGTGCATTTCAACAATCTACATGCAAGCTGATAGACAAGTTCTTAAGTGTCCCGAAGCAACAGAGTGGTGAATGCTTGTGTGTGTGACTTGTCAAGCACGTGGCACTGATTCTTTGAAAGTCCATCTTGTTTTTTGGCTCCACTGTTGCTCTTAGTAAAACAGCCTTGCTGCTGGAGTGACTTGTGCCGAGTGGAGACTTATTCCCCTTGACTTAATGCTTTGAAGAGTGAAAAATGGACTTGTGGTTTACAGTTTACAGTCTACATTTTCTATGACAGGTGCACTTTGTTATGCCAGACATTTTCTTTGTCATCACTATCAAAATGTTCTGGCGGAGACACATCCTGATCCCAGATGAGGCCATATGTACAGTAGTTCTTCATAAGAGTGAGTCATGTTTAGTAAAGAAATCTAGCCTCTAGTCAGATGATGGTGAATTTTGGCAAGGATGCCTTTTCCGTCAGCTACTTTGGCAGACAACCAAGCGGCCTCATTTTGTACTCTCTAAAGCAGTGTGCCTCATAGAAGAGTGAAAATTACTGTTGATATTTTAGATCCAAAAGTCAAACGTTTTGTCCTTGTGTCATCAGGGGTGAATGACAGACATCAAGGCTATGATTTGACCCTGGTATGAGCTTTCAATTTGTCCACATGATGACTTTCCACATGATTTCTTATTAGAGAGATGACACACAGTAGTACGGGATACTGTGCAAATAACAGTCTGCAGTTCATGATTAAAGGAAGTCAAAGGGTCAAATATAGTCAGAAAAACAGCCAGACACACACACACACAACCATCACCACCAACCACTTCCCCTCATCACCACGCCAACCCTGTTCTGCAGTGTGAGTCACAGTACTCCATCAGTCCTGTGGTCTGCTCTCTACTGATCAACGTCACTGTGGAGCCAGGACAAAGATTTATCACCGTCCCAGCCTCTCACTCAGTCTGTTTGATCTACGCCCAGGTGTGTTCACTTAGAGCTCTGACTCAACCGTAATGACATTTACTAAACCAAACCAAACCAGGCCACACTTTTCCTGGGTTGTTGGGTCAGGCTTGCCTCAGACAGTGACTGTTTTAATGCACGAAGTCTAGTGATCAAATGTGTGGACTGTGGTTTTACTGGTAGATATTTGTAGATTTCGTATGAAGGTTTGGTTTTTGTAAATAATTTATATTCATTAAGATTAAAAGTGAATGTATAACTGACTTTTGCAGTTCATGATACTTTGTGAAAGTACAGAGAGAGGTCTTCAGAGAGTTATTTTGAAAACTAGAGCTAGTGACAGAGAGATAGTGAAAGAGTCATGGTAGCTGTTCGTGTTTGTGTGTGGGAGAGACAGGCAAGCCCGAGGGGCCTGGACAGCAAAGCCAAGCTTCCCATGCAGAGACAAGCAGTAGAGGCTTCAAACAGGCTCCTGCATGTAATATGGATGAGACTGGAGCTCCCTGCAGAACAGTCAGAAAACCCAGGGCCTGTTTGGATTTAACTGACTGTCTTTCGATGTAGCCTGCGGGCCGTTTAGGCCAGGTGAAGCTTACTCTTCGTGGTACCGTGACTGATCAAGGTTCAACTTCCTTACGCTGTCTCTCATTCTTTGTCCCACCTCTGTCCTCCCTCTGGCCTTGTTGTAGACAGCAATGACCAATGAAGCACTGACACTGCTGAAGAAGTAGGCAAACCATTGATCAGCATATATGCTATGGTCCGTAAAGAATGGTTCAGGTTGGGTTAAAGTCACTTTCTCATGAATTACTAACTGTACTGCAAAACTAATTTCAGTGTCTTATTGCTTTAAGCTTAATCTTGAAATAGCCAAATTACGATAGCTACAGAATAACTGTTATAAAATCAGGCTTCAGCATGTATTTTAAGGCTTTTTAGTGGATGCTTTGTAATTTATTGCAAAGGCAGAGGGTCAGGCAGTGTCTCCATTTTGTGTTTTCTCTTTCTCTGTAGTGATAGCAGTGCATTGCTGGCTTACTGACAGCCTCTCTCGGCTTTCAGTCTGCTTAGCAACGGTCGTCCTCTCTGCAGCTCTCTCACTCCCCTGTCTCCAAGCACTCTGAGTTGTTTCATCCATTCGACTAGTAAGCCACTTTTCCTTGTATAGAAAACCACACAGCTAATTTGTGTTTTTGTGGTGGTAGCGTCTGTATCCCTAATTGCGGATTTGAACCATTAACCTACCTACAAACATCCCATGGTAGCACGCGTCTCTAGAGACTCTCTTTTGTTTTTTAGAGATGGTAAAGCACACACATACGCACACTGGCCCAGATGTAGCTCAAATGATGAGTACAGTCATCCTCAGACAAGACAAGGGCCCACTGGCCTCATTCTCAGTCAGTGTGTCCTCCTGGGAGCATGAAGTGTGTCTTGCTTGTGTCTGAGTGCGTATTTATGCACAGCAGTTTCCTTGCGGTAAACTACGTCATCCTCCTACACTGCTGTTTGATGGAGCTCTTGTTTGATGGGATGTCTGTTTACTTGTGTGTGCATCTGTGTATGTTGTCTGCCTCTGCTCTGGTTGACTCTCATAGGTGAGGCCTGACAGCTTTGGTATTTAACGCTGTGGGGGGCACTGGGGAAGGAAACTAGAGCACACACATGCTGAGCTGCTGTGATGGAGACAGTGAGCTGCACATGTATATGCAGATAGTATGCTCTCTTGCACATAGATGATTTTTAAATGCCCTTCACAGACTCAAACACTCACATTTCTTTGTGCAAATGTGTGCAGAGACAAGATCAAGGTCACTTTTTGAGGCCTGTAACGCCTGCCTAACCTAATGGCATAGTAGTGGAAGAGGTGTAGGTACTGTACAGGATCCTTAAAGAATCAGAAACCATCATACCCTCTTAATCTTTTTTTGAATGTGACTTGGTATTAGAAAGCACAACTTTCACAAGAGAGCAAAGTGGAAATAACACAGTGTCACCAGTCTCTCACCTGTCACGCTGTCCTTTTACAAGGCTGAATCATATTTCCTTTCTCATAAATCATCTTGATTATGGTTAAACTTATCTTACTTTACAATATATTTTGTTTGTTAGTGAGTGTTAATCACAGTACTTGAGGTTGATCATTTGAAGAGTGCTACAGTTCAGTTGTAATTCTTGTCTTTGATGCAGGGTCTAAATAATTTACAATTACATCAATTACAGTTCCTTTCAGTAAAGTCTCCATATTACCCCTGCTGCTATCTGGCATTACTAATCAATTAATAATACACTATTTCATCAAATTGCAAACAATCCACCAGTTCCAGCTTTTCAACTGTTGATATGTGCAGTTTTTAGTCCTCTATAAATTAAACACTGTATATCTACTTTAAACAATCAATAGAAACTGGCATATTATAAAAAAAATTATCACCAGTTGCCATTTCATAGTATTTTGCACTGTGACATAGATAATGTGTGTGACGTGGGAGTTACCTTAACCTGTGTGGCCTGCCTAGTGTATTCCAGTCAGACAATTTGTCCATTCATGAGGTAACGTTATTACAACCCTTCTCATACACTGCTGTGAATATAGACTGGAAGCCGCCACCTGGGATTTGACTGTGAAACTTGAGAAATGGAAGAGGAATAGAGCGAGGGAGAGGGAGATGAATAGAAAAATTGATTGGGAGAGCTTGAAGAGGCTGCTTTTTATGTCAAGGATCATAGAGAAGTACTGTAGCTGGTTTTCAAATTAAACTCCTGTCTGTGGTAAAGCTACAGTAGGTGGACAGTTTGGTAAGGGAAGATTCTTCACTTGAACTTTAATTACTCGCTTAATTTTCTCCCAAAGACTCCCATTGACTGTTTCTCTGCTGGCTCCCATTGGTTGTAGCTATGAAGGCTTTGGTGTGTGGATTGTAAAATGGCTGACTGGAACAGTAGCTGTGGAGGAAGGAGCTCAACACGTTGGCAGGGAGGGAAAAGGCTGCGTGTGTTTGACGTGCGCGTGATGACTGTCTAGACAGAGTACCCATGTGGTGCAAAAATGTGCCCGAGGCCTGAAGCCAAAGTAAGTCGGGAATGAACCTGTCCTTATCTGCCTCTGTGTGTGTGTGTGTGTGTGTGTGTGTGTGTGTGTGTGTGTGTGTGTGTGTGTGTCTGTGTGTGTGTGTGTCTGTGTGTGTGTGTGTCTGTGTGTGTGTGTGTCTGTGTGTGTGTGTGTCTGTGTGTCTGTGTGTCTGTGTGTGTGTGTGTGTCTAAGTCTAAGTGTATGTCTCCGTTTGTGATACTGGCATGACTAGTCTGGCTGATGCTTATCAGTGTGCTTGTCTGGCTCTGCTCTTTCTCTTTGTATTTGGAAAGAGGGAGGAACAGGTGTGTGTGATTCTGAGGCAAAGCACAAACAGACTTTTTTTTTTTTTCTTTCCTCTTTCTGTTTGTCACCTGTTTGTCTTAACTGTCCACCTGTCAGACCTGTTCTCATCTTTGCCCTGCTCTATTTTATTACCACTTATCTCTTTGTTCAAGGCTAAAGCAAAAGAAAAATGAGTGGAGTTATGTTCTTCTTGGCACATACAATAAGAAATATAACATTTTTCTCCTTTTACGTACTGCTAAAAGTTCAAATACTTAGAATACTTGCTCTTGACTTGAAGTGATTTGTAATAAGCTCTTTGTGCACACATTATTGCCTTTTATATTTTATTTTTAATGGATACATTTTTGTGACTCAGTTTACACGCAATTACCTATAATTACAAAGTGAAAACATGAAAGCTGATATTTCTCTCAAACAAAAGTATTGAGACACTTCATTTCATACTAAATAAAGAGTATCAAAGGGCCCTAAAACCTAAGCATTAATAGATGCACAGATAACAAGTCAAGCCTTGAACATGTAGACCCTGAACCTAAACCAAGTCATCTCATTTCACAGTGTTGAGTTAATCAGAGAGCCCCTACCAAAAAAGTGTATTCCTTTTAATGCCCCACTTTGCTGTGTTCCCTTGTGGGCTGTTATTGATTTGGCTGCTGAAACAAAGTGTGGCTCCCAGTCTTTGGATAAATGGCTTATTGGATTAAGACCTCCATATAAAGGCCTGTAGTGCGACTTTTTTTTTCTTTTTTTGTGTGTGTATGTGTGTGTGTGTGTGTGTGTGTGTGTGTGTGTGTGTATGTGTGTGTGTGTGTGTGTGTGTGAGATCCTGTAAAACACGGATAAACGCACAACCCTAAGCTGGACACAAAGTATGAAGAACTTTTAGGGGGATTTTTTATTCTTTTTTACATTTAAAGAGAAGATAACAGACATGTCTGTGACTAACAGCATGGCAGCCAAACCGCTTTAATATCTCGTCGTTGGATGGTTTAGTCAGGAAGAATATATATCTGTGTATCCGTATCTTGATCTTTGACACAGTTGACGACTGCAGCAGAACAGGATGTGGTTTAGAAACAGACGGGGCGTGACCGACTGTCTCTGTGAATGTCTGTGTTCCTCTTTTACTCTCTCACTGTCTGAGGCAGAATGAAAAGGCACCCAAATAAAGGCTGTTTACTTCCTCCTGAGAGAGAGGAAAGAGGAGAATGAGTTGCATTACTCTGTCCTCCTCTGTTGCCCACCGCTGTCCCTCACAGTCTCTTTTCCCTTTGTTAATGGAAAGCTTGTGAATGGTAGAGGAGGAGGAAGAAGATGAGGATGAAGGGTGGCATAGATATGTTTAGTGACACCCTCTGTTTCTGTCCCCTGAGCAAGATCATGGTGCTCGCCCGAGGAGCAACCACTTCTCCCCGGATTTTGGCAGATGTGCAGACAATTGGGCCCAACAGTGTTTAGGTTTTAAGGCACAGAGGGAATATTAGATTGTAATACCACACACATTTATTCACAAACACACAGGCCTGCTGTTCTCAGATGAAAGGTCAGACTAAAGCTTGCACACTCTTTATTGTGTCCTAGATAAGATTTGCTATTAGGCTTGTTGAGACTAGTTGTGTGTGATTGTGTATGTTTTTTATATCCTGGGTAGGGTTTTACAATGTCAGCAGCATGTTACCTGAAGAATGGACTCATTCTACGAGCAAAAGACAGGAACACACTGACCCTAGTGATGTATCTAGTGCTCTACAACCAATGGTTAGTTTAATAGTATAATTGTGTTGACTATAATATATCAGAAAAACCCAAAGATATTCCATTAACAATCATAGGAAACAGAAACAAACAGAAAACATTTGACTTTAAGAAACACATCCAATAAAGTGTTGGCTTTTTGCAAACTTAAAATCATTGCAGATCAATATTCTGTCACTTGAATAAATGATTCAACTCCTTCGCATCATCATCGGATCTTTTAAATTAAGCAGCATCTGGCCACAATTTCAATTTGATTTAGAAGGTTTTGACTTCACATCAGTGTTCAGCGTATGATTTAAGATTCTGTTCATAGATCAGAAGTGTATTTCTTTTTGCTTCTGAATTTTTCAGGAGCATGGAGAAAGCATGTGTATTTATAGCAAGAGTAACTGTGTGTGTTAGTGTATGTGTTTATATAAACTGAGATGGCAGTCATCTTGAGTATCCATGTGACTGGAGTAGAGCAATGGGAGGGGGGCGTCAGAAAGTGTAACCTTGGACTTGTCTGCACTGTGTTTGACTGCGTGTTTGTGTGTTTGTGTCTGTGTCTGCCTTTAGCTTAGTGTCTGTCAACTTTTTATAAAGTTAAAGCTTTCACTACAATCTAAAATCAGCTCTTCATGAATGATATGGTGGCTGCTTTCGCTAGCACAGCCAATTATGAAAGCTAATGCTTTGAGCAGAATTTCCTTTCTAACTTAAAATTGAAAAAGAAACTCCTGTAATTGCAAAGCGCACACGCTTGAAACTATTTTTTTTAATTACTGTTCACACAAGATAACATGAACATGTCAGCCTAAATTTAAAATGGCCCTTTGATGTAAATTTTAAGCAAAAAAAAAAAAAAATTGAGGCAATAAAAATTTCTGATGGCCATTCGTTGCAGTCCGAAGCAGAGATAGCACTCACAGTAGAAATACACAGCTGGCTCTGGAGTGCATTTACACTGCACCTGTGTTTTCCAGACCGAGTATGGTAATGTATGGTCATTGATGTCTGTGCTCTAAAGTGGTTTGTTGGATTTAACAGCACTCTGACTACACATAAATACAAAAATGCCTCTTGCTGCTCCATTAATGCATCTGCTGTAGAAATGTCGCTCAGACTCTGGAAACGGGTCATTGTAAAAGTTCACATGGCCATGTGTGTCTAAAGTAGTATGTTTCATGTGGTCGTATAGTGGTGGCCTGAACTGTGTGTATGTTAGCTGCAGTGGCAGGCACACTGCTGGTGATTAGGAACAACAGGGCAGAGTTCAGCTGAGTGACTGTGTGGAATGCTAATCCACATTGTCATGAGGCGAGCTTCAGCCTGACAAAGGACTGGAGACATAGGGGGTTTCTTTGTGTGTGTGTGTGTGTGTGTGTGTGTGTGTGTGTGTGTGTGTGTCACAGAATCAACCCAGATAAGAGAGATGCTTCAATAAAGCAGATTAGAACCGAGTAGCAGTATGGTGTGTGTTGCAGGGTTATGGAAGGTGGGACAGAGGAGAGACATGGGCAATGGAAGGTGAGAAAAACAGTTGTGTTGAAATGTGCAAACGTTTGCACCCGCACCCATTCTTTAAGGAGTAGAGAGTGTAGAGCAGCAGGAATAATGAGCAGGTGTGTGTGGGTGGTGGGCGTTCAGCTGTCAACTGTCAGATAGGTGGGAATCACAGTAAGAGACACGGGCAACCATTAGTGGAACACACAGATACATGTTGAGTATGTATGGTCTATATGTGGATGCACATACAGCATCAGCGAACTGCATCTCTTATTTTTCCCTTAGTTTTTCTCTCACAGACATGCACAAACACACACTTGCCCTTTAATGACCTGTCACTTGTCTCATCAGCATCTGCTGTTGCAGGCAGGGAAGCAGATGAAGGACCTCTGAATGACCTGGTGTTAATGTCAGTTTGGCCCCATGCTCTCTGTCTGTATGCGTTGTCTCTCACACACAATCGCACACACACACACACACACACACACACACACTTATGCGGGGAAGTGGTAGAAACTAGAGGGATGTAGTAGAGAGATTCACAAACACACTTGTATATACAGACAACCTTGATATTGCGGCCAGCGAGGACCAAACTTGCCTTCACGCCACTGCAGTGGGTTTATTGTTGGATCTGGAGTCTCCTCCCTCTTTCCCCTCCTTCTCTCTATCTCTTCCCTGTCCCATCATCCTGCTCTCTGCCTCTCCTTCACTACTCTCTCCTTAACCCCCTCCTCTTCTCACTACTGCAGTGCTGCCTTGTGGAGTAAAAAAAGGAAAAAACACCAACCACAAGCATTCGTAAAGGGGCGAGCCCCCTTCTGTAGAAACACACAGATGCACACCTGGCTACACATATGGCTCCGGCCTCTTATATTTGCATTGCCTGTATTTGCATGTTTATTCAGCCATGCCCTTGTAAATAAGAGACTGTGCCCTGCATGCAGCATACCTGAATTCGCATATTCACAAATAGTAGGAGCTGAGTACAACAGAAAGACTTACTTAAAAAGGAATAGATGCAGTGATACCTCCAGTAGAGGTCCTTAGGCAAGACCTCCTTACGCTTACCCTGTCTACCCTTACACCTTGTATTTCACTTTGGATAAAAGCATCTGCCAAACGACTAAATGTAAATGTAGATATTTGATAGAGTAGCTTGATATTTTGGGAAATGTGCTTATTTTCTTTCTTTAATAAAGTGAGAAAATCAGTGAAATTCTCATGTCTAGTATATAAAACGGAGAAAAGCAACAGTTCCTTACATTTTAAAATCTACAACCAGCTGTTGAATTAGGAGACATTTTGAATTTGTATGAAATTTTCATTTGTTGCAAACAGAACAATGTGTTGCACATGAGACGGAAAGGGAGTTTTGAAATGTGATAGTTGAGTTATAACAAGTGAATAATCATGATTTATAAAAATAATGTTAGCTACACCTGCTGAAGTAAAAACACTGCAGCACTAGTAACTAATATGAATGTTAAATGGTTAATACCAAGCTGTCACAGTAATTAGGCCGTATTGTTCTGAGGTTGTTTAGCTCTGGTAGTAACACTCTCTCAGCTGCTACAGTGCAGAGGAAAATCCTTTAGTCCAGGTGATGAAAGGCTGTTTATTATTCACTGTGTCCAACTATGTGTGTGCATTCTGTGGATAAATGTTTATAGATGGCTTTAAAAGGCTAGTAAGTCAATTATTGATGCTTTCTACAACCATTATCTCTCTTTTGCAGTTCCTTCTGCTAACTGCCTTTGCACTTGTCTCTTCACTGGATTCTCTTGCTTCCTCTACCTCTTCTGCATCCTATTCTCCTCTATACACCTCCCTTCTTCATTCTCTGTCACTGTGACCTACCCAGTGGTTCATAGTGTGATGCACATTCCTCCAGAGCTTGTGCTTCCCGTCAGTTTGGCTGAAAGTGCATGCGTGTGTGCGTTGTGTGAACTGCAGGCAGCCTGTGCAGTCTGTCTGCTGCAGATAAGCATCAACTCCATCAGCTTGTGACCTCTTGCTGAGCGTGTCCTGGATTTGCTCAAAAACACACACACACTCAAACAGACATGCTCAACTAGTACCAGTACTGTTTACTTGAATACACACAGCTGAGTGGGTACGAAGCTGAACATGAATCATAAGCAGTCAACACATACAAATATATAGATCAGAGAGAGGCTGACTCCAACCATGTTGCGTGTAGTATAACAATGAATCACATGTACAAATGTACACAGTGACGGGATATGATGTTGCCATGTTTACTATCAGCATGGCTGTTCTTGTGTTTTATTTATAATTTACCATCAGTGGGCTCATCCAGTTTCTACTCTTAGCTTACCCATTTCCTTGCCACCTTAATTTTGTCTAACGCTGTATCACTGCTGTTTCAGGTCATAGCTTGCACATGCTTTTCACTTTTAATGCAATTTATCTTCATTTTATGTCTCTTTTAAGTAATTGGCCGCATTTTGTATTGTTTAAATGCCATTTGTCTCTATCTTTCACCTATGTCAGCATGGTTGTGATGTCTGCATTTGCATTTTCTCGTTTCCATACTCATTGACAAGAGTGTGCTTCATTTTAATTGTTCATAATATTCCAACACTCTGCTCCCTGTTTTTTTTTCTTTCTTGTCTGTTAAAGCCAGGTGTGGGTTTGTCTTTTTGTTTAACACTTTAAATTCTCATTTTTTTCAGAAGGCAGTGGAAGATGATGAGAGCCAGGTGAGAAAATCCTCTGCGGATCTCTCGTCCCCCAGTGGCAAGTTGGCCGAGTCCGACCCTGTGAGAAAGGTTAGTCGTTGGTTGTCTCCCTGCTTCCATCTACTCATCTTGTCATCACTTCCTACTGCTTCAGCATCGCCTTCTCCTTTGCTCCTCCCCCACATCTACACACAACTCATCTCTTAGGACCACCACTCCCACCCCCACTGATAGAATCAGCCTAGTGCACCCACAGCAACAAACTTCTCCTCTTCAACCTGTCACAAAATAAACTCGTTCAGCTGCTGAAAAGCTCTCCACCTTCCCTCACTGCTGCACACATACACCAACACAGGGAAGAAGCTCTTCTATCATGATTATCTTTTTTTTCCCTTCAACACGATGCACGCACACACACACACACACACACACACACACAGATACACACTCTTTCTCATCTGATGCCTGATGGATGATCCCTTATCCACATGTATGCATGCATATATTAGCTTTATTAGATTATGGCTCCAGGAGCATCACGTGCAGTACAGCATTCACGTCTCCTTCTGCTGCTTCTCTTCATATATTTTGTGTGTGTGTGTGTGTGTGTGTGTAGGCATGCATTCGCCATTGTAATAATTCATCTATTCAACAGCATAATTGTATGCCAAGAAAATATTTGTAGCTGCATCAAAATTGATAAAATAAACAATATGTTGCAATGGTGTGTCATATTTATGTGTCTGTTCTTTATTTTGCTCTTCAGGGGAAAACATCTCCACCTTCTCTGGTGTTCAACCCTCTTTTCTCAGACATCAAGGAGGAGCCAGGACACCCCACCCTGGTCCATCCCAGGTACTGCATCTCATTCACCTTGACTGAACAGCGCCAATAGACCATTTAAGGGCTGCAGCTAAGTTATTTTCATTAGATAGATTTAACCATAGTTTGATGTTTCCATTTACTATTAAAGAAATAGAAATGACCAGCCCATGTTTTTAAAGTCTAAGCTTATGTCCCTAAATGTCTTTTGCTATTCTAATATTTCAATTAATTGAGTCAGTAATTCATCTTTTTTACGGCTCTAGTTGGTCTTTTTTTAGACCATTTTCTTCAATGTTGTTTTAAGTTTGATTAAAACTAGTCAGGGCTTACCATGTCTTATTTTCTTAGAGAACATTAAAAGCATTTGTTTTTAAATTGTACTAAGACATTGTGCCAGATAGTGTACATCTGAGCAGTAATGTTTGGTTTCGGCCTGATTTTAGTTTCTTTCTCAGTGAAGGAAATTCCTGCCTTTTTGCTAGTTTCTCTCTGTCCTCTATCCATCATTACATGCGCCTCGTCTCTCCCTCCCTCCTCTTTTCTTCCCAATGCTCCTGTTTCCTTTCATCTGGCTCTCTGTTCCTCCTTCCATCCTTACCCAGAGCACACCAGCTTGCGTTAGGATATAGCAATCTAATCTTGCACAGTAATCTGACCCAGATTAAAAACTGGAATTAGATGGTTTATGGTGCCATAGCTACATGTGACTGCCTTGACACACTGACAGCATGGAGGCTCGCAGACGTCAGACCAGACAGATTGGCTGGATTAGAGTCCTGGTCATCTACCAGCATCACATGGCTGCTACACCCCCCCCCCCAGCAGACTTGCATAGGCCTTGCAGGAGGTCTTTTGCATTGCAGCAGTTGTAATAAATGCTCTGCTATAGCCAAACATTGTGCTAGACATCCACAGCACTAAATGTAATATTTGAGTTATTACCAATGTCTATTACTGGTACACTTGTCAAATACCAGCCAGGTTGATATTATTCAATCACATTTTTGGTGTTTGCTGTGAAGGAGTTTCATATTCCTGCTAAAGTGAGCAGGCAGTGCTGCATTTCCATCCAGAGGAGAGGAAGCAAGGCTTGGTTCACAGTGCTGTCGTTTTTCGGGCAGAGCCCCACTGAGCCGTCATGCTTAACCTAGTTCACAGCTCCAGCCTCAGCTCTGTCTGGAGGGGACTGTTGGTGGGGGAGGGGCTCTTCTCTTCTCTTCTCTTCTCTTCTCTTCTCTTCTCTTCTCTTCTCTTCTCTTCTCTTCTCTTCTCTTCTCTTCTCTTCTCTTCTCTTCTCTTCTCTTCTCTTCTCTTCTCTTCTTCCCTTCTTCCCTTCTTTCCCACTGTGCAGCCAGGAATAGACAGATAGTGTTGGCTCAGTAGCTTCAGTGCATCTCCAGGCACTATCTCTCTCAGTTGTATCCACTACCTGGACATTTGTGATAAGCTGAAGGTCTGTTTATGCTGAGATTCTGTAAACAAATGATAAGAAATATCCATATTCCACACTGTGTTTTCAGCTCCTGTCTTCAGAAGGAGAGATACTACAGGCTAAAACAGTCACCAAATTACCTTTTGCTTTATCACTCTGATTCAGCTGTGTGGAAATATAAATGAGCCATATTGAGAGTGTGTAGATTGCTTTGTGTATGTCGCCGTTGCAAAGTCCATAACATTTTATGATGTTTACTGCATAGACATAAGTATCTGGAAGGTGATGAATTGAATAATAAAAACAAAGCAAATGCTTGATTCAGTATTTACATTGGGAGCATACCCCACCTTTATATGATTGTTGAGAACTAAAAATTGCATTTCAGTGGCTTTTTTGTTTGGGTTAACATAAATCTGATCATTATTTAAATGTCTTTTCCCTGTATCTGTTTCTCTCTCTCTCAGTTACTACCTATACACATATGATAAGATGGTCGCTCCTAACGTGTCTCTGCGGAGGGAGGCGGAGATGAGCCCAGAGATGCTCGGAGCACTGCTCAAACACCACTACAGCCGCAGAGTACTGGGCCATGATGAGCCACCCATGGGTCAGTAATGATACACACACAGTTGGCATGTATTGAAAAGGATGAACAATGCACTGAACCACACACAAGACATGTGTTGACTATGTACCCGTGATATAGTCATGCAAAAATTCAAACTACCACTCTAACACAATAAAACCGTATTCATCACGTTTTTGTCTGAGCAAAATCTGCGGAATCAGCGTTTTCCACAGACTAGGAACATTTAAAAACAAAAACCACATAACCAACTTTAAATTTGACCCTTGGCATAACCACACACTCTGAACCAGATGACCTAAAGGGCCTGTAACTGAATAGGCAGATCAGAGAGGAACTGCACTGTGGAGTGGGCTTTATAAGGAGGTAGTTTGATTTTTGATCAAATTTGATTTTAAATGTTCTAGACATAAACATATTCTGAACTTTGTCATCTCTTAGAACCTACCCACTTCTCAAGCTTTTCAGTTTGCATGCTATAATCATCTGTGTCAAACGCTGAACTTGATTATACCCTGTCTTACTTGACCTTTTTTTGAGATAAATGCAACAACTTACACTGCACAATTATGTTCATTCACTGAAAAAACTGAAAAGAGCAGAGCTGGAAATAGGTGAAAGAATAAGAAATTGCTGTCAATTTTCCTATTATATCATTTGCTACCTTAACTACAGTAGTTAGCATTTTCTTAATGCTCATGAGTCGAGCTACATTAACAGACAGGTGATGAAAGTGAACTTTCAGAAATTACACTTAACATACTATGAAGTTCTTAACAAATAGGAATATTAAGCATGTGGGAAGAATTTAATATTGATGTAAATTATTTGTAGGAGAAGTAATAATAGTCTATTTTTATATTTATGAAATATGTTATAAAATATTAGTTATAATACAGATAGACAAACCCCTTGGGTCAAATTTGAGATTTGTGAAAAAATGATTGGAACCAAATAAGAAATAATAGGGAGCACCAATAGAAACAATTTTATGATTTTTCTGACGTCAGAGACAGTAGCTTTGCAAACAAGTCTTTACTTAAGGTTCACATATTGGATTATTATTATATTATATATATATATTTTAGATTATTATTTGGTTATTTTTCTAGTCTGGTCTAAACATTGTACAAGAATCTACTTTGAGTGAAAGGACTGTCAGAGTGAGACAGTCACAGTTGACATTTGATGATATAATAAATACTCCTGTGAACACTGTGTGTACATTAGACATACACAGGCAGACACATGTCTACTATAAATACATGACACATACAGAAAGTGTGAGCAGTAAACATACATGAAACATAATCAGCAGCGACATGCAGATCATGGTAATGTAGCACAGTGAGAGAGGAGTCACGTGTTTACTGTAAACATACAACCTACAGTGAAGTGCTATCCAACACACACACACACACACACATACACTCCTTACACTCCTAACATTCCTGCCTGCGGCGATGCACATAATCATGCATTGACCTTCACATAAAGACTCTGGGGGTACCTCACTATTGATAAGGGTGGAGATCACAGTGACCTCTTCCCTGCACTGTGTTTTTTATGTGCACAATGAAGTGTGTATATATAATAGAGAGAGAGAGAGTGAATCACAGAAATGGTCTCCTCCTGCCATAATTACACCACATCTGACTGCCAGCCTGTCTCTCATATCTTTCATATCTCTCAGGCGTTCTGTTTCCTTTTTTCTTCTCCAACCAATCTGTCTATCTTCCTCCATCCTTCATCTCTCTTCCCCTGGCAGCTATCTTCTCATCCTCTTGAGTCTGTCTTCCGTCTGCTCCCGCACTTCCTCTTCCATCCATTCATCCATCCTTGCTGACTTCTTCTTTAAGTCTCTTCATCTCACTCTCCTTCACAGTCCCCCTCCCCCTGCTCTTCTTCATCCTCCTCTTTTCTTTTTTCCTTAATTGAATACTTTCCTCTCTATGTCTGTCTTTGTGCCTTTCACACTTTCTGTTGTGGCCCTCTGTTCCTCGCCTGCTTATTTCCTTTTGATCACCTTCAAATGACTCATCTCTGGTATTTGTGTTTTCTACTATCCTGTGTGTGTGTGTGTGTGTGTGTGTGTGTGTGTGTGTGTGTGTGTGTGTGTGTGTGTGTGTGTGTGTGTGTGTGTGTGTGTGTGTGCACGTACTGTGCACTGTACAGAGCATGTACGTGTGGGTGTGTATGTGTAAGTGTCTGTGTACACATACAATGCCAACCTAAGTCAGTTAAATTAGTGTTGTCTGTAGTGCCAAGCATGCATGTACATAGCATGCTGTTTTCTGTCAAACACATACTGTATGAATACATTATGCTGGTAAAGAACCCACTATTTTCTCTCTTTTGTCTGTAAACATATACCTTCAAACACACTGTCATTACTAGCCGAAACACATGCCTTACTGCAGCATTTGTGCACGTGCATACACGTGCACATGCGTGAGTGTGAATGACATTGCCTGTTTGATCTGTTTCCCCAGATGTATATCTTAAAGGCCACAGCAAGGGAACAAGACAGATTTTGACTGCAGGAGGAGCCTACACAGAGCTGAGCAGCTCCCATGCAATGCACTTTATTCATATCTTTTCTCTCTTTGTGTCTGAGGGCGCACACACACCCACAAACTCACACACAGACACAGACACACACACAGCATTTGTGGGCGAGTGTTTGGTTCCTTGGCTGTTGCCATGCTGCGCTTGCGTGTGCGCTCACACTGAGAAAGAGGTGTGAGCATTTATGAGGTTGTGCGAGGGTGTTACTAAGCGTAGGCGGGAATGTGCACCAGCTCGGCTCGCACTTCCTGTCTTTCATCCACCTCCTCCTTTTTTTTTTTTTTTTTTTTAAACTTCTTTCTTCATCCTCCTCTTCCTCCCTCCTCAGATCTTCACGCGTCGCCTCCCATCAATGCTGGCGCTGAGGAGGCCAAATCCCAACGTGCTGCTGCTGCCTCGGCCGGCGAGCGGGAATGCCAAACCCAAGCAGTTTCCATGGAGACAAGCAGCCCAACTTGCAAGAAAGCCACCCACTCCCCCGCCCACACCCCCCCTCCTCCTCCTGCGTCGTTGTTGTCGCAGATAACGGAAGTACCGTCTAAGGACACAAGGTCTGCCACAAGTGGTGATGCAGAGGTGGTGGGGGGGCTGGAGGACGACAAGGACAGGATTGTTGTGGAGATCATGCAGATGTACAGCAGGCAGCAGGAGAAGCTCAAGTCCACCCTGCACAAGCAGCTGCAGCTAGAAATGGTAAATGAGCCCAAGATAAACTGTACCATGACAGTGCTGGTCTAGTCTAAGTGTCCTTGATGTGGATGTGGAGGTTGTGTTCACCTTCCACTGACCCCTTGATTTCTCACATCAAACACATTAAACTTGGTTCTGCCATTTGTAAAACAAGTCAATACCCCAGTTCATCTAAATCACGTTGTTTTACTAATACATAACATATGTATATTAAGTTAAAATTCATTTTGGATACATGAAATAGAGTTGACCTACATTACAGTGATGTTCAGACCCTCTGCTGAATTATGTTGCTGTGTTTAAACCTACTAATGGGTTTTGAGGAGAATAACATTTCTATTTTGTAGAAATCCATTATGTGACTCATTGTGTCAAAGTTTACATATAGAGTTTTTCTGAATTGCGGCAGCAGGGTGGCATAAGCAGCTGGAGTGGATATTCGAGCCCCTTGTGGTATCAAACATCTGACCCTCCTGTGAAGGGGCTAAAATGCAAAACATTTCTCTCTACAAGGGTCAGTGAAGGATCAGATTATTATTGTCATTTTCCTTGACTTGGTGTCTGTGTCTTCAGGAGCTGGAGGCATTACGTGGGGGCGAGGCAGCGCGGCTACGGGAGCTGAGTGCTGAACAGCGGGAGCTTCGCAGTGAGCTGGAGGCGGTGCACAGCGAGCAGGCGCGGCAGCTCAGCCAGGCCCGCCAGGAGCAGTTGGAGCTGGAGGCCCGTCTGGAGCAGCTCCGACAACAGGCCTGCGCCTGTGAGCCAGGGGCACAACGCCAGCAAGAGGCCCACTACACTGCACAGGTATGGACTAGTGGGGAAGACCATGTACAGTATGCAGAGATACAGATATTAGCAGCTGAAACAGCCATCACTGAGAAATATACGCTGTTGACATAACATATCCCATTTTTTATCTCAGGTGTTGCAGTGCTATACTCTGATGGGAAACAAATTTAAACCAAATACTTATTGGTTTTTTAAGCATTTACAATCAGCGAATTCATTAGAATTTTTTTTAATCTATTGAAATTAAAGGTCAAGGTTCAGTTAATACCTGTCAGTGGACCAGTGGATGTTGATTAAATGGATTTTCAGGTGTCTTTTAAAATACCTGTAAGATGGTGTCAAAGAATTCTGAGATCGCAATAACAATATTACAGAGTCAACACCTGCATATTTCCTCTGAGAGCACTGAAATGTGTTTTCTGCCAAAACCTTCAGATTATGATGTGGATGTGTATTTGAGCAATTGAGAGTTTCCTGTTCAATCATCTTATGTGTATGCTTGTCCTGTATGACTCACTATGCTGCTGAAGAGTGTGAACACACAAACACAGACAAAATTATGGGACCTTGTTTGTGCTATAATCTGTCACAACTTTGGCTCTTACCAGGTTATCATCACAATGACGTGCTTGTCTTGCCTTTTAAAAAGTAATAAAAAGTTTCATTTAAGTCTTTACTAACAGTTGAAATAACTGCATCTGCAAATTTGAAGTATCTGAAGTTAACAAGGTTAAATATGTCTGACATGCGAATCTTCTCACCAGTCTGATTTCAGTCACAGGCGCCATTAGACAGCCTAGCTGCTATAACTGCATTTGTTATAAGAAACAAGTACTTTCCACTTAGGTAAAAAAGTGTAGTCTCTTTTGGGTAATTTAAGATTAGGGCTGCAATAATTTATCGATAAATTAGTCAACATAAAATTAATCTGCAGCAGTTTGGCAATTGATTAAAAAACATTTTATAAGCCAAAATACATTTACATTTGTGTGAGGATTTGCTGCTGATGGTGTTTATGTGGCTGTAAACTGAATGGACACTTGGTTGGACACAAAACAAGCTGGCTAAATTTCAACATCCAATCTTCATTACTCTGTTTAACCAAGAAAATAATCTGCAAATTAGATCAAAATGAAATAACGTGGTTGCAGCCCTAGCTAGGATTTTCTGAAATCTCTAATTGTCTTGGTTCAATTAGTTTTAGAGTGTTTACATCCAGAATAAACACCAAAGCTTATCACATCCTGCTGGTATATGTGATAACATGTCTTACAAATCTGACTTCATGCCTGTGTCTCCTCCCAGCTGTCTGAGCTCCGTCAGAGGCTGGAACGGGCAGAGGCGGACCGGCAAGAACTGCAGGAGGAGCTGCGTAGGGAGCGGGAGGCGCGGGAGAAGCTGGAGCGCACAATCACCCAGCTCAAGCAGCAGATGGCCCTGTCTGGCACGGTGGGAGGCAGCCCCTCTCCTCCTCCTACCCCTTCCACCGGAACCCCTAATGCCCACTCTCCGCCCTCCTCTTCTTCTTTCTCAGAGGCCCCAGCGGCTGGCCAAAAGTAACTACCACCCCTCAAAGCACCTCCCTCCCACATTGTTCTCCTGATCCTCTCCCGCCAACTCTACAGACACAAACAAATCAGCCTGCATTAGAAAAAGAGCTTCACTTCCCCTGTTTTTAAGTTGTGCAACTTTGCCGCCTTCATTTTTATTTCAGCGTAGGACTGACTTTTGTTTTGTAATTCTTTTGCTCACCTCCCCTTTCTTTAAACAGTATTTAAATATTTTGGGCATGTACGTTTAATATAATTTATAGTTTTTATTGAACAAACAGCTGCTTCACAGAGTTTGGTCGAATAGAGGCAAACTCAGCTCATCACTATCCCCCCCCCTTTACGGTTATCACCCTCCCACCCCTCCCTGATGTTTCTGGATTCTGGAGCCACTGACATTGAGAATTTGGACTCCTCGCAGACGTCGCTTCATGCTACTACCTAGCACGTGAGTTGGTGCCCACGGACAGATAATGGCGCCCGGTTACGTGCTTCTTCTCCATCTTTCTGTATCTACAAGTACCAGCGAGTGCAGGAAACTGCTTGTACATTTCAACACAGTTTTTTTTTTTCCTATTTTTTTCTCCTTATAAAAGACATAGAAAGAAAAGTATAATATGTTAAAACAGCAAGTCTATATGGAGGAGAAAGACCTTTACTGTATAAAAAAAGAGACATTTTGCAGATGTTGTAAAATCTTATCAATATAAGCCAATAGTGAGGCTGAACTTGAAATGAGTGTTTTGAGTGTGACCCCCACAAAGTAGCTAGCTAGCAGATTGTCTGGCTTGGACCCCAGCTGCTCCTAACACAGACTAGTTTCCTCTTCACTCGGCTGGGCAGCACCTGGACTCTCCTGTTGTAGACCAAACAGTCTGTCGGTGGATCCACCAGCTGCCCAGTGTCTCCTCTAAAGCCCCTCCCTCTTCACTGGAGACCTCACAGCTTCCACCACTGTATGCTAGCACACTTGCTCTCGACTGGGAAACTTCTGAACACTGTGGTTTTCACCCACTTTGGGGCTAGACAGGAAACACTGTGCTCTTTTCAGGCTTGGCATGAAGAAGCTCACAAACAGTGTTATTCATGTATCCCTGCTCTCCTTCTCCAGGATCCATGGGAAAGGAATGTGTCTGGACTTGGGGGGCCAGTTGAGCCAGTGTATCATTTCTGAGTGTCACATGTGCAGTAGCTGTACTGTGTAACCATAATACATATGACATCTTTACATGCCTACACACTCAATCGTGTCAGTGCTGTGCAGGCATTCAGGCAGAACATTAGGCCCAGCGTTCCCAGCAGATGATCAAAGCTCCAGTCTGTCACTGTTTTGTTTTTGTTTTTTTTGTATCATTTGACTTCATTGTAAGCAGATGGGTTTTATCCCCGCCCTGTTTGTCAGAGCGTCATCTAAAGAATGTGGGTCGCAGGTGAAAGCATTTAGTCCAGTGTAATTTGGGCCTGGCTTCACGTTATTCTGCTTGGCTGAACAAACAGCACCCGGTAAAGAGAGGAACAGAGGGGTGAATTGAGGGGAACACACAGTGGACTGGTGCAGTCTTCCCCTGTGGCAGGCTGGGTGGCCCGGACGCTGGGGGCAGAGAGGGAGCCCGTTTTGTTTAGTCCCGCCAGAATAGGGGCAGCGTTGTTGTCTGGGGGGCCTCTGCCCACCCTCTAGTGAGACTGTACAGAATTCCCCATCTCAACAACCTCCCTCCTTTCTCCACTCCCACAGAACCACCATCACTCACACACGCATAGACACATACCCGTCCATCCATCTCCAGCGCCACATCGAGCTGGGGTGTGCAGTGTTTTGTAGATGGTCAGGAGAGTGAGCAGACGTCCAGGCAGAGGAAGAGAGGACTTTTACTGTGTCAGTTGCTAGGCAAAAGCGCTTTTTATTGCCATTAAGGAGATCCCTGTAAGCGAGTGTGTGCTTGTGTGTGTAAATAGTTGTTTAAAAAAGAGAAGGGGATTGGCCTCGGCTAAACTCTGAGCTTTTTTTATGCATCTGCTATAAATGCAAATTAATAGACATTCCACTGTGCTCCATCCTGTTCAATGCAGATTTTCTTACACAGCTTCCCTTTACAATAATAGAATTTAAAGACTGGACAGAGTACAGTTGTGGTTTGTTGATAGGCATAAGGACAGGTGCAGGTGCAAGCCAGTTAAATCAAACCCATGCTGCAAATGTACACTCTACTGTTGTTCCATTTAAACCTTTATTGAAATTATTAAAGAAAATATTTAACGTATTAACTAAAGATTTATATTCACTTTGTAAATACAGTAGTCATTAATATATTAACTGTTCTTATATTAATAATCTTCAAAACGTTATATAAATTGGACCAGAACTAAGGCTTCACATGGCCTAAATGGTTTTTGCTTTGTTTTTTTAAAAAGTGATCTTTGCAGATATCAGAATTTGACTTTTGTCTCGTAGATGTGGAGAAGTGAAATGCATGGTTTACTGAGACATAATGCAGGGCAAAGGTGAAATAGGAAAATAATACTTTTAGACACTTTCCCCCTTTTTCTGAACTGATGCATTTGTTTTTTTGTTTTTTTTGTGGATTTAATCTTGATGGACTGTTTAACTTGTAATCTTATAAGCTTCTCCCCCCTCTTTGTTAAACCTGCTCCCCTGAGCTACATGTAAATTAAAAACATTTGTTTAAAAAAATGCATTTATGAAAAGAAAACAAACAAAAAAGGGTTTTTTGCATGTTTGCTGCCCCTCATATTTTGTATCACTGGGCCACTCTATCAATCAATTTATTGTTAAAAAAATGAAAAGATGTTTTCCCCTACATCACACAAAAACTATTGAAATGACTCATATGCATGAACATTAAACATGTGCAAGTTTTATATCGTTATTGGTTCAGAGTTTGGATAAATACAATGCCACAGTCAGATCATGAAGAACATCAAGTGTAGCCTATTTTGATTTGGAAACTAGTTTGCTAGTATTTGTGTGTTTGTTGGCCTCCCGTGTCTGACTGAAGCACAACAACAGCTTTCAAAAGGGACAGAGAAAAAAACTTGCTCATGTAGCTCTGGATGTGTAGTTATGTTATCTGATTTGAATGCATATATCCTTGTCTGAATGTGTTAAAGTCACTCAAAAGTTAATCAGTATTAGTTATTGACTTAATTACCTCTATGGCGGAACCGAAAACAAAAATATTCTTTTAATTCATCATATAAGCATAAATCTAAAATACTGTCATTTTACTTTGTGTAATTTGCATTTTATACACAAGAGGGTGTTCTTTAGCCCCTGTAATTGTACATCATAATGAAAAAAGGACTAAAGGATAGGGGAGAAAAATCCCTTATAACGCCGTGTGCTGGGCCTTTTTTGCATTTTGCAGTGTTATAAGAACTTGGATATGCTTTGTACAGAATTTTTACAAGTATGAAATTTGCCCATCTGACTAAAACAAGGGTAAAGACGCCTGGCTTTAACATGTGAACACGTTTGAATATAGGATTTATATACCCATACAAGAAGCAAAGTAGGACACAAATCCAAGGTGACCTTTGAACTGTTGCAGATGGTTCGCTTTGCAGTCAGCCAGTAATTATTCTATGCCAGTGAGGCAGAAGTAGGAAGTATGACTGCATTGGTGAGTGATCAAACACAACAGTGGTTACTAAGAATAGTATGTTTTATTTCATACACATCCTGTTATAGTTGAAAAAATATATATATTCATGGCTTTGCTAAAAAGATTCCTTTTTCTTTCCTTCTCAGTGCTGTTCTGAAATATGAAACGCAGTGTCTGTGTATGACCATTGCATACTACGTTGCCAATACTACAGTGTGATGAGACTTTTGTTCTTGCATGAATCGAGACACTGTTCTCCTACCTCATGTTGCGATATAGAAAGGTGTTTTTTAAGCAGAAAATACTGCATCTCTGTTTATCATCATTGATATTTACTAGTAAATGACATACCTGTAAATGCTTTTAGCTAATACCTCAGTTGTATCTAGTGTTTGTTTTTTTGTTTGCCCTTCTCTGATTTCAGATTTTGTAAATATACTCTGTATAGACAATGAACTTGGATCAAATTCAAGTAAAGTTCTGTAGTGTCAAACCTCTGTCTTGAGTTTCTCATCTCTTATTACATCAATTTTGTCCTTATAACTTCTTAATTTACTTAAAACACAAGTTTGCACAAGATACTCACTGAGAGTCTACCTATGATGTGGCTCAGTATCATAATTAATGTACAACACGTAAAAAGGGGCAAGTTTGTGTCTTGCGAACCAGGTTACAACATACAGTAAATAAATGTATAACAATACATAAATAACAATTTAGATAATTCTGTATTTGAAAAACTGCCCAAATTTAGTTGGATGAAATCTCCTCTAAATAATATAATTATTTAACAGATTAATTCCTAGTGCAAATAGTCCTAATCTTAGTCCTAATCTGTTTTCTGTAATTAGACCACTGTAGAGTGAGACCTTTCAAATTAATTCAAATCTGGATTGAAAATGATTTCCCAAACAAAACTTCCCTTCTTTATTTTGATATTTTACAATAATCACTAAAATGATAAAACTCCTCTTTAATAGCCTTATTTCAGTTTTAACAGTCATCTTCACATAAAGGTGAAAATGCTAACGCTAATTAGCACCAAGCACAACTGACAGAGATTTTGGTCACAGTATTGGACAAATTTAAATAAATGATTTATGGAGGAAGGTATGTGCTAAAGTTTTATTAATCTATCCGTCTATGTTGATTAAAACAATCATAGCCCCAAAATGTAAAAGATATTTGTTGATTGATATTTGTAGATGCATTATATCCTGTATTTTGTTTATAGTACTTTTCAGTAATAAAAAATAAACATACCTGGTTCCATGGGACAAAGCACATACAAAAGTGAAGGCCTAAACATTAAGAAAATACACCGCATGTCAAAAAACAAGATGAATTTTAGCTTTAACCCTATCTAACAAGAGATTGACCTAATTCATGGAAAGACAATTTATTGTAGGATACAAACTACAGACCATAATCTAATCATAACCTAACAGTACCATAATCTTTTAACTGTTATAACAAATATCTGTTGCCTTTTATTTTATGTGCTTTATCCATCCATGCCTAGTCATTCAACCATTCTCCAGAAGAAACAATATTGGTATTTTGGCTGAAAATGAAAGTAAAGCTGGACTCAGTACTGAACTCAGACTCTTTGTTTCTTTGCAGAATCTGTGAATGTTTGAGCAGCAGCTGTCTGTTTGATGGACTGCACACTACTCTGTTCTGCTATGAAGCACAGAAACATTTTACTTTATTTGTTTGGTGAGCACTGTGTTTCCTAAACATTTGTACTTGCACCTTTGTATAGGCCCTATCACTTGAGCTTTGCTGTTATCAAGGTGGAAAAAAATTCTCATGCTACAAACAATTGAGGTTTTATTATCTAATTTAATTTCTTCTGATGTGTGTCCTGCATACATTTGCTTTTTCCAGTCATGCTCTGTCCTCTGCAGCCAGGCTAAATTTAAACCTCCAGTCACAGAAGCTGTCAGGAGGAACTGCTGCCAAGCCCTGTGCTAAGTGCAAGGTTGGATGGACTACACATAAAACAACTCCAATGAGGAAGCTGTTTAGAAAGCAGAGCCAGACAACATTTAAGCCCAGGTATGATGGTATTCCCACAGGTAGCAGGAGAAGTATGGCTAGAGAAAAAAGAAATATGGCCCAAGTGTTCAGAAATATACTCAGGGTTTGGGAAATAACAGTTCTTCTTGAGCCAGTTCTACTTTGGTCTGTAATTTGGTCATCCAGAGAAGATTTCTTTATTAATCGTGCACTGAACCCAGTATACAAAGTTGCATATCCCAGAGTCAAGAAGAGCAGCACGGCAACCTGCAGGATCTGAAAGGTGTGAAAGATCCAGCACTGATGTATCTGGTAGTGAGACACATCCTCCAAGACAGGAATGAAGTCAGACAGCAGGAAGATGTAGAGGGCAGTGAGGAACCATAGGAGGATGGTTACAAATAGGCGCACAGTCTGTTTCGGTCTGGAGGAGACAGGTTGTAACCTCTGAGATATGGTGCAGAAATGGTCCAAACCAGTCATGACAACAAGAGGGAACTGTAGAGCACTGTACACTTGTCCTACGATTTGAACCAGCAAACATATGTGGTATCTGGTCAGCTGCAAGCCAAACAGGAAGAACTGTCCATTACTGTGGAGATGAATGGTGCTGACGATGAGAGTCAGTGTGGTATCGACAACACCCAGGGAAACGCTGAAAACCCCAATGAAGCTGCTGCAGATGTGGTTCTTCTGTAAAAACACCAGGACCCAATCCAGCAGGCATTTGCCTCCCAGACTGAACAGGATGGAGGGAATGGAGGTGTTCATGCTGTGTATTCTGGTGGAGTGCATCAGATAATCCAAACCATTGTGGGTGTCTGTGCTGCTGCAAGGAAAAAAATATTTTTAAATTTAAGATATGAAGAAATAACATTTGAAATGAGTGTTTCTCTGTAAATATAATATTCATGAGTAAATAAGCAACATAGTTAAAACTGCAATAATAATAATAATGATTTTTTGGCCCCATGGGTGCAGCAGAAACAAGTCATGAACAATGACATAAAAACATTTTAAGCTTAAGCTTACGTAAATTCTATTTCTTCTGGCTTATATAATTAGATAGGATACCATCATCATATAAACTGCTCTTTCATGTAGACCAGGTCCACCTGTGAAATTATATGAATGACTGAATCTGATACATGAACTGATATGGATATAATTTTATTGAACCACAGAAAAGGTTTCCCAATGGCACATTGATTCCCATTAATATGAAAGGATAATTTCTAGCCCTTCAGCTGTTTTAATTGTGGGACACACCTTTGCCAGACAACTTTGGTCTGACCTCTTGCTGCTGTGAAGCCCATGGGAACAGCTCTTAATGTAAGATTGGAGTCTTTTAGATTGCAGCATCACTGGTTGAAAAGTGTTCTATTAAATTGCAATATAGATTCGAAAACGATTACCTGTTCAGCGCTACTAGCTGGCCTTTATTAAGAAAATTAAAAAAAAAAACATGCAAAATAGTCCTAATCTTACTCTTTAATGTGTTCCTTCTGTTTTCTGTGTATTTCACATGTAACATGTCATCTTCACATAATAGTAAAAATTGACATTAGTTTTTGGTACTATTACAAATAAACTGAGTCCACCAAACTGAACTTTGAAATCCAGAAGTGGTAACATCCAAGGTACACTAACTAATATATATTTTTCACAAATGCTGTTACCAAGCCATGTATGTACAAACTGTATGAACAGTATGTTCATGTTAGTTGGCTACATATATTTATTTATTTGTTTTATTTATTTATAGTGCACATTAAACAAACAATACTGACTTCTCCATCGGTGTAAATCTGTGTCACAAGCACAACAACTAATTTTCCCATGATCCGATTTTAATCATTTTTTAAGTTTAGTTTTAAAAATGCAGTATGTTGTGTATATGTTATGTTAATATGTTGTTATGCTAATATTAAAAATCACACCCATCACACCCATCGATCACACTTTCAGTAAAATGTCCTTCATTTCCGGTGAGCACTTTCCTCAGCATGATTGTAAAAACTGTTCTAAGAAGCTGTCTACTTTTATTTGTCAAGCTCAGGTCGGAAGGTCAGAAGTTTTTTTTACAATGTTGTATGTGAGAAGTTATGGTCTTTCTGGATTATTTGCTGTGCAGTACGTTTATGTGCACAGCACTGTAAATAAGTAACTACAGTAGTTAAAGTTGCAGGGCTGTTGTATCAGATTGCAGGTTTAGACAGGTTTGGACAGATAGATGCTTTATCAATCCCAGAAGGGAAATTTGAGTGTTGCAGTTGCCATTACACAGAGAAACATACATACACACTCAGGCGATAATAGGAATAACGCAGGAATAAAATACATATCGAACAGAACTAGACAGAAAAATATAATAAATTAATTAATTTATATGTCACTAAATGGTTTGGATAGGTTGAAGCAGAGCTCTCCACTGTCTAAATATAGTCATTGTACAGGGTGATGGCTGCTGGCGGTTTGCAGGAATGACTTCCTGTACCTTTCCTTATCAGCTTACCGTAGCTAGGTGTATATGATGAACGGGAAAACTTGTGTGTTAAAGTAAAGTTTTATCCATATTTTACACTTGATTTTATTTCCAGTAGAGGATAGAAAGCTCACGTCTCCTAACATTCTCTGGGGCGTATAAATATTTAAATTAAAGCAAATTTAAACAAAACATACAAATGTTAAATACAACAGTAGAATGAACCCATTTTCCATATTCTGTATCACTGTACGTACATATAATTCTGTGTTTCAGTTTGTCTATTTTATGCTCTTTAATGCTACAACAGTTTATAGATAATTATTGTACTTTTTATTCTTTTTTTCAACGGCTGTAGTTACAAGTTACTTTGCAGATTATTGTTTTATACAAAACATGATCATCATTAAAAATTACAAAGAACTGTAAGTTCAACAACTTAAACTACCTCACAGTGTATAAAAATTGATAAGTTAGTCTCCATATCAACCAGGTACAACAATAAAATGTCGTCTATATTTCAACAGCAATAACAATGGGAAATATGGGTCAATTTTTTATATTAATAACACTTTTACTTTTGATATTTTATATGACTCTCTGATAGTAGTCTCTCTGTAGTTTATTGAAGAAAAAGAGTTAATAGAAATGAACAAAATTATTAATACCTGTATCCAGCAGCCACATGGGTTTTTATTTTTATTGCATTTCCTGTTTCTTATGATGCAATTATTAGCAAAGCAAATGAATTAAGAATATGTCTCAGTGCTGCAGAGAGCGACCTGTAGATAGATTTTCTCAATCACCGTAACACTAAGAGATCAGCAGGGCGTATGAAGACAACATGTACAAACACACATTTACCTTTATATTTATTACCTGAGTGTGTGCAGTCACCGGACGTTAAACGTGTATGTCTGTGTGAAATTCCTCCTGGAGCTGCTCAGGTAAGCTGGATCTTGCTCCAGCGCCGCACTGCTGTCAAACAGCTATTGTTTAGAAGGCGTGGTTTTAGCAACGAAAACCAGTGAATGTAAACACATAGAACAGCTATGAATAAGGAAGTTCAGTAAGGAGGATTCACTACTCCACTATCTAAATAGTTCTGGTTAGTTTTACTTTTTGGTACTCAAAAATATGTCCTAAAGCCCACCACAACGCAGTAATAATGGCTGAGACACATGTTTGTGCTCTTTGATGTAAAGGTGCTCTGGTATACTCTTGAGACAGAATATCATGTTACAGGTGCACTGATTGTTTTGAACTACCAAAGGCTTCAGTTTTAACCCTGCAATCTTAATCACAAAGTCAACTTAAATACTCTGCTTTGACCAACCCCATTAAAAATCTGTGTTTAGGTGTGTCTTTGAATGAATTACATTTATGAAATTATATAAAAATGTATTTATGTATTAATAAATATTGTCATTTTTGTCCTATTGCGTCAATTTACTTTACTTATTAACTTGCTATTTAATCTTTTTGATTATTCATTTGATACAATTATAATGCAAATACAGACTTATTTGAGGAACATGAGCATTGTTACTACTACTTGTTGCTCCTTCTGTCAGCGATGGCTACGTTCTACTTTTTTGAACTGTATACAGAAATATTTGTATATAACACCATTACTAAACTCAGTTGATAATGTGTAATGAGTGTTGTCTGTGAATTTATGACTTGAACGGTCAACTGGACACACCTGATTTTTACTGGCTGTTGTTTTCTTTGTTGCTTGCTCCTTTAAGAAAAACCAAAATCTTTAGATAAAGCTACCACCATGCATTTGGATATCATTGCAATACAACTACATACATATATACATATATAGACAATGACTACTGTAGACCAACTCAGATTTTCACTTTTCTTTCCTATAAAAAAGGCATTCCAGGTACTCACTAGATGATAATCCTCAGCACATACAAGGAATGTCTAGATCATCTTCATTTGTTAATAGTTATAAATTCATAGCTACATTCATTTCACCTCCACTACCACCTGTTTTCATTGTGTTGATGTAATTCTGGCTCTGACCACTAGAGCTGGTGGCGCTGTGTCTATAACTGACCACTCACGGCTTTCCGGTGAAACGTCACTTCCTCCTGTCGCCTAACTAGTGTTTGTAAGTGAAGCTTTTACACTTTGCAGACAATGTCTGTTTGTAAATAAATGTTTGATAGCGTCTAAACACCTAACATTGATACACTAGTATCTGTGTTAGCATGTTTTCCTGTGTGTGACACAGTAATGATTCGTTGGGCTCTGTTTCTCGGCGAATTCAGCCCGGCTAGGAGTTAGCTTTATTGCTAGGTAACGTTAGCTGTCAACAGAACCACTGGTTTTCAGCTGTGACTGATAAAATTTCCAGATGTAAATGTTAGTGAGTGTTATTGAGCTGTTCTTCTGCCATTTGAGTTAGCTTCTTATCACCAAGTACAGTGTTATCTCACTCTAGCCGGGGCCAAGGTAAACATTACAGGCAGGTATAAATTCATTTGACCTTGGTTTTGTAGCTTTTTAACCAGCTGTATATAATAACTAATATATTGCTTCATGGAAAGTCGCAGAACTTGGCTTTATGACCTATAGGTTTGGTCCCAGATGGATTTCTATTTTCTATTAGTTAGATAATGTGATTTTATACTAAAAATAAAGTAAATATTCCCATGATAATAGATTAATAAGTGTGAGTTACCTAAGAATCTAAATAAAGTAAATATGACACAGATTGTGAAGAACACTTCAAACTTTTATTGTAAGAGAACATAATCAACAGATTAATTAGACTGATAAAGAAACTAATCATTAGTTGGAGCCTTATTAGTTGCAGTGTTTTATAAAACACTCTTTAAGCGAATCATTCACAGTTACTTTGCCTTAGGACTGAAATTACTAGCTGATCTTATAGTGATCTTTTTTTTTTTTTTTGCAAAATATTTACCTTTTAAAAGACACAGTCTTTAATGCCTGACATATGGCTTATCTAATTGATTATGTATTTTTATGATAAGCGAAAAGTGTTGTTTTTTATGTTTCTTGATAGCACAAAATTTAATAGTCAGTGCTTTCAGACATAGTGGAAAAAGTATGTGAACCCTTTGAATTAATTACTAATAACTGGTTAACATTTTGTCAATACTGCTGTGGAGTGTCAGTGTGCTCTTTTGGTAAGCCGCAGCTTCCTTCATGGTGTCCTCCCATAGACACCCAGCTAGTTCAATGTATTATCTACTGTACACTCAAAAACACGGATGTTAGCCAGTTCCAATGATGCCTTCAAATCTTTGGCTGTCACTCAGGGTTGTTCACATAATTTTTCCCCTTTCACAGTGAGGTTTTCATGGTTATTTGTTAATACTTTTGACTTAGATAAAGATCACATTTTATGACAAATAATGCAGAAAACCATGAAATTCCAAAAGGTTCACATACTTTTTCTTGCCACTGTAAATGTACACAGGGTGTGCAAAAAGTGGAAGCGTATGATTACCTGCTTCTTGGAGAAACTATACATATAATAATGGCTCTTTAGTCTACTTTAAAATTGTTCATCTTATAGATTGATTGCTTTCTATGAATTGGTAAAATTGCCTTACTAGGTAGTTTGGAAATTGTTTTCCAGCAGAATGGAGAATTCAGACACAAGTGCATCATCTGGGGCCCTGGCAGTGCCAGACAGAGGCATGGTGCGACCCTCAGACTCCACTGGTCAGCTGTCAGAGTCAGCCAGGCCCTCCAAGCACAGGGAGCACTCCTCCAAGTCACCAAGGAGACGGCGGGAGGGGAAGAGGCTGCAGCGGCGGGGGGATGGTCCTGAACAGCTGCTCTGGGAGATCGAGTGGCGGAGGTTGCCAGGCCAACACGAGCACTTGGAGCCCTCTGGGTCAGCGACCGACACAGCAGAAAGCTCACCTAAGAGGTTTGCACTGCAGGTTGCCAGCTGCATAGACATGCCAGTGACACAGCTTTGCTGTCCAGGACATAAGGTGACACCTCTTGACTCCTTTTTTTGTTTATTCTCACAGGAGAGCCCACTTTCTACATGGACCGTACCCAGCCACTCACTTTGGTCCCAAAGCCTGTATTCTTCCGAACCCAACTTCAGTCATGTAAGCATTAGGGTACTGAGCGATTCGAACTTTGTGTGTACAAACTGTTGGACAGTGACACCGAAAAACTTGTGTAACTGTGCGAGATAAGATAAAATAAAATACTGTGATTGGATAATGTGAGAGGGGATGGCTCAGAGATACACATTGTCACGTGGTTGCTTTGGACTGGAAAGCACACACACACACATAGAGGAAATTATCTGTAAAATGCCTGTCATTCACCACGAAAAGGATGAGAGAGACAAAAGGTAAATGGGACAAACTGTTTGTTTAGATTAAAATATTTGATAGATGGAATTTGGATTCCACTAATACAGGCATCAGGTAGTCAGAACAGCTATGTATGTTTACGTGTTAGTTTACTTCTACTACTTGTTTCTGTGTCTATACTCCAGGCATATCCAGGATCCAGCCAGCCAGCGGCTCACCTGGAATAAACCTCCGGTCAATGTACTTGTCATCAGGAAAATCAGGGATGAGAGCCTGTTTGAGCCTTTTAAAGAACTCTGCAGGTTTCTAGTGGAGGTACAGAATCACAATGTTTATACATTGTTGTATACATTACTGTATAGCCGATATATTAATTTTTGAAAATATGAACATTATAGTATGTTCATTTGTGGTTTAGGAGGGAGGTTTACCATTAAAAACAATATACATAAGTCTTATCTCTTGTTAACCATACATGTTAATAAATGTTTGTCTGCAAGACCATAAACATGTTGTCAGCCAAAACAGATTTATGGGTGTAGTGGTGTTTAGTATTCCCAGAATGTGGAGCTGTTATTGTAAATTTATAACAGATTTTCCTGGTCTTGGTTTCCTGGTGGTTAAATCACTTGTATCTTCTTGTTGTCAATGTGATCTGATATCTGATATCTCTGAGAAAGAGCTGAAATGCCTGAAATGTCAGTTTTCTTCATGAAATACACAATAATATCTCTATTATTAACATTATTTTATATTTTAAACAGACTGCATTTCTCCTTCCACATTAACAAACACTTAATTCCCACAATTACAGTTATTCAATGATTTTTTTGTGTCATAATTTCTCAAATGTCTGGATAACATTATTGTTCTTATTACCAGGAACAGATTGTGTCTTTAATAAATCACACTTGTCATATTCCTGCCGAAAAAATATCCCAGAACAAATTGTCAAAGGAAACATAGACACATTTGTGATACAATCCAGGAAATACTCCAGACATGTCTCACATTAGTCTTGTCTCACAGAGTTATGAGTTTTAGTTACGTTTCCAAAACAAAACTGTGCTTCATGTGATGGATGTTGTAAACCTACATGTTTGCCACATTCTGAACTATATTCTGGAAAGTGTGCTTTGGAGAGATGTTGGTGCTCTGCTCACTAAATTAAACCATCCATTTGCGTGTCAGGAGAAGCAGATGATGGTGTACGTGGAACGCAGAGTCGCTGATGATGCTTCGCTGTCAAAGGACGAGGCCTTTGGATCCATCCGCAATCAGCTCTGCACCTTCAGAGAGGGTGAGACACCTGTGTGTCCTGCATGTCATAGGCTGATATATTAGCAAAAACCTGATTAATAAAACAATAACCATGTTTCAAAAAGTGGTGTTTTTCTTTGCTTGCAGGTTACGATGATATCTCTGACTGCATAGACCTGATCATCTGTTTAGGTGGAGACGGGACTCTGCTCTACGCCTCTTCTCTTTTCCAGGTAGCCACACTGGAATTTTGTTTCTTAAATAAAGTGCAACTGAACTATGAACGGCTTTTACCAGATCAACTAATAAACGGAAAGTCAGATGTTCTTTTCCAAGCTTCTTTCATATTTATACACTCACTAATGATGATATGATTAGTATGGACTTTAATGTGATGTTACTGTATTTTATATTTACTTTAAAAATTATACTTTCTTGTAAATTTTTAAAACAGCATTGTACTAGAGGCAGATACTGATTCAGGCACTGACTGGTGTCCTTGAGAAGGATGAATCTCCAGTCAGACCTACTTTGATGACTGTGGTTTTTCCTCTCTGTAGGGCAGCGTCCCTCCAGTTATGGCATTTCACCTCGGGTCTCTGGGTTTCCTGACGCCCTTCAAGTTTGAGTCATATAAGACAGAAATAGCCAAAGTGTTTGAAGGTAGAGTGCAGCCTAATGTCAAATACTGGTCTAATGTTGAATGTTGCAGTCAATTCTATGTGAATATAAACACTAAATATATGAAGCCTGAAAACTTTCTCTTTTGAAAGACCAAACTTAGATCATCTTTACTTTTGTGGTAACTTTTACATCTTTACATGGGTGTTCAGGCAACGCCGCCATCACTCTGCGCAGTCGTCTTAAGGTAAAGGTGGTGAAGGACATGCTTCAGATAACGGGCCAGCAGCCATACAGCCAAGACACACCGCAGCAGCAGGAGCAAAACGGACTTCCTCACAGACACACCAACTGCGAGGCCGGCAAGGTCACCCTGCAGCTACAGGTGAGGTCAAAGTTAACGCAACATCTTGGAGTGATCAGTGAGCCAACAAGTTGCTGGACTGATGACGTTGATCAAATAAACTTGTATAAATCTTTCAGTTTAAAAGCCTTACTTTGAGATCTTCTTCTTTGCGTTATTATTTGCTGATAATTTAGAGAATTGTTGACAGGACACTGGTGTTTTTTTTTTTTAAATACACAATGCAGTTGATAGCTTATTTGCACCTCAGTAACTTTTCCAGTGGCTCAGGAACCATTTTAAGAACTTTACCTGAGTCACCAACTAAAGGACTTGGAGATTAATTTAATTTATTACAACAGTTCCAGGTTGAAAAGTGTCTCTGCATGAAATAAGCTTAAATTACTGATTGAGGATCAACTGAATGGGATTTGACATTTTTTAAGCGGTTATCAAACTCATTGGCCTGATCCTCACTGTTCTTAAGATGAAGAGACATCTTGTTCTTATTTTAGTTTGAAAGGTTTTATAGTTATTGGAGGTTTTTGGTCAAGGGCTGGTCCAGCTGCATTTTGTCGTCTTAGCTTTTTCCTAAAATAAACGCTCTATGCCAAGAACGATGATGGAGGTCGACTGTTTATGTGCAAATGTCTTGGTTCTTTTTCATCCCAGCCGTGTTTCTGTGTGCGTACATCTGTTCAGCTTGGTGAGCGAGCATCAGCTGTGTTGCCATGGCGACAGTCATAATAAAGCTGATACGAGAGAGAAGGTCGGATGTTGTGAAGTTTTGTTTAGCCAGTTGCCATGGAGATCATGGCGTCCACAGTGCAGCTGAATGGATATTTAATGAGCTCTGACGCTCTTGGTCTGACACACATTTTAGCTAAACAACACACACACACACAGACACACACACACACACACACACACACACACACACACACACACACACACTACAGTTTGTCAATTTCAGTGCAGCTCTTCTCTCTTTCTTCCCTCCCTTGGGTTTTTTCAGCTCATCGATAAAAGACAGTGACGAATTGTTGTGGTCTCTCTACCGTAGTGAGACCTCACATTACATCACGTCTGCTGTGTCCAGCAGGATGTACGCGCTGTGCTCAGCTGACGTCAGTACATCTGCCAGACATCACTGCTCAGCGCTGCGGTATTTTGTGAGACTGACTGAAGTGTGGAACATTATTTGTATGCTGCTTGACTGCACTCCAACGTTTTGCTCTGCTTGTAGTTTTGTAATGTGGGAATGTACCAGACTGTCGCTCAGCATTTGCTGACAGATTATTTATTGTTTTTATTGACTGAATTGACTAAATTTAGTCTGTGGAAAGGATTTACTTGTTGAACACATTGTGTTCCAGAGTGTATGGGGCTATGCATAATAATTAAATTAATAATTAAATCCACAGTGGTTATTCCACATTATGCATTAGCAGTGTAGTTTTCTCTTTAAGGTTTTAGTTTTAAATCCTGTTTGTTAGCTGGTATCTTAAAAAGCAGAGAAGACCTTTCAGTGAAGCAAGTTTAGACCATGGACCAAGGATTACAAGACTGGCTTTTAGGATGCACAGCGCCACCATGTGGATATGAATAAAACATAATTGTTCCACTGGACTTGCACTCATTCCTAGACCAGCAGGAACCCACTATACAAGCACATTTTTTGAAGAGATTACATTTTATACATAAATATGTAATATAATATAATATATAATATATAACAATAAAATTTAGTATATAGATTTAAAAAGTCTTTGCTGCAGTTGGTACTACAGTAATCTATTTAACTTCAGATATCTTTTGTACAAAGCCATTAATATTCCCGAACAGGATTTAGATTTTCTAAATCAAGATCAAAAACTACTGAAGGTTCAATTTTAAAGGTTAGTGGATTGTGTGTGTGTGTTACACAGGTGTTGAATGAGGTGGTGGTGGATCGAGGACCGTCCTCTTACCTGTCTAATGTGGACTTGTACCTCGATGGACGACTCATCACCTCAGTGCAGGGGGACGGTAAGGACAGATATACACCTGTTTCCATGGTGCTGCTCTTTTCTCTTAACTTTTTCTGCCTATTCTTTCTATTTCTACCTAAACTGAAACAGACTCTGCAAGATAACAAAGTAAAGTGACTCATTTCTCAGACTGGAGCTACAGCAGATAAAACAGATGGTTTAAAGTGAAGAAAATATTTTAAAGTAGTATGGTCTCTGCCCCCCAGGTGTGATTGTGTCCACACCTACAGGCAGCACGGCGTATGCAGCTGCAGCAGGAGCCTCGATGATCCACCCCAACGTACCTGCCATCATGGTCACCCCCATCTGCCCACACTCGCTCTCCTTCAGGCCCATCGTCGTCCCTGCTGGAGTGGAGCTCATGGTAAGAATAATAACGAGTAGTAAAGCTGAAGCATTTACATTTACATTTAGTCATTTTGCAGACGCTTTTACCTAAAGCGACTTACAAGTGAGGAACAAGGCAAGCAAACAAAATCTAAGTCAAGAAGATACAACATCAAAGCAAAGTGCTATCAAAAAAGTGTTTCTGTTTCAAGAGATGTGAGAACGAAAGGGTAGAAAAGTTTTTTTCTTTTTTTTAAGTGCAAAGGAAGATGGACATTTAGTCTTCAATTATGCAGTATAAAGAAAATATTATTGAAATAATTTTTAAAGTAAAGTTGGACTGGTTGAACAAATCAGACATTAGTATATTGTGAGTTGGCTCATGGTTGAATGTATATTATATTGTCTTGTTGACACATTACACATGTAGTATCTTTGCTCCACGGCTGACTGGTTGGTTCCAGCATTTTCGACTCTGTTGCACTTTGAACTTGGTTGTTATCTGATTGAACCAGTGGTTTCTTGTCCTGAGCTCACTGCACAGAAGTGTATCACAGTATCTTACTGTAGTGTAGGCATCATATATAAACTCACAGTTTTCATTGAGCTGTTTGTTAACTGAAACTCTAAAAAGGTGATTTTAGTTGTCAAGAACATTTTCCATCAATCATCAATCGGTTAATGTTTAACTGATCATCAATATGGTCATATGTGTTTACTCTTCTGAGGTGAAGTAATATTTAAGACCCTCACCACACTCTGAGCTGAGGACTTATTTTAGCAAAAAATCACTGTAATACAGCACATGTATTTCTATGTCCCACTACCATCTGTGCATGTATGCAGAACATTGTACCATCATACTGTGAGACATGAATCACAAGAAACTTGTCAAAATGTCATACTCACACCAGAGGAACTCATTGCACAGTAGAAGAACTAATTAGATTGTGAAGCCGCTTTCTGTATAAATTTGCATATTAATAAGTCAAATCATTATTAAAATGGCTGCAAGTCCTTAAAACATGTAGCTCAAGCTGATATCAGATAAAAATCTTTGCAAATGAATAAGCTTACTACATGAAAAACAATACATAGTAGAAACTTATTTGTTCTTACCTTAACTGATTAGATTGTGGTGTGTTACTGAAATCTTGAGAAGACAGCTGTTTATAGCCAAGCTACGTTCGTGGCTCATCAGATGGCAGTGTCACTCTTCTGCTTTAGTGTAGATTAAATACCTTAACAGCTACTGAATAGATGCTATAAAATCCAGAAACTCACAGTCCCCAGAGAGTCAGTTTGTCCTCCTGTGTCCTGAAACAGATCACCTTGTCCCCTGATGCCAGAAACACAGCCTGGGTGTCATTTGATGGCAGGAAGAGACAGGAGATCCAGCATGGAGACTGGTAACTAACTGTACATGTATCATTATAAAGATTTCTTTCTAAGTAAGTAAGTAAGTAAGTAATTTGTAATTTCTCTCCCAACAGCATCAAGATCACCACATCTTGTTACCCGGTGCCATCTATCTGCTGTCATGACCTAGTGTACGACTGGTTCGAAAGTCTGGCTCAGTGTTTGCACTGGAACGTGCGCAAGAGGCAGGCCCGTCTAGCGGACGTCTCAGACTCATCAGACACAGAAAACTGATTCTCCAAGTGCTTTTATCGGCCAGACTCAGCAGCTGAGTGAGTGAGACTGAGGGTCCAGGTTCGTTCTGAGACGACCTCACAGTCACTTCTACAAGCATTTTTTATGACACCGTGAGAGAGACGGTCTGTGTCTACAGCCTAATCAGTGTTACTTCAGTCCTATGAATGGCTTGTACAGTCATACTTAAACAGTGTTTTATAGACAGAGGCGTCGCATGTTTCTCACCTAGAAATGAAAAATCATCACTTCAACTATTACATAATTCTAAGATGTGAAATATGAACGCTAATGCTAATGCTTCTCCTGCAAATTCTGAAAACTCTTTTCTTTAGAATTTAGCTTTTAATCTGTGAGTAGAATGATTATAGGTAGAAATACACAGATAAAGCTAAAATTAGCATGGGCATGTTTGTGTAAATGTGTATATACAAGATTCGAGGATGAGTGAATTGAATGTGTTTAATATTTATGTGATGTTTATATATTGTCAAAATAAGAAACTGCAGCACACATCTAATTTAATTTCTAATATTAAGTCTAAAATGATTTTATTTATTTAAAACCTTTGAAGGTTGAAGCCAAACTTTCTGAGTCATGCCTCCATGTAGTTATTTGATATAGGGCAGATAATAACAGTTAATTTTAATCTGCAGAATAATACGTAGAAGATGTATAAAACATTTATAAATAACGTACTTTCACCATTAACTGCACCAACTAATGCAGTTAATTATCCCAAATATGCTTAGTTAATTTAAGAAGTTGGAACCATCTGATTTTTGGCATTTTTGCTTAAAAAACTATTTGTGGATGGATAAACAATAAATATTGTACGATTCAGGGTATTACAATTATTTTGTAGGAATATAGGTTATGTAAGACTTTTAATAGCAATATAATGAAAATATAAATTCTTATGACAAAATAAAACTAAGTTTGAATAAGTGAGAATAAAATCTGCATGTTATAATATGTCAAATTTAAAGTTTTGTGCCAATGATGTAATCAACTAATTATTATTATTATTGTTATTGTGTAAATAATCTCAGAAAATATCCATCAAAACTTTCTAAAGTTGATTATCAGAATGATTGTAGATTATTTAATCAATTAATTGTTGCAGCTGTATCATTTAACCGCTGATGATGCCAGAACCCTAAGAAAAAATGACAGTCGTGTGCTTTGTATATTTTTATTGCAATGATAAGATACATATATATTTCTAGACATCCAATTGTATTAAATTATACTCCAATATTGCATGAGACAGTCTTCAGAATGATATTGATCCAAATGTGGACAACTAGGCGATCAAAAGACACAGTTTTTGACCAGAGATAAAACATGGTTGTTTAACAATTTCACTTTTGTTTCCCCCAGAAATGTGCGATGAGAAGCAGCAGCATAGAGAGTAATAATACTACAATATACAACAGACCGATACTGTGCAACAGTCACAATCAGATTTTTTTTTTTCTATTTTGTGAAATTGTTTTGCCAGTATTGAGCAACTGGCAACTCGGGACGCAGAGATGTACTTTTGTCCGTTTTAGGAGGGGGGAGAGAGAAATCGATTACAAAGCAAACAACACGATGGTGGATGATGTCGGTTTTAGGCAAAAGAAAAAAAGGCCCAGAAAGTGTGTCTAAAATGTGACAACAGTATTTTTCCACATCAGATCATGTTTAGGACCTCAGGTTAATAACTGATCACAGTTATTGAGAGAAATACAGATGTGGGGAGTTCAACATTACGGTGACAAATGTAAAATAAGATGAACACAGATGCTGATGTATAGGAAATTCTCACTGTTTTCTAATCCCAGATGGTATCTCTACGCATCGAGCGCACACTTCATCGTATTGTATCAAACAAAGATGAGCATCTCACACTCTGGGTAATAAAACTAATGACTCCTAATACAAAAAAAAGGGAGGAGACAGCTGTTTTATATTTTCTTAGACTGCAAGTATTCTGTCTATATATTTGATATAGCAATAGAATCCATATATAAATGATACATTTCTATTCTTTTATGTTTAAATATAATCCTCACTATGACTAAAAACAGCAACTATTCTAGCCAGAAGATAATGTGAAGGAACAGCTTCGGCCTTCGCCGCCAGCTACCGGCTGGAAATGCGGTCTGGTCAGTGGAGGTGGGTTCACAAAGCGTGTCCGCTGTTATCACACGGCGGCTTGTGCGAGATGAGACGTATGAAAACGAGTGCGAACACCTTTAAACGCTTTCACTGAGACCAAAAAAAAAAAAACTGTATCTACACACTAACAGCCTGATCCTGTGCTTTTTGCTCTTTATTCTGTCAAAGTTGTGAAAAGGTTTGAGGAGTTTGACACTGCAGTTACAAAGTGAACGAATTAACAAAATGCACGCTTCGCTCTCACAATCAACTGCACAATAAATCAGCATGCATAACATCATTATTAGTTGTGTTTGGCACTAGAGTTGCTTCAAACTTGATCTGGTTCCGTTTGCAGATAAATCGTTTTATCTTCTAGCTTTCATTCGACAAATGATGAAATCTTTTTTTAAAAAAGAAATATTAAGTGCGCCAGCTGTGTCGCAGTTGCTCACATTTACGTTTAAAGACAAGTCCCACGTTATTGAACATGAACTAGAAGTACTTCAGACTGTGGAGAGGATTGCACTATGATCATCAGCCATTTATTTAAAAAAAAAAAGAAAAAAAGAAGTGTCTTACTGACAATAACAAGTACCTCGAAGAGCTGTACTACTCTGCTCCTATCCAGTCACAACATGGTCGATAAGTTTTTAAATTCCTTTCAGTAAACTACAGGATTTGGTCCATCCAGATTAGTTACACAGCAGACACGCTAGTCGGTTGGCTTCAAGTGCTGCCTAAGAAAGTTATCAGGCTCGCTGGCGTTCGACAGGATGTGAAGCTCCTGATTCAAAGTAAAAGACGAGGCTTTTCTTCAGAACTACTGAGATTGTAATGATGATGCTGGAGCTCGAAAAGGGGTTGAAAACAAACAAACAAACAAAAAAAAAAAACAGGATGAGGAAACTGCACATCTTCTCTTACTGGTCAGTTAGCACGATGGCTCTAACATCTGGATTATACCTTAAAGGACAAAGAAATGATGCCATAAATAAAACTATGTGAGTTGAAATTATACTAAATCAACTTCATGACATGAGAAACCAAGAAAAAAAACTCTTGACAACTTCCTCAGGCGAACATGTCCAGTGGCAGTTTTCATTTAAACATAAATAACATTTGTGTGGGAGGAATCAGATCCACCATAAGGCTTGTTTTTTTTGTTTTTTTTTACATTTTCCCCATTGTCATAGCCGTTAGCTTTTCAACGCTGTGTCTATCCCGGTTCTGGTCTATCGGTACTGTTTAGTGGAAGATCTCAACAACAGGAGATGGAGCCTCTCCACAGCCTCAGTGGACTCAGAGAGACTGGACTATCAGGTCCTGGAATCACAGGAGAAAGTGAGGGAAGGACGAAGAGAGAGAAGTAGAGTGATGGGATTATTAGAAGTTTATGTTTCAGAAGTCTGGGGTTTAGTTTCACTCCCACTATCTTCGTTCCTCTCTTTTGCGTCTTCCTCCTCTTCCTCTTCGTCGTCTTCCTCCTCCTCCTCCTCTGTGTGCTGCTCCAGCTCTTCTCTGGTGATCATCTCAAAGTCGTTTCCGTTGCTGTGCTGCGAACCTTCGTCCTCCCGTCGATCGCTGTCTGTGTCTGAGTGTCGGTCCGCCGATGTTCCCTCCCCCTCTGCTTCTTTACTGAACTCTGGCCCCGCATCTTTGCTCTCCTCCTCATCCTCCTCCTCATCATCATCGCCATCCTTTTTCTCACTGTCTGACTTCTCATCGCTGTCTGACTTCTGGGCCTTGGTGGAGGAGGCGCCGTCCTTCTCGTCCGTCTTGTCTGAGCCCTTTTTGTTGTTACCTCGTGGCCCTTTGTACTCATGAGTGTAGAGCGGCCTGAACGAGTCGATGAACCCAACGTCTGCCGTCAAGTTAGGGAGGAACCAGAAGTGATGTCGCCCACCGGTCACCAGCCAGATGATCAGGAAGAGGATACAGCGGGCTGAGGAGGAAAGGATTTGAATATATTTATCTGTAGTGGCATAAAACCTCTGCTTGAGGCAACTAAAAGTTGTATGTGCACTGTTATTACTTTGGTCCACGTCTCTACAGTAATTTTAAGTAGGGAGTGTTTACATTGTTTTACCCTGTACATACACAAAACTTGTTTATGATGGGAGCTTAGAGCTTGTTGCAGGCCTTAATCAAAAGGTGCATCAATGGCACTAAATCATTGGTTGTTTTATTGTTACATCATCAACGAATACATGTACTTACCAACAGCAAGCAACAATATACTGGCCACGAAGCAGCCTGCTGCAACACTTAGATAGTAAACTCCAACACGCATTTCTGCAGGCCACAGTGGGAACAGCGTGGCTGCGATCACTGCGATGACTGAAACACAACATACACAGAAGAAAAGAATGGTGTGAGTACAAAATTTGTAAAATCAGGCTGGTGTCTGTCACAAATGCTGCTCTCTTCACATCATATTTAGTAGCAACCCACCAAGGATCAGGCCCATGGCAAACGTCTTGAAGTGGACAGGATCGTAAATCCACACATAAACCTAAAGCGGAGACACGTATTTTTATAGTTTGAGGATTAAACAGATTCGTCCTGCATGTTTTTATTCTTCAAACACACTTACCTCATTTCCATCCAGGAACAGCTGATCCTCATGAGGCTCCAGTTTAAACTTCTTCTTCACCTCCTTCTTCTTTTTGGGGGTTCCTGGACTGTCATCCTGTTCATTCGAATACAAGTGTTTTAGAAATAAAATCTATATTTTACTGAAACCAAAATGTTATACAGTGAAAGCGAGTCCTGTTTAACACGCAGTGATAATTTCTCCTCCCTCACTGATTCAGACCAGACACACTTTTCATGACGTGAGAGCGTAAAGAGCTGTCTCTACCTGCACTTTAGTCTGTGCAGCAAAGTCAATATCCACCCGTTCGCTGTTAAGGTTAGGAGGACGATCAGATCAGTAGTGTCGAGGCAACTCTGACCGGTCATAAAGCAAACATACAAATTGGTCTGGGGAAAGTCTGAGGCACTGATAACTCTGCTTCAGGTGGATACCATCATCGAGGCATACAATAAAACACCAACTGGTGTAATATTATTGCCTAAATTTGTACTCCTCGCTTTTATTATTGTGCAGCATGAGTCACTGCAACTCTGTTGTTTTTAGAAGAGAGACCAAACACCAGAGTCTCCCACAGTGATACCACTATGTTGTTAGGACATGCATAATCTGTTTTCAAACAGCCTGGAATCACAGGATCACATACACTTTTCTCTTTCTTAGCTTCCGTTGCCTCAGACTCTTTCTTCTTCTCTTTCTCCTTTTTCCCTTTTTTCTCCTCCTCTTTGCTGCTGTCGCTCTTGACCTTCTCTTTCTCCTTCTCTTTCTCCTTCTCCTTCTCTTTCTCTTTTTTGGCGTCTTTCTCAGGTTTTTTCTTCATCACTTTGAGAGCCCGGTGGAAGAACTGCTTCTTTAAAAGCCTACAGAGGAAGAAAGAGAACATCAGAGATCATAACCGTTCTGATGAAACTCCATCATCGTGCACAGACGCAGAGGTCACATTAACGATTTCTTCACAAAATGCAAAAAAACAAAATGACACCTTGAAAGCAGTAACAATGTGTTGACTGATTAACTTTTAAATAAAAAGAAAATCAATCTATATCTTTTTATTTGATCTTTTATTATGCTTATTATAGCTGAACTTCCAAAAATGTTCATATTTGCTGGTTTTCTTCCTCTTCTAAAATTAACATGCAGAAATTTGAAGGCATCATCCTGGGTTTTGCGAAACTGTGATTCAACTGTGACTTTTATTTATTTTATTTGCAACTGGTTATTATAAAAAAAAGAAATAAATAAAATAATCAATCATGAAAATGATAATGAAATTACAAGTGTATGCGTCTCATGCTCAGATATCCTCTTTTCAGACCTAAATTCTATATAAGAGAAACAATTATTCTTCTTTAATGTCAGAAATGCAGCTGCTAACCTGTTGCAGTAATCCACCACAGACTCCCTGGTGGTAAAAAGCGCCTCCTCTCCCTTCTTAGCCTTGGCCCACTTAGAGTCCAGCAGACAGTCCACTGCCTTGGAGGCTAAATTTAAGAACACAAAGACAGTTAATAAAAAAAAAAAAAAAAAAAAACAGTAGTACTACTGGGCCTGAAATTGCCTTCCAGTGACAATCCTAGAAACACCATATGGTTTGCAGTATCTAAAAAAATAATATTAGTGAAGTGTCTTTGCTTATGTTGAATCAAAAACACAGTCAGTTAATGTAAAGCACTGTGCAAAGAGTCTCATCCAGACGTCTGACAGGTCCCAGAAAGAACAGGGAGTCCTGGAACAGATGGTCTGTTCTTGATGGAGACCTGATCTCAATATCATGGAGCCAGAAAATATGAAGAGACAGAAAAGACTGAGACAATTTTTTCCTGAATAAACTGTAAAAGTGCACAGAGGAGAACTACCACAGCACATTTTAACTGTATTGCACTAATGTCACAAACTATCCATCACATTAATTTTAAAGCATTTCATTTTTTAGGGCTTTGACTAAGTAAAAACTGAGTTCAAGACAGAACACAAAGCAGGAGGTTTAAAAAAGGTTAAAATTAATAAAAAAATGTAAGTAAATGTATTCATTTTTTGGCCAATTAGAAGCAGTGGTGATGCTAATCAAGGGCACAAAGGCAGAAATGTGTAAAACCGAGAGAAGCTGAAGATTCAGGTGATAATGCTCTCAGAGTTCATCACTATGAGTGACCCCTTTCACTTTATCATTCAATTCCCTATCATAAAAATATCAATTATTGCTGTTTTAAGAATGTTTACACCTCTATATACTGGATAACAAATGAAAGCAGAATAGTCTATCTACTGGCTGTCAAAATGTAAGCTAAGAAAGCACACATATGCTGTATCATGACAAGAATAACTGACCCTTTAGCATATTCCAAAACTGACAAATTGTTTTGTGCAACAGAAAAATAGAGTGCAATAAATACTGTGTAAAAAGAAGTAGATCTGCAAATAAGCCTACGGTGGGAACATTAAAGTAAAGTAAAAAAACAAAAAGATTCTACTGCAACATGGCACAGAAGCAACCAAATCTGTGAGTTGGAAAACAAACAGGGCAGGTTCTGACTGATCTCCTAATTCACACTCATCCCGGCACTGAGGTTGTGTGTCACCATCTGTGCCCGTTTCCCCACAGCTCACAACAAAACACACACTAACCAATGAAGTAGTCGACTCGGTGGCCCATCATGTTCGTCGACTTGGTGGGGCAGTTGAATCTGAGGTACTTGGCCACTGCCTTCTCCTCCTTGGTGGGCTCACTCACCTCCTGCGGGGCCACACAAACACACACAGATGAACACATGCAGAAACCGTCACAGTCACAAGCATCTGGCAAAATAGTTCTGGCACTGAGCTTCCAACACACAACCAAGAACAAATATTACACCTACATCTAGGTTTGCAAAGAGGTGAAACAATGAGTGGATTAAACAAAGTGGAACATTATAAAAGCTGAAAGAAGTTCAATCACTATTTGCAACAACAAATTAAAGGCAGATGTGTAGATAATAAAAATAGGAATTATTATTTTAAAAAAATTGTACCCCATCATGTTCAGTAAACTGCTTCCTGACTCGGGGAATCAAGGAATAGGTTACAGCTTTCTCATTTATCCAACCAACCAAGTGCAACGCACAAATAAAAACGAGTCACAGTGAGTCAGAGTTTAACGTCCTTCAACAACACAATTTGCATAATAGCTTCAAGTGCAGCATCTGGCTTTATTACACAACACTGCAACGCGTCACATCTTTATGATTATATCTGAACTGTAAAAAATTGAGGAACAAATGATTAGAGTTTAACGTAACAAAAAAATGCTGACATCCTGGTTTGGAGAGAACTGCACTTTTTGTTGACTTCACACACATTTTAAAAAGTTGTTCTAAAATATCCTGGGTCTCATTTATGTTGTAGTTTTTTGTCCTTCTTGTAATATTCCTGTCTCATCCTCCTTTCTCACAACATCTGCATGTTCTGCTATTCTGCCACCATCGTTACACCACATGCTAACAAATGGGGAATGAGAGCATCAGTGTAGCAACATCCAGGGCTGCTTTATTCAGGCCGAGGCCATCAAAAAAACCTGTGTTTAAGGGAACAGGTATCAGTTACACTGAGACCCTACAAAAACATCCCCCACTGCTGTCTATTAACTGTCTATCTACCTTATAACCGTGCTTCTGCAGATGTATGTGAAGACTGATCCTGGTTGCTCAATGGCAAATGCCATATAATAATCAAGACAAACTGTGTCAAAAAAAAAAGACATCACTGTTTTGTAAGGGATGATCTTGTGAAGCCTCCTTTCTTGTGGTTCACTCTTAAAGGACACAATCATATGCAGTATGTGTTATGCAACACAGCTCAAACAAGCAGAGACCTAAACTTAGGCGGTTTAATGGAAACACCAATTTCAAAATAAGTCAGTCTAATACAACAATATCCTACTTGAAGGTTATAAAGTTTAAACTCTTATAGTGACTTCATGGTCATTTTGGAGGCTGTCATTTGTGGTGCTGTAAAATTGCACTCCATTATACTGAGAGGTATTTTTAATATTGTTGACTTAATGTGAGTGGACATACTAAAATGATTAGTCTGGATTTTTCAATCCTGTTAAATTGGAGCACTACCTATCCACCAGGTAGCTGTAAACTAAGATTACAGCACATCTGCCTGGCCTGCCTGTCTTGGCTTCAAACCTATTTCAATTCGTTAATGATGTACAGTAAAGCACCGTAATTGCATCTGAAAGATAAATAAGAATTATCTTGTAGCAGTTAACTGTTGCGTAATGTAGGACAAGCCTGTTTTAATAATGATACACTCTAAAAGGAGATAACAGGACATGCTGTAACGTAGCAGGAGACTTTATATTATAATGCTGACTTGACCCACATTCTTACATGCGTTTCAGTTACATATTCAGTCATATGTAACTGAAACGCATGTAGTTAAAATCATGTATTTGCTTTGCTTTGTAGAATACCATAAAGTCCACCATGACATGGAGTAGCAGAACAAGTGCTGTAGTGTGACTTGTGATCTTTTAGCCAGATGTGCTGGAACAATTAGTTAACTGAAAGAAAAATAATCAGCAACTATTATTATAATCTGTTGATTGTTAAAATTTATTTTTAAAGAAAAATCTTGAAAAGGTGCGACACAATTCAGGTATCGGTTACTCAAAAGGCAGTAATTTGTAACAGTATACTGAATATCAGTCACAGTCATCTAGAACGCACCTGGAAGAGCAGGTCAACTACAACCTGGTATTAGCAGCCAGATCATTTAAAAGAGTTTTTCAGGTAGAAGCAGGGAGATATTTTACTAAAAGAAAACAGTGGGAGATTTATTATCATTCATATACACAAAATGACAATTACAGATTACAGTTAAATTCCCCTTTATAGGACTGGAAGCTAAACTTCAGCCTTCTTTAATGGTTGATTCCAGTAATGAGACTTATAGAAGAGTTTATACCACCAGTGTCTGACTATGATCATACTAATTAAATAATGTTTGGGATCCAAAAACCAAACTACAAAGACTTGATTGTTACATGTATTCAAGTGTTGTTAGGTCAAGTTGAATGAACCCTCTCTCTGCAAACTGTTGCTTTAATTCAAATGAGTGCTGTAGTTTTTGCAGCCTTGATTCTTTCTGCACAGTGAAGTTACATTTTGATGCCCTGTCTTGACCCAGTGATCCAAGAATCCCACTGATTTCTCCACGTTATGTAAACACGTTTGGTTAGAGCTGACGCAGCTTAGCCTGCAAACGTTTCCAGCCAGTTCATCAGAATAAAAATGGCTGACGGGGAGGACCGCTTAGTAGTACATTAACGCTGTTGTAATTACTGTATCCGAATGTAAATGCTGCTCGTACTGGAGATGATGAGTAGTCAGAACAAATTTTCCAAACAGAAAAAAATGGCATTTGTTTTCGCTAGCCAGCTAATGCTAGCTACCGTTAGCCTTCATCTGGCTTCATCTTCCGCCTGTTAACGGCTCCCACGAGGGGGACGCCTGTTAACAAAAACCCGCAACAGCTCGTAGAGCTGCGCACGATTTTCGTTTTCTGTCCTTCAACGTGCGGGGGCAGTAATTTAGCTGAATGGAGTGATGTTACCTGGACCCGTTTCTTGTGCCTCCTGCGCTCCGCCATGATCCTCCAACTCAGTTCCTCCGCCGTGCGCGAGGCTGCTCACACGCACGGGACGTGGAAATATCGCGAGATTCAACGAGTCAACGCAACTTCAGCGGGGGATGAGTTTCATTCATAAGTTTCACAACAAAACAATCGGACTTCAGAGGCTTTTAATCCGTATTTCTGGAGCTGTACACGTTGATATTGTCCATTAAAATACTAATAATTCCCATCTTTGTTTCCAATCATTTATGATTATATAATAATATAATTTTAATTTGTTAATTTACTTTTATTTTGAAATGCCATTATTGTGATGAGGCTGTTAATTAACTGTCTTTTAATGCAGGGTGAACTTTCAATTGATTCAAATGTAGGTGTCCCTTCAGCCAACATAAGTCATTGGAGTTCTCGGGGAAAATAAAAATGTGAGAATATACATTATTACCAGCAAAGATAGTTAAATGTTACACATAGGTATGTTATAACATAATATATATATATATAATATATATAGTTTAATTAGTTATTGTTTTGCTTTGCTCGATCTGACCTGTTTTTCATGGTTTTTCTCTGTTCTGTTCTCAGTTTTTTTATGTGTATAATCACCTAATTGTCAGTAAAACTAATGATCTCATGACACTTATCTTTAAGACAAAACATTTGTTTAGTCTTTATCAATAAATGGATTTTGCTTGTCAGGAACTGTAGATATAGATAACTTCTTGTTTCTTGTGTTTAGTTAGGACATTATAGCTTTTTAAAGATTTCATTCTTGCCATTAGTCATGACTTGTTTTATCTTCAACATTAAATAATAGTAAGAACAGGTTGAAGTAGAAAAACATGTGTAGAAAAACATTTTATTAACAATCCATTCAACAAACAAACTGCTGAAATGTTTCGAACATCCACATTCAAATCACAATACTCAAACATTTTATTATTTCATTATAAAACTCGTGATTTTTATGTTTCTTTTCCTGGCATACTGGAGAAATGAAAGCTTCTTAAAAGAATAATTCGGAGTTTAGAGCTACAATCTGAGTTTTAGAGACTAAGGCTTGTAATGAAAAAGAGGACATTTTAAGGGTCACCTCTTTGATTTTTTAGTGTCTCAAATTCCACTCCACTGTTTTTAAAAATATATGTACATATATAAACAAAAACATTTAGCACACAGCAGGGTCTAGTGCAGACCTAATAATAAATAAAAAATAACATCTTCAGTACAGCTACTGTGGCAGCAGCAGTTCATCCCATCCCTGGTTTGGTTTGCATCTGTCCACAAATCAGACTGTTTCACTGCTGGCAGATGGAGGTGAATTGTTTTCTGTCTCGTGAAGATGCTCTGAGGATTTTAGGACATCAGGGTCTCTTGGACTCGCCACCATCTCCTCACTGTTGCAGTTAACAGGGGAGCCGATCTCTGACGAGCGATCCCCGGGCTTCTCAGGTGCGGCCTGCAGGGTGCTGGTGGAGAGTGGCAGGTTCATCATGTACAGCATGCTGCCTAGGCGCCTGGACACCTGTAGAGAAATAAAGGCAATTGACAGATGTCAGTTTAATTGCTTTGTTGCCTGTGTGCCTTAGTTGTAGTTGTAGTTATTAGAGTTATTATTGCAACCCGTAACTTTCCTCAGTAGGCGTTTTTAATAGAAGACACACTGAAGTTAAAGTTTCTGGGACCTGGTACTGTGCATGTTGGCAAGTCACAACTTCCTTAGACAATTGAGACATAATTTTGAAGGATTTTTGCGTCTGCATAAGGTTTAAGCCAAGTCAGAGTCTGTGTTTCTTCACCTGTGAGCGGATCTTTAGAGCAGGGCCGAGCTTGAGCCCCAGTGTGTCCAGCAGGTGCTCCTCCGAGAGGAGCGGCAGTGTCTCCCCGTCAATCATGTGGTCTTTGAATGTCTGCAGAGTGGAAAATCTCACTTTAGCACAATCACAACAGACAATTACCGAATCGATGGTTCAGTTGAAGAGGTACAGGTACCAACCTGAGCATATTCTGAACATGTGGGTATACTGTTGATAAAGTTGTAAACATCATTCACTGTCCATTTTCTTATGTCTTCGGACACTTCATCACCATTAAGAAAGAGATTTGGTGGACCTGACAAACAAAGAACAAGTTAAATCACTAATTAAGTAACCTTTTCACACTTTAAGTTTATTTTTTAAATGATTTCTCAAACTCACCAGGTGGAAGGAAACCATTTCCAGACACTGGGAACATGTAAGGCATCCCTGTGAGACCTCCACTGGAGGGAGGATATGCAAATTTCTCCTGGAAAGCTGAACATTGACTGGAGATGTCTTTGTCGTTTGTGCCATTGCTGGCCACATCTGAGCAACCGTCTTGACTGTTCACACAGGTTTTACGCAGGCCTGCCTCGCCCTCTTTGTAGTTCTTCTTGCTTCCTGTTGATAGTTCAGAGTCTATTTTTGCTTGATGGTGTGTTTTACTTCTAGCACACTCCTCTCCCATGTCCCCCTTTGCCTCCACCTCTTTCTCCTCCCCTGACATGGCTCCTGGGCTCTGCTCTACACTTTTATCTTCAACTGGACTCTTCAGGTTGCCCACATGTGGCTCTCTGCACTCTTGTGGGCAGTCGGTCTTCTGCCAGCCCTGCGGCCTCTCTCTCTGTGCAGCATGCTGATAGGCGGGTACGGGCTGGCTGACATGAGGATGCTGTTGGAGTGAAGTTCATCCAGGGTGGGGCGGTGGACGTAGACATCGTGGCCGTCTGGCATGCGCTGGCGGCCTCTAAAGGCCATGGGGTTGGAAGGGTACGACATGGGATTCTCAATTGCCATTAGTCCCTTCTGGTGGGCGTTTTCCAGCTCCTTCTGATGCAGGATGGCATTCATCTCCATTCTAAGAATAATCACACGAAAATATTATAAGCATTTGTGCAACAGGGATGATGTCAAAGCTATCAGATGAAACTTCTCAGATTTATCCAGTAAAATGTGATGCAAACTGATGTGTAGGTGCAATATCTTTGTGAGATGCTGATGCTGTTCTGCACACACTACCTGGCTATATTTTGCTTGTGAATTAGCTCCTGTCGCCGGGCAACAGTTTCCATGGGCTCTGAGGGCAAGAAGCCGTATCCAGCTGAGAAAAAGAGAAAGAAAAAGATGGGTTGTTGAATGTTCTTCGTATAGATGAGCCTGTGTTGTCTGAATGTACACTTGTAGCACTCACCTGCTCCAGGGAAAGCTCTGCCTGGAAGGACATTGGCATGTGGGGGCATGGGTGGACCCAAGTGAGGCCCCATGTGGATCTGTCTGGCCTCAGAAGCTACCATCTCATTGGGGGGAACTAACTCCCTGATGAGGGAAAAGCATAAAAATGCATCATCTTTATATGATATAGAGAGTTAAACAAGTTAAACAAGCGAGTTCAGATACAGACCTCTCCATGAAGCGAGGTTCAAACTGCGGTGGGACCCCCTGTAACCTCTGTTGCCCCTGGGCAAGGATCTGTGGAGCCATGGCCATCTGGTTCCTCATTATCATCTCCTGTCGTTGCCTCAACTCTGCAAGAGAAGAGAGATCTCCACAGGTCACTGGGAGGCCAGTTCAGCCACCATATCTCAGACATGCACTGACTGTGAAAGCTGTGGACTGCAGGTGTTGCTGAGCAGGTGAATCAACACAAGGTCACAATGTTGGTTTTTCGCCTCGTGGGCTTCAGATTTTGACTAGAGCATTTAGATGGTGACTAAAAATTTGTAAATAAAAAAAAATCTAAATCTAACTAGATGCATGTTATATAGTTGGACTCCTGTTTCATTTCTTGTTACGTTGCTCTGTCTCCTCTGTTCTCTCACCTCCAGCTGACATGCCGTTGACCAGGCGGTACCAGTGCTTCTCATCCAAAGCCCCTTGCTCTCCCAGCGCTGTCATCTTTCTCAGCTGCTCCCGCGGGGTCATGACACGCCCGACCTTTAACCTTCACGTGAATACTGTTGAAGTTAGTAGTAGTAAAAAGACAATCAACGTAAGAGCTGTGTCCCCATAAACTGGAAAATATATAGTTTAATGAATTCAAAGTATAACCTATTAGTAGTTAGTATTATTATGGAATAACCTGTTCAATCACAATTTGATGTTTATTGACACATGAATGCATCAATAATTATAATCCACTGTTTTGAAAAGGACCACTCTGTGTAATAGTTACTTTTATTTTTTGGCACTTTTAGTATATTTATGGAACTACACACAGATAACTTGGGCAGCTAGATTTTATTTTCCTGTTTTTGTTGATCATAGTTTACATTTCAATAGATGCTGATATGTCCAGATCCCCAAAACCCAAGCTGTTGTGTCTTTTGTGTAATTTCCTCATTAAACCACTAGAGGGCAGCAGTTATCTGTCTCACCTGAGACACCTACCATCACTGCACATTACTACCTTTCTAATAACTAACATAACTGAAGATTTATGTAATTCCACTAAGGTAGAGTGGAGACTAACATCACCTATGGTAAAAATGCAAACATAAAAATAGACTTTACAGGTTCTAAAAACCTTTAAGAACCTGTAAAGTCAGTTCATATAGACACAGGCAGTGTTTTCTATTCATTAAGTAAGTAATCAACCTCAGATCAGCTCAATATCCACAGAACTCAGCATAATCTGCCATTATAGGATCCTTGCATCTACACAGACAGTGGCCAAACTCATTGTCTAACATTTGACCCTTACTCTCACCTCTTACCTTAGCCCCAGCATTAAGTATTAATCTTAAACCAACCTTAACCCCCCATCTTAATGTAAACCTAATCCTAAACTTAAATTTAACCTGTAAATCCAAATCCTAACTCAAGCCCTTGAAAATGCATAGACCAGCAAAAACAGCCCCTCTCATCTTCTTATTAGGGCCTTATTAGGTCCCCATAAGTATAGAAAGGCACACGTACGCACTCACCCTGAATGGGCACATTGTTCTTGGCTGAGCCAGCAGCTTGTGTACATAAGCACAATCGACTTAGACACCTCCAATTAGCCTTCTACACTGCAGAAATCTCATTGCAGAATATGACACTGTAAACGACAGCGCGATAATCCAGTTCTGCTAATCCAAGGCCAGTGTGCAATATGTCTCTGGAGAGATTAGTATGAATCTGAGCTGCACAAAACTCCACGAACCACCTCTGATCTCACAGCAAATGCATTTCACTGTATGTGTGTGTGGCATGTGCACACAAACTCGTCTCACATTATTTTAACACATTATTTCCCCCCTAGACAAATGCTGTCATAAGATTTGCCCTGAGGTCTTGTGCACAGTCCCTCAAGTTCCCTCTGAAGTCCATCTAATCTGATGGCTGTAATCCTCCTGTTAGTCCTGAAGCAGTCTGTTAGCTACATCTGCTGACCTCCCTGCAGCCCGCCCTGCTGGCCCATCCCACCCGCTTCCCCACCTTCCCAGGCCCCTGCTACCCCCAGGATCCTATTAGCTAAGTCCTGGCTATACAGCACTTTAAAGGGATGTGTTGGAGGTAATCCGCACGTTTAGAGTTTTACCCTCAGCAAACCTTGCCTGTAAGCATCATGGACAATACACCCCAAGTGCTAAGCCTATTAGCCTCCTTTAGCTTCCAGGATGTCCTAAAAACACCTTGGGGATAAATCTGGGAATGCAATCGGTTTATGTGGAGCTATGTGGTGCGAACACATGCAGCCTGGCTGCAGCTCCTACTTGGCAAATTTCACAAAGCAGCCATCAGCACAATGAGGAGAAATGCATTCGAAGACTTATGTCTCAGTAATTCCAAAGCTTCAAACCTCTTTTACATACTCTATACGAGACACTGATACAACAATGAATCATTTCTTTTAGTCCAGCAGTCATAGTGGATAAACAATTAATACATAAACCAAAAACAGAGCTCAGCCTGAGAAGGTCTGAAAAAGTAAAAAACACTTGTATTTGTACTAATTGCATTTGTTTTTGTTTACTTTCCCAGGGACGGCAGATGGAAATTAGCTTGAGGCTAAAGTTTCTACAATACATCTTTTCTTTTTGAATGCGATTAATCTAAAAGTGGTAACTGTAGCTGTCAGATAAATGTACACTAGCATTAAATTCTAATACTCAATAAAGTATGAATAGTTTGAAATCCTGCGCAGTACTTGAGAAAATGTACTTAGTAATTTTGTACCGCATGGTGTAAGAAACTAGAATAAGGGTTAAAACTCTTTCATTGTGCTGTAGCTTTGTAGAATTTGTTGTTTTTCTCTGGGAACACCTTTGGTACAGCTGTGAGTGCTAAATGCTAAGTGTTAAACGACTTCAATGGTTTTTTTTAAAGATTGTAGAGTAATAATTTTTCCGGAAATCGAAGCTCAGTGACACCAGTGATAATACATGAGCGGCACAAACTGGCTCAGACTGTGTGAACTTGAGCCATTTACAGGAATCCTTTATAAGGCCTGTTCGATCACAGCTAACACTTTGATTGGGCTTTAAGTCTCTCAAGTGAAGTTGCAGCCAGACACTTGAAGCATCCTGCTGTAACGCATTGTTCAAACCTGACTTTACTGTTTCGACAGTCACAGAATCTCACATGCGGACATCTAGAGGCTTCAGTGTTTTGTGGGTGAAACTGTCATCAAAGGTGAGCGCGACAAACTCATCATATTTCCTTAACAAGCAGAAGCCACACCGCAGCTGCCAAATCCGGGGATTGGACTCCTTGGATTTGCTGTTGCCTGGTTAATCTCATTACAAGAATGAATTAAAGGGAAAAATTGCTGACGACTTAAATGGAGCCCTGAGGAGGTCATATCAGACAGGACAGAAGTATTGTCTACCTCCTCCTAATCCCTTCACACAGCACACACACATAAAGCCTTGCATATTCTGTTAGTTGCATGAAGCAGATTAAATTGTAAGAGACACGTGCACAAGTGGTGAGATGCAGGTAGTATTGATTTACTTTTACACAGGTTCACATGACAAAATGCTTAAAAAGACATTGACAAAGGTCTAAAAATAAATACAAATTAATATGCGCACCAATCAAAGCAGATCATGAAAACAAGAGGCCGGTTAATTATTTTCATTTTAAAAAGTGCTATTTACAGAATCTGGGCTAATTATAAGGTTAATTATACAGATTTCCTCTAATCGCATTGGCCTTTAGATTAATCACTTATTGAGGGATCAGTAGCCTTTTATACAGAGTACTGCTTCCATGAGAAGTTTTCCATTGTGAGCAGTGATTTCTTATATTTGTGCATGAATTCTATGGCTAATAATGCAATTTTACATCACATACTACACTGTAAATGCTGTACTGTACTATACTGCACTCAGCAGCAGCTTTTATGTTTTACAAGAACAACTGCAGAGAAAATGTGACATAGAAAAATAACTAATTGCAAAATTAAGTATGACTCAAATGGAATAAGGAGAGACTTTGATTTTAAAAAGCAAGTTTTAAATGACTTACCTTCAAGTTCACAGCAGTGAGCAGAGCTTTAGCAGGTTTTTGTAGCAACTGAAGTTAAAAAAAAACAAATGAAAAGCCTTTGGAGAGCTCACAGAACCTGTCTCTTTACTGTCCCTCTTTCACTTCCAACTAAACGGCTTCCCACTAACCACCAACTGGTCCGAGTGCAGTCTGCTGCCAACCAGCTGCCTTAACTAAAAAAGACCTTTTAAATACCGATTGATTAAATCTCCATTAGCTGGCCTTATCTCCTGCAGTAAGCCCTCCCTGTCCTGACATCACTATGATCTCCCATCCAACTGCTTGCTGCACCGTGCAACTGATGTGTAATTACTGTAGCAGCACTGGTCCTAAGCATGGAGTGCTAAACCTCTTTCAACGTTTACCTCACTAATCCCTTGTTAGCACTTTAGGCCATAGTTAAGACACCTAAATGCTTAGCTTCCTTTTCTAGTGGCAAAATGGCCAACCCCTCCTTAACTGCTGTGTGGCCACATGCAGAGAAGCTACGTGATGCTGCTGGTAGACGTTATAAACCAGAGAGATCAGTCCTGTTTGTGTTTTTATTCACGTCTAGTTTGGGTGTCAGAAGTATTGCACCCACTAGGGTGCCAAAGTGTTGACCCAAACATGTTTGGTGGTAAATGTTGGCCAGATCATCCTCTCAGACCTCTTAATCTGACAGTTTGTGCTCACTCACCACTTGCATCCTGCACTTCTTTTTTGTTGGATGTTTTCTTTAATGCCCGGTGGTCTGCTGTGTGTTTAGAGAAGTGTTGATTTGACTCTATGTTAATTGAAGAGCACGTACAACGCCTGCAAAAAGTTTTTACCGTCCCTTAAGGGTTTTTACCTTTTTTGAAAAACCTTACAGAAAATACTCTTAAAATACTTAAAAACAGATCTTTATAAAAATAATGTGAATAAATTAACAAACGATTGCAGGATTCAATCACCTCTGTGTCTAATGCTCTGTTCACGTCCCATCAGAGTTACAGTAATTGCAGCATTCACTCAAAATCCAAGCTGTAATTATGACTGGGAATGTTTTTTTGTTCAGAAATCTCTGGACTGTTCAATAATATATTATTTTGAACACGCAAGACATTATTTCATTCTCAAACATCCAACTTAGCAACTCCAAACCACCACTTTATCACATTCTGCTTAAGTTACACTGAGTGGTGTTTTTCTTCTATTTCATTTTGTTAGTATTAACTAATTAAGACAGCTGTAGTAGTAGCACAGGAAGATGAACAGCTGGTCTTGACTTGTCGATATTAAGATAACTTGTATATTTTAAACATTTTTCCTCATCATTATCTTCCCTCCGACATAATTTGAACACAGCACTAGTCTCACAGAGCTGCTGTCGATTTTCTGCTGCATGTTTGGAAGAAGTACAACTGTAATCTGTAAAAGGATGTTGCTTGGTGTCAGTCTTGTCTACTTTATTTCTCTTGTGACCTGTTTCATCTCTTCTTTTTTTCATCTGTCGTTCACTGAATATGTGCTGAGGTGGTTTTAGTTTGAAGCTGCAGTGGTTGTTTCTTAAAATTATTTAAACATATTGACATATTACAGTATGTTTCATTCGTTAGCTACCTCTATGTGATGAAGAGGTGATGTTTATTTAATAGTAAGGAACCTGATATGTGCCAAAACACATCACCGTACATTACATAATTCACCACCACTGTTCTATTTGCACAGGACACATCTGCTCTCCGTGTGTTATAGTATAAATCTGATCTCATCCTGCTGTGCTCATCAGGCATTCTCTGCAGGAGCAGAACCACTGTCTTGCTGCAGCCTAGTTTATAACATAATATATTCTAATAGCAGATTCTTTTGCAGAGAGATGATGTTCTGCACATGCAAAACCAGTGGTCTCAGCATTACCTGCCTCCTGTGATGTGACTTTGCACTTTCTCGGATCAGCCGCTGTCTCTGGACCAACCATCATTTGGCAGGAAGTTGGCAGTTTTGTCAACATGAGCCAGAAAAAGTGGTCAGTGAGTTAATCTGCACTGACACATACTGTTAAAAAACCACCACAGTAACATCACTACATTCAGCTTTTATCACATCAGAGCTTTTCTTTTTGTCAGGAGAATGTGAATATGATAAGTTATCGACAGCAAAGGCAGGATGGAGCACAGCGGAGCAGACAGACGGAGGCCTGGGCTGAGTATAATGATGATCTCAGGTTTAATGCTCATTGTAGTTTCACATTTACCAAACATCTCACAATCACAGACCAGTGGTTGCTTTTAGGTTAAATTCACTTATTTTCATTGTTATTTGTATACCATATGTTTGAATTGAACCTTGACTAATGCACAAAAAATAATTTAGAATAGATGAGTAATTGTGATCCAGAAACAATGTGACATGTCTACTAGTAGCTCTGAGCAGCAGTTTAAACTAAATGTTCAAACTAATAGTATGAGATATCACAGGTGTGGTAATGTGATGACAGGAGAACAATAAGTAGTGGTTGTAAGTGTCTCCAGGTGATGAGCTTGATCATTTTTGCTGAAAAGAATAAAAAATACTTAGGAATTACAAGAACAGAGCATTAGGACATGTAAACCGCTAATTTAGGGAATAATCCTTCAATTAAGGGATTTTCTGCTCGTCTTATTTGTTTGTTAGGCGAAGGGGTCAGTGCAGGTTTAACCTCAAGACCCCGCTATAAATTTACTGGGTCAATGCAGATACAGACACCATCCATCTTCTAATTACACTAACAATCTGGTGCCCGGATCACCTGCATTTTCAGAAGTCTTCCCCACTGAATGTCTGTGGTACTGAAGCTGTAATCCCTCTAAGATAGAAGCATTATGTTTTTTACGTCTGGTGGAAATCTTGTTTAGGTCTTGATGATCATGAGATCCTGGATAGGAGGATTCTTCAGGATCAAGAATCCTTAAAAGCCTTATATCCTAGAAAATACCTACTGACACAATGGACATTTTGTTTAGGGAGTTTCTCAACAACTATTCATATATTTTATTACAGCTGCTAAGTGCAAACAACGTCACTGTACCTCTGACTGGAGCCAGGTTATCAAAAACATTTCTACTATTGTTATTATCAAGATAATTACGGTATAGCACTTCTGTGCAGACAATCTTCTTTTCTGTCTCCTGAAGCTCTGTTCAGACCCTGGATTAGCTAACTGTCATCTGCAGCTCACTGTTTATTTCCCTCCACTGTTGCACAAAGTGGAGATGCAGCTTCTGACAAGCATGTAATTTCAAACATAAGACATAGAGAGATATTAAGAAGGATGGAGTTCAATACAGATAAAAACCCACTAGCTAGCGTTGGAGTTGCTCCAGCTTCAAGTTAGACCAAGTCTACTTAAACAAAACAGCTATTTTTGGAATAGGAGCTCTTTGCTTTACCTCAACTATCTTAATAGTTACAGGTGAAAGGTCAGTGTATATTAATTTGCAGTAGTATGAGCGGTCAGCGTATGTCGGCGTCTCCACCTCAAATTATGGAGAACAAATGATGAAAATGACAATATAATCTTAGTAATTAGCAAATCATGCTCACATTTGCTAATTAACACAAAATACAAAGTACAGATGATGGTAAAGTAACTGATTTTATTGGTCTGTAGTTCAGGTTTAAGATGTGGAGTGGGTTGTCTACTGCTTGCAAAGGCGGTGGTTTAAACCCTGGTTCTTCCTACTTACACCAAAGTGTCCTTGAATGGTTGCTGCGTCACCTGTAAAGTCAACTACACAGCCACGTGTATGTCTTGACCTTTCCCATGAGGATCAATAAAGTAGTTTAAACTAAATGAAATAAAAAAAGTAATTACACAAAGAAAACATTTTCATGTAATTATACATGGCCTATTTCCTTGATTGCCATTATTCTTTATTATTATTATTATTATTATTATTATTATTATTATTATTATTATTATTATTATTTCTACTATAAATAAAGACTTACTGTCATTAAGTCCTTTTCAAAAATGGTTAAAAAAAAGGTTAAAAGCAGAGTAACAAAAGAGTAACAAAATGCATGATGAATGCACAATAAATCAAACTCACAATGACACTTGAGGAAATATACCAGGGACCATTCTCAGTGCAACATGCAAATCCAAATGAATATTTCCATCTGATAGTTGTTTAAATATTTTAATCTGGACCAAAGCACTGTCCTTTAAAATCTACTTAAATGAGCCAACACAGACCAGGTTCTCATCATTTTAAAGGACCTGAAACTATCCTAATTCGACACCCGTAAATATTTGCTTTAGCGGTGGGATTTTCACACTAACCTGTCAGTTATCTCGTTTTATGTAAGAAGCCTGAAAAAATACAACATATATGAACAGGTGCCACTTCCCACACACTCAAACATAGTCTCACATGTAAACATGGAGGAGGAGGAGGCTGCACAACGTGGTCACTGCTCTATATAAACAACATAAAAGCTCGGATCACCACAGCTACCCGGTGATACAGGTGAGTAAGCTGCAGCTGTGATACCTGTTGTTGGTATTTTGTGGTTCAAAAACACTTTTAACTGTTTCTTTTTGTTCTATAGAAGGTGTGAAGAAAAGATGGACGCCTCCCAGGTGACTTTCCTCGCTCTGCTGTTCGTCCTGACAGCCAACGCTCAGGTCATCAAGCCTGGAAGGTGCCCTGTGCCTGCAGTCCAGGAGAAGTTTGATGCTGCTCAGGTGAACATCAAACCATCTTATGCTTCTCAGATATACTGAAGGGAAGATCGTTCTCTTCATTATTCAACATGCTAAACCTTCCAGGATGTCGATTATTTAACGTGACTGTTTATTAACTAACGTTTCAAGCTTGATTTGCAGCACTTGTGCTCTCTGTGCTTCTTCTGCAGTATCTTGGTACGTGGTATGAAATCCAGAAACTGCCAAATACTTTCCAGCGGGGCGAGTGCAGCACAGCCACCTACAGCCTGAACAGCCCTGGAGTCGTTGGTGTCCTCAACAGGGAGCTGCTGTGAGTACATCTGATTCAGATCCTTTACTTAATACATGATTATGTTATAATTGATACCTGCGATGGGTTATGTTGTTGTATTTTATACAGATGTATAATTATTAATTAAGCATGATGATCAGTACCAGTACTAAATTTAATAAACTTTTTTGTCTTATGTTCATCAAAAAATATTTTCAGGAAAACTAAAATAACTAAAATAATAATGCGACTTATTTCACTGTAAAATGAAAAATAACAATTTGTGCAGAAAAGACTTATGTGAAGAAATATTTCAAACACTAAGATTTGAGACATCTGTTTTTTTTTTATTTTTATTAAAGCTGCTATTTGATTGGGGTCGGGTGGTGTTTATACTCTTTCTGTCAGTGTGATACAATCATCTGTCTCTTTTAGTTCCAACAGGACCGTTAGCGCCATCACAGGCACTGCTGTGTCCAAGGACCCCACTGAACCTGCCAAGCTGCTGGTCTCCTTCTTTGAGAGTAAAAACCTGGGACACTTTATATCACAGTTGTTGTTTTTAACGATTTCTCTGTGATTGTAGACATACTGATATTCTGATGTAACGTCTTGTCCCTCTGCACCACCAGACTCCCCCCCGTCCCCTTACTGGGTTCTGTCCACCGACTACGATAACTTCTCTCTGGTCTACAGCTGCACTGATCTTGGCGTGCTCCATATGGAGTTTGCCTGGATCCTGAGCAGGAAGCCCTCCTTGTCTGAGGAAACCCTTGAGGACCTGTGCAGCACCCTGTCATCCATCGGAGTCAGTCTGGATAAGCTGCAGACCACCAACCAGGATGCAGATTACTGCAGCGCCATGCACCAGTAAATGGACTGGGCTGTAGTCTGGATTCAGACTACAGACTCACATGTGTTTGTTACTTATGTTGTTGCCTGTGCAGATACATGCAGTTTAATCTTATTTTATGTGCTATTCTTTTATTTAAAAACATTATTGTTAATGTTGATCATTAAATAAAAACGAGAATGATTCAGCAGCCACAAAGTGACAGCAATAAACATGAAAATGTATTTAATAAAAAGAAATGCTATCTATGTACAGCGTGCCTTCTTATACTGTGGAAGAAAAACTTTGTTACATGTCGTACACACGGTGTACTAATTAACTAATAATCTTAAAAACCCCACAAATTGCCTTTATAAAGAGCACATAATAGTCTTGACTGCAGGAGCTTTCAGGCAGTAGGTGGCAGTGCTGCACCCACCTATTGCTGGAAACTTCTGCAACTCCTGCATCTCACTGCAGAGGAAGTGAAGAACTATCAACTGAAAAGCTGCATAAACCTAACTAATGATCGCTGGTAATCTTTACTGGACTTTCCAGAAATACAGTAATGCCGCAGCTGTCAATTCAGTTTAGGGTCAGAAAGGTCGCACATGGTGCTGTGTGTATTCTCAAGTTCTGTGTGTGTTACAGCACACGAGAAGAGACTTTGACCTCCACACGTTTAGCCTACAGCCTCTGAGACACACTGGAAACATTTGTTCAACTCACCTCTCATCCAATGCGGAGCTGGGATCAGGTCCAGCTCGTCCCCGCTCGTCCAGCTGGTTTCACTGTATGGACATTTGACCTGCAGAGTGTGTGTGTGAGTGTGTGTACACAGGTGCCATGATCCTTAGCGTGACCCCGCGTGCAGAGGTGTGTGATTCTTCACTGTAGCTGTGTCTTAAATATGTTAGTGAAGCATCTGTTTGTTTCAAATTAACAACAACAATGGTGCATTTGTGAAGTTAACACTACTTTTATTGGTTGATTGATGAATTAAGTCAGTTTGTAAATCACATTTTAAAACAGCTTTACAGAGACAAGGTGTTGGTGATGAAAGACAATAAAACAAGAAATGGGAAATACCAATTATAGTTTTTAGGCTGCTAATGGGCTTTTATTTCATTCTAGTTGCAAATTAAAAACATGCATACTCACCAAAATAGCTTTAAATGTGACAGACTAAACAAAAACCACGACAAAACAAGTATATTTGTAATTCTTCCTTCCTGAAATTCTCCACGCTAACAGCCTCTGCCTTCAGCTGTTTTAATATTCTCCACTCTTTTGATATTTGTCTCCGTCTTGGTTCAAATGTGCCAGTGTGGTTTGTTCTTTCCTTGATCATCCACTGACCAGTCAGACTCATTGCCACCATCCAGGGAAAAACCCGGCCTCTCTGCTGTAACCAGGCTTTGATGTATCCGAGTGCGGCTAACAAGTCGTTCCTCTCTGAAGTGTATTAGCTGGAAATTGAACCTTTTGATCTTTTCTTTTTCTTTTTTTTTTCTTTTTTTAATTTTAAGCTTGTTTGTAGCCAGAGGGCCTTTGTCTGAACGCAGACAGCATTTAAAAGTCTTTGAATTTAATTGACAGACATAGAGTTTAGTTTAAATAGTTGATGTAGTTGGAAAATGATGTTTCAGGTGTTTAAATATCAGGATATAGACTGAAACCACACATAATAATGTATTATGTAAAATGTCTATTTGCATGTGTTGTGTGTGTTTTCTAAGTAATTAGGATGTCCTTTATACATACTTTTAAATATATACACAGTCAGCCTGTATCTTCTACTGTATCCTCTGTTTTACTTTACTTTAAAGTGTCTTTATTCTCGTTTGTATTCTTTGAACTGATTTATTTGTGTTTATTTTGCTGATTTAAATGTATTTAGACCATGACCAGCTTATAAAGTCAGAGGTACTGCCAATTTCTCAAATGGATGATCATGATGTTCAGCTCTTACTGATGCTGTGTACACAGTGTACCTCCTCGACTTTACCTCTGAGCATGTAATCAGTCATTTAGAGAAAATAGTAGTAAAAGATAAAGCCACCACTGCATGTCATTAACTCTGTGTCTCCTCTCTCCTGTAGATTTGCCTCTTTGCTTTGCTTTTTAGCAGCACTTTGTGTAAAATATTTTCAGTCTCCTATAAAGTGCTTTGTATGTACTTTAAGCTAAATTGTAAATTGTAAATTGTTGAAATGTTGAGACATTTCAGTCTGGATCAGATACTGACAAACATCAGCTAAAACATTACTGCATTAAATTAAATCTATTTCATATCCAACTAAGTTTAGCTGCTTATTTATGTCTTTAAACTTATTGTGCCAGTTAAATTCATGCTCTGATACTGTTCTCCTGTTTATCTGAGGCAAGAGAAATCCCCACATTGTTTCTTAACATTTCTACTGGTATGTCCCCTGTGACTCCAATTTGCTAATCGTTTGCTTCAAGTCTGAAATAAAGTGACACACAAAGACGCCCCATTGATGACACAGAGTCACATTAGTGCAAAACCTCGCAGAGTGAGTTAGAACGTGTCTAACTCACATAGGAGAATTTGTCCAAGCCTGTGAGCACGAATCTGAACTACAAGAGCACAGGGTAAGAAAATATTTAATAAATAATACTAAAATAACATAACAGTGATTATTGATATATTTTGTTGCTTTATTTTTTTATATTCAGTATCCATTTTCATTTTTTATAGGCGTCAAAGGCCTGTTTCACCATGAAGTTTTCTATTGCTCTGGTATTTGTTCTCCCGCTCATCAAGGCTCAGGTTCCCCACTGGGGACCGTGTCCAGAACCAGCTGTTCAGCCTGCGTTCAACCTCAAACAGGTACGAACTGGAAAGTAAATTAACATGTAAATAATGAATAAAACTACCACTGATGTTAAGTGTTGTACCATGACTGTTTAGGAACTAAATAATAAAATAAAATGCCCTCATATCTGTTTATAACTACATTAAAGTTTGTTGTAAATTGCTATTACAAATTATTTCATGCGTACAAATCGTTTAACTGTTTCTAACAGTGAATCATAATTTATTACTTCAAAAGTTTTGCACGTTACATCTGAACTTGCAAATTAATGAAAGCTGCTAATTAAATGTAATTTAAAAATAAATGTAGTAATTCATTAACACTAACTTGTATTGTAGAATAACGAGCCATAAAATCATACTTAAGTGTAGCACTTAGTTTAATTCCCGCAGCAGTAAAGATCATGTTTGAAAGGACATCTACCTTTACTGAATTCACTGAACGATGCGGATTTATTCATAATCTCCACTCGTGATGCTCTAAATTGTCGTTGAACTCGTGTGTGTTCTTGGCCCCACAGTTCATGGGGAGATGGTTTGAAATTGCCAGACTGCCAGCCCAGTTTGAGAAGGGCCAGTGCATCGAAACCAATTTCACCCTGACGACAGACAGCTCCATCCGAGTGGTCAGCTCAGAAATATTGTGAGTCCTATCTGCAATTTCTTTGTGCAAACACAGAGTCAGGGGGTAATATTTGCCTGGTGTGTAGTTCCCTTTAATCCAACATGAGATGTGACTGTCTGGGATAAAACAGAAATGGAGAGCTGAGGAAAATCGAAGGCATTGGAGTCATAGAGGACATGAAGAATCCTGCCAAGCTGGGAATAAGTTATTCCTACGGTGAGCATGACCACATTTACTACACACATAAGAGATGCCACTGTACTATATGTCTGTATTTCTTTCACATCAGAAAACATTTACAGTATTTTGTTCCTCTTGCCTCTTGTTTCTTGTGTCCTTTATGTTCACCACAGTTCTGCCCTATTCCCCTTACTGGATCCTGTCCACTGACTACGTGAATGTGGCCGTGGTGTATTCCTGCACAGACGTCCTGAGGCTCTTCCACGTTGATTTTGCTTGGATCCTGGGCCGAACACGAACCCTGCCGGACGCCACCATCATGAAAGCCACGGAGATCTTTGTCAACAACAACATCGACGTGCTCAGGATGAGACCCAGCAAACAGCAGGGCTGTGACAAAACTCTTTGAGCAAACAAGGTGGTGCTGTGGTTTGGCAAGAGGGGGAGATTATTACTTATAACTAATATTTCATGGTGTTTGTGACATTATTATTTGTTTAGTGTGTACGGAACAGAAATTTTCTCCCTCAGGTTTAAAGCATAACTGCATAAATATATAATACGTTCTATTTTAGCAATCTTTTTATTGATATAATGGCAATGTTGTGCACACTTTAAGCAATTTCAAATATTAATTTTGTCATAATAAAAATTATTGTTGTTTCTTTTGCAGTATAAAGTCTTGAGAAAACACTGAAATCAAATAATATTTATACCACAAACCGGAAACACTCAATAAAAACCCAATAAAAACTCATCATGTGATTTTCTTGAGCTTTGAATTGTTGATCAGATGACATCATCAACAGGATACCCCCCGCCCGCCCAGATGTTATCTTGTTGCTCATGCTACAGAGATTATAGTATTCATTAAAAAAAAAACATCCAGAGATATATTACAATAGAGAAATGAAGAGGGTTTAATTTAATTAATGTACATGTACTTCCAAAATAAGTACCATAGGAAACAAGTTGAGAATATGAAAAGCTGCCCTTTAATACAACAATCTCTCATCTCCTCTAAATGTATAAAGCATAAAGTAACAATATATGGACAAAAACGAACAATAATCTAAAGATTCAAAGTATTGGTCACTAAAGCAACAAAATAAATAATAATAATAATAACAATAAGTGCAAATGAAAAAAATACAAATATTTATGTAAAATAGACTTCCCTTAAATGTGTACTTCATGCAGTACTTACAGTACTATTAAATTAATTGTATTACTTTCCAGCTCTTAATGAAAATGTACTTTCCGCTTGGTGCGGAACCTTTGTCAAATTACTCAAGTTTCCCACCGGATTTATTTTTGTCCCGTACATTGGCTTAGCTGTGTAGCTCAACGATGTAACTTTTTCAGCTAAGGATTTGACGAAATTCTCGCGTTTAAACCTCATGTTTTGTTAATTTAAAGCACTAAATGAAAAATCCAATCGCAGTGAATGTGTGAAATATTGGTCGGAGGCGCAGGACCTGATGTTTGACGGCTACAGGACCCGATGTTTGATAGTTAGCATTTAGCATTAGCGTTAGATTCCAAGCCCGGGGAGGAGGAGGAGGAGGTCTGGCACATGGAGGCTCCAGCGTCCCGTGTTTGTATCCGCCAGTCTCGACAAGAAGTAGAACAACTGATCAAAGAAATAGAGGAAACCACCCAGTGTAAATATGTGAGCGTCTGTAATGACAAGAACTTCAACGATATGAGTGAGTGATGAGTTTTCTGTACACGTTAGGCCCAGTTGATTGTATTACTGGAACAAATTGTAGAAAGTAATTAAGTACATTTACTCAGGGACTCTGCTTAAATACAGCCCCGAGGTGTAAAGTGTGTAAAAGTGCAGGTACCTGCCTAAAAAGTAGCTACTTCACTACAAATTCAGATGATCTAAATCTTAAATTGAGAATCAGATTCTTCTGGACATTAATCTGACTGAATTTTAAACACTGTTAACCTCAAACACTTTGAGTATTTATAAATAAAATGCTTTCATTTAAAATGTTCAGTCCTACCGTATTAATATCTTTTATTTTATTATGCTCATGATGCATTCGAGTGTCTGTCACGTTAGTGTTGCTGATGGGAAACTTTACATTTAATTGATGTGCAGATTGGTGCATTATCCAATAATATTATTTAAGATTTAGTTTTGTTGGTTTTGATGCTAATAACTTTGTACTTTTACTTGCATATTAAAGATGCATATACACATATTTATTCTGGTGACCTGTTATTACCTGATATATAATATTATTTCACAAAGGGTTTTAGTCATTACTGAGTAAATGAGAACATTAAAACATTGATAGTCTAATTAATAAATAAATGTTTTCCTTTTAAATGTTACTCAGTTCTTCTTCTGTTGTTCAGATATTGGTTTCATTTTCCTACAGAATGGCAGCCGTCTGTAAAGAACAGAGTCTTCTTTGAGAAGAAGAATGATGGGAAATCTCCATCCATCTCCTTCACTGGGATGCCCTTTATATTTATTGGGAGCATGTCCTTCGAGTGTCACTTAGGAAAAGACAGGGCAAAGAAAAAAAAGGAGCGATATGCTCAGAAGAACACAGTAAGTATAATCATAATGTGCCCTTTTTTTTTTTATGTGGCATATTTTTCATAATCATGGCTATAAACACGAGCAACTCCAGCTTTGGTTACGGCACACATTCACCATGGCATTATTTCGATTTTGCATTGATGATGGGAGAGTCGGACCTCTGCACAAAGTCTTCTCCATAACATCCTAAAGATTCTCAATGGGGTTAAGCTCTGGACTCTGTGGTAGCCAAAATAATGTGTCATGTCCCTGAACCACTCTTTCACAATTTGAGCCCCATGAATCCTAGCATTGTCATCTTGGAACATGCCCAGGTCATCAGAGAAGAAAAAATAACCTGGTCATTCAGTATATTCAGGTAGTCAGTTGACCTCATAACGTTGCTGAACCTAGACCTGACCAACTGCAGCAACCCCAGTTTGTTTGATTCATGCCAATAATTTGACCCTTCTGAAACAGATTAACATCTTTTTTTTATAACCACAGGATGTGTCTTAAGAAATGAGAAGCTACTTACTGCATCAGTTAGGGTTAAATAACTTGTTAGCAGCTGAAACATAATCATCCATGTAGTAATTATCTTATGAGAGACTCTTACCTATTTGCTTAGTTAAATCCAGGTGGTGACTTTTTTTTTAGAGGGACTGTTTACTTTCATTATGTATTTATTTCCTTGTAGGCTGGAGATAATGTGCAGAAGAAAAAAAGATACTTGGCACAAGACACCAAAAAGATTGGCTGCCCTGCAGAGCTCAAAGTGACAAGAGTGGCCGTGTTTCCGAACCATAACGTAAATCCTCTTGTTATCTTTAATTTCCAGTACTCGTATGAATGAAATTTCTAGGCACTGACTCGCTAGGGATCGGTGCTCCTCCCCAACTCCACTGCTGTGTTGTTGATGAGCAGCAGGGAGTGGCTGGTTCTTCCTAAAATCCACATTAACTCCTTTGTTGTGTTGAAAATCAGGCGTATTTAAATGAATGTTCTCCTACATTAACTTTTTTTGCTGCTTTAGATTGTAAAGGACAGTGTGTGGGAAAGAAAGCGTGCAGGACAGGCCCTCAGGAGTATCCTACAAGAGAACAAGCCAGTATCCTGGGAAAACACCTACTACGTATTAGTACCACGACTGGAGGATCACGTGGGACATCCTATCCTAGGAGAGGTAACTGTTGCCCATGCCCTTGTGATCCAGTAGTACTTGGACACTGATATCCACACAGTAGTTTAGCATCATTGAGCATCATAAATAAGATTATATAAGATATGAGCATTAAAGTGTGAGTTATTTTTCCTGTAGGTGGCCTGTGTTCAAGAAGCAGCTAACCCCGTGGTTGAGGAGAGAATAAAGGAGCTGTTAAGGCAGGGAGTTAAAAGTGTCAGTGAAATGCGCAGGTGTATCAGAGACTTCGTAAAGAGCAACCTTTACAGTGGTGAAAAGCCACTTCCATTAACCAGGTATCGCTACTACACCCTGCCCCAAAACCTGAGAAACATCATGAAAACTGCACAGGATGCTGCTGCTCACCTGAGTGGGGATCAGGAGAAGCTGCAGGTACGAAGGAGTTTTTTTTTGAAGGGCAGTGTTAGAGATGTTGGTGGACTAAAACATGCCCCACAAATACTGGTAAATACAAAATGTGCTGTGTTGTTCCAACAGATTCTTGCAAAGACATGGAGAGAGAGAGATCCTGATGACAGGATCTTAATCAGGGCTCAACGTGAGGGAGAGGATTTCCTTCTGTGCTACCAGACAAAGTGGCAGCAGCATCTCCTGAACCTGTACGGACAGGAAATCTGCGTCCTCGACGCCACGTTGTGTAGGACGACGCAATGCGAACTGCCGTTATTCTTCCTGTGGGTCCGCACAAACGTGTGCTATGTTGTTGTGGCAGTTTTCATTGTCCAGCGTGAGACCAAGGAGTCACTGTCAGACGTCCTACAGTTGCTGAAGTCCTGGAATGAAGGATGGTCTCCTGGCCACTTCATGGTGGATTTCAGCCAGGCACAAATCAATGCAGTGGAGAGCGTGTTCACAGGTCTGCATGAGCTCGTCTGTTTCCCTTCTGTGCTGGCTCTTCCAACGTACAACATACCGTTCTGTAATAATAACAGTTTTTAGAGAAACCTTACAGAGGCAGACATTTACACTGAGGTGACACCGGCGACATTACTCCCTCTTCAATTGTCTCCCATAGGTTGCAGAGCTGTCCTGTGTGATTTCCACCGGGAGAATGCGTGGAGTGAGTGGATAAGAAATGTGGACCACGGGGTGCAGAACCAAGATGTGGCACTAGCCACACTAAGAAGAATTGCTGCCACTGACACACTTCAGATGTATGAGCAAACACTCAAGGAACTTCATGACAGCAAGGAATGGATCAGGAATCCCCTCTTCCAGAAATGGTTTCAGACAACATGGCTCCAGGAACAGAAGGTAAGAAAATCAAACGATTTGTGGACACTTGTAAGTAGAGCATGTGAATTACGTACATCCACTGTACCACTGTACTTTTTCAAACATACGAGAGTGTGAAGCAGTACATGTATCAGCACTGCTGCTTACAGAGATGGGCCACAGTTTTCCGTGAGGAGTCGCTGCAGCACAGCATTATAACCAACAAGGGAGTGGAGCGGCTGAATGAGATCTTCAAGTACAGGCTCCTGGAGAAGTGCAAGACCAGCACCATAAGTGAAATGATGACTGTCATTGTTAATGATTTCATCCCTCAGTTGCAAAAGAAGTAAGTTTTAGTTTGCACACAATAAATTATTAGTCAGGATGGGATGGGATTTATTTTTTTTATTTCTCAATATGCAATTTCAAAAATTTTATCAACTTATAAATTAATTAAAAGCTCAATGACAATAACCTATGACTGCAAAATAGTGCCTTATTCTTCTGTTTCCTTTTTCTGCCACCTGTTTTATTACAACTCTGCATCTGTCCCAATGTTGTCGAAGCGATATCTTAGAAATGTGTTATATTCCTATTACAACGTTAGCTTTCTACACTGTTCAGGTTTGTGAAGTGTAGCTAATCTTTCATTTGTCCCTTATAGTGGTGCTGTTGTAATGTCCCCATGTCAGTTCTGTTATTAAAAGGCAAAAATGAATATTAGCTGGTGTAACAAGACAACACGATATGTTTTCTTATGTGTTTGTATCATGATTTATCAAATTTCATTTAATTTCCTGATCATTTTTATTTAGTTTTGCTGAAGATGCAACATTATGTAAATTACTTACAATTATTTTTCAGGTACATGCAGATGAATATCCAATATTCCTCTGGAGACAGTACACCCACCTTCCTCCACAACAGACCCAGTGACATGGTGATGCACATCAAAGACAGAATGGCAGAAGATTTGTGTCCTCAACAAATCACAGAAATGTCTCCAGGAACATTCAAAGTGACCAGTGAGGCAGACAAAGGAAGTTTTGTCGTCAAACTAGGGTCAAGCTCAACATTACCATCATGCAGCTGTGAAGACTGGAAGAAAAACAGACTTCCATGTAAACACTTTTGTGCTTGCTTCAAAGCAGGCTGTACATGGGATGACCTCTGCCCACAGTACAAAAACAACCCACTGTTCACCCTTGACCCAGTCTGCTTCACTTCCAGCCCTTCATCTTTACAACCTCAAGAAGAATCCCTGCAAGTTATAGACAACAGTCAGGGTGAAGAGGATATGTTAGATGGTGCAGACTATGAGGCTGGCAATAAGGACGGGAATGGAGAAGATGTCCATGGTGATGACCAAGACAACAAAATATTACCTCAACATGATGCACAACCCATGCAAGAGCTTCCAGCAAAAATCAAAACAAAAGAAACTGTCAACAGAGCCAGAAGGCGATGTATTGAACTTCTCAAGGCCTTGAGCGACACCATATTTTTTGTGGAAAATGAGGACTTTCTGCAAAACCTAGAAATGACTTTAGAAGACGTGGCAATTGAGGTAAAGGAACATACTCCACATGATAAAAGGATGGCACTAAACGCTGTTACAAAAAGAAGAAAACAGAAAAGTTCAGAAGGAATCTCTGATGCCGCTCCACTGTCAAAAAGGGCAAAACGTCCATGCGCAGACATGCTCGGTGTATCAGCCAAAATCATGAGAAAACAGGTGAATGTGAAAGCCCCAGCTGGAGACCAGTCAGATGCAGCAGACTTACAAGATCGGTCATCTATGGATGTGGATGAAGTACAGCTGGAAACATCAGAGAGGCCAGTGTCGGGAACTTGGTGTAAAATAGGAGCGACAGTTTTAACCCTGGCTGATGAGGTTGTGCTGCTAACTGGGCAGTGTCTGAATGACAGGCACATAAATGCCATGCAGTGTCTCTTGAGAGAAGAGTTTCCATTTGTGGAAGGACTTCATGACCACACCACCACTACAGATGTGCTTCCTGCAGCTTCAGTACAAGTGACAGCTGCAACAGATGTCATCCAGATCCATCACGTTGGCCAGCATTGGTTGGTATCGGCTGCAGTGAGAAATCAAGTTCAGGTGTATGCTTCTCTGCTGCCAGAAAGCTGCTCTCCCCTGCCTCTAAGACAGCAACTTGCTACTGTCTACAGGAGATTCTGCAGGGGACCAGATGGAATCATTGATGTGCAAATAAAGTGTACACAGAAGCAGCAGCAGCCAGCGGACTGTGGACTCTTTGCCATTGCAAATGCAGTCTCCCTGGCATCGGGCATCGATCCTGCGGACATCCAGTATAATCAGGATCTGATGAGGTCACATCTCCACACCTGCCTGGCAAAGGGAAAGCTAAAGATGTTCCCACACACACAAAGAAGATCGAAGTGGATCATTGCAGAGAGGCATGAAATACTAAGCAAGTACTGCATATGCCTCCAGTACAGAGAACAATCTGACATGGTCCAGTGTAACAAGTGTCAAGGCTGGTACCACTGCAGCTGTGTGAACATATGTGCAAGTTTGCTTCCTCAAATCATGACAAATATGTACCGCTGCGCCCAGTGTAGCTGAACTGGCACCAGTATGTCCACACTTAGTTAAGAACTGGTTTACATTTGAAAGGATAGGTCGGCTATCTGAACTGTCTAAATCACTTTTATCTGTAATGTTTAAAGACTGACAGATTTATTTTTAACAGTATCTTCTGTCACAAACGTCTACAGCTATGACATTTGAATGATATGTGTTTATTTCATGTCACAGGAATAAAGAAATCCATGTTTAAGTCATGCATTTGTAAAAATGCATGACTCAAAAATTAAGTAACCTATTTTTATAGGATATTTATTGTAAATATTATATTTTATGAAAGAAACATCACCTCAAAACTTGACGTGGAACCATTGTCACCAGCTTTGGGTTTTACGTCGGAGTTATTTTCACCAGGCACCACACAAGCTTAACTGTTAGCTTTCTAGCTAAATGTTGGATAAAAATCTGACGGGCAAAAACTTCGAGTTTGTGTTCATCTATGCCACTAAAAGATCAATCAAACTCGACCGTCATGAAACCAGCAGTGGATGAGATGTTTCCTGAAGGCGCCGGACCCTACGTGGATCTGGACGAGGTTTGTTAGCTGACTGGCTAATTAGCTAATTAGCTTAGCTTGGTTATGTAAATAATGACCCATTCACATGCTAGGTAAAAATATATATTTTTAAAACAAATTCCTAGACCCTTACGTTAATGTCGTGTTTTTGACAGGCCTTTTCTGTCGTTTATTTTGCATTTATTTAATGGAGGTTAACTTTTAGCGTTAATCTACTTATTATTTATACATCAGAAACAGTTTATTTCCAGGTTCAGTAAAGGACACTTTACAGTTCTAGGGATTTGTCTTGATGTCAGGTGTAGACACAGAATCAAAGATATTAAGTCAAAGAGGATACAGAAATTAAAAAAAAAAAAGTAAAAACAAATCAAGTAGTGCAAGAGACCTTGGTGCAAGATGAGCAGAGCTGTTCAGCAGTTTCTTATGAAGAAACTGGTCCTGATGGAGCAGAGTCTGCCAGAGGGGAGGGACTGGAAGAGCACTTGTCTGGGGTCAGAGGGGTCGGCTGCAATCCTGACTGCAAGTCTCCGGGGTCCTGAAGTGATGGGAGGCTGCAGCCGATCACCTTTTCAGCAAACCAGACTGTGATGGAGGAAGTGAGAATCGATTCGATGATGGCTGTGTAGAAGTTCACCAGCATCCTAGCAGGGAGGTGGAACTTTCTTCAGCTGCCACAAGAAGTACAGCCTCCGCTGAGCCTGCTTGGTGAAGGAGCTGATGTCCTGCTCCCGCTTGAGCTCCTGGGTGATGGTGGTTCACAGGATGCCGAACGACTCGACAGAGGTCACAGGAGAGTCATGGAGGATGATTGGTGGGAGGAGGGCTGGGTCCTTCCTGAAATCTGCTGTCATCTCCACTGTCTTCAGAGCGAACAGCAGAGGGTCCAGAAGGAGGTCTGTAATGTCCTTGAAGTGTGACAAGACAAGTCGCTCAAAAGAGTCCTGTGATCCTCACCTTTTTAGAAACTGGAATAATCGCTGAAGTTTCAAAACGGGCTGGCTCGTGGCAGGTCTCCAGTGAGGTGGTAAAAATGTCTGAGAACACTGGAGACAGCTGGTTGGCACAGTGCTTCAGGGGGGGCACAGAGACCAGGTCTGCAGCTTTTTAACCATTTAAAATGTAGTCTAGTCACATCTCCCTCTTTGATGGAGAGAGGTGTGAGGGGTAGGGGGGATGTCAATGTCAGTGGTTTTGTGGGGGGGTATCAGGTATGTCCCATTGTATTTCAAAGCAGCAGTAAAATTCTGGCTGTGGGCCAAGTCATTCACAGAATGGGGGGCTCTAGGCGTGTAGTTGAAATTGCCTTAAACCTTTTCTACACAGAGGCAGAGCTGTTGCCGTTCCTTTCTCTCACCATGCTCTGATTTAGCTTTTATCACCTCCCTAAATCTCTTCTTGGAACATACATAGACATGTCAACATCAGTAAGACTTATGACTTATTATTTAAATTAATCTTTATATAGTTAGATTTCAAAGTCAGGGCTCGGTAGAGTAACTAACAACTGTAGCTACTTTGTAAAACAAGTTTATCAACATTGATGAAAAAGAAAGTGCAGTTTTAAAATAAAAAAAGAACATATACTGTCTTTGCAGAATTATGTTAAAGCACCACAGATACACTTGTGTAGATACAAGTATAACAGATACATTCACTTTTTTCTAGTCGTCTCTTTCTTGGGTTGAATTTGTGCCTCTGAGCTGCATGTTTGTTCTCTGGCAGGCTGGGGGAAGCACAGGACTGCTGATGGACCTGGCCGCCAATGAAAAGGCAGTTCATGCAGATTTTTTTAATGGTAAGGGTTTCTTTACATACGTTCAGCTCACCAAGTATTAGATTCACACTCAACAAACAGAGATGCTCAAAACTGTTCATTTAGATTTTGTTTGCACTTTGTCATTATGAGTCATTGAGTCTAGACACTTTTATCAATTTCTTTATCCACAAAACTACTGAAACCTGAATAGATACTTTCTGAAGCGACAGTAGAACTTTTAAAATGAAATTCTCCCAGGATTTGGATTCGATATATGGATTTGATCGTCTCTATCTCTGATTTTACAGTTGATTTTCTCAAAAGCCAGTCCCAGACAGCTTTTTTCACACCTTCAGCTGTAACAAACCTCTTAAATGATACAGGTATCGTTGCAAGTTATTTTTTCTGTCAGGTAATTTGAAGAGAACTGAGGAGTCTGTCATCTTCAAATAGGTAACTGTCAGTCAGAGCAGATTGAATCTATTAGCATGTGATTCTATTTCACTCCTGGGCATCAGTGTGCTGCTGGTTTCACAGCAGGAAATCACTTTACTGGCCCCAAAACATTCTTTGTACCCCCGCCTCTCTCTTTTACACACTGTGTTTTATAATGTAGCATGATCTCTGTCTTGAGGCGCTGCCACATCAAACAGCCACAACATATCGCCATATGCAACACAAATTCCTCACAGACTTCTCAGCAGGATGTGTTTTGTTTGAGGCTCATTTAGGATGGCAGCCTTTATTCCCCTCCGGTGTAGATGTGTACTGCTTAACTGTCTGTAGGGTTATAGATAGCAGCTCCCAGTGGCTGGCCTGCATTTAGAAAGGGATTTTTAATGTTCATTCATTTAAACAATCAGCGTCACACTGGCTCAATTCTCTCAAAGTAATGAAAGTAAATCTGCTAATTTGTGCTAATTATTCAACACCGCTGAGAAATATTGAGGCAACAGTGAAAAGATGATTTTAATATTGTCTTGGGATTTTCCAGAGCTTATACTTTCAATTAGCTTAACTAAACTGTGAAACTGCAAAACAGCACAATGAAACTGTTACTGCGAGTGGAACATAAATTAATCTATTTGCAAATGTTTGTGTATCATCAAGTGCAAGAATGTTTTAAAATACATTTCTTTGGGTAATATGGAATATTTCTACATTGATGCTCATATTTATTCATTAAGTCAACCAACCAAAGAGACACCTGAGAGCGTTAATGGATTGACAGCACACAGAAACCCCAGACTGGACCTTTCATAACTAATTTATATGTATATGGACACTCCTGCTTTTGGTCCGAGGCTGTTTGGTCCCTTTTGTTCCAATTAAACGAAAAATCTGACCTGCATGTAATATTGTAGACAATGAAGTGTTTCAGCATAACAATGCCACTGTGCACAAAGTGAGATCCATAAAGAAATGGTTTTTCCAGTCCCTGCAAAAAGCCCCCATCCCTGCCTCTTCACACTGTATGTCAGCTGATGCCAAACTGCAGTAGAGAAATGCTGAAGAGACAGTTAAAATAATTTAGAAGCAGTTCTGACATTGTAGTTTGTCAACTGCAGTGAACAACCACGTGGTTCCAGCCAGTACATACCTTAAGGATCTGCGTGCTTTTGCCCATGTAGCCTGTGTAGCTTACAGTTATAACAGGACAGAAATGTTGTCACCTGTGTATATTGTTGTTGTCTTTTTATGAAACCTTTTAAGACTAGTTTACTTACATATGCACAGTTTGGTCTGTGATGATACTGTGTTGGTTCAGTATCTACATTTAGAGCCCATTCCCTTCCTGGATATTAAGCAATTTGTTGATCAAATAGCTAATTGACAGAAATTCAATCAACAACTTAAACTAATTGACAAATCGTTTTAAGTGATATTTAAAACTGCGGAAATTGATCTACTTCCAGATTAAAAGAGGATTTACTGTCCTTGGTTTTTACACATCTGTAGACGTCACATTGGGTTCTATGAATATATGAAGATTATTTTTCAGTATTTTCTGACACGTCTTAGAGCAGAAGGTCAGACAAGGTAAATGAATGGCAGGTTAATTGATAATGAAAATAATTATTACCTGCAACTGACATTTTCACTTTTCCAGGAAAAATCTGTACCAGATATTTAACAGCAGCTCCCGGCCCCTCGGCATACATTTATGTCGATTTTAAATGTTCATTCATTCAAACAATCAGTGCAGTAGCTTCACCTTTTCACACTATTAAAAATAAAACTGCTAATTTGTACTAACTTGTGTTAATCAACACTATGGAGAAATATTCAGCCTATAGTGGAAAAACCATTGTAGTGTAAGTCTAGTTCTGAAGACTGAGGGTTTTTACACAGCTGTGCAAGTTTAAATGAACTGACTTCGAACATAGGCAATATAATCAAGCTGTTACTGCGAAAGCATGGATTCATATTTTTGTGTACAATTGAAAACAATTATTAGTAGTAGGCCAAGTTTTTATTTTAACAAGACAAATTGGGGCATTCAGTGCTGCAATTAAACACACACATATGCTGAAAGGATTTCAGCATATGACAGGAAACAGTGATACAGGTGATGCAGAACTTAAAAAAGGTCATTTTCCTTTAAGCTGTATTTTATTGAAACTAGCTGCAGAAACAGGATGTGGCACGCTATCATGCATGTTCATACTGTTCTCCTGCAGACCTTTGACCTCACAAACTGTCAGACCTACAGGAAAGACACTCTGCAGGATCCTCAGCAAGTGCATTCCCAGATCCTTATACTTTTATTACCCTGCACCTCTCAACCTACCAGCTTATAAGACCACTTTACAGAAAATGCCTGTCTTCCAGAAACATTTTAAATGCAGCTATAGTTCTGCTGTCCAGCCATTAAATGACTTTAGTTGATGTTTTGTTTTTTTGTTTTCCTTCCACAGATTTTGAGGATCTGTTTGACGATGATGACATCCAGTGACATGTCCTCAGAGGGATGATGGATGATCTTCAAACAACTCGACGGCTTTTCTTATTTTCCTCTACATTTTTTTGTGGAAAGCAAACCAGCCATTTACTGTCTAATGGCATACAATTTCCTGTCATAGTTATCCTGGTCTCAGGCTTTTTAAAAACATCCTTAAAAAGTCATCATTGGCTCCAGATGTTGTGAAATTCTTCAGATCCCAAAGATTCCTTCGTATATGGTATGAGCTTGTATCATGCTCATGTGTTTGACTGTTTCCAAACTGGATTGCAGGTTTCAGTGTGCTGGAAAACACCTGTCAACAGCGTAATTATACATATGATGGGCAGAGGCTCCATATGCTGTCGCCCTTTAACATGCTGCAGACGGTATATGATAAATGGTGGTCTGCTAAAATTACTTCAGTAATATTGCAGTACAGTATGTGATAGTCACACACAGTACATTCTTTGAGTTTGGCTTTATATCTGCAGTGTCTCCTGTTACGTCATGTACATACACGTACAGTAGTTCTGTGGTTGCATTTTGTGATAGACGTAGATAGACGACATAGTGTGTATGTGACACAGATCAAAAATCAGTAAATAGCACTTTTTTGTCTTTTGTTGACAATGTGTTTGTTCCAAACTTAATCGAAAGAAAAATCAGCAGATTAATCAATAATGAAAATAATCCATGGTATTGGTTTTCTGCTGATTGAAGTTTAAGATCGTTAAACTTTAGATTTTCTGTTTTAGCCTTTATCATGCAGTGCTCAAAGTGAGTGTGATATGATGGAACTAATAAACTACAGTATATAATACTAATTGGTTATGATACCTTTCAAAGAAGAGGTTTATAAATAGAAACCAATGCTCACCTTGTGTGTATGTGGTTTGTTACAGTACCAGTTTATAGCACACAGAGCTGCTACAGAGATGTTTGCTTGGCAACAGTATTTGTCATTCTCAGTGCATCAATAAAGTCTCATGTAGATTCAATTTTTTTTTGCTGTATAATGAGAGATTTTCATATCGGCACCAATGAGACTGGTCTCTAAAGGACAATAATATTTCCAGTTTTGAGGAAACAGCATATTGTGGTTTTATTACTATTCAGCACAAATTGGAAACTTATAAGATGCTTCTGAAGAACACAAAATGCAAACTGCAGGATTTTAATGGTTCACTGTACATATTCAGCAGAGCACAGAGCTGTGCTGTCAGCACAGAAATGTCCAACAGGCACTGCCTAGTGTGGGTTTTTACTGAGGTGCTCTAACATGAGACATTTTGTGGGTTCTTAGTCCAAATGTCTTTGAATTTGCTGTAAATGTTTCATGCACAGAAAAGAACGGACATATCTCCGGATGGTGGTTCTGCTTTGAGCTGCAGAAGACAACCATTTGTCTCGCTCTGTGACAGCACTAGTTATTCTGAAATGTGTAAATTGCAGTGATCATAGCCAAAGGCGAGTCATCACCGGTCATGCGAAAGGGACACAGAAAATGGTTACGACTGTACAAAAGCATCAAATTTTTAGATTAGTTCATTTGATTTAACAGACATTAGGTTGTATTGTATGCAATAGTAAACACAACCAGAGAGCACACCTTCAGTTACCTGGAAAGATGCTAAAGTAGTTAGTTAGTAACATGTCTTATGATTAAGATCAATTGTTGACACAGCTGATATTGAAAAGTAAAGTAGTTTGGTTGACTAATTTTAGCTAAAGTTTAGTCCATCTAGATAAAATTCAGAATGCATCATGTATTTTAGTTGCAGTTAGTTGTATGTTTTCTGGTTTCCATAACTTCTACAGGATACGTTTCACAGCCCAAAAGTTGGTCAGTCGACGTGGCATCTCAGCATCCTGTGTCAGACAAACAACAAAAGCACAACTGGCGGGTTGGTCCTACTGGCTCTGTAACGCACTGCAGCAGCCGTCTGCTTTGTACATCCCCACTTTAGAAACATGAAATGCAACGCTTGTTTTCTCATTGACGTTTTTGTGAATGTGACACTATGTTAGTAGACAGTAAGACTTGACAGTTGGACAGCAAGTTTAGAAACATAATCAAACAGAGATGGAGCAGCTCGGGCTGAGGTCGAGTGATGCACCACTGAAGTGAAATCAGTCACTTTACTCGCACGTTTGCCAATTTACTGTACTGATGCAACACAGTATATTTCTCAGACATGATGTAGCTTTTATACTTTTTCTGTCAATTTTGACTGACAGAGATGAAGAATAGAACCCTACTACTAGACCTTAGTATTATCTGGAAAGTACCATGTTTCCTCAGTGCCACCTCTGTGATAGCAACAGGCAGTACTTCCTCGAACTGTGTGGACAGAACAGCTTGCAGATTTTAGGTCTGCACCTACTGAGCTGTTTAAATATCAAATCTGAAAATCAACAAGTGGCTTAGATGCAACGTAACCTCACACAATGATCCCAAATTCCAAACCTGTGAGGAAAGAAACCCGGCACTAAATGGCACCTTGTTAATGTTTCTCCACCGACAGCAGTTGTGCTGCTCACCTCTCCTAATTACAGGACCCCTATTGGTCGGACGGATGGCAGCGCAGGAACCAATCCTGGAGGGCCTAACAGCGCCCGCAGCTGTATGACATGCCTTTTTGTTTTTAATGATCAAGGAGGCTCCTTAAAAATGTTTCCCTGCCCGTCCATCCCACACAGGGGGAGCAGAGAGGTAGCGACAGACTTGGATAGCTGCTGGATCCAGGGGTGTTCACAGGAGGTCACAGCTTCAGTACCTTTGCAGGTAAGGACCGATGTGAATGCTGCTAGTGCCAAAGTGTATACATTTATATAACATTTAAACATATACAGTGCATATATAGTCTCAGTGAAGTCCTCAACTTAACAAGCTATATTGAAACTATAGAAGACAGTTTCCATTTGTGAGCACAGAAGCTGTAATTGAGCATTGATCTGCGTAGTTATACAGAAGAACATTTCAAGCTTTTGCCACTTTCATTGTTCAGTTTTGTCGCTTTATTTGATATTCTGATATGTAGAACTTGTTTTTATTTTTCTTCAGTAATCCCTGAAAAGCTCCATTACAGCCCACCATCAATCCTTTCTATTGTCTTGGTATTAGCCAGTCAAATAAAAGCTCTCTCTTTGTTCAAAGTACATTGTCTTCTTGTGGATTTCCATATTTAACAGTTAGCTGGAAAACACTCCACAAAACCACCAAGATGCAGGGATCAATCCAAGTCTAGTTCCGTTGTAGTGTTAGAGTTTAATGCCAGAAATTCATTCTGCTGATACATTAACACTGAATATTGTTTCTCTTTTCCCAGAAAATGGCACGTGGAGGACGGCCGTCACTCTCCCTGATCCACACAGGATTCCTGTTAGCGATTGTTTTATTGCCAGGTGAGAGGTTTATCTACACTTTTATGAAGTCTCTGTCACAACCGTTTCATTGGCAGATGGAAAAGTTTCTCTCCGACTTTCTGAGTTCACATTCTACTATCACACATAAATTAAATTAGTATGTATGTTGTTTCCTTTTGCATTAAAAGGATTTTCAGATGCATGTGTATAAACTAAAAGTAGTCAGGTTAGATACAGTACATTGGAAATACAATAGGTATTACCAGATACCAGATATCAGTCTGTTTGCATTTTTGCTGGTAATATTTCTGTAAACTTACTTATGTTGGAATCAACACAGGACTTTTATTGTAGTGCACTGTATTTACTTAATTAAAAGATCAAAGTGCGTCTTCCTGCCATAGTTGTTGGTGTAAAATGTGCGAGACTAAGCTTAATTAGGAGAATTTGGTTTTATGACTTCAGTATTTCTAAAATCCATGTTATAGCCTCAGGCACTGGCACATTAAACTATGGCACAGCGTTATTAAGACACCATTACTCTTATCTCTTTAACAATAAAGTATCCCGTCCTGTTGATGGCAAGAACGGCTTTAAGTACTACTAAATCTTTCCAGCCATAAAAAGACATTCATCCTTGTTCCTTTGGGAGATTTTCCACATTAATAAATGAGAATGACTAGAGGTTTCTGCCACAATCATCTGACTCTGCAGTTTTCTCATTGTCATAAACATCAGAAGGAAACTCCTGGTGGAGATATGTACAGACGTGCCCCCTCCCACCTCTTGCTACCTTTACAGTGTATTGGTAATTGGTTTGTGTGAGGCCCCACTCTTTGTAGTTTTACAGGTTAACTTGAAGGAGGCCCCCAGTAGATGCACAAATTCCACCGGTTTGATTTTAAAGACTAACTGAGGGTATATGGAGCTGCGTAGGGGTCTGGTGGAGGAGGAGGAGGAGGAGGGGTGCATGGTGTTTAAATTGCAGGATGCTGCCTGTGCCGGGGCGCCAGGGCTCCAGCACCTGCCGGGTTTCACCCAAGGGCTAATTAATAGGTCAGCATTTTCCCTGATGTTCAGTGAAAGCTCAACATCTGGTCCTTGTCTGCTAATGTTGCTGCTGCTGTTAATGTGGCTGCTGTTTGTATTTTACAGAGTTTCTGGGGGCTGTTCCAGTGGAGCTGCACAAGGAGGTTGACGGTGAGGACCAGATACGTGTCATGTAGACACGCTGGCTTTTCAGTCACTGAAATCACTAAACATTGAAAAGAACATATTTTCTGTAAACCTGCATCATTCAACAACAATATGAAAAATTATTATTCTTATCAAAAAAGACTCCTCTTACTGTTAATACCAAACTAGGATCATTGTGATGACATAACAGTACGTGTTTTATTACACAACCTCAATAATACAACAAAACCTTCATCATCTTATAAATGTATGAATTCTGGCATCACCGTCCACACTTACTTACGTCTGTGCGTCTTTGGCTGCAGCATTGGATGATGTGAAAGCCGAGGCAATGGCCGACCTGAAGACACGTAACAGGAGGAACGCCCACTTCCTGACTTTGCCCCAGTTCCAACGTGTGCCAGATTTCTGGGGATGGTACAAATACTTCATGGACAGCAACAACCAGGAGGGAGTGAGTGGATTTGTTTCTCATTAATTATTCAGTTTCTTCTGGCCATGAATCCAGTTATGAAACACTCTCTTCTTCTAAAAATGAGGCAACTATTTTGCATTACTAGTTTGTGTTTAAGTACAGCTAAGTTTTTGATTAGAGAATAAACGGTTTATGCTGGAAAAAGGAACATTGGAAATTTGATGTCGATCTAACTTCTGTATCACTCAGACAATGATTATATAAAGGTTTTAATAAGCCATTACTGTGTTAATATGTTCAGACACATTTCATTGCAGGTCATGTATTAGTACCAGTGAGTACCAGCTCTGTGGTTTACGAATCAGGCCGTATGGTTTCAGTAATAAGACATTGAGCTGGAAAAGTAAACATAGTGTATTCCTGAACAGATCATTTGTCTGCTAGTGTTTTCTTGGGGATTCAGTGTCTATTTAATCCTCTTGTTTAGGTTGAGGATCTGGATCGTTTGTACATGAACTACCTGCAGAACAAGCACAGGTCAGAGGACAGTCCCAACTTTAACCATTACCTCGAGCATCTCAGTGAAGTCTACAAGAGCTGTGCGAATTCTGATGATCCAGATTGCATCGCAGAGTCGACCAGCAAGCCAAAGGCCGCAGTGGTGATGCCTGCCCACATTAAGTCAGCACCCGTTGCAATGTGTAACCCCTACATCGACCCCTACTGCCTCTTCCCCCTCGTCCCCAAAGTTGCAGAGCCTGGGCCTGCTCCAGCTCCAGCCAACGTGCCAGCCCCGATCCTCACCCCCATCCTGCCTGTGCCCCTGAGGAGCCCCACTGGCTACTATTACTACGCCCCGGTCCTGGAACCCTTCCTGAGCGGTGAGCAGAGAAGTGAGCTGCTCAGGATCTGCAACCCTGAGGATGTGGAGTGTCTGCAGTATCACCTGAGGGCAGCTTACGGCTACCGCCCTGCCTCTGGCCCAGCTCCATCCTACGCTGCTCTCAAATGTGACCCCAAAGACCCTTACTGCATGCCCCTGCTCGTCCAGAAGGCCCCTTCCGGCTTCTACCACCTGCTTAACCCCACCTGCAACCCAGCAGTTGATCCGCTGTGCGTGAGTAATGTTGCTGCTCCTGCTCCCCTTGCTGCTGCAGAGGCCCCTAAAGAGCAACACTGCAACCCCCTGTTTGACCCTGGCTGCAACCCCCTGACTGCCACCAAGCTGTCCGGCCTCACCAAGCCCGTTCTGGAGTACGCCCCCAGGGATGAACCTGCACCTCCTGCTTCCCCTCTGTCCTGCGACCCTCGCTTCGACCCATACTGCATTCTGGCAGCTGCTGCTGCCCTGAAGAACCCCCCGCCACCAAGCCCCGAGCACCAGGTCTGAATTTGAAGTCCTGCTTCTAGGATTGAAAAGTTCAGTGTTTGACTAACCTAGTGTGACCCTTGTCTCTTTCTTTTCATTAGTTTTGTTAAATAATGTAGTGAAATGAAATGGGTGTTTCATAATGCTTGCTGTCTTTAATCATCTGCTTTGCATCTGTTTGAACCAAACCACAAATCAATCCAATAATCAATCAACCAGGTCCGTTACAAGCTTGGCGTCCGTGGCAAGACCAAGGAGGGCTTCGACTGTTATGTGCACTATGACAAAGACTGCACCCCAGTGAGGTCTGAACCCGAGGCGAAGGCTGACATCAAGGCTCCAGCCAAGCCCTTCTGCCATCCATTTGACCCCAACTGTGGCAAGTTTTCTTCACGGTCCAGCGCTGAGGCACCGAAGTCTAGCAAGGATGGCATAATCCTGCCTGACCCTGACTGCGACCCAGAGTATGACTACAACTGCCGCCTACGTCGCGCTGAGCCTGCTGCTGAGAACAAAGCTGCCGATGAGCCTGCCAGGGAGGCCACTGCCCCACAGTCTGCAGTCCCACGCTTTGAAGACTTCCTCAGAGGCGTCATGAGCAAGTACAAGTAGATTTCAGAATACAATGACACCAGAATCAACACTTGTTATATAATCTAACTTGCAGAACCTTCCACAATTCAAATACAGAACCATCAAATAAATCTGAACAAATTGCAGCTTAAATTCTGAACCTGACTTCTCTGTTCAGTCTGTTTAACAAAGGAGGAGCAGTTAATGAGGGCCAAGCAACATTATGTGAAATGTGGATTAAATACTTCAAGTAAGTATGTTTGTAGAAAGGAGACGTATGTATAGACGTGTGGTAGAATAGGCATAGTTTAGTATTTGTGTCAGTGGGCAAGAATTCCTCTGTTGTACATTGTTTTTTTTTATTCTGTATTTAATGTTGTTTTCCACAATTTGCTCTTACTCCAAACTTCAAACATTATCTGTTCAGTTTTTATGAAGTTCTAAATAAAACAGTTTGAAAACCACATACTGAGGTTTTGTTTTCAGCCACGTTCGAAGAACCTTACTCTGTAAATGCACTTAGCATCTCGGCACGTCAGTCTCCAGCGGTTCTAGTCGGGCCGAGTGCCAGCTGGCAAGTTGTGGCTTCACCAATTAATGCTCCACCGCTATAAAAGTAGCTTCTTGTTGCTACATCTGCACATTTTATGTTCACACATTACAAAGAAAATGTTTTGTAGTACATCATGCTGCAAGACTACTAATCAGTTAGAGATCTATTATATAGATTTAAATTTAGGTATTGAAGATAAAACCATTGCTTAATACTTCCTTTAATATTCTGGTATTTTAGCTTTTCATGAAAGTGATAGTAGATGTACAGACAGGATATATAAGGTATTTTGGGAAGGTAATAATGAGTTTTTGGAGCTGCACAAGGGAATATTTACTCAGCAGTGTGTTTCAATATTGTCTAATCTGGGATAAGAGTTAATTTATGGAGTGAAATTATAAAAACCCTGATAGCCCCACAGATATGAAGTTTTTTTTGCACACGTTTCAAACTCTTTGCTGCCAATATTGTAATTTAATGATGTAAATGTAGATTTCCTGTCCAGTAGTATTGTCTTCATAGACAGGAGCCAGCAAGAGCAAGTAATCCCAAACGGTGTTGTCACTTAAAATCCAAATTTGTTGTCATGGGACGGAAAATTGAGCTCCTACAATATGACACAACACTGTTGCACAAGCGATCGTGTGACAGTAAAAAAAATAAATAGAGAAATTGGTAGTATATACAGAGCCGTGTGTGTGTCACATTTAGGTGTAGCAGATGCACAGTAAGCAGTTCAAGTTCAACCGCAAATTAACTTTGGTGGCTTTGAGTTATATTTTTCTTTAAGAGGTATTGAGTAACATACTGTGCGATTTTCTCCTCCAGAGCTGAAAATTTATATTTTAGAAATAAACTGCAGCCGTGGGCTACTAGGACTGGAGTCTGCTTTTCAACGGCCAACTTTTTAGCAGCTCCAGTGCACAGCAGTTGCCTGAAGGAGACGAACACTGCTGCTGCTGCTGCTGCTGCTGACAGTTTTAGAGGCAGACAACACACAGCCGAGCCCAGTAATGACTACCTTAACACAACATGCACTAAAGAAAACCTCATGGAAGTATGTTCGTAATTGTAGCTGTTGGCCTGTAAAGTTTGGACCTGTGCTGAGTGCTCCAGCTGTACTGACGTTTAAAGCTGTCTGAAGCAACACAAAGTCAGAGCTGTCCACTGTGCTTCATTGTATTTTACACTGATCAGCTCAAAAGTTCTCAGTTGCTGCAATTTAGTGTAAGAAATGACGCACAGGAGGCTTAAATCTTTTTGAAGTGCAACTCCTTTGATTTGTGTTGTGAACCTGTCCAGTGCTTTGTTCATTTTCTTTGCACATTATATATTTTTCTTGTTGCTTTATACAACTATAAGCAGGAATATACCTCAGCTGACTTAATGATGCATTCAGTACATTTTTATTTACAATAGGAGTGTGCTCATTGCAGTTCATTATGTGTTGGTATCAATCATTCCCCTGTGCTGCATGTACTTCTTCATGGCAAGAAATATAGCAGTGATCTGATCATTTTTGCTTTAGTCGAATGTGCCATTTGAATCAAATCATTTTAAACAGGTTTCCCTTTTTTAAAAGGAAACTTAATAATTACTCTGCCTCAAGATATTTATTTGCTGGTTTTATTTGAGTGTGATGCTTCATGTTTACATGCAGCTTCCAGCAGGTGGTGCTGGGAAATTGTGAGGTTGTCAGTGCTTCAGTTAATGGTTGACTGTCAGTATTTACCTGCTGTCACAACAGTGTGACTGAATAAATCTGCCTCCATCACACTCTAATTGTCATAGGTGTTTTAATAAAAGTCAAAGTCTGACTGGCAGCTAATAGAAAAGTCAGACGAAACACACAGAAACATTCACAGTCAATACATCGTCCTTAATTAAGCAATCTCAGAGTTTGTTTCAGCTAGACTACCTCCTCTGTCATACAAGCAAAACATTTTTTTATCTAAACTATACAGAACAATTCATCAAAGATGGAAGTTTGATTTCTTTAGGTGAGATATGTAAAAGCTGTGTCATTGTTAAAAATTGAATTTCATCAAAGGTCGTCTCGGGGGAGAAGAGATCAAACAGTGTGAGGAGGAGAAAAAGAAAATGTTTGGAATCAATTTCACGCCTCCGTGAAGAATAATTGCTGTGGATTTTAAACATTATGATATTAAGATAAGTGTCTTTCAGCTTGTCACAGCGGAACGCATTTAGTCTAATGGTTTATCACGGCTGCCTGTTTTGTGTTAATTACTAAATAACTGATAAATTAATGTGCCATTATATTTTTTTCCTGTGTGTGACTGAGAATCATAGATAGATAGATAGATTACAGGATTTAAACATTGTGCTATCGGTGTATTGGTGCCAGGTGCTGTACCAGAGGACACCCTCTGAGGTCCTGAGCTGGTGGACTGAGCTGGAGATGAGTGTGGTTTTCTGTGCTGGTTGAAGTTGGTGGCCTTTGGAGTCGAATAAAAATGCTTATCTCTCCAGCTATAGGCCAAAGCAGCAAAATGAAGAATGGAATTTCATTTTCTTTGCCTTGTCCTGAGTATTGCTTTTTATATGAGTGAGGCAATAAAGTGAAAAGGTACACTATATAGCCATAAACTGACAGGGGCTTGTATAGCAATCTGTAGGGACCCTGTACTTGTGCTACAAATGATAATTATGTTTTGTGAACCGCTCTCTGGTCTCCGCATTATTTTTCTATTTCAGAGAGATGATGGAAAATGCAAATGATTAACAGCGCGGGAGACAAAAAAGTTGTGTGAGAAAGTGAGTGTGACAGGCAGAGATAGTGAGTCATTTGAAAGGTCAGCACTGTATAAGCTGTCAGTGTAGGGGACTTATTGCATATAGATGCATTTTCTGCTGTAACTGATTTAAAGTAGAGGTTACTTAAGGGTAATTTAGTTCGTGCTGGTTTCACGGTGTGTGAAAACAACACTTTAATTCTTAAAAAATGCCATAGAGTTTAGATAATTCACAATTTGTAGCATATGCCCAGGTCTGGCGCACACGAATATAAATGTTGTGATGTTAATAATTCAAATTGAAGTTGATGGTTTTTAATTTGTAATTTTATGTGTCAGTTCCTTTTTTTGCACCAGTGCGGTTGAACCAATAAAGCTGCATCTCTGTTATCGCATTATTCTCAATGTTCATTGTATTTCCAGTCAGTGATCGGTCACAGCAGGACCACAAACACAGAGAGAAACCCCACAGATATTCTCTGTGCTTCTTCTGGTCCCTTAATCTATTCACCTGCATAAACAGTTCCTCTTACAAAATCACCTTCTACAGAGAAAAACACAAGCCCGCAGCTGCATATGGGAGAACTGTAATTGCATCAACACATTTTAGGAGCTACTGTCAAGGACAAGAAAGTAATGTTGTTGTTTGATCACATGGATAAAGTAATTATCCAGTTACCGCTTCAGTTTTTCATGTTTGATGTGCAGCTTAGAGCTACTGTACCACATTTTAGTGACTGTCTGTGGGAGTGGGACCATACAGAGCTAAGGTCTGAAAGCTTTTATTAACTTGTCATTGTTTTTGTATGACATCTATCCTGCTTGTTTCTTTTGGGAACCTGCTAATGCTGGATAGCCATGGTACGTTTAATGACATTTAATGATACAACAACAGCAAAATACCACTAGGATTAGACAAAAGCATCAAAACAAATTAAAATGACATATTAGATAGTAATAGATAAAAATATAAAAGACAAAAAAGAGAATAAAATGTAGCTAGACTCAGTTAGATAGCAGCTCGGCAAATTGAGAGATTTTCAGCAACAGAAAGATCTTTGTTCCTTCAAAGGTCAACTTTAAAAAGAGTTTATAGATCAACAGCATATGTTTGCATGCCACAGTTTAAATGTAGAGTAAAGAGTTATGGTTACAGCTATTTCTAAATATTTACACCATGTTTCAAATCTGTTGTTTCTGCTTCTCAAATTGCCCTGTTGAAGACTGAACACCACTGGGCAACTCAATCTGCAGAGCAAGTCCATGACATGTAGTCAAAGACTCAAGAAATGATTGAGTTGGACCTTTTCAAGCTATTGTTCTTGGTTTTAACTTTGGAGTTGATGGCCTTTAAATAAATAAACAGTGCAACAGACCAGCAGAATTACAAAACAGGGATTGGTAACATCTCTCATCCATCACTCTTTCCTCTTATACAATATCTCCCACAGAAAAAGAAGATATTGATAGTTGTCAGCTGATCTGATCAAAGTTGGCTGGCCACTTCTTTAATTCATTAACCGCATTGTGCATGGTCTTTCAGATGCAATCTATCCTTGAATAACAGAGATCTGTCTTGACAGTCTTTGTCATCGATCTGTTGCAGCTTGGGTAAACCTGGAGACGCCTGCCGCTCGTCAGCGTTGAGTCACACCAAGATGAACGAGGACAGAGGAGGGAGGGTGAAGAAGACGGAGCAGGAACGAAGGAACGCTATGGTTTATGTTGGATATTTGCTCAAAGATACAGTGAGCAGAGAGAGTGAAGACCAGAGACGGAGAAACCTAGACACAGGCAAACACACATGCACAGATGGAGACTTACAGAGAGACTGACAGGAGGGAGCAAAAGAGCAAATGTGGGAAGGAAACTGACAGATGTACAGACAAACAAACTGTGGGAGCAGTGGTGAATGAGTCAGAGGCAGCTCTGGAGTGCTGGTGAAGAAATGACCACAAAATAGAAGCACTGAACTCCATTATTGTTATTCAGCCGGCACTCCTCTGGGTGCGGTGGACAACGATTTTAGCTGACTTGCTACAAACACAGCTCCTCGCTAAGTCTTGGCCTTGGAGTCTGCGAGGGAGACCGGGACGTTGTGGGAGTTTTCTCTGCTGCTTAAGTCAGCACGGGCGAGGTTTGTGCTGACTGCGGCTCGGCGAGGCCTCGGCATGCTGCACCACCAGAGAGCAAGAGAATATCATTACCTCCAATCAAACCTGCACTCCATGAATGGCAATGAGGAAAAAAAGAAAGAGAGCCGGTGAATAAGACAGATGAAATTAACTGTGTACAATGGTTAACCACTGTTGCACTACCTGAGTCTGTACTGCACTGTGTGGATTCAGCACACGGAGGCCGTCTGCAGTCTGTTCATCAAAAGTTTAAAATTAAATGCATCAGAACAAGTTTTCAGATGTTCCTTGTCTGCCTGTTAGAGAATTAGCTACATTTTGCACTGTTTGGACAAAAATCCCAGATAAAATCTGCAAATATAGTAAAGACGCTCACCGAAGACAGCAAACACAGTTACAGTTCACACAGTATTACTGTTGCATTTGATGTTCTGCTTGTTGAACAAGCCATAGTCAACAGCAGAGAGCTTGTTTGCTGGCAGAGCTGCATTGGAAAATTATATGTGCTCTAGCTTAGAGTTGCATAGAACAACTCTGCATTAACATAATTTAAAACACAACAAGGAGGTAGGGAGAAGTCAGAAATGCTTCTGGCTTCTGGAGAGCTGTGAATTTTCCTTCAGCAGCATCAATACATCAACTCAGTTCAAACATAAAAATAAGATCTTCAAAACTTGAATGGTGCTGTGCGCACATTCAAGTGTGTAAATTATTTTTCATGTTATTGCATAAAAAGGCATTGATGCCATCAAAGTTCTTCTCTGCCTCACGGTTTATTTATAATTTTGAGTTTCCTGCTTTTACAAAACAATAAGTGTGGGCCCTCACTAGTCCCTTTATTTAAATCTCCTTTTTAAACAACTCATAGAGAAAACTGATTTCCATAACAGATGAAATATGATGTGAATTACTGCAAATAACAGATTTCTAGGAGTTTTTACTGTCTGTTAAAACTTGTTTTCTTTTTTTCCTTTTTCCTCTTAAAGCGTTTTAAAAGCATGTGAGGACCCCGGTGGATACTGAGCCCTGTGGAGCTCAGTCATATTGACCATTATGGATGGAAAGTTACACACACACACACACACACACACACACACACACACACACACACACACACACACACACACACTCACTGAGCAATTGCTTTGAAGCATCTGCTGCCTATCAGTATGAATTTCTCATAGTTGCTACATCTTTAACTGTTGGACTCTTGGCTTGGTTGGAAGCCGACTTCACAGGTCAGACTCTCTACATTTCTTTGACCCAAATACTCTCAGATTGCTGTCGAACATGCCACAAGCTTTATGCTGAACACAGACTTGTGCAGTGAAACCCTCTGCGGGGGTTTCAGGCTTCCACTGGATACACCACACCTCCTATAATGGAAGGTGTATTTTATTTTACTGTACATGCTGACAGGAAAAAACAGCAGTCTTTGCCTTGGGTGTTGCTTTTGTATAAAAAAATAAAAAAGAGGGAGAAAAATCGGGGTTAAAAAACATATTTCCACTGAAAGATTATGGCCAGTATAAGCAGAAAGTAGATGGCTCACATTCTGTAGTCTCTTGTTCCTTGTCTCCGGCCTTTTGAAGTTCACAGCACATTTACTGAAGGTCAATAGTTTGCTGCAGCAGAGTGGAAGAGAAAGAGAGCAGAGATGACATGTCCTTTGTCTGCGAAGCCCACAACCATCATGTTTGTGAGGCAAGCAACCTTGAAAGAATAGACTCCCAGTGTTTTCCTTCTGTTTCACTCACAACTGGATAACTTATTCAGTGCCCCTGAGGACCGCACGTGATGTATCTTACTTTTCTTTCTCCTGATGAAAGGTTTTACTGTTACACCAGAAGAGTCTCAATATTACAAACTGTGCACAAATGTGGGATTAGCTTGTCCTCAGGTGGGACAGGTGCAGATCAGATGTAGTTCATGTGCAAGAAGCGAGACGACACTAGAAAACAATGATAAGTGGCATACGTTTTGCGTTTTTGTTGGCTGTCTTCTAAAGATGTGGACAACAAATAGCCTGCTATTAGTTATTAGCCCTGCACAACACAGGTCTGCTCCCAAGAGAGACACGCCAAAGAGGTGGAGGTGCAGAGCTAAGATAAACAGAGAGACTCTCCTTAGTAAAAATGGCAAATCCCTGGGGTCGATCATGGACCATAATGGGACGTAGCTGATTGAACTTTAAGTTTTCCAGATAGTGATGGTGGACAGACAATTGAGGCTGCTCCACCCGCCGTGTGTTTGGAGGAAAGCTGCTGCAGGTTCTGCTGCGATCAGACTTTGGATTCTGTGAGATAACTGCAGAGTGATTAGAACTGAAGGCACCTGCCCAGTGTCACTGCTGCCTCTCACGGACTAACATACATCTCACCCCCTTAATTACGTTTCATTGGTTCTATCACTACTGTTATTGATCTATCATCTACCTTTTTGCTGTAGTCTGGATTTATTCTGTTCTTGAGCTTTTTCTGTTCTACTGCTGCGACACCTGAAAGTCAGTTTAACATATAAATAAAATTAAGCAAACAAGATATTTGCTAGATCAGAGCCAGGCTGGTTGCTTCCCCTCCATTGTAAGTCTTCATGCTAAGCTATCTCTGTGAGCTTTGTATTGAACAGATGAATGAAAGTGGTATTTTCACTCTAACATTTAACTATTTCTTTAACAATTACCTGGGAATAGCAAGAACACACTAAATGACACAAAAACCCTGCACTTTTCCTCTCCAGTCTCTCCCACTCAAAATACCTTGACAGCTTTTTTAATGTACCGTCTGTGCTGCAGTTTTTACACTTTATTTTCCCTCACGCTCATTTTACCTCTTTCTAGGTTGCTTATTATTTACTTTTACAAAATCAATGCACTGTGGTGTCTTGAGGTACACAGAGATGTGAAAAACCCTGGAAAATTGCAGGCCTGATCATTATCACTGTAGTAGGGCTTTTTTATCTTGCAGTTAATGTGCTTTTAATTTGGTCTGTCTCTGAAGCACAGACCTGACCAGTCTGCAGCTCGGAGGCGAATGTAATGAAACAGATGCCTGGCAGATGTCGAGGATAAAACACGCTTGAAGGAATTCACTTTCTGTTTAACAGGCTGCTGGTAGTATGATTTACAGCAGTCGAGTGTAGAAGTAAAAAAACAGGGCTGCAAGGCAGGGTGTGTGTGCATGTTTGAATAGATTTTGATATTTGAGGGCATGTAACACTCTAAATCTTCCAATGTGTGCGTTTGCAATCAAAACCCTCAATTGTTCTCTATGTTTTGAGGTTGGATATCAGAAAAGAAAAACCCAGGTCTTCGGGGGAAACTGTGATAAAGTACACCGAATCCCAAATCGAGACGACGCTCGCTGCTCTGTCACGCTCATCTGAAGGCAGCAGTCTTCAACTTAAGATGGAACCTTGCTGCCTTTTGAAACTTATAAAAGACCAGTGTGTGTCTTTTCAGAAGCAACATGTGGGAGAGAGGTACCAACAGGGAATGAAGAAAAGGTAGATTGCTTGACTAAAGCTGTCATTGTACAAGTAAAGGAAGTTGTACTCCTGTTACTGCTCTGTTCCAAAGTGTTGTCAGATACACTTCACGTACACATATGTTTACTTCTTATTTGTTTAATGCACAGAGCAATATCCTGTGCAATCATAAGGAAACTCTGTGATCTATCGGAGAGGATGTTGTGAGTGGCGTTTTCAGATTTATGGCACCGTGGAGAGAGAGGCGAGGCTTCAGCTACTTCTTCATCTTTGACAGTAACAACTTCTCAGCAGAACTCATTAAAGCCAGGACTACCATTACCTACCATCAGCTGTCCCAGCATGCCCAAACTGGCCTCCAGAGCTCATTTGGAGGAGGGTAGGCGCTTTAGCTTTGTGTTTGTTTTCATATCTTCATGTGGGCTCACTTGTTTTAGCCTTTTGTGTTGTTGTCGTTGTGTTGTTTGACACCGATCCTTGCATAAGCACCAACTTGCCTTCTTACAATTAACAAGGCTGCACGTTATAGAGAAGCAGGAGTGGGCACTACACTGCGAAATTACCCACCTGATGCTCACTGAACGCACCAAACACACAGGGAATTGCTTTGCTCTTCGGGTATTTGATAATCAACTGCAGCAACAATCAGAATGGGAAACGAGCAGCCGTAGAAACGTGGGCCTCTTGAGTGCACAATGCATGCAATGGATATGCCTGCAAATCACTCTCAATTCTTATCCTCAGCCAACCCCGCTCTGCTACTAGTTGTAACTGATGATTTATTAATATGGCCTCGCTAATACCTTCCAATCATCCCCTGTATCATGTGGTCTGCAGAGAGAAAGAGTCAGTCACACTCCGTCCACCTCTCACACAGTGCCGCTGCTCCAGGTCACCATCAGGTCAGTTCAGCAGAAGTCGTTCAATTATTCAAGCTCTGGACTGGAGGACTGGGACCCACATGTCACACACAATGAGAAAACACACAATACTAAAAATCCAGCCAGGCTCTCACAGCTTCTCAACAGCTGCCGACGGATAATGAACCTAAATTACCTGACATGAACAGAGAAAGGTAAATTATTGTGTTAGGACTGGAGAACATATGCAGAAAAAGAAATCTAGTTTAAGAATTCACCTTTATCCATATGTATATTTTATTCCTCAGTGCACAATACAGTGAGCTGCAGTTAAGGGAAAGGTGCCACATTTGGGGAAGTGGACTTAGTTTCCTGAGTGAGATTAATGCCGCCTTATTTTGTATTCCAATTTTAAAATTTCTTTAAATAATATCCTTAATTTCCCAAAATAATCGAACAACTGTAACAACTATTTCCTATTTCTCCAGATTTGTTTCTGAGAAATCCTGTTTTGTCCGTCATCTTCATATGATGGGCAGCTCAAACTACTGCTCATCACTTTGAGCTTTGCTGCTGTGGAGAGGAAGATGGTCAGAGGCGTGAATCCGAGCTGTTACAAACTCAAAATGCCTCATTGTCACAGCTGTTAACCAAACACAGCTCCATAAAATCGAGCCAGAAATCTAAAATGAACTAATTATGTCTTTCAGTGGAACATCCTTTAGCTCTCACTTGCCGTCAGTGATACACTTGACAGAATTTGAAGATATGTAATTGGATCATTGTTACGCTTTTGCACCTTGGGAGTCGTCACTCTTGCTGGAAATTTTTATGTATACATCTTTGCACCTTCGCCTTTTTAACATGGAGCCACATATTTTCAAATGCAGTTGCTTAAACTGCATTAACTCAACTCAGTTTAACACAAATCCAAGCTGTGAAAGTGCTTCAGCCGTGATTCATGCCACATTTTCTATGGAAAACGTGAATATGATTTTTAAGTCCAGAACCATGAATGTCAAAAATAACTGTTCCCACTTGGCAAGTCCTGCATGTATCCTGTGCAACATGGCAAATTAATGTTTTTAGCACTTCAGTAAACAAGGTGTTAATTAGTGAGCTTTAGAGGCACCGTTTATTACTAGTGAGCACGAGGATGCACTGAATGGATTTGACAACTTCTGCACATTTTAAATTCCCACAGGAAGCTTAATAATCACCCGTTGAGCTTAAACTGAGAGAGGAAAATGAGCGAGAACGTCAAACTTCTTCATCAGCTGAATTAATCAGGAGCCTGAGAGTACTCTTCAGAGCGCGGGCTAGCATCACGTTTAATGACTCCAAGTCGGAGCACAGCGCGCCCCTAATTGAACTTTAAACACTTGAGAAAGACAAGGAGAGCGAGGACAAAAATAACACTATGTACCCATTACGCTTTACATAGAAAGTTCAGGCTGAATTCTTGGTAAAAGACAGAGGTTCCCAATGGGGTTAAAGGTGAAGTAAGAGTCACAATATCTTCTCAGCGGCAGCACTTCGTGTCTCTGTTTTTAGAGCACATGCAGTGTTTTGAGACGTTTTTTACTGAATGGGCATTTTCAGGGAACGACTGCTCCTTGTGCAGTAAGACGCTGCTCTGTGCAAATAGCACACATTCCCAAGTGTGCTATAATACATCACGGAGTTTGCATAGCAGGCAAGTCAGTAGTTTCACATTTGCAATTCATAGCAGCCCCCACTCATTGATGAGTCCCTGGGGTGCACACAGTGAATCCTTTCTCACGTCTGTATCGATTGGCCTGAGAGTCCTACCTGATTTACATTGACAAGCGCACCGGGGTCCAAATGAGAGTAAGCATGTTTTGCAAATTGGAAACGTAAAGGAGACATTGCTCTGCAAACAGACAGCTGGGAAGGTAAAGACCTTTGTTTTGACTGAAGGCCAACGTAGCTACTCTGCAGATAGTGGACACTCATGTTTTATGGATGATATGTTTTATTTAGTTGAACCAAAGTCTGGTCAATGTGTGGCCACAAGATTTGTGAAACCAGTTGACATGTAATCTACTCTTTAAACCAAAATGCCTTTTTCACACTGTTATACCGTATGTTGTGTGTGTAATGTCAAATCAGCTCCTTTAATAAGAACAGATTCTAGTGATCCTGATGGTGTGGTCAGTAACAACAACAAAACTGAAAAACATGATTCAGGTCCAACTGGACGCATTTAGCAACTTGCTATTTAAAATGTTTGCAATGCAGGAGACTATAAACTAAAGCTACAGGAGGTGGAGTTAACACGTTGGACCTGGCACATGTGGATGAGAACTGTTATGCGTTATATAATGTGTGAAGTTTTACACCTATTATACAACTTAGGCCCACTGGGTATCAACATGCCCCTCTAACTATATACTGGACTGTTCTGGGCAATAAGGGACGATGATGACATTTCCAAAAACCCTCACATTGAACACCGGTACCCCACAGAGTTCATGACTGTTTACATCAATGACAGTCAGACAGTGAATGGATTAACTCAGAGGAGGTGAGCCAACAACAAACAACAGTAAGTTGACTAATCACATTTCTCTTTCCATCAACAGGATCGCTGTGGAGTCAGTAAAGAGCACCACAGGCACAACACAATACAACCCGACTTAACCTGGACCCTAAACGCCTCATTTCTAGTCCAGAGAGCACAACAGCGCTTCCACTTTCTGTGGAAGACGAGAAGAGAAAACCTTTTTTCTCCTGTCCTCACCACATTTAACAGAGGCACCACAGAGATTATACTAGCCGCTCCTGACCCTCTTTTGTGGAAGCTGCAATGCCTCAGATGGAAAAGACCTTGCAGTGAGCGATAAAGAAGTGAAAAAAACATCATTGGGACCTTTCTTCAACCTTTTTAGAACATATTTAATGTATTATATTCAATAGCAGCTTGAGAAAAATAGCATTATTCCAAATAATTCTTCCCACCTCTGCTATGAGCTGTTTGACCTTCTTTACCCTCTTGTGGTACAGTAATCGCCGCCACAGCATACAGTTGAAGACAGTTCCTTCAAAGCTCCTTCCACCAAGTCCTCACACTCTTGAACTCTCTTTGACCATGCACAACAATCACACTATGTAATTCTGCTGTGAACGTCTCACGTGTATGGTCCTGAATAACAATGAAGTCTCCTATGAACTTTAAACATTTACTGATTTTGATTTAATGCTGCATTAAAATTCAAAATCTAGTATCAGTGACAGCAAGAGCACTTTGTTTTAAAACTTTGTTTTCCATTTTCTTTCACTTTTTGTTGTCTGTAATATGTCCTAACAGGAAATACTGCGAGGTGAATCAGTGAGTATGCCAGGATGATTCAAACTGTGATGCAAAGAGCCACAACATAAGGGTGGCCATATTGAGAAGCTAAATGAACAGATGGCCAAAAATCCACAGTCACTTAGGTGTCAGAGCTCATTTAAGAGTCAGTATCATAGGCTTGATGTCTGATTTTGAAAAGTCGGCCTTGCTTTTTTATTTCTGTGAGATTCAGTCAGAGAGACGAGCGAACAATCAGGAATCATCAGCAAGACCTAATTACCTAATTCATACAATAGCTTGATTGTGAAATGTATGCACTTTATGAAGATGTGAGATTTTCAGGCTGCCAAAGCATTTGACTTATGTGGATGCAGCACAGGGGTGGCATGGTGGTGTAGTGGAGGACACTGACGCCTCACAGCAGGGTTTTGTGTGTTCTTCCTGTGTCTGTGTGGGTTTGCATGTTAGATTAGGATTAATTGTTGAATCTAAATTACACATAGGTTTTGGTGTGAATGCCTCTATATGTCTGCCCTGTGATAGACTGGCGACCTGTCCAGGGTGTACCCTGACTCTCGCCCAGTGACGGCTGAAATATGATCCTTAAGAGGACAAGCGGTTAGGAAAATGGATGGATGAAGCACAATCAAGAGATGGGGGGAAGCAGGGGGGAAATTTTGTTTTAAAGCAAAAACATTAACTTGATTCATATTTGACAGTTAGAAGATAAGGTCGTGAAGTTGATGTAATTATGTTGTTGATGCTGTCTTTGCATCATATGGGAGCTGACAGAACGAGCGGCTCAGGCAAACGTGAGCTTAAAGAATGTCAAGGGTTTTAGATTCACAGAGGAACATGACAGATCTTGGAAATGTCAATGTGTAAACACATTAAAAGGTTACGCTTCATCTGTCACGTGCACGCTGGCAGGTGCACAGACATGCTCTGCACATGCACAAACTCTCACTCTAACATGCAAGCAGCAAAAAACAAAAACAAAACAACAAAAACAAACGCATAAATGCAGGCAGATTCACACAAACGCTAGAGATGGCATCCATAAATGACCTTTTGTCTAATCATTATTTTTGAGTAAGCAGCACAAATGGTGTTTTCATGAATCTCGTAGACACCCAAATTACTTTTCTACGCGTAGTAATTTCTGTGAGAAATGGCAGCATATGCAAAGAAATGCCTGAAAAATGGGGTATGAGCAAAACAGAATTTAAAAAAGCAAGAGCAGAGGAAAAAAAAAAAGCAGGAGAGGACAAGCACTCAAAATTTCTTTAGAGCTGTAATTTAGATGGCATTAAAATGCAGTATTTTTTTCCAGAGGACCTTGAATAATACTGGCAGCATTATACCAGGACAAAGCTTATTTGTTGTACATATACACACCACTCAGCAACCAGCTTTCACTTTCCTACATATCCTAAATTGTATTTAATAGCTCCAATCAGTGTGGGGATGGTGAATCCCTGCTGCTAATGCACCATTCATGTTGAAAAGGGGACGTTGTGGGCGAAGCGTTGGTCCCCTTGCCATTAACGTTGCATTACATGTCCTGTTCCCCACTATAATTACAGCTCTTGCTCTGCCAGAGTGCAGACTCTTGACTCAACCTGAGGCTCGGAATAAATCCAGCCTATCAGATGTTACGAGGAAGAGGAGAATCAGGCTGAACAAACACACACACACACACACACACGCCATCATTTATTTTGCCTGCAGACTGCATGACTTAGAGGGGAGTTAGCTCAGCCAGAGTATCAGCTAAGACAAGATGAATGCCAGATACTGTTGGACTGTCCATACAGAGCTTGGGATCCCTGCCAGAGAATTATGATGTGCACTGGGAGGGAAGAAGGTGGATAGAGTTGAATAGACTGTGCTGGAATCGCATCTGCTCTGAGATTAGTGAGAGCAGAGCAGAGGTCTTGTTGCTTTTGACTTTCACTGGTACTGAAGTCCCACACTGTTCAGACATGCTGTTTTTTTCCATAAGAAAGAGGCCACAGGTAATTATCACCTGACGTTGCAGTTTTCCCCTTCTTTGTGCAGCATTTTCTTACCTCATTGTTGTGGTTTTACAACCTGCAACTTTACTGTTTTGCTCCAGTCTTACCACTCACATGTACTTTTAACAGCAAGCTACAAACTCCCTGTATAGTACTGCCCCAAATGTCAAAACAGACAAATATAAAACAGACAGTTTGAAACTAGTTGGTGGATATACCCACATACCAGCTAAGGGAGGTAGTGAACAAACAGAGCTACAAGAAATAAAATATTGAACATATATTCATTTGGTTTTCATAATTTAGTCCCTTGCAAACGACCCCTAAACCTCATTCTGTAGAGTTCCCTTTCGAAACTAGTCATTTAGGAGGACGTAGTCTATCATGCTGTGGCAATGTAATGTGTTACACTAGGTGTTTTCCATTGTTAGATCCATTTTAAAACAACAGAAACACCTCTCTGTGTAATGCAGCGCAGTTCAAAAGCAACACAACCCACCTCCTCCACAGTGATCGTTCAGTAGAATCAACACATCTCTAGTCAGGACAAAAACCCAGACACTGTCATGGAGATTATTTCAAGCATGTTTTATTAAACTGCATTAGCTTTAGCTACGTGTACTAAACTGGATTGTATATTAACCACATGCAAATAATATTCCTGCATAATTACCTGTAGAAATAGCTTTTAACAGAGGTTGCATCTGCATTACAACATGTACATTAACTCTGTGTTAATCGAGTCAATATGAAATACACATTCAAAACGCAGACTTTAAATAATGAACAAGCTACATTAAAAATAGTTGAAGTACAAAAGACCACTCAAGAATCAGACGCAAAATGATTTATTAATTAAGGTTTTGGCAGAAACGCAGGCTCCACATCCCTCATTGTCCCACAGTGCAGCAGATCATAGCAGAGCTGTCTGGAAGAGGTCAGCTGAAGCTGCACCCAGTGATGAGCGCAGTTCTCTGGTGGACGCTCAGGATGATGCCTTGTCCCTAGAAGCTGAACACTGGGGTCAGAAAAGGGCGAGTTTATTACCGCGAGGTATCGCAATCGTGCGGAGAGGGATGTAGGTGAAGGAACACTAAAGATGTTTGGAGGGATGCGAAGAAAATATGTAAGTGAGCTGGCGTCAGCAGGTCACAGACGTTATTAATACAAGTTAACATAAAGAATAACTGTAACTGTAAAAATGTCTCCATCTGCTTCGTGTCCCACAGAGTCAGTGACACTTGCTGTAACTAGAATAAGGTTTGACTGCTAGAAACTGAAAGTTTCAAACAACAAGACAACAGCGTTTGAACACAACATCAGATTTTAACATCTCCCCAAATCACAACTCATAAACTCGCCAGATTCCAAAAACATGTTTGATAAATGCTGTTCCCATGATGCTTCCCAAAATCTATCAAAGTATTCATCCTTGTAAAAGAAAACAAAGAGGCCTTGGTAGGAAGCATACTGCCCTTGCAGCTGTCTGTCTCTGCCGATCAGCCCCTTGAGAAGTCATTGATCCATACAGACCCTTTGCTCACATGCCTGGCAGACGCTGCAACAACAACAAAGATTTCTGTTCCTCCTTGACAGCATGACCACTCATGTTTCCGTCAGTGAATAGGTAGGAATCCCGGAGCTGTCAAACCTACAGAGCAGGATTAAACGAAACAAGATGACAAGCCAGGCTGGAGTCTAAGTTTTCCACAACCCAGTTTCACTGAACCGTTTGTGTCCTGGAGTTACTTTTATATTTTGGAAGATTTTCAATCAATACTGTCTCCCACCTGTGGGCTGCAGGTGAGAAACAATATTGCAGGTGAGGAGTCAATGCCTGGTGTTAACTTAGCTTTTAACTCTGTTAGAAAACTGCCCAGAGTGTCGACGTCCTCCACGATCAATAGTCTCATCAGGCTCAAAATAAACTCAGCTGATTAATCCTTTAAGTAGTTTTTAATGAGTGAGCACTGAGAGGTTAGAGTTGTTAAATTGATGATATATGGAAATTCAGTAGACAACAAAAGCTGCAATCACAAGTAATAATTATCAAAGGGTAAAAGATTACAAAATAACAGGCAGTGAGGAACACTTTAATAAGAAATGTTTGATGTTGATGGTGTTTTATTCACTTTTATGTTGCCATTGTGGTGGTAATTGGAAAGTTAATTTATATAGGTTTTCCAAAAAACTGAAAACGTTGACCTACTTTTGTGACTGTAGTGATGTGCACACAGTCCTGTTGTGCAGTAAAGGATTATTACAGGCACTTCAGGTGTGCTAATTTTTGTTTTATCTCAAAACAAATGAGTTCAGATAGTTTAACCTCCAGTTTCCAGCTGTCATACTAAGCTAAGCTTATTAAATGCAGTTTGTAGCCTCCTAATTTCAACTTGTTATTTAGCTGTTCTTGGCTCCCACTGTATCTATACCGACTGGTGAAGTGGCTGATGGGGCACCATCTAGTTCCAACAGAGCAGAGACACCACAAAGACTAGCCTGACAAACTCTCACCAGTCGGCACCTCGATGTGTCCCCGCGTTTAAAGCAAAGCTGTGAAACTTGTGATCCTTTATTCCTATGTTTGGCTATGACCGAAGTCAGTTTATTTTTTTAATTTTCCAAGTTCACTTTCAAATGTGGAAATATCAGAAGACCAGCGACAAGACCAGAGAGGTGGCAAAGGCCCCCAAAACCTGATTGGCCAACTCTACTTTGGTACAAAGGTTTTTGTCACACTACAGTTACAGCAGATAATCCCTGCACCTCCGGCCAACTGTGTCCTACTGTTTACGAATCCTTCATTATCTCCTAAAACTAGATATTTAAATTGAAATCTAACACCTTTTTACTAATTTTCCCAATGTGCCCCCCTTCTTTGCGTGTGTGCACCAGCCTGTCCCTCAAATTTAAAACAACCAATTGTTTAACCTCACTATCACTAGCAGTCGTCTGATTGGTCCTGACCACCAGGTGAGGAACCACTGTCAACATCTGGGTTTTTTGTGCCCTTATTTACATCAGTGCTTTGGGTCAATTCAAGTTTAATACAAGACTCACTGACCAAGTAGCCTGAGCATATTTCAGCGTTTTAACTGCAGATAAAATAATAAAATGAAATTACAGATTCATGATGATAAGGACACCTATAGGAGATGAGAGGTTGTCTGTGGAGATAACAGCTGTGTGAAAAGTCTGATAATAAGCATTTATTCACCATTATTATTCAAAAACAACGCACCTCACTTTCCCCATGAAAAGTGGGAAATGGGGAAAGTTCAGGGACCCGGCGGGTGGGCCCCTCTGGTAGAACCCGAACCCTATTTTAAGAACCTCGAGTGGCGCTGAGTGGAAAAATGAATGACATTACCCCAAAAGCTCCTTATCCATTACAGCACTGAATGCCTTCGTGTGCAGCTACTAGAGAAAAGCTTGGACTGATTTAAAAACTCTGGCCAATCCCGAGTCACATGACTCAACCACCGGCAGCAATAGAGAGCGCAAAAGGGACGCAGAGGCTCGGTGCACACAAGCCTGCATAGCTCCGATCCTCCGCCGCTATACGCCCAATTTCTTTTTAATTGAAACCTTTTACTCCCGCTCGGTGAGTACATTTCCCACTGCCATTTTTATTACGCATATTTTTATCCTCTTTTTCTTGCTTCCTTGTCTTGGTGTTCCGACTTGGGGAAAATGTTTTCTCGTTTTCTGCATGCAATGATTTGAATCTTGGATGCTGAGTGTTGGTGCTCCGGCGACATCCACTGAGAAATATCCCTACGTGCTTGCGGACGCTCTTGGTATTTTTTCCCCCTCCTCTCTCTCTTCCTCTTCTCTTTCCGAAGCAGCTTCCTTTGCGAGCTCACTTGTTATAATATCCACCTTTTGCTTGTTTTGGGGCTTTTTTAAAATCCTTTCTCATGGCTTGTTTTGGTGTGATTTTGCAGTGTTTCTCTGATGTTGGAGACTCTACGTCTCCGAGGGCGCAAAAATAACACTTTTGATTTTCACCTTTGAGGATTTTGCTTTTCTTATAGGTGAGAAATTTAACTTTGCTTGGAGTTTGTTTGGGCATTTTCTTTGTACTTCTTTATGCAGCATTGACGTGGATGTTCAAACTTTTTTATATTCTAACGTTTTTTAACTAAATATCTTGGACAAAGCTGGATTTGTGTCCAATTATCAAAGAGTTTTAGACATTTAGAGAGTAAATTGGCTGTGTAAGCTCAGCACAAACACATATAAGACATGATGGCACGTTTCTTTGAAGGATTAATGAGATGTGATAACACAGAATGGATGATTTCTGTCCTTCAGAGTTCCCTTCCAGTGACTGCAGTTTGAAAAATTTACAACAAATGAATGCAAATCACTGCTGTGTAAAACACAACAGATTTCTGCCAACTGAACCAGCCACAGCTGTGCTCCTCCACCCTGCCTCTCTCTGGCTGCAAACACAAACCTCATTGCATTTGGGATTGATAACTGGCGGACACAGTCAGACATCACACAGAGAAGCTTGGAAACTTAAACTGGTTGAATGAGTCAATGGATTGTGGAGGAGGAAGCAGTGTGGGGTTGGGGGGGGGTCTTTTAGGCCTTGCAAATTCTGCAGGTTCATTACGCAAGTCAGGCTGATAGATTTGATTAATAGTTTGACCTTGACATGCAGCCAGAGCTCACCCACGAACCTGCAGGCGACGCGTTCACAAAGACATTCAGGCAATTAACAGACAAAATGTGACACTGCCCTTTTAAATGACCCCTTTTAAAAATCCTTTTCCCAAGTTTGTTTTTCTGCTCTGTTAAAGGAAAAGCCTGCAAAACTTTCACAGCTCGAGACAAAACCACCTTTCAATCATCCTCGAAAGATATGGGTGAAGGCATTTGACAGTTATTCCAGCCTTCAGACTCTGCAGGTCAGGGAACAGGTGGGGGAAGCCGACCATGAAATGTGCTGCTACGCAAACAATACTTATCTCTCACTAGGGATGAAGTGGGAGGCTGTCTCTGGAATAGCCAGCCTATATACGCATGCACTGAATCGCTATGAGCCCAGAGAGGAGAGGGAAGGAGGAAAGTTTAGCCAGGTGTTTCTGGACCGGTCAGTAATCTGTCTGTGTCCAGCGGAGGCCTGTCTTTACGTTTCTGCACCCATGGGTTGGGATGATCATTGACCCTTGGAAGGTGTGAGATGTGTGCTGCTTCAAAGCTACGCACCACAGAGTTCATCTTCTCGAAGATACGGATGAAATACATTTTTAGAGTGTCTCCAGCTTTCAGACCACAGGTCAAAGAACAGATTAGGGGAAGCTGCTGCTTCTTTCTCTCTCTCTCTTTTTCCTTCTCCACTCTTTTTTCCATTCATATGAAAGATAACCAAAAAGAAAGACATATGTGGAGGTCAGATAAACAAAAAGCGAAATGATGAATGTGTGAAAGAGTGCGTTGCTGTGGCAAATCTGAATTTACGAGCACACGCATGTGTTACATTCCCTTCACATAGAACAGCTCAGAGTTACATTATGCATGTGGCAATACTCACTGCTCCCTATTAGATCTCCTGCTCTTGGATGTGTACACTGTGTTCCACGCCTGCATTAGCCGTATTCAACACATAGTGCAGTACAGTTCGTCTTTTCAGCCATAGGAAAGCAGCAGTTTGGATAAACAACAGTCAGTGTACTGTATATGCACGAACCTGACTCCCAGGAGAGGCGTGCCATTAGCCTGGCAGCAGCAGTATCTCAGCACCACGGCCAGCTCCTTTTATTCTCCATTCAAAGAGATAGCGGCTGATTTCAGCACCATGGACAACTGCCAGCACAATATGACTCTGGCAGCTGGAGTGAGCTGATTCTTGCCTGGAAGTCTGGAGTGTCTCTACTCACTAACCCCTTGCCCTCTCCAACCACACACCTCTTAATCTGAGCTATCTGAAGCTCTGTACCCCGATTCAAACCCCTGAAAAGGGGGTTTCACCTGATATAAGAAACTATTTGACAAGAGTTTCTCCTATAGTTTCGAATTTATGTGTTACACATGCTGAAAAAAGCTTTATTCAATGTCTCTCTAATCATTTTTCTTAAGCTAAACATAACTCGTCAGCATTGATTAATGATTACTGAAAGGAACTTGTAAAATTATAATTAAAAAAAACCAGAAACAATGGGCCAGCTGCACAAGACACCAGCCTGAGCCAGCTGCAAAAACGTGTACTGCATGCTGTGGTTGAAATGAAAATGTGTTAACAAGAGCTAAAAAATGAATGGATCTGTTATTGAAAAGCCCAGTTTCTGCTCTTTCAACATGTCCAAGATCAATGACTCTTGCATAAAATAAAGTACTGTAACAACATTCACCTTTAAACAACTAATAGTGTCTATGACACCCAGTTTAAAATCCCCTTGAAAGAATTCATTAGGAACGCAGCGGGGGGTTTAGGACCTGAGGTGAGCTGCCACAGAGCTCCACTGTTGCCCAAAAACTATTAAAAACACATCAATGACTTGACACTGTTTCACTGGATGATACGTTCCTAGATTATAATGAACACAGGCAGACACTGCTGTAGATCCTCCAGAGAACCAACTGTGTATTAATCCGCCTTTGAAAATAGTGTACAGCTGTTTTAAATGTGCATTGTACAACTTATTAATAAAGATTTGTCTTTAGTAGTTAGAGATAGACTAACATTGTTGGATTTAGGTTATTTTATTACTACAACCAACAATATTATGTAGAATTTCTGCAGCTGTATATACAATATGCAGGTATGCTGGTATCTGTGTTTTTTCAAGCCTAAACAAATATATGGCCAAAAGAAAAATTAAACACTACATACTGTATTATTCATACGACAATTGTAGCATTTTTTGCATGAATATTGTATTATATTTCTATTTTCAGGTGTTATGAAATGCCTGCAAACAAATACAGTAAGTAGGGATCCAAAGGACCAACAAGAGAAAGAAATCTGGCACCTACCTTAATGTTCCTTTTTCTGCTCATATGAGTATTTTTTATTGTTTACTACTACATGTACTGTATTTACCCTACAAATCTGTGTCGAAACCAAATCTATATCTCAAACACAAGACATTACCAGTTTGTAACCAGTTTGTTTTGTCCATTTAAATTGCAAATTGTTCCCAAAATGAAATTATAATCAGCTCTTAGTCATTTTGTTTTAGTATTCATAGTGTGGAAACATCCAGCTTGGCCTCACGCACATTTTTTGTTTCATTATATCAAAACTGACGGTTGTGTTAATGCACCTCCACATGTTTGTTTTTCACTTTTCACCTTTCACCTTCACCGTCAAATCCTGCTCCAAATCATTACCCTAATATTACGGCTGCACTCTAATTTATATCCTTCTGGTGCCATAAAGCAGAAACATATTTTGTTATCAGCTAATTACTCGCAGCTCTAGTGACCCAGTTACTTTAGCCTCGTGGAGCGGAAGCTATATTTGGCAGTTACACAAGAGGAGAATTAAGGAAATGGAGAAATACGTTCGTGCCAAGAGATATGGGAAAGCGTGGCATATGTTCACATGCCCTCGAGCAGGGCTGTGGATTCCCCTGCTACAACAGCAGGTGGAGTCTTTTGTCCTGCCTCTTCCTTCAAACACACATAGCAATGTAGGAGTAATCCTTCATTTTATGCTTAAGAATGGGCAAGTCTCCACATAAAGTAAAAAAATAAACTTTTAAGAACACTCAGATGATTACAGCATGACACATGGTGATGCAACAGAGAGATTTTCTGAAGCAAAATAGTTGGCTAGTGCTGCTAGTAAAACAAAAAACAGGGTTACAATATTCTTTTATAAACAATATGTCCCTGTAGAATCACTGAAGCAACATCTAAGAAGCTTTTTACCATCAAAGTGACCCAAAAAGTTGCTCTGTGTATCACTGTTTACAAAAGCTGACAATGCAAGCAGCTTGAAGTTGTTGTGAAGATACACGCTGACCTCAGAGATCATGTTTGTGTGATAAAAGCACGCACAAATGCCCCGATTTCAAAGATAATCAACCCTGATATTATTATAAGATGCAAGATAAATTGTCTTCCAGAGAAATGGACTCATCCCATCTCACCGTATAGGTCACGCCGTGCTGTTATCTCCCTGCTGTCATTGCTGATCAAGGCTATAGGTTGCCCAGATGAGATTATGGTACAGCTCTGCTCCTCAGTCACCATGCTACAGAAAGCCGCCATATAGGAGGGAAAGAGCAGATATGAAGCTGATGGAAATTATATTTTTTCACAGGATCTCTGTGTAGCTGGGGGCTCTGACACAGTGAAGCATATCCTTACAGTTCAAAAAGTCAGTTCATTAAAGCTATGAAAAATATGTAAATGATAAAAGGCTGATAGAATGGTGATATAACAGGACAGAGTCGCAGCAATAATTTATAAGCTTGCACTACCTACCTACCGCATGATGTATGCCTGCATTTTCCATCTTTGATATTCTGGTCCGAGGACCAATTCTAAACTCCTTGAAGACGATTGGCATTGAAAATCATATTTTTGAACTTCTCTTTCCATTGCACCTCCTTTTATTCCCCCCCTCTCTGCTTCTATATATCTCTCTCACTCTCCCTTTGTTGCTATTCCCCCCACTCCTTCTTCAATTCAGACTCGAGACAGGTATTATGCAGGAGGTAATGGGGTGTAGGAATGTAGAGAAAAATAAGAATGGTGCTTGACAGTCATCCTTCCTTGTTAAGATCCTCAGCAAAAACGGTTTCAAAGAATTTCCAGGTACATAGTAAACAGGCTAAAAACTGCAAGGCAAGTTGCTCATTATATATAAGCAATAACCGGCTATTCTCTATCGTCTCTGCACTGTTAGCCAGTACTTACTGTACAAGTCCTGCAGGAGAGATTAGGTTGCTCTAGGCTCCTCTGGGCTGGGAACAGAATGGCCCAGCAAGGACCTCTATTCATTAAGCCCTTAATTGCTAATTGAGGTCTTTGAATGATTCAGCAATAGCTGCTTCTGTTGGGGCATTAGTAGAGTAATTTATGGCTGCTTGGGAGCAGGAAAGAAATGAATGACGGCAAGAAAGTGTTATTAAAAAGGACACTGGTGCCCGTGCTGCTTTATTATTATTACACAGCCACCTTTTGTTAAATCTCAAACATCTGTACAGTGCTGTTTTTAACAGCTGATTTTAAGTCTAATTCATTATACACTGATTAAATATCATTTAGCTGTAATGCACTTGCCATGTTATTTTAATTGAATCTTGTTTTGGTTAAGCATATTATTTTGTGTTTATAATGAGGTTTCTTTGTCTGCGAGTGACAATTATACTATTGTCGCAGTCAGGTCAAATGCAATCAGTGTTATTGCTCTAAAATCACCCAGTGGTAAAAGCTGATAAATCCTCACAGCAGACGAAGGATAATGAGGCAAAAATGGAGCCTCGTGTGTTATATACAGTATGAAGGCAAAGCCAGGAGGCTGTTAGCTTAGCTTAAAATTGGCATAAATACTAGAGGCAGGTGGAAAACAATCGTTTTCTCTGTTAAACCCCAAATTTGTTGTTGTTTTACACTTTGCCTTTTATACAGATGAACCAAAGAGCCTGTAACGAGCTGCAGATTTGACGTTTTACCTTTGTTCCGTGCTGCGTTTGCTGTTTCATCACTGTTTCCAGCTTTTGCACCAAGCTAATGCTTTGCCCATTCATATTTAACACGCAGTCATGAGAGTGGTATCAATCTTCTCATAAAACTTTAAGCAAGTGAAATATAACAAAACCACTTTATGTTAACTCTCAACGGTGCTCCTTTCTATTACTGAATAATATATTTGAGCTTTTTTGAATGTAATATATTTTGACATATCTTACACAGTCTGGTCAGCTGCAGTCATTATCCTTGATTTAGCATCTCTCAGTAGATCTGTCGTTGACTAATGTTTAACAGTATTATCGGCTTTCGCGGTATTCACAGGCGCGTTTTGATAAATCCTCACATTTCATGCTGCAAATGTTCTCAGAGAGAGGAAAAATAACCCACTGCAGCGCAGTTTGTAAATGTAGACTGTATAAAAATGTAATTACATTTCAGTCCACATGTATTCCCTTGTAATGCGTTGGCTGTCATTCGAAAGAGTGAAGCAAAAAGCAAAAAATTCCTGCTATAAGCCCATATTTCATTATCATTCGCAGGCCTTTTTGTCCAGTGAGTCACTAAAAGTTGGTACTTAGTTTAGTAATGTTTGTCTCGTGAGTCTGATAAGGCAGAAGGTGACGTGTGGATGTCTCTCTGAAGACAGGCTATGAAGATGTCTACAAATTAATCTCAGCCGAGGTTAGATGCTTTCGGTTGTACACTGTCGACTCGCTAAAGAAAAAAATGCTGCAATGCAACACTGAGTGAGTGTGGCCTGAATGCATCCTTCACATCCCATATGCATTTGTCATATCGGATGAGGAGTTTTCATCTTTTCTCCTCAGACAGCAGCACGAGTCAGTGAGGGGAGATCAGGGAGAGAGGAAGTGAAAATGATTACTTTCACCAGCTCCTCGCTTCTTTATCTCCAGAGAATTCAGAGTCTGAAGTCGCTGACAGTTGGTGTGAAAGGACCAAAGAGGATCCATAAAATACTTACACTTGGAACCTCTGCAACACAGGAGGATACTGTAGAAGCCCTGAAGAAAAAACATCACTGTCAGCCACTCACTTCTCTGTTGTAAAAGAGACAAACAAAAAGTCTCTGCTTGGAAAAACATGGCAGTGATGAGTTGGGATGTGTTCACAGCTTCACTGGTGCATGAAGATGTTATTTAGCATTAATTTCCGAAGCGTTGAGCGAACCCAGGTGAATCCAAACACATGTCTCCATTACTTTCTTTTCCTTTTAGGCTGCTTCAAATTCAGGGCGAGTGTGTTCCCTGGCTTGGGACATTTCCATCAGTGTTTGCCAGCAGTTATGACACATGCTACTTCTTACAAGACTTAGAAGGTGTTAGTGACTCATGAATATTGTAAAACTATCTTTGAAATATCAATTTTGTCTATTTTGAATTAGTCAGAGGTATAATATAAAACACTCTGTGATAATTTTCATTAAAAACATGTATTTAATGGTCAAAATGATGTTCAAGCATCTCTGGGTTAATAATGGGTGATTTATGTGGTGACGGAGACGGTAAATATCTGTCAGTGCCTCTCCCTGAGAGGCTTTAGTTATCCTGTAGTTGTGTTTTTTTGCCAGATGCAGCCTGCAGTTATTTACATCATCATTCAGTTCAGTGGCTGTTCAGTGACCACCCAGTGCTGTCAGCTGCTGATAGAAGTTTGACAAGTTTACAGACTTGTAGGAAACTACAAACCATTAGTTGAACTAATGTCTCATATCCATAAGCAAGTTTGCACCAGGGTTGAAATTCAGAAAAAGACACAAACATTCAAGAAGCAATTTACTGTTCCTTTCTGGTCCACAGCTGCTTTTGTGTGTACTGATATTGTGATCTCAGGCTCTGGGGATGGGAGTGCAAATATATATATATATATATATATATACTGTATATTTAGCTTCAACACTAAAGGACCACTATATATCTGAGCATCTGATATCAATCATTGTAAAAGAAGAGAGCACAAAACAGTGAATATTTCTTTCTTCGTGTCAACACATTAAAACTTTTTATCTCCAGGAGGTACTGTGGGTCGGCCACTAACTGCAGAGTGGTTCCATCCCCACCAAGTGTCCTCGGGTAAGACGCCCAGCTGCAGTTTCCCCAGCTTTAAGAGCACTAGTGTGCCCCAAAGTGTGCATAACATCTGGGAGATTTTTGTGGTGAGAATCTTGATGCTAATAGGCTGCTCAATATTTACCAGCTGATTATTTTTACTTATAATTTGTAGTGTTGGGCAGATGAACATGAATGTGTGAACTAGATGTCATAACAATCAGCCTGATAGAAGTTAAAACCATCCACATGTATAAACAGTTTAATGCAGCAAAGAATGATTGTACATACTGTACAACTAGACTATTTTTCTTTTGTTCACATCTTTCCTTACTGCCGGTCTTTATAACCAAGAGCAACTCTCTCATTCTGCATTAAGTTCCAACTCAGTGAGGGTTTAACTTAGCAAAGTCACATTTCCTCAAATTAAACCTGTTTAAAATGTGCTCTTGCTTTCTCAATCAACCGTCTAATGGCCTCACCTCTGTGCATGTGCCTTAAAGAGGCCATTCAGTGCACTTTGCATTTATCAGTCACTAAGTGGCTTTAGTTAAACGCTGGAGCTGTGAAGCTGTAAAGAGACGGTGCAAATGGGATTTGATTTGATTGGATTGACTGGTGGGAATTTTCGTCCCCGCTCTGTTGATAATTAAGTTAATCAGGTCCCGAAACACAGTGGCAAAAATGCAACATTACGGGATTGTCTTCCATTTTGTGACATGCAAAAGGAAAATTTTTTTAAGCAGAGCAGAGGAGATTTAGAATAGATTATGTGTGGGTGGAGGCAAAGGATGGAAGTAAAAATGAGGAAGGATGGGGAAAATTGTGACGCGAAATGTGCCAAGGAGGAGATTGGCTGCATGTCTGCCCCTCCATCTCCAAGGGGGAAATGTAGAGACATATACCTATGGATATTTTTATCTATGCCTTTCTGTCACTTCCTATACTTAATTATTTCTGTTCAGGAACCTGTAATATTCACAGACTAAAATACATTCACAAGTAGAGTCAAGAATAGAGTGGACTTTTCAATAAAGAGAAAATCATTTGGTAACTTCTAATAATGTTTTTGTCATTTTTTCATGCAAACTTCAAACATAGTAAAACAGGTTCTTGTTCTAGAAATGTTTATTTTATTGTTGTTGTTGTTGTTGTTGATTATTTATTTCATTAAAAACATCGGCTACTCGTTTTGAGCTCTTTGTTAATAAAGAAACTTTAAAATCAGATTGTTCACACCACAACAATTACACACAGCACAATTACTACAACAACAACTATGCAAATCATTAATTATCATTATAATCATATAGTTTTACATTCATTCCTTCATAAAATGAAGCATAGTATAATTTATATTTATCTATAATGAATGAATATTCTGTCATCTCAGTAAATCCTTTTCTGTTTTTGGACAAATTTTGAAAACATTGAAAAATGAATCATGGTTTATCAAAATTATTAGAAACAAATCATATTTTCAAGGAAAAACAGCAAATTGTCATGTTTGAGAAGCAAGAACCATGACATTTATGTATTTTTACATAAAACAATAAATTAATTATTATCAAATTAGGTAAAGCTGTATTAATAGAACAGCTGTAGTTGTACAGTAGTACTTGTATACAGAAGTTCAGTAGTTTTAAATTGCAAGAACTGATCTGTAGTGGATTAGAAGTATAAAATATCTCATAATTGGAGAGTCCTGCATTAGTTGTAGTGGTGTAGTGGAAGCCATGGGTTAGCTGGGTACCTTCCTGTGTGGAGTTTGTCTGGTCTCCGTGTGTCTGCGTGGGTTTTCTCCAGGTACTTTGACTGAACTGTCCAAAGACATGCAGTTAGGTTGGGTTAATTCACTCACTCTAAATCTCCCAGAGGTCTGAATGTGTGTCTGTCTTTCTACGTCGGTCCTGTGATAGACTGCTGATGATAAAGCAACTTGTGAAATCTGGGTTAAAACGATTCATTACAGAACCTGAGAGGTTTCTTCTTTCGGCGTTGAGGGTTCGTGCCAGATTCATATGTATTGCTGTGATGGCACTTTCTGATCCCACTAGGGAACTGTGGCATTATAGGGACAAACAGTGCAGGCTGCACAGGGTGTAAAAAGGGCTGGTGATGTTTATAGAAAGATTGTTTCAGGGCTCATGTAAATGTATGTGAAATGTCAGCTTAAATACTTCTTCTCTCCATTGGCCTGGTTTCTATTTGAAAGTAATGAGGTCGCCGTTGGTACATGAACTACACTTTCTGTGGTGGAAGATCTTTTACTTAGATAAAAATATCAGTACAACAATGTAAAACTATTGAGTTACAACTCCTGCTTTCAAAAGCCTACTTAAGTAAGAGCGTCCAGGAAATAAAACCAATAAAAGCACTGGTTCTGCCGCGTCTAATCTTAGAAATACTGATGCATCTGAATTTTGCTGACATATGTGGGGCTGGTAGATGATTATTGGGAGGATAGAGATGTAAAAAGTTCAGTTCTGCTGCAAGTCATAGTCATTTTCCTCAGATCTCATATAATACTTCAGATTAGATTGTTTGTATTGCAAATGTGAAACATTTACATAATTGCAACTAAACTGGTTATTTTCTTAAACATGGGAGAAGTTGAGAAATAGTTTCTCACAGAAATACTTTGATTCAGGGGTGTTCAATCCTGGTGCTCAACAGCCACAGCCATGTTTGGTTTCCAACTAGCTCTGCCCTTACAGTTTCTGATTGGTCGAGCACACCTGATCCAGGTAAATAGCAGTGGGTAGGGAATGGGTAGTTGTAAAACAAACAGGACGGTGAGAATAGAGGACCAGGATTCATCTTTACAATGTCTTATATGTTCTGCTTTTATCAAGTTTTAACCTTCAAACTACAGCTGCAAATAGTGGAATATTTCTCAACTGGTGTGTTGAAAGGCCACTGACCGTCAACGGTTTCTTACCTGGGAGACGTTTGACCAGCACATAAAAACGCTGCACGTGGCGAGAACTAGGATAAAAAAATAAGAGGTGAAACAGTGAGTGAGGATCCTTGTGGCTCCAGTGTGATGTGCTATTTTCAAATGTGAGAATACAAGTTCACATATACAGTATGGTGAGACTTGTCAGATTCACACGTGTGAAAGTCAGAGTTGCTCTCTCCTCCTGCAGACACCTGGAGCATTTTTCTAATGTTCTAATAATGTTGACTAATAATTTAATTAACAGAATAACCAACAGATGAATCAATATAGAAAACAATCATTAGATGCAGTTGCAATATGAGGATTTTGTTATTGTGATGGACAATTTTCACCATTCTCATTTTCTGGACCAAAGAATCAACTGATTAACCAGAAAAATAGTTTGTTGCAGCTTTATAAAATATTCACTTTCATTTTTGCTTTTCACTGCTTTGTTTTTAGTTGTTAAATCTCAGAAGAATATGATCCCATTAATAAGTGAAGTTCTTATATTTTTAAAATGAGAAAGAGAATTAATAACATTTTTTTTTTGTTTTGTTTTTGTTTGTTTTTGTTTTTTGACCATCCAGTGGGATTTTTTTACTCAGCTGATATAAAATCCTGCAATTATCTACAACGTATGGTTTCAGTTCAGGTGAGCCCACTGTTTGGTTTTCTCTGTGTAACCTCCACAGTCTAACCTTCCTGGCTTTCTGAGCAGTGTGCACCTGTGTGTCCCAGCAGGCAGTGCTGCAGCACTAGGATGACTGGGAAAACCCAGACCAGCAACGTGACCAACAAAAATGACCCACGCTCCCTTAACTCCCGTGTCTTCATCGGCAACCTCAACACGGCCGTGGTAACCAAGGCCGACATCGAGGCCATCTTTGCCAAATACGGGAAGATTGTGGGCTGCTCGGTGCACAAAGGCTACGCTTTTGTTCAGTACGCCAGCGAGAGGAACGCCAGGGCAGCTGTGGCCGGCGAGAACGCCAGGGTCATCGCCGGACAGTCACTAGGTAATGTTAATAAAATGTCCATCATATTCTGTTCCACGGTGCAAGGAGAACTACACCGATCTTCTACTTAATGAAAAACATCATTACCACAGTGTAGAAGTACTCTGTTCCACAAATAAGCAAAGAAGTCAGAAAACGACTCAATACCAATAATAAAAGGTCATTTCATAAAAGCAAGTCCACATAAAATGAGCTTTGAGACTGGAGATAGTAAACAAATTTAGTCTGTCTCAGATCGTCAAACATGTTATTTCTCATAATATGATTTCACGAAGACCTCAAGTCACCATCTGGCTCATGCTGCCTGTGGTCAAAGGTCCTGTGATATTTTTTCTGGCAAACTTAATCTGCCCAATAAAACCTTTAAAATCACTCTGATACGAAGTCGCCAGTGTGTAGATGCCGACATACAGAATGCATTTTTTAGGTTAAAAACCACACAAGGCGAGATTGAACATGAAGATAGGACTTAAAATACCCAGAGAAAGTGGGACAACAGACACATACAGTAGCAACAAGGAGGAAACATTCAGAGCTCAGCCCTCATGGGCATTCAGTGGATCCCTGTAAATCTTCCTTATATTACTTATTGATTAGTCCGCAGCCTCCTCCATGGAAAATAAAAGTCCTCCCCAAGCCCTGCTCTGTCATTAAATATGAATAAGAGCGCTGCAGGGTCACATCTGTAATTCCAGCCTGCGTTTGCCCAGTTTCATGCATTTTTGGCTGTGAAATTACATATGGCAGTGGTAAAACTGTAGGGTTGAATTATTTTCACGCCAATATTCTGTATAATTACGTGACTCTGCAACTTATTATTACCGAAGAACTTTTTGACTGACACGCTGTACCTTAGAGAAGAGAAACTGGACTGACTCAAATGACCTGGACCAACTGGGGTTGTTTTGGTAGTTTTGGCAGTGATTGATGATAATATCACAAGCTTCCATCACTGTTTGCAGCCTGTCCTGCAGGGACCTGCTAATAAGCGTCATGTTTCTATAATGTACTGATGAACCAGATCTGTCTCAAAATGAGCCTGGAACAGCTTGTGACAGTTGTCTTTATCCATAGATGTGAAAATGAGACAAGTAGAAGGCGTTTGTTTCTGTCTGAGTGTTTGACTGCTCATGTTTTCCCTTCAGACTTTCTATGTTATACATTGAGAATTATATTAACCATTCTTTAAAAGAATACTTCTCCATTTTGGAAAATGTCTTTATCCTAAAGGTCACAAGGGAAAATTGAGGAAGGTCTTATGTCTGTAAATTTGAGTTTAGCTTAAAAACTAGGAAATGGTTGCAAACCGTGTCCAGCTAACGGACTAAGCTTATTTTAAACTCTGGAGAAAGGCAGAATAGCTATTTCACACAGTTTATAGTGCTTAAGTTTAATAGCTGCATTGTCTTACTGTAGATCCATATTTAATGCACAGAAATTAAAATGTTATCAGTCTTCTCTTCCACAAAGCCCACAGTATTCCCTAAAATGTAGAACTATTCCTTTAGGTGTCAAAAGCTCAGATTTGAATCTAGAAATTTGGCTTGGAATTGGATCACTGATGAAAACTATATGATGCTGTTTATTCATGAGACCTAATTGCAAACAAGTGAAATTATTCACACTTATCAAAAATATTCACACTTCATGTCAGCACATACTCGTGTGTCCTGTCTGCAGCTTTGCATCCTCTTAAAATTGGCTCCTGTCATTATTATGCAGACTAACAAACCACAACACAGTTATATTTCCTGAGGAACACAACATCTACATGGGTGTGTTTCCCAAGAGAGAGGGAGTTATATTAAGGGTGTCAGCTAAACATGTCCTGAACAAAGACAGTGTGAGCTAACATCATATAGAGCGCTGCTTCCTTCGGCAGCCAAAGTAAGATATTCTTTTGTATAGTGTGTTGTATTGCAGCCCTGCTGTTCCTTCTCCTGCTCTGTGATTGCTGAATGTCTGTGGACACACATGCACACACACACAATAAATTCAGTCCCTTAACAACACACCATAAATGTCAGAGGTATACAGTAGGCGCCTACAGTAATGTCTCCTTCTGATTCGGAAATCATCGTTTCAGCCTTTATTCTGCGGCTCCTGTGAAATTTAACCCCAAACACCTTATCTTTTAAACATGAGCCTTACATATGATTAGGCTCTGGAGCTGTAATGCCACAAGATATGAATTCCTAATATCTTCCTGACTGTGTTGCTCTTTTATTAAATTACACACAGCGATGATCGACAGCGAGGATCAGGACTGACCCGCGACAGGAGGGTCACCAGGTCAGATTCAGACCTGTGAGAGCACAGCGAGCTCTCACAGTCCCACGCTTGAGTAGATTTAATAGCCGCAAGTCACTGAAGCTGCAGCGATTCCTTTACTCAGTTTGATCCCTTTGGACATGACTCGATTGCCGTCACAATAACTTTAAGTATTTCATGCTAATAAAAGTGACATGCAGTCACCCTGGTGGTTGGCGGCAGACAGCAGCTACTTAGACGGCTGCTCCAGATGAAGTCGTCTGCTGGGTTTTGTCCCTATTTTACCAACTCACCATTTTCTCCCCCGCTACTTTATGCTTTAGTGGATGCAATCTGGACATAGATTTATTAATTTTTTAAGATTAATTTTCTGTAATCAGTGCTTGGTTTGATCATATCTGCTCTTCCTCTCACACAGTGTAGCTGCTTTTATGTGTGACTGCTGCCTGGTTTGGTGTTTGAGCTCCTCTCTGTGGTTGAAATACTTACTGCAGGAGACTATATGAAATCCAAGGTATTTTAAGGTCTTCATTTTTAGGCAGTTGAAGCAGATGTGTTCCCTAATAAATTCTTGAAAAATGGAGGCTGAGGCTGTATTTCATGTGTACACAACTCCCATTTAAAAATCATAAAAATAAAAAAACACCACAGAGAAACAGCTTTTAATTGATTTATTTGTATAGCACTCTCTTAAGGATTCAAACACTGTAAAAGGAAAGTTTAACATAACAATTAGGGAATAAAGTTAACAAAATTACTTAAAATATGGCACATATTTATTATATAATAAAATTATTATATATTCCAGGATCAGTCTGAAAACAATTATACTGGAAACATTATGTTTATACACTCTGTTTACCCTGGAATATCAACTGGGATTTCCTCCACCAGGCAGTTTTGTGACCTCTTTGCTTGTGTATTCATGAATTTTCCATGTGTGTGAACACTAGATGGTGCTGAGAGAATAGGAGTCAGCGCAACGTCACTAAAACTGGGGCATCTTCTGCTGTCCCTCAGCATGTATGATTCATTTGTATCCTCAAACTCATGCAGACGTAGCATGCACAAATTACTAAGCCGCATTTTTTAAATTTATGAGTCACTTTAAAAGTTCAACTTTTTGTCATTTAGTTGTTTTTTGCCGCAGTTCTATGATGACAGTTGGTCTGTTTTGTATGCAGACGAGGTAACAAATCTGGTTCTTCTGAGTATGAGGATAATAAACATTTCTGAATAAAGTGGAGGATGTTTTAGTCCCTGTGCTGCATACTTGTCACTGCTTACATACAATAATTAGAACTTTATTTCTCCAAAGATGTCAAAGTGGAGACCAGTTGAGGATACTGATGTTTAATTTCCAGTGACTGGCCTTGAAGCTGCGAGTCCTGAACGCTGAGCCCACACCTATCATGAGATTTTAGCTTCTCGTCTTTTCCTAGTGAGAACAAAGAAGCTGGGAGACTATTAAGACGTCGGGCTGTGTGCGAGACAGCTGCAAAACTCATGTCAGCGTAATTAGATATTACAATTACAAGGCTTCATCTACAACAGAACCCAAATGCTGCAACAGCTGGGGAATCAGTAGGCTGAACCCCTCCACCCAACACCACCACCCCATCCCTCCTGGACACTTAGCTTTTTCAATCTCTCTCACAGTCCGTTCAGTTTAAATTAAGTTTAAAAAAAAAGGACGGATGAATGGAAGATGCTGATTTACCAAACACGCTGATGAAAGCACGCTGTTTGACTAGTGAGGTCACACAGGATTTATCTGCAGGCATAAAATTTGGATGTTTTTTTGTGAATCAAACCTTGAAAATCAAACAGGAGTCATTCTCTGTGTGTGTGTGAATGTGTGTGTGTGTGTGTGTGATGAATTGTGTTTGTGATAAACAGGTAGATTCAAAAAACTAAGATAAGCTTTAGTTTTTTTCTTCCTTGCTTATCAGTGCACTGATATTTTAAATTATTAGATTCTGAGCATGTCTCTCTTTAATTGTGTGTTATCAGAAAACAGTTATTTTATTTACAGAACAATAAAATATGACATATGACATACTACAAATACATAAAGAGGTAAAACAAGTAGTTCATGACGATCAGATGTTCACATTTAGGCTAAAACAGCAATGTTACTTGTTCCAGATGAGCACCGGGTTTCGTGCATTTGAATATCCATGTGTCTGTGTTGTACATGACAGTGTTTGCATTAACATATAATCACGCATGACAAATATGTCCATCATGAATGTACAGCACTGTGTGTGACCAGTGGATGCATTCAAAACTTAATAATTCCTCACATCTTTGGGGTTGTTTAAAGCTGCACTACCTCCTGCTGTATGCTTTAGTGTTTTTCAGCTCTTTGTTTTGGTTTTCTCCCCCACATACTTTACTTTACTCTTGTTGTTTTAAGCTCAGATAATAATTTTATTTTATGTTTACAACTAATTGTCTTGCCCCCAAGTGGCTCAAATCTTTTTGATTTGCAATACTTGAACTTTCTCAAATATAAAGATTGATAATAAAAACTAAACTTACTTGAATAACGAACAAAACAAACACCCAAATTATTTAGATATTATTGAGACCTTTTTTTTAGTGATGGGTGCACTGGGGGGGGGCATGGACATAAAGTCCTAGTTACGGCCCTGTGGCCACTTGTTTCATACTTGCTTCATTTTCCACTTTGGTAAAATACAAATGTAGCATTTGAAAGAAAAAATACTCTCTGAAAGTATTTTTCCAAACCTACACAAAGATTTTCTTGAAGGATATTTTTGGTTGAACCTGGGCTCCTGCTGCTGGAGCAGAGTGGAGGATCTGAGGCTGAGAGTTCCCCCTGGAATAGTTTGACAAATGGTTTGGTCTGAGGCAGCTCGGCTGTGAGCGTGGAGCTGGAGGTGCTCAGGCAGACTGCCTGTTTCGAGGAGAGAGAAAGACACAGAGAGAAAATCACACAGTAAAAGAAGTCGGCTCAGCCACAGCAGAGATCACCCGTCGTTTCCCGCTCGTCATGACAATGTACAAAGGCAGGCGTCGCAACCACAGATGTGAGTATGTGAGGCATCCATCACTGAAGACAGAGGAGTTAATGTCGAGGAGGTTAATGCTGCCAAATTTCCCATTTTGCTTCATAATGGACAGTGGGAAACCCTGCCAGTCGTTTATGTGGTGTTTAAAGGTTGAGTAAACGACTAAAAGTTGATTAATTCTGCTGATTGTTATGGTCAGTATCACTCTTCCTTTACTTAGATGGCTTTAACACAGATTCTACCTTTTTAAAAAAAAAAAAAAAAAAAAAACAAGACTGAGACTGAGTTTTCTGAGAAGCTTAAAACTTGAAATACATGTATGCATGCAGGTGACTTTGCAGTGTCGTGTTTGTGTGTTTCCTCTGTTTAAACAGTGATGCTCACTTTATCCTAGGGTGCCTACTGAACTGTCCCACTGCAGTTTATAGCCTGTAGTGTCTAACACATAGATCATACAGATAACTGCATGATAAAGAAAGAAATTGACAGCTGTGTTGATAATTAACCGTTTTAGTAATTTGCCATGCAAAAAATGCCAAATGTAGCTTTTTAAATGTGATTATTTAAATGTAATGCTTATTTAAAAATTATATATACCTGTAAACTGAACATCCGAGGCCTTTTAGACATTTGGAAACATCTAATTGAGCTGTGATGAATTATAATGTCACAATTATTTGACAACCCTTAAATTTTAATCATGAAAATAGATTTAATATTATACAGACTAATCAAGCTCATAAGATATTTATGAAAATTCAAATTTAGACAAAATACATAATTTTTTATATAGTTTTTGTTAGGGTTAGGGTCTTTTTAGAGGAATTGTGTGTAAGGCTCCTTTTTTTTAGTGACTTGAGCAGAGTCTTGCCTAAAGGGCATAAAATCAATTTTAATCTATTTGGCGACTGTAGTTTAAAAAAAAAAAAAAAAGTGTATGTGAGCGTGTGGCCTTGTGTGATCAGTAAGTGACTACGGTCTTTCCCTCCTGAGCTGTTGTTGCAGTGGTTTGTTGCATGAGGCAGCTCCAGGTGTGATGTGTGTGCACCTGTGCTGATGCAAAGACTGTTTTTTTTTTTTGGAAGGACTAATAATTCATATAAATGTCACATATGAAAGCGTTGATTTATGTTCAGAGCTAAATATTTACAAAATGAGTGTTTTTTCAGGTGTTCCAATTGCAATAACAGTGACTACGACGTATTCAGGTGTCCCAGTAAGACGTTACCGTGTGACAGTGTGAACAACAGCAGGATCCTAAAACTGAAGCAGCTACACAGAATACAGCTGTTTTTAATTTTATTAATGCACCTGTGCTTTTCCTTCTGTGACATATCAGGTGTCAGCTAATTAAACGATTCATCATTTATTATTAAGACAATAGTAAAGTTAAAGTATGACAGTCCTGACACTCTTTGACATTATTTCTTAAGAAATGATCCTGTTTACCTAAACAAAAGTAGCAATACCTTAGGTTAGAAATAGCATCATTATTATTATAGTACATAAACATTAGCATAAAACATACTTGTGATAAAAGAGTTTGTTATGCAGCACAAGCCATTTTAATTATTGATGCATATAAACATTGCTAATGTTGCAGAGGGTAAAGGTAGGGAGTACATGACATCAATAAATGTACATAGTACTGTACTTAGTGTCTTTTAAATGAAAACTGATATTTGATTTTATTCCCCTTGTTTCATTTGAATAATCTTTTGAACATTATCTAGTAAAACACAACCAACAAAGATTAGAAGACCATGACCATTGTTTTAGTAGCACTTTCATTTCTCATTCCCATGCTGTTATCTTGTCACACTGAACCACAGACTCAAACAATTTACTGAATATCAAATTTCTGCATATTGATTTTCTATTAATCACGTAAACTAACCATGTCAGGTCTAAACAGGACGGTCTGTGGCCAGTGTTGCATAATGCAGGACAGTGTGATGCGATATCTTCCACTTATTTCTCTTTACATCTTTTGCAGCTCAGTGTTTCCACAGTCAGCTCATGAATGAGGAAGTCAAGCTTCAGAGCAGATGTACAAGTAGGTCCAAGCAGGTGGCAGCTGCCTGTTTGTTTTCCAGCTGCTATCACAGATTAACGAGCGTGTTGTTAGGTGGAAGAGATGGACCGGCTCCAGTTAAAATGTCTCAAAGCGTTGCACTTAAGAGCCACAAAGTTACATCATAAGAAAGATGCTGAAAAGGAGGAAAAGTGCATAACAACTCAGAAGAGATGAAAGACGAAATTATCTCCCCCTCAGGCTACGACAATGTGCTCATTGTGATTTAATGCAAAAATCAACACGTTCCAGTGTTAGTGTGCACCACAGCGTCCTAAAAATTTGATCTTATGTACTGCTGGTCTGTTTCTTTGGATATAATATTCACTGTACTACCCTAACCCATTGACTGCAGTCAACCTGAAAATTTAGCAATCTCACATCATCTTCAACTTAATGGTAGCTCAGCAGGTCTAACGAAAATAATTTTATTAGATGCTCGGTAGCTTGGGGACAGCCTGCCAAAATTTATGTACTGCCAAGTAACCATTTTCCTTAAGAGGGCGAAAGAGCAAAGTACACGGAATACATTAAGGAAGGACAGGTCGTTGAGTAATTAATCCACGTGCCCCATCCGACCATAACACAAACTGGTAAAGCCTTGAGGTGCTTATCCTAATTGGAATCAGCAAGGACATAAAGCACTGAGAATCAGGGCGTGTAGCTCAGAGCGTTGACAGAATGATTTGAATAGATGTCAGTGAAGTCTAGATACACACAGCGTGATAGCCTGCTCTGCTATGTGTGCTCAATGTCGGTTACACACTACTGTTACTCATTTACTTCTTTACTGTTACTTAAATTTGCTAACATCATAGGTCACTGGTCACACATGGGTTCACAAGATGTTTTGGTCTGCAGCCATAGGTCAGTCTTAATTTATCTTTAAGCTGTTAGATTTTATTCGTTTTTATTTGTCCAAAGAAATTCAGAAATAGAGTCCTAAACCCAACCCTTCTACACGTTAAGTATTGTTTTTTGTGTCCATCTTTGCATGAGTCCACAAAGTTCATGTTCTTCCCAAGTTCAAAAGAGTCTGTACAGACTCTGTGTGGATGAGGGTGTACAGCCCAAATCTTGACTTCACACAGACTGTGTGTCGACTATGTATTCTGTGGGGAAGATGTTTTCAAGCTGGTAAGCATTCATCTTTTAATGATAGATGTAGTATTGCATCTTCTCTCCCAAAAAACATTGCAGCCAATACCTTGAGACCTGTTGGGATGATGGTGGAGAAAGTGTCACGATTTGGGTTTGCTTTGCTGCCTCTGGACCTGGGCTGCTTGCCATTGTGCTAGTGTATTTCCATGTTTATCAAGGTGTCCTGAAGGATAATGTCAGGGTGGCTGTTCACGAGTTGAAGCTCAGAAGAACCTGGGTGTTGAAGCAGAACAGTGACCTTAAACATCACATGAAATCAGAATGGATTCAAAGGTACAAGATCTACCTGTGGGAGTGCCCTGTACCTGCTGAATCAAAAAGGAAAAGTCTTAATTTACCCAGAATTCATGTCAAGTTAGTCTTTCTTCAGATAGTCAACAACTACATGACTTGACTGCAGACACTCTAGTCTAATGCATACATCCTGGTTATGCAGACACTCAGACACACATTCGCGTTGTCTGCATTCAGAACCTGCCAGTCACCCTGCTCTGCTTGAGGAAACACACTCTCAGGTGTAATAAGAACAGGAAGCCGCCTGTGCCCTTGAGCCGAGATCGGAGATTATTCAAGTCCTCCCTGTGAGATTTATAGGGCGCGAGAACACAGCGCAGATTGAATCTGTGACCACTGTCATGCAGGATGTCTCTTAGTCACATATTTGTATTCACACAGGTGCCTGGATGATCTCTTAATCAAATACAGCTCACCTCCTCTCAGGATGTGTACAGCTGCAGAGATTGAGTTTGTTCTTTGGCAGAAGTGAAGGTTTGCCTGCCAAAAGGTTATGTTTAGATATTAGCTCTTTTTTTTCCGAAGCTAATTTACCACATCGCTCACCCATTCTGTAATGACACAGACAGTAGTTTAAACATGGTCAACCACTTAGTTCACAACTATTCCTATTACACATTTCCTAAGAGCCATAGATCAAAGAAGACAGAGTTAAAAAGCCCAGTGGCTTTGTTAAACCTCTTCAATATATATTATTACCTATGAGAATAACTGCCGTCAAGAGGAAAATTGCTAATATGCTACGATTCAGCTTGTTTTATGCTAAATAGAAGAAGCACGAGGGCTTTACAGTTATTTAACTGCTTGCAAACCAAGCTCATCCCAGTGGATTAAATCAACCCACAAAATGTGTCTTTGCATATCTGTGTGTGTATGTGTGTGTCTCTGTGATGTGACTCTCATTACCTGTGCCTTGTCCAGCTGTAATGACTCGTCCACACCTCCAGAGACAAAGGACCCGAGGGCACACTGAGCTGAGGTCTAAGTCTAACAAAAATAGACGCACACACACACACACATGCAGGAACACAGCAACACACTCACAGGTAATTTAGCACAGCTTCATTAATATGAATGAACCCAAACTGAGTCACAGGACCCTGAGGTGGTGATGATTGTATTCCTGAAGGATCCAGCATGGATAAAACTGTTACCGAAGTCATCACATCGTTGCTGGAGGAGAGGCTTAGTAACAATGTGGTCTTGTAAAGCTGCGAGTGGTGCTTTCATCCTGTATATTGATGAGGAGAGACTGTGAAAACACCTCTTTGACCTCCGAGGCTTAAAAACGCATATAGCCTGTGTAAGAATGAGACATTCCTCTGTGAAAAAGTTTCTGGGTATCTTGGAGATTTGACTTAAATTAACTATTTTTTATTTATCTTAATATGAATAAAAAATAGTTGTCTTACATATATTTGTATCATAAAACCTCTGCAGATCTTATTTCAATACCTGTTTATCGCCAGAGGCAATTTATTGGCCCAATTTATTACAATTTAAACTACTCAAATCTCATTTCTAATCAATATTTAATGTAAACAGTTGATCATTCCCCTAACTGTAATGTAATGTATTTTCCTGTAGTGATGAGCCCGTTGATAATTATATACTGTATGAATGGGAAGGGACCAAAACCAGAGCCAAAAGTACTGGTCAAAGTGATAATGTCATTTTTTTCTGCCCCCATTAAAATATAAATCAGTTTTAAGGTGTCAATGTACTAAACAAATTTGGATTTAGCAAGAATAGTCTTTTAATATATTTACTCTACAGTAAATGTTTTTTTATGATAGGAAACAGTTTTATAGGATAGAATTACACTGTGGAGAAGAGAACACTGAAGCCTTTTCTTTAATGTACAGTAAGTAAATATTAAATATAAAATATTTTAAGAAAAACATACTTTCAGACTGGACAGATCATCATCCTCTGTAGGTCCTGGTAGTTTTACACATTCTGAACTAAAAACATTTCTTGTTTTGTTCTTTCCAGTTCATTCAGAAACTCCTGCAGATGACCAACTCTAAAAGACTCGCTGTAAAATGATCTATACTATACGGATAACACCAAACACACCTTGTTACACTGATATTCTCTCTGTTGAAACAGAGATAGTCGCCACTTTTATCCGCCCACAATGTACTTGGCCAATTACGATCATATAAGGGTCTCATGATGATATTAATATGACAAAACTGTCATTTTTACCTAAACACAATATAAATCCTCTCATCCTAATAATATGTGTGTTTCCCAGTGGCTGATACATGTATCATTTTGAACATAACTCTAAACCTATAAGTAATAAAACATATTTGCTGTTACAACCATGAACTGTAGATGTTCCCACATCAGCCAGAACTGAAATATGAGGAAACATCACTTTAAGTACTGAGTGATCCCTTAGGAAGCTAAATGTGTATTGATGTTATTCAGCTGCAACCAACTTGCTTATAATGACTTCAGTGTAAAGTAACTTTTTATATTCCTGGATATTAAAAGTTACTTTTTATATGCGATGCTGCATCCAGTTTACAGTATCAATCCCATCCTAAGTGGCTATTGCTTAGCAACACAGTCTCTATCTCCAGTCTCAACTTTTTTATGGGTGTACACACAAACAAGTGTGCAAACACACACACATTTGTGCCATTTTTGTATATGATTAGTATAATGACTGTAATTAATCAGTGTGTGCCTGTTGGTGTTGTGGAGGGTAGGTGGTGTTGAGGTGGCAATGTTCATTTTAGAGCTCTTTTAGTGCTCCGCGCTCTCTTTAACGACCCTAGCAGGGGCTCAGAGGAGAGCACACTTTACAATGTGAACCATTCCTCACGTCTTCCTTGAGTCTAACGATAATGATACTGCTGTCCCCGTGCACCACAGACCTACCGATATATCCTCAGTCCATTAGTCCATTAAGGAGAGTGAAGAGGGAATAAAGAGAAGGAGCGAGGAAGAAAAAGTCTGGGCTCCAAACATAGCACCACAGTTACTTTGCAGACTGTGTTTGAAGATCCAGACACGGTTGCAGCCGCTGGAGTGTGTGTGTGTGTGTGTGTGTGTGTGTGTGAGACTATGTGAGCCAGAAAAGAGAGAAATCAGGAAAACTGAAACAAAGAAAAACAGAGATCATGTCTGCTGCAGTCTGAGTCTCGCATTCTCTCTTTCACAAGCTCCTAACATTACAGCTCCGGATTATCATCTAGCTGTGGAGAAAAAAAAACAAAAAAGGTCTAAGACTGCAGCACTTTCAGTGAAACTTCAGCTCCTGTCATGACATTTGCTACTGCATGATCCCCAAGGCAGTTGATGCAAAGCTGATGTTTTATCTGTGCAACTTTTTGAAGCCATCAAGGAGTGACTCATCTGTCAGACGAGGATCTCTCCTGCTTTGTCAGTGAGGCACTCTGTGTGTGTGTGTGTGTGTGTGTGTGTGTGTGAAGGATGAGGGTGTTTGATATTTGTTTATGTTTGTATGTATGACCTTGAGCAGCACTTGAGGCTGACTGAGCTGAGTTTGAGCAAAAGCTGCAACGACAAGCCGACAGACTACTGTAGACTCAGTGACACAAGCGCGGTTAAACGTGGAAGGGCTCTTGGATTGTAGATGGGACTGTCAATCACGACAAGAGCCAAGAGATGTGTAGGGACGTGTCACAGAAAGCCGCTAATGCATGTGAAGGGGATTTCATTTTATCGTCTTTTCACTGGGTGAACAAGGTGTGAAGAACACTGTCCTGACATTAACTTGGAGTCCTTTTTTGTCTCGCAGCTTTTAAAAACGTTAAAATGTTTTCAGCCTCTTTGCTTGTTTTTAAATTAATCAATGCTTTCTACCTCAGTTCACTTGGTTAGTTCAATATTTTTACATTAAAAGTTTCTTTATACAGTTAGTTTTTAACTAGTTGTTCAGTATTTTAATACAAACTAGGAACAGAAATTATTCTTTATGAAAATATAACTCAGAATCATGTTGTCTGGATTGTGAGTTTTCATTCACATCTTTATAATGTCATAATAGTCATTGATTAGTTTTCTGTTAATTGATAGTTTTTAGTCTATTTAGTTTCAGTCTCAGCCATCTGTGAACATACAAATCTTCCACTGGTCAATATGTAATTTGGTGTTTAAAGACGGTAAGAGGTGAATGTAGTCAAATAATAAGCCACCAGCTAAAGGTTATGGTGTAAAGATGAGGTTTTAGTTTTATGTTTGGATAATCTGATATGCTGGAGGTTTTACCAGAGAAATAAGGGTCAGTAGGAAAACGCCCTGAACCCTGCTGAGACAGGGGCCCTTCATTCTGAGACAGGACACAGGAAAAATAGGGCAGATGCTTTTCTATAGTTGTGTTAATGTTAACAAACCAAATAAATGCACTAAAGCCAACGACAAATTGTGTTTCCAAACTGTAAAGTCTGTGAAATCACGACTGCTTCCCATTAATGTGTCGGCTTCATGTGATGAGCCCAACACAGCACAAGTCTGGACTGTATGTTGTCACGTTAACAGACAGGAACGCACAAGATGGTTACACATAGTGAGCAAACCAATCACAACAGTCGAGGAAGTGACACTTTAAAAGCTGCAACCTAATTCCAGATGTTATTCAGAAGCTCAGCTCACTAAAAAATAAATGGCAACAACATGAAGGAGGACAGACTCAACAATAACCATCACAACTGACTAAAGTTAAATAATTGATTTGATAAGATTCTTATTTTATATAATAACATCAAATTCCTTCTCGAATGCTTCTAGGAAATTATGAATTAATAACATTTAACATGCTTTCAGTTTCTTTTTGTGCAAATAAATTGGGTCTCTGTATTTTTTTTGTACATTTAGGTATAAGAAGATGCAGTATGTGTACATTTTATGGGTTGATGTGCAGTGATTGTGATGAACTTCATCATAACAGACACAGGTTCAGTATCAAGTAAGGTCATGGTGGAACAGTCTGCACTGATTCTACAGTGAATATATGTTTTTTGTGCTTCATAGACTGACTTTGTGTCTTTGTGCATGTGGTTTATAACAGTAGAAATGTTCTGATATCACACTGGAAAGCCACTGTGCATAATTTCTCATTTTTCTTCTAAAAGCTTAAGGTTGAAAATATTTCTCCTATGTTTGGATGAGTGATGTGTATTCTGCCATGGTTTGTTAGACCTTATAATGTGTTATGCTTTTGTGTGTAGAGAGTCTTAAAACGGTGACTTTATTCTGCAGAGTTTTACTACAAAGGTTCAGCCCTGTATAAAGGAACGTTGGAAAAATTCCCACATGAAATCCATTTCTCTAAGATGGAGAAAATCTGTCATTTCGTTTAGGTTAGCCAAGAGGTGAAATTTAGAATGAAGTGAGAATGAAGTCTGTGTGATGTGTTCGTGTTTGAGAAGTGATTTAGAGGAATCAGCCCTCAAGCGTTTTTCAGTGACACTCTTCCTGTAATCTCACCTCGCTCTTTTTTTGCTCCTCAACAGAAAATCCTCTAATTAACGGTGTCCCTCGTCTCGTTTGCTTAGTGCGGTTGTATTTATTACTTTTGTCTGGAACGCTCTGTTGATGGTGGGTTTGTCTTTGTTTTGTTGAACTGTAATTACATTTTTCAGATTTTATTGGCATGAGACCATAATTACAAGGTATTGAGAACAATGTGCACAATACAAAAATGTAGGGCTGCAACTAATAGTTATTTCTATTTTGAGTTAGTCAGTGATTTTCTTTAATGAATATATTTTTTTGTCATGCATCACAGGTTCCCAATGCCCAAAGTTTCATCTTCAAATGCCCAAAACAGAGTTGTTCTCATATCTGTACTTTTCCAGTTTAAACTGCAGATCAAATCTAAGTTTGGGGCAATGAGAATATGTTTTATTTATTTGTTTCGTTTAGATGTTTCTGTACCCTGCAAGTGTTTTTTAAACAGAAAGGTGCGGGGCATTGCCAAGTCAAACATCACTGCAAGATCACTGCAAATTATTGAATTTATTTTAATTTAACAGGAGGTTTCTAAGGCTGTCTTTCATTAATGCACATAAAGGAGCTGAATCTGCAGCCCTCCATGTTAATTTTAAACGTTTTCAATGTTCTACATTACAACAAATGTGTCAGATTTTGACTTATAGTTTCAATGTGTTTCCAGACATCAACATGGCAGGAGAGCCAAAACCATACAGGCCTAAGCTGGGCTCCAAGAGGCCCCTTTCGTCCCTCTACAGGTCTGTGTGAAACGTGTGTCCTATTTTACGCTATCAGTCAGATATTGCTTTTTCTGACCTACTTTTCCCGCTGTACTTGCCTACTGCTCTCTGTAAAATATGTGCTCATGATCTTCACTGGCAGCTTGGGTGCTCGTGCAGGAACAGCCAATTCCCTACCTGTGCTACCAGTGACACTTTCTGTTTGTTCCTGTGTTGATGTTTTACAGTCTAGTTTGAAGCAAAGAAAACCCAGAGCACTAGAAGTAACATGGACGACATCTTCACAAGCTAAATAATAAAGTAGCTCCTTATGAGAAGGTTTCTTGTTGAGGGTTATGAGCCAATGCTGCTTTCAGAATCTGTTTGTTTAATCCAACCCATGAGCAGTCAAACTTGGGTCTGGGGTGTGATGGTCATGAGCTTTATCTGCTCATTGTCTAACTCCGCCACTCAGCGTCTGCTAAAACATAAGTTAATTAAATAATCCAGCCTCTGTTTACCTTTTACAATAAAACGTTGCCACCAGCAGCTGTTTAAAAATAAAATGATGAATTGTGGTTTCACAGCAACAGGCTAACATTTACTGGCTACATACACACGTAATACATGCATGGATTTTAATACTTTAACAGCTAAGACTAAAGTACTCTTTCTTTCTTCACAGTGGCTACGAGTTTGACTATGACTACTACAGAGATGATTTCTACAGCAGGTTTGTAAAAAGGTTTTTCTAGTGCCACCGGTTAAAAAAAACAGCAGTCATCAGGCTGCACTTTGTCCTTTTTAACTTTTCAAATAATTTGCAAGTCCCCGTTTCCTGATATTTTGCCCTTCGGTGTAAACCCTTCTTTCTTCCCTCTTCCAAGTCAGCTATTTAGATAAAGATGAGGTTTGAACAGAATAGCCCATTTCCATCTGAGGCAAAGTAACTACATTATCATAGGCATAATGAATGTCATATTGGGGAGGTTTTTATTCCTCTCCGTTGGGCTTACTAATGATGCTTTTATCCGCATAGGCGAGTAGTGAATGTCAGATAGTCCCCCGGCTGGTCATTTGCGCCGGCAAGGAAGAGAATGTATCTTCCTTCTGACATTTTCATTGGTTTGTTTACTTCCCCTACTTTGCAATATCCCTGAGAGTTGAATCCTTCAGCTTTGAGTCATTATTGCTATTTTGGCAATTTGATATGTCATAGGCAATGGGGAACAGGATTTGATTGAACGGCTGTGGCATTGTTCAATATGTACCACCATCGTTCAGACATCTTTTGCAGCACGTCTATTAGGTGCTTTGTAAGTGGCTCTTGTTGCTCGAATAACAACATCCAGAGACCGCAAGAAAAATAACACACTTTGCTTTTCAGTGCTTGTAATAAATCCAGACATACCTCTCCCTCCTTCTTTAAAAAGTGTGTTTTTCATCACTTCCGTATCTTTTCTGTTGTTTGCTGCAACTATTTTTCATGTCTCTTCAGACTCTTTGAGTACCACGGTCGTGTCGTTCCCCCAACCCGGGCTGTGATCCCCGTCAAACGTTCACGGCTTATTGTCCCGTCTACACGCAGAAACAAGTCCTCCTTTCCAGCCAGAGCCTGTTCTTCTTCCTCCTCCTCCTCATCCTCCTCTCGGGCGCTAAATGTCAGCTCTTCCATTGCAGGCCCGAAACGTATGTTCTCTTTAGTTAATCTAATTCACTTTTTTTAGATTTTCTGAAATGTTTTTTGAAGATGTTGCAGCAAGAACCAAAGCAGTTTCTACAAAAAGAACTACAACAATAATCTCAAGGTTGTAACTGTTTATCTTGCACTGCTCGTACTCTACAGACTGATGCTAAATCGGGATTCTTCCCAAATATCATAAACTTTGGCTTCCAGCTCCGTGCCCTTTCACTGATGGTGCCTCAGACACATTTCTGGCAGTGAACTTGTCAGTTAGTGATGTGTGGGAGCAGTGCAGTGCAATAGCTGCTGCTGTTGTGTTGACTCCTTGTCAAACTTAATTCTGATTCTTTACTTTATTATTGTATCCTCACAGTCAAGACAGACCAGCTCCTAACAATCAAAAAGGAGCTGTCGCAGATTAAGACCAAGATTGACTCACTGCTGGGAAGGCTGGAGAAGATTGAGAGGCAACATCGTTCTGACACTGGTAAGATTTGACAGCAGGGAGGAGAGGACCTGTCTGCTGGATAAGTATGTACTGCAGGTACATATACATAGGAAAGAGACAGAGACTGTTTACTAGGCGTTGAAATAAAAGGCACGCACACTTTAAGGAGAGGGGGCAAAGTGATAAAGAAAATATTGAAGGTTTATTGAGTGGCTTGTCTGAAATAAAGATCAATTTAATAAATCTTTTGTGTTAACTGCCAGTCTTTCTCCATCTCTGTTTTGCCAGAGATGCAGAGGAAACAAGAGGAGGTGTGTGAGTGTCTCCATGGTGATGCAGCAGACCACTCTGGTGGAGAGGAAGTGGAGGCGACAGCCGAGGTGGAGGCGGGGGAGATGACGGACGGCGGGGAAGACGACTTTGAAGATGAAGGCACCAGCGACATGGTGAGAAGGCCAAGTAGCCATTTACAGTCTCTACGAGGAGTGGGTGGGGTGACTGAGTTCTCCTGTCTCTGATGTGGATGCAAGGATCATGTGGATAATGTGTTCACAGTGTGTTTGTTTGAGTGTGTTTTTGTGTCTCTAAAATTTACTCTCTGCATTTCCATTAATGCACTTGTAGAATCACCCTTGAGACTGTGTTTGTGGCTGTGTTGTTTGGCCGTACATCTCATTGCATGTGCTCATTTTACAAGATTAAATCAAAATAACATTTGTTAGTTCTTGCACTAATGCTAAACAGAAACATGTTGTAATGTGTTTTTTATTTACTAGAACTTTTCAGCAGTCAATCTGTCTCCTCATACTCTTTGACCTGCCTTCCCTCCCTGAGACTCCTTATCTGAGTTCTTGGTAGTTTTTAGCAAACAGGGATAAATCCTATATAATTGGGGACTATTTTCAGTGGTGGATTAATACATATGTGGTGCTTCAATTTTTCTAGGGCTGTGCGGAGCAGGATTTGTCAGTACTATTAACACAGTCAATACTGCTAAAATGGTATTTTGATTCATTGACTGTCCCTGCTCATTAGTTGGACAGACTCTGATGGACATATAGTTTATCAGACTGATAGGATACAAAGCTGCTCTTCAGTGGAATAAATCTGAAGCACCAACTATTGTCCTGACCATGGAACGGTAAACGAATGCTATGCTACAAGAAGCCATTTATCCATCCTTTATCTAAACTGCTTATCCTATTAGGGGTTGCAGGTGGTATTGCAGCCAATCCTACTGTAGCTGTCACTTTGGAAGAGGCAGGGCAGCCTCTGGACAGATTGCCAGTCTGCCACAGAGCTAACACAGAGAGACAACTATTCACGCTCACATTCACACCAGGGGCGGTTTAGAGTCACCAATTAACCTCACTGTGCGTCTTTGGTCTGTGGGTGGAAACACTCACAAGCATGTGGAGAATATGCAAACTCCACACAGAGAAGCCACAGCTACAGTAGCGGGTGGGTTCAAAATCATGACCTTGGAGCTGTGAAGTGGGAGTAAAAACAGTTCTGCCTCCGTTCACCTTCCACAGACAGATGAAACCATGGCTCTACCTGGAAACCTGAATTGTGCAGAATTATGACTGATGTATATCTAAATTCCATCAGTCACAAAAGCCTGCTGACACACTTTACATTAGCATAAAGAATAAATCCGATGCACAAGTTAAGAGTTTATTCTGGATATACTGTATGTCACATGTGCTAAATTAATGCAAAAGCCCATTAGAGATGACTGTAAACAGGCAGAGCTTTACAAAGTGTGTGAGATTTAACAAATATACTACTATTAATCAGACATACTGGATCATGAAAGATAAGAGTACCAAAGATAAATTTTTCTCTAAACATAACAAGACTATACTGTATACTGTACATGTTCCATCCAAAGCCATCAGTCTGCTCCTCAGTTATCTGTCACCTGTCACAAAAATCCAACACAGAGACTTACAGTATTCATTGAGCAGCCTTCAAAACACAGTCTGATCTTAAAACTGGAGTTTCTTCCTGTGGTTTCAGTGAAAAACTTTGTCAGAGAATATGAATGAATCAAACAGAACAAATGTTTACAGCTATTTAAATAGACAGATAAGTTAGGCTATAGTGCCATGAAATCTGGAGTGGAGTGCAGTGAAGAAGGGAATGAGGTAAACTAAGTATGAACTAAGATTTGGTACAGTATCACATGGGCAGGTAGGATGGACACATGGAATAGTAATTCAAAGTGTCAGTGCAGGGATTAATGAGGGCAGTGTAACAGCTAATTGCAGTTGATGATATGACAGTGGAGGTGGGATTCAGTCTGGTTTGGGTCAGACTCATGCTTCTGGAAAGGATCTGCTCCTGTGTCTGCTGGTGGAGGTCTTTATTGCTCTCAGTCTTTTCCCTGAATGGAGCTTCTCAAAGACTGAGCGTCCTCTAACTTTGACCAGATTGCTGGAGCTGACAGCTAATTCTAATTCTGAGCTAACAGGCAGGTTTCCTTATATCCATATCTAACATATTTTTCTTAGCTTTTTTGTAACAGCACATGAAATAAATGTACATGTTAATAAAGACACATCTATTATTTACTTTTTCTTTTTTCTATTTGCCTTTTTTATGCATTGACAAATAATTAGTTACAGGATACTAGTCTACATATGCTACTTCTGTACGAATTAATCTACACTATCTACCATTAACATGATTTTTCCCTTTTTTGCAGATAGAGAATCACATATCGGACATCGACAACTGAGTAAGTTCCTAATCTACTACTTTGTACAAACCAACCACTGTGCAGTGCTCGCCACCATCCAGTTTCATCCTCCACCCAGTTCTCTTCTATTTCCTGTCACTCCGTCCATCGGGGAGAGTGAGGAAAGGTATCTTCTTTGCAGTTATCACTGATGACTGTCTGAACAGCCGTAGAGATAGGATTCTGTCTCATCCGTACTTTTCATCAAACGACATTTAAATCTCCCATGATTTTCTTTGTGTGAACAAATAGCTATGGGATTTAATTTGCTTTGTGGCTGACATTTCCTCCCTGCAGTCTTCAAGGGCCCGATAATGGAAATCTTTTTTACCTGCTTTGAACATGGTAGATTGTTGATGGCATAATGAACTGTTTGTCCTTAGGTGAAAGTCTCCATGGTTGCAGGTCATATCAAGAACTCTTAGCATTAGCTTATCTTAATGTTAGTCACAGTTCTCACGCCTCCGCTGTGTTTTCAGGTGAAACAATCTGACAATTAGAAATAATTTTCACTGCCTTCTGTCTATTTTTTATCCTCCCCTTTTCTTTTTCAAGTTGGGAGAAAGAAAGCTACAGTGCAAGACGTTTGGAGAACAGATACCAGCAAACCTTCTTAATCAAGAAGCAAATTAAATGAAAGCAAGGAGAGGAGTGACAGACAGCAGGAGGAAGAGTTTTTCAAACATGTTTGTTGCTTGTTTGCCTCATTAGAACATGACACTCCTGACACGCACTTCATCAAAATGCAATATATGAATATTCTCCAGACCACTGCAAAGAGGTCATTAGGTTCTCTTCAAAACGGATTGCCTTTCTGAAAAATAAGGACAATACAGTATATTGTGTGCTTTATATATTATGGTCTGTATTGTGCATAAAAATACAGTTACGTGATCAATCAGATGAACCATGAAACACCCTCCTTTGTTGTGCTGCAAATGTATGTTTGTTTTGTTTCTGTGCATTGAAAACTGTGACGAGCCATGACGCTGGCAGAGAGCTAAATATGAATGTATGAGGAACACGTTTAGTTTAACACTTGATATTTATGTGATTTACTTTATTTGTACCTTTTGCTGAAATGTACAGGATGTAATTATTCAGTGACTCCACACAGTATTGTATGCATTTTATTTATGCCATTTCCTGTACACGATAAGATGCATTTTAAAATTCTGTTTACATTCTGTTTATGGTAAAGAAAATAAGACTATTTTTACTATCAGCATGTTAGAAATGTGGCTATTATGGGTCATTTGTATTCATTGCATCTGTTGTACAGCTATGGATGATAACAGTTTTTGAAATAAAGCCGTTCTTCCCCAAAAATAACTCCCTGAACGCCGTGACTTTCATTTTCACATACAATAGAAAAGTAAAAAACATGCAGACTGTTTCTGTGGGGTTTTCTGCTCAGTACAAAAACTTTATTTTCATTTAAGACTTGCAAAACAACTTCAACTATCTTTTTATTCTTTATTTTTTAATAAAATATCTGATTCACCGTTTGTAGCCATGTGTGCCTCCAGAGCAGCTTCAGCCTGTTGGTTTATTTATTAATTTATCATTTACTATTGTATTCAGCATCTTTATTCATTATAAAAATAATTATCATACCAAGTATTGTGCCACTTTCAGCTTAAATTGTATATTGTAGCTTTTAGTACTATTTTCAAGCTAGGAACTTTATTGATAATGGAATATCAGTTTTACCAATGGGTTATTTGTACTTTTAAGAAAAATATCTAAATACGTCTTACCACTGCAGACATAGTGATATTGCTGACCTTTGGATTATAATTATACTGTGATGATCCTCTGGAATCATACATTAAATGCTTTTATCACATGTAAACCATAGCCTCCCTTCATACCATCATGTTAGCATTGCCTTTGTTAACACATTAGCTTTCTAATGTTCACATTTATCTTGAAGCAAAGTACAGCATTACAGAGCAATTACGATGGCTGTATGTCATAGGCGAAGGTTGTGGGTGACCAACCATTGCCCTCTAGAGCCACTGTCCTGCTTGTTTTCCATCTATCTCTGCCCTAAACACTGCTGATTACCTGGATCTGGTGTGCCCTGAAGCTGGGCTGTTGTTCTTGTGGACCAGAGTTGGCTACCCCTACTGTAGGCTCATAATAAATTCACTTTGCAAACTGACTGACTCAAATAAAAGTTTGACTTCTGTGTAACTTTTCCCACAAAACAAATAACAGTAGCAAGGTGAAAATAAAGGCACAGTGTGGTGTTAAGTGCACATATTCTGCACTCCAGTTGAATTATAGTATTCCTATAAATTAGCCCTACACTCTAATTGGTTATGCGAATATTCATCTTTTTTTTTTTTTCAATACAGTGCCCTTGAAATCTGCAGCTGATAAGTGTTAGTGAGGCAGCAACAGATGGTATTTTTAATTCACTCACTTCATCAGCACCAGATCATCATTTTCACAGGTTAAGGAGGGCCACTGGCTGGGTTGCAGGTATAATTGGTTCTATCAACGCTGGCTAGCGGCCAGTGAGTGATGATCAGTCATGCAGCTCCACTAATATGGTCAGTGTTGAGTGTGAGATGAACTGAATCAATCACCAGCCTGTGTAGGTGCTGGAGGAATTACCTGGAGGTGTAATAGGGGTCGGGATCTTTATAATACATCTGTGATTTGCAGAAAGCATTGTTTCACAGGCCTGTAAGTCAAAGACTAATTATCATGTAACACATTCATGAATTATATGTTAGGAAAAGAAGCACTAAAGCAGACATGTATATTTAATTTATTTGCATGAATAAATAATTTCAAAATTACACATTGTCTTCTATCATCATCATCTTTGTTATTTATGGTGGATATACAGTATTTACCTGTGTTACCCCGGAAATTGTCTCTTCATTTTAATTTTCCAATCAAAATTTTTAATCCCATTTGGAGCAACATGCACTTCTTTAAAGTTGATAAAAAATAAATAAAGAATAATAAAATAATAAAATAAAGAATAATAAAATAATAAAATAAAGAAATAAAGACAGAGAAGTTGAAGTTTTCCGTATCCCGGATGTTGCCGTTAACAACGTCATGTAAACAGGAAGTCTGGTCCAGAAGCGGCTAGTTCAACTCGACAGAGGCTAAAAACAGCATCAGCAAGTGTTTTAACTATTTAAAAGTGCTGTTTTTGATAATAAGAAAATATAACGCTATGCTTGTTAGCAGTTCCAGCAGGTGAAACTGTGATTTGAAGACGAATACGATCAGATTGGCCTCCTTTAAGCTCGATCGCTACTTAACTTTTGCTAGCCTGTTAACGTTAACTTAGCTAGGTGAAAGATTTGCATAATGAACGTAATTTATGACAAATGCTCTTCACATTAAGTTTAATATGGAAGCAGTCATGTGTGGCTTGTTGTGCTAAGTTAGCTGACTCGTTTAATCGTTATATAAACCGAAGACACGGGAAACTAAAAGTTAGCTGTGACGTTATGTCGTCGTTATGGGAGACAAGGAGCTGAATCTCATTGACAAGAAGATAACAAGGTAACTTATTTATTATGTTTATCCGACAGTTTACACAATAAGTTATTATATTTAGATCCCCTTAGGTCATTGGGTACCTAACTAATGTTACCATACTTTAAAAGTACTGCATTACAAATACAAGGAGTACTTTTACCAATATATGGCGTTAAATACCTAGTGCCTAAGGAAATATTCAAACGTATTATACGTCTGACCCTAAGCCCAACTTAACAGCAATTGTTGTGTTATTTTGACGGATACATTAAAGTTTAAGCATTAAAGCTAATGTTGTGGCTTGTCAAAGGTTAGCGTTAATTAACTATGGTATAATGATCTATAGCAGTGCATGATATTTTATGAACTTATTGCAGGCTTTGTTTGTGAAAGTTCAGTTTGAATAATAGAAACTAATAACCGCTATTAGAGAAAATGTTTTCCTGTGAAATATATGGTAGGAAAGTATAATATAATATATAAGTATAATATAATATAATATAATATAAAATACTATAAAATATCACAAAACTTTTGCAGTGCTGAAGAAAATGTACCCAGTTAAATTCCTCCTGATGACTATATTAATACCAGTTGTAGGTGTAAGTGATTAAACATCTTCAGTGAAAACTGTTGCTTCACCCTTTGTCTAGTTTGCTGGATGTCCACCTCGGCCCCACTATAACATCTCTCAATCTGCACTGCAACCACATCCAGAGGATCGAGGGCCTGACCTCAGCTTGGCACCTGCGGCACTTAGACCTGTCCTCTAATTCTATTTCTAAGATCGAGGGTTTAAGTTCCCTCACTTCCCTGAGGACCTTAAATTTATCCTGCAACTTAATTACTAAGGTTGAAGGTAAGTTTTTAGTCTCTATTTTAGTTGGTCAATAAAGGTTTCAGTTTTAAGAGAGTAGTGCGAGTAATAATTATTCATTACTGGCGCTTGTGTTTACTCCGACATGATTGTCACTGCTTTATGAGCTGTAAAATCCCTCTGTTTTTAATGTCTCCTCTCTGTGCCACAGGACTGAATGGCCTTGTGAACCTAACAAGATTAAACTTGTCCTACAATCAGATAAATAATCTCACCGGTGAGTTAAATACGATTTCGACACCCAAATTAAAACACTAACAAGTAACTGGCACGTCAATGCTGTTTATCCCCGATGTCCTCATTAGGCTTATTGTATCTTCATGGCAATGAGTACAAACTAAAGCACCTCAGTCTCCATGGCAACCACCTGGACAGTATTGATCACCTTCTGCAGTGCCTGCTCGGATTGCAAGGTTTAAAAGAGGTCACTTTGAGCCAGAATGGCAGAGACAACCCTGTCTGTAGGTCACCAGGTAAGAAATGACAATGTTATTTTTAAGTACTTTTGTAACTGGTCTTATGTTCAGTATATCTAAAGAAAACATTTTTTTACAGATATATTTGTTAATACTCTTGACTTAGATAAACATCAGATCACATTTTATCACAAATTCATGCAGAAAAACAAAAACAAAAGGTTCACAAACCATTTCTTGCCACTGTATAGTCAGTTTAAGCAAAATGTTTCCCAAAATTGGATGACTCCATGATTTTCTTTGTTAAACATGAACATAAATTGCTGGTCAACAAAGCAAGATATTGGTTGATATCAGTTTGCTGATTGAGAATTTATAACAGGCATCTTCTGCTATTTGTATATGCAAATGATAATTCAGATATATTAGGAGCAGATCCACAGAATCATAATGAAATAATTGTTAAAACCCACCAAAAACACATACCTACTTACTCAGCCCCAATTCCTAACAAAAGAAGACAAATATAAACAAGAAACGTTCTGTATACTCAGTATTTCGTCCTTTGGGAGACATGTATTTCTAGTTTATGATGACATTACTCTGAATACTGTAATTATAAGTTGCATTGGACAAAATCATCTAAAGATATGTTACACAAGAGTCCTACAAGAAATCTGACCTTTATGAAGACAGTAATGTTCAGTTTTTTGTTGAACATTTATATAGACAGGCTGATTCAACTTATACAGGTTTTATATTTTACTATTCTCTCTATTCTATCCACCATATTTACAGTATATTGATCAACTTAGACTACATATTAGAAATACTTCTCAGTGTGATGTAATTTATTTTAGCTGCAACACAAATATCTGCTTCTCTAGTTTAAACACTATAAACCCCGTGAAAATAGGATTTATATTTGGGCTTCATTAGTTTCACGTGTCAGGGTTAAAGAAATATTTTACATGTTGCTGTCATGTGTTATGACAGCAGTTATTTTTTTCTCTCCCTGCTTTTGATGAATGATTCACTAATCCAGAGCATAATTAGATTTTGGCACATAACTTAAAGTAGTTAAAATGACAGCCACCGATAGTATTGACTTTGTCCCGCTTATCTCTATGCATCTTACGTCCGTGTCTCTTCATAATTGGATTGACGAGTTATATAAATGTAAAACATCTTGCAGTTATGCTGTGCACCCATTCTTGATATTGTCTTTTCCGCGATCCATTTGCTGCAGTAGTTGTTTAGAGCAACTACTCCTCAAGTCCCTGAGGACATAAGTCTTACATTTTTTACAACCATGTATGTCAATAGATATGTTTAGCTACACTTAGATTAACAGTGCTCACTTCTCCTTAAGTGAGCTGAATCAATAATACAAAATAGGATAGCACACACAGAAGATAGGTCATTACTTTAAATAATTATGCATTATCTGATTTTATGTTATTGTAACATAACCACCATCACACATGAGGTTGGGTCATATGTGCCACTAATGTGCCTGGATTGAATAATGGTGTTTGTGCACAGTCACACAGGCTGCATGTGTGTGTTTGTTGTGCTGCAGGTTGCTGGGACATGGTTATGCAGTCATTACCACAGATTTCTGTTCTGGATGGTCTGGACCGTCTGGGAAATCTATCACATCCAGGTCGTGGTAGTCTCTGTGATATCCCTGGTCTTGAGGACTATGTGGACCTCCTGCTCTCCTCAGATACTAGTCACAATGAAGTGGTAATTTATTATTCTAAGCCAGCAGTCATTAATTAAATACTAATTATTATATTATGTATGTTCATAAATATGTATAACAATAATTAATGTAATTTTCTTATTCTAGTGTTTTTTTTATTGACAGTTTATTTAACCAAGTTAGTGGATAAGATATTTTGTATCTAAAATAACTGAATTATTACTTAATCCAACTTTGTTTATAACATCCGTGTATTTGGTTTTTGAAAATTCATTCACACATGCAGGAAAAAAAGTGTTATGAGCAGAGCCTGTCCTCTCACTTTCCAAAAGTGCTAAGAGAAAAAAGGGCAGTGTTAGATTAGAAGACTTAATTACTTCCATCTTGCTGTGAGGTGACAGTGATGATCATTGAGCTGCTATGTCACCCTGTCATCAAAGTAGCTGTTGGAAATAGCAGATTTTCTGTGGACACGGAATTGCTGGAATATTACGTAATTTAACAGATTGAAATCAGAATAGTGAGAGCTACTGAATCTGATCATGTTAACAATAAATTACTCCATTTACTGCACTGACCACTTCCATCAGGTTTTCTCCCAAACAAGCTCCTGCTGCGGTTGCGTTACACTCCACCGCAGCAGGAGCCCTGATATAAGACCAGGTTCTTAATCAAGTGCAACAAGTACATGTTAAGTTTCTATTTCAGGTTAAAGGAGATGGAGCTCTCAACACGCCACGTATTGATGAGGTGCTGACCCAGTTTCGTCAGCGAGTTGTCTCTGAAACAGTCACAGATCCAGTCACACAACCAGATCGCTCCCAGCCAGCTTGTTCCATTGTTGCAGACCCTAATAATGAAGAGCGCATCAGGAAGCTGGAGAACCAGGTGTCTCAGCTCATTCAGCAGGTGCCTATTTAACTCAACTGAAAGCCCCTAACTCACATATTAAGAACTGCTTGTGTACATTAGGTGAAAAGATGTATTTCTTGTTATATTATAATATTGTTACAACCAATAGCATTATGCCTGCATGGATAAGAATACTCATTTAAAAACATGCTGTAGATTACATGCTGTAAGCATGGCTGTATTTTAGCATCACATTTCATATAACATACAGTGGCAAGAAAAAGTATGTGAATCCCTAGGAATGTAATGGTTTTCTGCATTAATTTGTCATAAAACGTGAGATGATCTTCATCTAACTCAAGAATATTAACAAGTGCTTCCAACGGGTTCACTACAGATGCATACTGGGGCCTCTTAATTTATCATTTCCAGACTTGTCTCTCTGTTTTAATACCACAAATATTTTTTATATTTGAATTACATACACAAGGTTACATACATACCAATCCATGTTGGTGCTGTGTTGCTGCTGTGTCTCTAAAGTACATTCTAGGTTGGATTAATGTATTATTTATTGGAATTATGTTTAAATATGTACTGCTGTATATGTCTTATTCATCTAATATTTAGTTTGTATCTTTTCACATATGTAGTCTGTTAAATATTTACTTTATTCCCTCTGATATGATAGTATTTCTGCAACATTTGCCCAGGTCCCTGCAGGTGCCAAATGCAGTCCCTCTGCTCATTCTGTGGTGACAGTACAAAAAGCCAAGAGGGACGTAGACCGCACGTCAGAGAGTGAGTGTGATAGTGGGAAAGAGAACAGAAGGCGAACCAGGATCCCCAAACATCGTAGCAGCATAACAATGAGGATGACCACCAAGGAGGCTAAGAGCAGGAGATCAGACAGGTGCCTGCATATCTCAGCACAAAAAAGATGGTTCAGCTGCCACATTAATTACTCTGTTGTGAAAATAACTTGTTGTGCCATCCTGTCTAAATGTATAATTCCTGATTTTCTTGTCTGCTCATGTTTTGAAACTCAACCATGTTAAGACATTTAAAGCACTGTTGGGCACTGTAACAGAATCAGGGAGTCTACATTTCAGTAATTATATTCACATTAATCACTCTTGTCTAAGTTTTCTGACATAGAAATGTTTATGTTTTTGTATAATCAACAAATTCTGCATCCATAATAGTCAAACACAATACGCAACAATGAATATTTAACATACATCAACTTAATATCATCAGGTATCTTAATGATGGAGCAAATTCTTTACATTCTCAGCTGAAAGGGGTTGATATTTTCTTCATTGAGCCATGTTAACTTTCCTCTTCTCTCTAACAAATTACAAATGGCATCTCACTCCCATGATTAACGACCATGCTTCTGTGGTCTACACCCTCATCTTACTTCATCAGGCACTGATGACATGTGCTTAAGCTTCAGTAATTTAACTTAAGTTCCCAACTGTCCTCATCAAGAGCAAGGTGATTGAAAAAAATAGCTCAAAATTCAACTAAAAGTTGTGCAAACTTTGCTTACCTGTAAAAGTGAGCAAGGCATCTACTTTGCCCTTTATTGAGCCAGACATTCACTTGAGGGCTGTTTATAATCAATTTTACAGCCAGTTCAATATCCGTGATTTGTTTTATGTGCAGCGATCAGGAGAATCATAAACAGAAGAGTTCAAAGTCTGCTGTGGGGCCCAGGAGGAAGGCTGGCAGTGAAGGAATTGTAGACACAGTGGGGCCAACGAGAACGAGACCTCAGAGAGGTGCTAAGGCTTCAGGCAATGTGAAAACAAAGTCCACAGAGGAAGAAGAAACCTACAGGGTACAGGACTGGATAGGTCACCTTCATTTCTTCTTCTATTTTTAAGGAATATATGTATTATAAAAAGGTTAACAGTGGAAAGTAGACATCCTCTGTAAAAGCTTCTTTTCTTTGTTTCTTTTTACTTTTCTATTATACTTATACAAGTACATACAAAAACAGCATAATAGATACAATACCCAAACAAGTACAAAACAAAAAGGCAACAGCATAAACACATTTGTGTTTTATCATTTATAAGATAACTCTTGTCAGTAACCTAAAAAAACAGACTAAACCACGCAGATTGCAGTTTCAATGATCAAATGACTCAACTCAGAAATATCCACAATCTTTGTAGTTATTTAAGTCAACAATAAATGAAATATCCCTCTTGGAAAAAAAAATTTTTAAGTTGCATGGTTTAGAAGACATAAATAAAACAACGTCTTTTTTTTTTTTTAAAGTTAATTCTTTGTGTCACACTGAAGGGTGAAAAATACATATATAAAAATTTAAAGTGTGAATACACAGAAATAGCCTATTTTCATTAATAATTAATAGACCAGCCACAATTTTTCTTGTTATATTTAACTCCAGTCTTCTCCCCTCACTATGTAATAGAAATCCACCTTGAAGCCAAAGTAGTACCAGTTGTTTTCATTTATTTGTGTTTTTGTGCATCTGTGTGGCTCAGACAATTGTGGAGGAGCGTGACCAGGAAAGGGAGAGGCGCTGGAAAGCTGAGCAGGCTGTTAGGAAGCTTACAGAGGAGCTAAAGTGCCTGCAGACGAAGGTCAGTGAGGAAAAAGATCTCCAGAGCATGGCTCTGCACACCACAGACAGGTAAGAAGAAAATACAGATGCACATATATGCACTGTACACACAAATTTCCATGTGAATTGGTGCAGCAGCGCTGAAGTAGATATGATGAAAAGAAATAAGTGAACTAGTCTCTATGGATTTTAGTTGTCAACTGCATAATGGATTCCCATCCATTTCTACCCTCTTCATTTTTTGTATTGGCTCTCCTGAGAGCAGGGCCTGCTGCCTGTCTCATTCTTGAACAATGAGTATCTATTCCACCATTAAAATTGCTCATCATTGTCCCATAGCCTATTACAAAATCACCCTCACATTTTTGGCTCCAGATACCCAGATAAAGTGTGCCTGCAGTTGTCTGTGATAATAAAGCCATTTAGTACAAAAAGATAATTAACCTACACACCCATCCCGCTCATTTGCCTTATATTTAAATTCCAGAAGCCATAATTATCCATAATTAAATATTTTTCTGCACTGTGCAGAGCCTGAGAGCCAGTTACAGCTACTTTGTGCGCCGTCCTTGTTTTATCCCACCCTGCTCAGATAAATCTGCATTATGGTTATAATTAGAAGCCTGGTGACAAGCGCATGTCAATAGTATTACATGAATTAATCTTAACTGCCACTTTGTAATGACACTGAGCATGGCTGTTACTGTTGATAGTTTCAGTCATTAGGAGAGAAATTACTCATCATGCCACATTTGAGGAAACATGAGGAAACTACTGTATATAAGGTTTTATTTCTATATATTTCTATAAGGTTTTATAATTTCTTTCCTGTACTGTGGGTCGCCAAGCCTTTTTTTCCTCTTGACTTTTTCACCAGAGTACACTTTTGTATAATTGTTTTTTATATTTCAATTTTCACTATATTTCCATTTTCCATCTCCTGAGGTAAAATGTTGACTATGCTGTAATATTAGATTTCTTCAATTTCACAAGCTATCATAATTTTAACACAGAAAGAAAACACAGAGGACAGTCAAGGGCGTCACAAAATTGGTAGTAGTTGCCTGTATTAGTTTCCATATAGAGTAAAAATAGTGGGTTTTATAACTCCTGCTGCTCTTGCACAATTTCATCATGCTGTTCATCTTATGCAGACTGAAAGAACTGTTGCTAAAGGAGCGATCGGGGCGCTCTGAAATGCAGACTCGTGTTGAGGAGCTGGAGGGTAGATGTCAGTCCTTAACCCAGCAGCTGGAGCAGGTCCGCAGCAGTGAAGAACAACACAAGACTGCTCTCCATCGACTGGAGGAAAGCATCTCCCATGGAGAGGCCCTCAGGGCTCGCCAGCAGGCTGAAGAGGTGCAGTAGCTGGTTTACTTGAGAATAATTTTATCACCGTTTTGATACAGATACTGAACATTTAGTCTGGTTATTTAAGTCAATTGAATCAAATTAACATGCATAGCAATAAAAACACATTGTGTTGTTTCTTCTACACAATATATTTTATGTACCACTGGAGATGTTCACTCCCTATGTCTCTATCAATGTGATAACACAAGTGTTAGTAGTTCAGTGATCCAGTCTGCAGAGTGAATAAACTTTAATAATAAAGATGGAATTATTCAGCAGGGATTTTTTTCAGGGTGAGAGGCTGGTATAAAATATGTGCTGACCATTTTCAGATGAAGCGATACCAGGAGATGCAGAACAAGGCAGCAGCTTTGAAAAGAGAGTTGGACATCCAGAGAGCCTCAGTAGGCCAGCACAAAGACAAACTGCAGCAACTGCATGAACTGCTCGCATCCAGGGAACAAGAGCACAGGTATCATCTGGAGGATTTTATACCAACTCACTGGGAGAAGTCTTTTTGATGTAATTTAAAGTAAAAAAAAAATAATTTGGTTTTAAGTTTTAAACTAATAAACAACAACTAAAGATTTAAATATCAACTGTAATAGTTGTTTTAAGGAATTCAACCTTTTCTTTTTGCAAACTTATTTTAGAAACTGGCCAAATAACTGCCACTTTTTCGTTTGGTGAACCCTCGACTCACACTCAACCGTAACCTCGCTGGTTAATACCATCCTGTTTGTGTCAGGCTGTGGTATCCTATTTACAAAGCCAGTCAACTCTGCTTGTTCGTATTGTTTTACAGAAAACAGCTTGAGTTGCGGTTGCAGCCTGGTGGGGTTGATTTCCGTGGGGCAGTGGCGAAAGAAGTTGCATCAGTGGAAGAGAGACATGCCCAGAGGGAGGTGGAGCTGCAGGAGAAACTGGCAGATAGCAGGAAGCAGTACGCGGCTTTGGAGGACGAGTTCCGCATGGCACTTACTATTGAGGCTGCTCGTTTCTCTGAGGTTTGCTAAAAAATGACAACAGATGTAGAGATGTCCTGTAATCACTGTAGTATTGTCCTCAAAAGACTCAGGAGAACAACTCCACATTCTCTGTACAGTTAAGGGAATAAATGAATACTATGGATAAAAGTGACACGATTGAACTGGAATTGACCCCAATCTGAATAGACTTAGTTAGAGATTTTTGCCATCCTCGCGGTGAAAGCAGAGATTGAATTTGGATCATTTCACTGGACAAGTAGGCTGTGATTGCCACAGGAAGAAAGCTTAAGGAAAGGATTGGATTTGAATCAATCTGGACTGTCTTGTTAGGGTTACAGATTTCATTCAGCCTCTGCACAAAATGTAATCTTACTCTTGATTGCTACCCTCAGCACAATTTCCTACTCTCTACACCTTTAGAGCCTGAGAACAGTCTGAATAACACACAGATTGTCAGCCAAACCATCATCCGTTACCTTTAAAAGAAATCTGTAACTCTGAAACCTCTCCTGTCAGAACTCAAATGTGATATTGATTAATAAAACTGCCAAGTCAGTTAATGGTTGGACCAGTGTCCTTCACTCTGTTACATCCTGTATGTCTCATTCACATTCAGTTACACATCCCCACTACCTTTTTGTAGTTGAAGGAGGCTTATGATCAGATGACTGCAGAGCTGATGGAGCTCAAGGCCAACTTTGTCCAGTCTCAGCAAAGGGAGAAGAAGTCTGGCTCCTTGGTGCAGGAGCTCACAGCCATGGTCAAAGAACAGAAGAACCGCATATCTGAGCTCATCAAAGCCAAGAAAGAAGCTGTCACTGATCTGAAGGTACAGCACCACAGAGAGATCAGAGAGATTTTTTTCTCTAGCACTCCAAGTGCATTAAGAGAAGATTGTCTGATCAGGTTTGATAATTCATACTATATATAACATAGAGTAGAAATGACAAGTTCTGGGCAACAGGCTTTGCCTTTTCAAAACTTGTCTCCCCAAGTCTGACTTCTGCAAGACATCATGAATACTGAATGATCCAGCTGCCTTTCCATCTGTCAGCCTTGACAGATGGCTGTTGAACATTGATATTGTCTCTGTCTGTCCCTCTGGCAGAGCCGTCTGCATTCTTTGGAAGCAGAGGTGGAGCAGGATCGGCGCCTTGGTCTACAGCTTGAGTTGGTCAAGAAAGACAAGGCACGACTGTTGTCTCAGCTCACAGCTCAGGAGTCGGTGATAGACGGCCTCAGGGCAGAGAGGAGGATCTGGGGCCAGGAGCTCGCTCAGCAAGGTGGGAGAGGTCCAAGAGGGCACAGGCCCATATTAAATAAGCCCCATAGTCCATGGCAGACACTGACAGCCAGTTTTAGTTGTTTATTAACCAACACTGGTGCAGTTCATCCTTTGAGTCTGTTTTCTCTGTAATGCATTGGCCTAGGAGTCACTCTTTATATGTGGAGATTTAACTTTAGAGAGAAAATAAAGGCATCAGCTCATTGGCTTAATACAATATGTAGGTTTTACTTCATTTGTATAAAGTAAAGCCTGCCATCTGGTGGTTATTTGGGAAACACACATGCTTAGAAAGGAAAGAAAAGCTGGACAAGTTATTTTTTATAGTACTTTTTAATCCTGGGGAATTTTATTCCTGCATTAAAATATTAAAAATAACACGACAAGACTGAAAATTGAAATGATCATATAATAAAAAAAGGTTGTATGAATGTTTGACATGTTATGAGAGACTTGATCTATTTTATTACTTGCTATGTATTTCTCCTCTTCAGGAGTATCTTTGGCTCAGGATCGTGGACGTCTAGAAGCCAGGATAGAAGTTCTGAGCACTGAGCTGGAGACACAGAAGAAACAGAATGAGAGGGACAATGATGCCCTTAAAATCAAAGCCAAAATTGTTGATGACCAGACGGAGACTATCCGCAAACTGAAAGAGGTTTTTCAAACTTTTATGTTTATGTCATTTACCTTGAGCCCGTGTGCGTGCGTGTACACATAGCATATATGTATATGTATATATATAAATATATATTTGTGTGTGTGTGTGTGTGTGTGTGTGTGTGTGTGTGTGTGTGTGTGTGTGTGTGTGTGTGTGTGTGTGTGTGTGTGTGTGTGTATCTTTTTGTCTGATCCTGTTTTTATCTTGAGTTACATTGAGGCAATTTGTCTTCCTGTCTTTCTTCCCACCTTTCTGCGGTGTAAGGCCTTGCAGGAGCGTGACGATCAGATCCGCAGGCTACGTGAGGAGGCGGTCCAGGCCCAGAAGAGATTCCAACAGCAGCAGGAGGAGGAAACAGCCCAGCAGGCTGGGCTGAAGGAGCGTCTCGAGCATCTGAGCATGCGCAAGGAGGAGCTGAAACAGCAGCTGGAGGACAAAGAGGCAGAGCTTGTGGAGGTTAAACAAGTTTACAGGCAAGAGATAGGGACATGAATCATTTTTTTATTCAAGGCACAAGTGTGATGATCAAACATTAATACTGTTTCACTCTCTGCTTCTCTTTGCTTAGAGATTCCAGTAAAAAGTGGCAGGAGAAGGCCGAACTGCTCACTCAGCTGGAGAGCCAGGTAAAGCGCATGAAGGAGAACTTTGATTCTAAGGAACGTTCGCTCCTGGAAGAAAGAGATAAAGCAACAGAAGCACACAGGTATGCTACCACATCAGAGGAGAGCAAATCTTTCTTTTGAACACCCCAGTTGTTATTCTAGGCCTGCATATAGTAGCTTAAGAGAACTTTTGCACTGCTGTTAGTTCACATTTGTGGCCCAGGAATATTTGTGTATCGTATACACCATATGGACGTAATATTAACTCTCATGCCTACAGAATTAAAGTGTTTCTAATTGGTTAAATATGCTAAATAGTGGAGCTTTGAGGTGGAATACATGCAATTGGAAAGAAACAATTTTGTATTTGGAAAAGGAAGTCCAAATACAGTACACTCAAAAATTATTTGTTCCATCTCTCACAAACCCAAAAGCTAGAAACCCTGGAGATTCCACATTGTATTAAATATCACATCACATTGGGGCAGATCATGAAAATCATAAATTCAGTTAATTTTTCATTCACTTACGGTATCCAGAGCAGTTTTAACAGCAAGCCTCACCTGATGTAGCTTGGTTGTTGCTTCCTCTGCAGAGCAGCGGTCGAGAAGCTACACTGCGTGGACGATGCTTTTCGCCGACAGCTGGAGTCTATCCAGGCTACTCATCAGACTGAGCTGCTACGATTGGCTAATGAAAAGCAGAAACAGATAGAACAAGCAAATCAGAAGGTAAAATTGATCTGAAAATAGCCTGTTTTTGTCCACTCCCAGTATAGTTTTAGGATTTATCTATATTGTACAGTGATTTGATTTTCTAATGCTTCACCTACTTTTTGACTTCTCAAAAGAAGTTTGAAAGTGGTTACTGGTGAACTCGTAGGAGGAGAGACAGCCACACAAACATTGCTAACCAGTTGCTCAAAGTATTGTTGGTTTTATAATTCAGAATAATGGGAGATAGAGAGATATTTGTCTATGATGATGTCTCATCATTGGCAGTTGGCATAAACAAGGTGCTGTAGCAGATCATTGTCATATAGCAGGTCTTGAAATTCTGGATTTGAGAAAAAAATAAACAAATTTTTTAGTAACAGGCAGCAGAGCAAACACTTAGGGAGAGCTGCAGTGTAAATGTTTTTGACAATATCATATTTATATATAAGTCTTCTATTGTGTTGATCGGTGTCTTGTCTTACAACCGTTAAGTACATTGGGATTGTATTGCACCCAACAAGTCACGAAAGTTCTTGAATTTTATAACTTAGGTATGAATTAGGGTAACAAGTATTTTTTAAACATCTTTTAAAAGTTGGGTCTTCCTCAGGTATTCGAAGTGGAGGAAGAAATGCGTCAACTTCTGGAGGAGACCGAAACCAGCAAGAGAATCATGGAAGAGAAAATCAAACGTCTCACAAGTGTACTGAAAGACTTTTAACACATAAAATGGGACCTGGTTAGCTAAATCACTGGGGATAGTCCTATTGTTGTAATACAATACAATTCACTAGTTCTTTTGTATTATGTTATAGTTTTATTTTATTATACTATGATTTATCTAATAAATGCTTTGTCTGGCATCTTTTTGTTTACCTTTTAGTACAGGTAACAAAAATGCATTGCAAAATTGTGAGTACAGAAAATGGACAGATTTACCACTATGTGCATAGTAGCATCATATATATATATATATATATATATATATATATATATATATATATATATATATATACTTCATTTCAACAGTCTGAATCTATTTAATCTTGATTTATTACTAAGACTTTTCATGAAAACACAGAAGTTAGATTGAATAATTTAATAAAAATTTCCAGTGTAATAATCCAGAAACACACAAAGGGATTCCTTCATCAGTTTAGACAAGATAGTAAACAGAAGTAAGGAAATTGCTCTCCAAAAGTAGGCCAAATCTGCAGAGGTGGTAGGAGTATGCAAGTACATCCAGTACTTAATTAAGACTGCAACTACATGCCTGAAGTAACTTTTTCCACATTTTATGTTATAGCCTTATTTCAAAATGGATTAAATTAATTATTTTCCTCAAAATTCTAAAAACAATATCCATAATGTCAGAGTGAAAGAAGTTTGTTTTTTGTTGTTGTTGTCTTTGCATATGTAGATAATTATTCAGTCTTTGCCATGACACTCCAAATTGAGCTCTGGTGCATTCTGTTTTCACTGGTCATCCTTGAGATGTTTCAACAACTTGTTTGGAGTCCACCTGTGGGAAATTCAGTTTATTGGACATGATTTGGAAAGGTATATACCTGTCTGTATGAGATACCTAAGTTAACAGTGCATGTCAGAGCACAAACCAAGCTACTAAATCCATGAAATGGCCAGTAGACCTCTGAGACAGGATTGTATAGAGGCACAGATCATGGGAAAGGTACAGAAAAATTCCTGCAGGATTGAAGGGACAACTCTGTGAATGTCCTTGAGTGGCCCAGCCAGAGCCCATACTTGTAGTCAATTCAACATCTCTGCAGAGATCTGAACATGACTCCCCACCCAACCTGATAGAGCTTGAGAGGTAATGCAAAGAAGAATGGGAGAAACTGTGTAAATATAGTTGTGCCAAACTCTTAGCATCATACTCAACAAGACTTACACAGGCTGTAATTGGTGCTAAAGGTGCTTTAACAAAGTATTAAGCAAAGACTGAATACTTATGTACATGTGAGTTTTTTCATTTTTATTTTTAATATATTTGCAGATTTCAAACAAACTTCTTTGGGGTATTTTTTGTAAGACTGTATATATGCACATCACACAATGTGGAAAAGGTTAAGCACTGTGAAAACCTTCTGAAAGTCTAGTCCACATTTGTTTATCAAAAATTTAAAGGTGAAAATGATGGCAAATTAATATTTCTGGTTAATAAAAACAGAGTGATGTGTTCTACATAAGTGTAGCTAACTAAAATTTACTATGTGTACTTTTAGTCACACAAAAAGGTGTAACTAAAACATAAATCATAAATGTAGTGGGGTAAAAACAGTACAATATTTCCCCCTGAATTGGAAGGGAATAAAAGTAAAGCAAATAAATGTACTTAGTTATTTCCCACCTGTTCAAATCTTTATATAGAGGAGCGATTGATCAGCTCTAGCTGCAGCGGGCAGCCCGTTGGTGAGAAGGGAGGGCGGGGTCCTGTGTGGAGCGGGGCGGGGCAGACAGGCCAGGCGCGGGACATGCGGTTGCTGTGGCAACTGTAACCTAACGCACCGTAACGTCCGTTTAAAACCCCACAGGTAGCGAGTGGGAGCCGGCGACAGACGACTTCTAAACCGAGAGGAAACGAATAAACAACAACAAAAACAACAACAACCGCTTTATTTTGTGGGGAGAAGATGGAGCTGGAGGCGACAGAGACCGTGCGCTCGACCCCGAGTCGCCACGAGAAAAGTTTGGGTCTCCTGACGATGAAGTTTGTCAGCCTGCTACAAGAAGCTAAGGATGGCGTCCTGGACTTGAAAGTGGTCAGTGAACCCGCGACGACGGGCTCCGGGTGGATGTGTCGGGGTGGATGTGTCTGGGTGGATGTGGAGGGTTTGTCGGTGGTTTGTGTGGTGCCTCCTTCCAGGCAGCAGATGTGAACAAAGGGCTGTCAGTCACACACGGGCTCAGTCAGGTGCATTGATTGTTTAACAGGTGGATTAGCCAGCCGCCATTAGCCAGGCCTCCTGGTTTGAGGGGTCAGTAGTTAACACTTTGGAAAGTTGGTCACTAGCATTTAGTAAACTTACTCAAACACTGTAAGTTATTAGTTACTTGTAATACTGTGTGTATATATCCACTACATTTCACATGGACATACAGGAGTACGTTACACGCTGTTGTTACTTTAAAGATTAAGCTTTAACTTCATATAAAACGCATGATGAACAGTCTTATGAAATATAATGCCTTGTTAAACAGCATCTCTGAACATTTTGTCAGGCTGTTACTTTTCAAATGGCTTCATATCAGTGATGCACGAATAGTTAAATGTGTTAAATACATGGGTGGTATTTTCACCATGAAGCAAAGATTGCACAAAGGACTATAAATGACATATCCACCGGGGTGTCTTTGCCTTTCTTTCGTCTCTGAGTCAACTTTCAACCCCTCTGATTAACCTTATTTTAAGGTGTTTAATGTTTTAGACTATTCATCTAAATGATGAGGCCAAAATATTAATATGATGCACTGCAGTGTGACTCCACCACCCACTAACCTTAATAAGAAATGTCTCGTAGAATTATCATTTTTCTGACAGCTCCAACTTCAAACTAAGAAATTATAAGCTTGTAAAGTATAACTCATGGCAGAGCTGCTGTAGTAAATTTTCTTAGATTATACAGGTTTACCTAAGAAAGTGGCCAAGGAGTGTACTTCATAACGTAAATGATTACTAATCTCTACCCTTTACAAATAAAGTAGGCTCTAGAGAGCAACTGGGCAACCACATTGTGACAGATATGTCAGTAGTTAGACAAATCTGAGTTAACATGTTAATTTTTCTGCTTCACTGTCTTACTGTTTATATTGGGACTCACTTGGCTGTCCGGACCCCACATTGGGACCACTAACATAGCCCCATCTGCTTTTTATTCCTCATGTCAGGTAACTGCCATTAATCATATTTTTTTGTTTAGTTTTTTTTTTAAGAAATACTCCTTATTGATTTGATCAGCAAATTATTGTTTAATTTACTGTATTGTCTAATTTACAATTGACCTAGTTTCCTTCAGTGTTTTGACATGTAGCAGCATGTAGCCCCCACCCAATTATAGTAAATCTTTTCATCATTTATTAGTAGTTTTCCCTCTCTTCTTACCCGCCAAAACTTGGTAGTGCTTACACGCACAGTTGGCTCCTTAGATCCTTTCCCTTTCCTTCTCATTCTCCTTTGGCTATTGTATAACTGCCTTCTTCTTTGATTTGGTATTTGTGCAGCTTCTTTTAGCATTGCTTGCACCTGTCTATTGACACAGAAATTTCAGGTTTTCGTCTAAAGCCAGTTAAATGTGCCTTATGCACCTGGTCAGTGAATACTCGCATATAGTTGTCACGGTTAGTCATGTACCGCAATGTGTGTTTGTATTAATAGGCTGCAGACAGCTTGGCAGTGAAACAGAAAAGGAGGATATACGACATCACCAATGTGCTGGAGGGAGTGGGGCTGATCGAGAAGAAAAACAAGAATATTATCCAGTGGAGGTGTAAAAACTATTTTGTCTACTGTAACTACCTTTAACTCTATCAGTCCTTTTTCATTGTATTAAATGTCTTTGAACCTAAGTTTTGCATTTTATAACTTGTAGTTGGCTGTTAACCTGCCAAAATCGCTCCAGCATAACATTATTAACCGGCATTGTTAGCATATTACTAGCATTTGATCGGAGTGCATTTCTTCTTATGTTTTTATCTTTCTTCTGATCCAGGGGTGAGAACACAGGCAGTCAAACTCAGGAGGTGCTGGAACAGGTAAATGTTTTAAGGGCACAGATCTCTGAGTTAGAGGCCCAAGAAAAAGAGCTGGACACGCAGAAGGCATGGCTGGAAGATAACCTCAAACACCTGAACCATGATCCCATCACCAGCACATATCCTTCTATGCTACCTGACATAAAATAGAAAAAAGATGTTTTGCTATTACTACATATTTTGGAGGTTCTATTTTTATATGGTCCTGGACACAAATTTGTGCAAGTATTTCATGTTACAGCTTGTTAAAGCTGGACACACCCTGTTCTTACTCTCTAAAATACCTTAAAGACAACTTCCTGTTACTACTGAGGCTTTGCTTCTTATGTAATTCAAGTGAAATGTCTTCAGGTGTGTTTTGTATTGTTGGTTATTTTTCTCTCTCTTTACAGTTTGTAATTCTAGTCCTCTTGTGTCCCCATTTACTCAGAAGGAGAAAAAAAAAGCCCTGCTTGATCCTTTCAGCATTGTTTGCGTCCTAAAGAGAGAATATGCTCTAAAAGGAGGATTATAAATATAATTGCTATTGTCAGTTTCTTGTGAAATCACAGCCAGACTAATCCTGTCATGAACAATGCTCTGTCTTGTTTTTCCAGTTTATAGTCTCCATTTTCCTACCATAAGTAATCCTGTTCTTTCTTTCCTTAACACGTTTCTACTTATAAATTTGTGACACATGAAGACATCTGTAGTGCTTTCAGTGGAGACACTCTTCTTGCTGTTGTGGCTCCTGCTGGGACGCAGCTTGAGGTGCCTCTACCTGAAATGGTTTGGACACTTTTTAAAACTAATTTAAAAAAAAAAAAATTTTTTTTTTAGCTCTGGAATCTTATTCTGCTCTTTAATGGCATGAATCACCAGACGTCAATAATTAACCATATTAAGTCCTGTTTTGTGCAGTTAACCATATATAGTCTGTTTGTAAAAACAGGCTAATGCAGGAATAAATTATGGCATTTTAAGTGAAATGGAGCTATATGGTAATATAAACATCTTTTTTTTTTGTTTGTTTGTTTTTAATTAATTTATTGTTTTTTTATTTCCACCAACTCCTACTGGAAATGCAGTATCTTGAGTGGTTAGAATGAGCCAATGAGCTAGTAGAAGTATGTGATTATTCTCTTGGTTCATCATTAGCAGTGACTACTTTCACATACTTCATTCATTTTATATAAAACTGTTGGAGAGAGCTGCTTTAATGATGACAAGCAAATTAACACGTCACTGTTCGTTAGGGCCAGGGTGGTCAAAAGAAGTACCAAGTGAACCTACGCAGCCAATCCGCTCCCATCCAGGTACTGCTCATCAACAGGGACTCAGACTCAACAATACCTGTGGTCTTTCCTGTGCCGCCCACCGACGACATCTGCCCGATGCTAACTCCACCAAGCACCCCCGCCAGCCTGCAAAGGTTCCCCCTCTCAGCGTCTGTGTACTCTACCTCCAACACTACCTCTTCCTACTGCAGCCAGGACTCTCTCTGCTCAGACCACCAGATGGTGCTGCCAGAACATGAAGTGTTGACGCCATCGTCCACTCCTCCTGATGTCCAGATGGGTAAGATCAGGGACATAATATTTAAACATTTTAATGCTTTTAAGTTCCACTTCATACAACTTTTATTGACTTTTAAATACTTATATTTGGCTGGGCTTACACTCCAATATTTTATTCAGAATCACTTTGTCTACAGTAGATGTTTCAAATATCATAATGGAAAGCATTATTAGGGATGATATTTTTACAACTAACCACAGCATCAGTTGCTTAAAATGAATAATATTGAAGTTCACCTATGCAGTCCACACAGTACTTACATCTAACAATAGTAAAAGCAACCCCAAGCCTCATAAAAAAAAATCCTGAATAAACAGTCTGAGAGAGAAAAAGTTAGATTTTCAATAAGCCAAAGTACTGTCGCCCTGGGACATTTTTCCTTCCTCACATCCTCTACTGTGATCTAGCTAAAATAACATCCTCCAACCAATACTGTAAGTAGGAGACTGAAGTCTCTCCAAGATATAGCTACTTTTCATTAGTCAATGTCCTTTTCGTTTTTTGTCACATCACAGTGTTAGATGTCCACAATGAGGCTGGCTAAATAGACAGACAGGTTATGGATCAGTTAAAGTATTAAGATAATGGAGATGGAGTAGAGAAACTAACACTGGCATAGATGGAGACCTTAAATGCTGCTGGAGGAATCCCCCGCTGAAATTAAATCCTTGTGTATATCAAAACACCTATAGAAAGTATTTAACCACTCCTTGGAGGGTGTCATCTTCTCTCTCTTTTTTTTTTTTTTATCTAATGTAGAACAGGGGTGTCAAATTCTGGTCCCTAAGAGCCACTGCCCTGCTTGTTTTCCAGCTTTTTTGGCCAGACAGTAGATCTGACACCCCTGATGGTTGATTTAATGTGGCTTTTAACTTGTATTTACTAAAAAAAACTCTTTTATGTCAAAGTGAAGACAGACCTCAAAGTGATAAATACTCACCCCCCCTTTTTAGGTAACTTACCTACAGTATATTGGATAACCTCAGTGCAGTGAATGTGTGGAGTGTAAATACACCTTTATCTGGAAGGTTCAGTTACTGGTGAATCAGTATCCAGGCCAAAATCTACACTATGAAAACAAAGGCACATTCCGACCAACGCACAAATTAGGCTATAGATGCAAAGAAATCTCTGTCATTAAATATGTGTTTTAATCACAGTATCAATCATTAAGAAATTGAAAGAATATGACACAGATACAATATTAAGCTGCCTAAGGCAGGCCATTCTCAAAAACTGCAAGAAGAGGACAAGTGATGGAGGCCACCAAGACACCTGTGATTCTTGAAGGGGTTTCAAGTTTCAGAGGGTGAAATGGAAAAGACTTCTCCTTTCGTAACCATTAGCTTTCTTCATGTTCATTGGGGTTCTTCATGTGCCATATAAATCAACAAGCGTCCAGTTCTGGTCTCATCAGACCAGCAAACCTTCTTCCAGTTGATTTCAGAGTCTCCTACGTGCCTTCTGGCAGATTTTTTTTTCTTGTCTTTGCCACTCTCCCATGAAGTTCTGGTGTCTTTTTCACCAGTACAGTAACTGAACCTTCTAGATACTGTACATGTGTTTTTATACTGCAATCCTTCAAACATATTCAATGCACTCAGGTGATCTCTATTTAACTAACTGGGTGCACCTCTTAAGTTATTTTTATTTTATTTGTATATATTCTTGTCAGAGATACAAATTGAATCAACTATGATTCAATATTGTAAAAATAATATTCTAAAAGATGAAAACTTTTAAGGGGGGTAAAGACTTTCATCAGGCCTTTTATGTATTTGCCACTTCAGCTAGCCTAGCCAAAACTAATGCAGTCAGATCTGTGGTTCCCATTAAGAGCCGTGTTTGTAGTTTCCATGTTTCATGTTTACTTCAAAAGCGCGTCACACTCATGGTCACTGCCACAAGTGTTTTCACTTATTAGACCTCTTCTGTCTGAGAGTATAGGTCCCTAACCCTCCCTCACTTTGCAGTGAAAAGTAAAACCTTATGTTTACTGCAGTGCACTTCTTGAATGCCTCCAATACTTTTCCTTATTTGTAAAACATTTGCATGTTTTTATCCTGCATTGTTGCATTGTATCCTGAATCCTCTTTTGTTTTTTTCACCTCTGCCTTTGGTTGAAATAGTGTGAACCAATAGGTATGCATGTGAAATTCATGGGGACCCTGGATCTATTAGAGACTAGAAGCTCCCCAAAATACGTTCAAAGTCAGGTGAACTGATAACCCTTAGCATTGTCATTGGCACACGTTTCCTGGTTTTCTGCATAATTTGGTCATAAAACGTAATCTGATCTTCACCGGAGTCACATATATAACATAGTATTTCTAAGCTGAAAAAAACCACAATCAGTCGTGATCTTTGATGTTTTTATTTAACGTACCCATTAAATATACACAGTGATGGTGGAAAAAGTTAGTGAAACTGGTTAATTCACTTTTGGCAGCAGTAAACTCAAGCTTCCTGTAGCTGTGGACTAGATCAGCATGATATCTTTGCGGTCATTCCACAACATCTCTATTGGGTGTAGGGTCTGGGCTTTGACTGGGCCACTTGCAAATGGGGAATTTTGTGTCTATGATACTATTCTGTTGTAGATTTAATTTGATGTTTAAGGACGTTTTCCTGCTGCATCACCCAGCTTCTTCTGAGTTTCAGTTTGCAGACAGCGAGCCTGACATTATCTCGATGGATACCTTGATAAACTTGTGAATTTCTTTTTTCCCTACATGATGTAAATAATATAAAATCATGGCAGTTTGTTTTTTAACAAATATTGTTGGTTTATATTTGTGACTTTGGTTAACACACTGTGTAAGTAAGCTCACGACATAGCTTGACTAAACATTAACCTGATCAGTGGATTAACCAGACAAATTTATTTCATTCATTTTATTTAAGTATCTCACTGTTCCCGGTCTTCTTCTGCTCATTGTGCCATTTAGTCATGGCGTATGGTTATAAAAAGAGAATATAAACATTTTCATTTTCTGAATGAGAGGTCAGTGAAGTGAGGCCTGTAATTTTTTTCCTGTTTTATATACACATGAACGGGAAGTGAATTTTGGTGCCGATCAGAGGCTCTTCCCTGTTGTTTAACTGCATTTCATTATAGTAACGGGAAATGTTTTGCCATCAGCAGGGAACCACAAACCACAACTGTTTAAATGGTGAGGAAGTTGAATCAAAAATAGTTTAAACAAAAGCTAAACCTTTCCTAAATTTTTTTGTATTGGACTATTGTATTATTCTACATTAGTTAAATAGACAAACTATTTTCACAAACTTCATGTTGCACTTAGTAACACTGCTTGTACACAAACTGAAAGTAACGCTTTACTGTGCTGGGTTGATAGGAAATCAAATCCTTAAGACAAACAATCACACAGCACTTGCGTTACGAAATATATCATGTGGATTTGATTCAGTGTCATTTTTAAAAAATGGTTGCTGGTCAGCAGCTGAAATTTCGAATGTCAGCATGCCGAACATGCTGGAACAGGAAATGTTAAAAAAGGTCACTGCCTAAATCCACAGTGCTAATGCATAACTCAGAAAGTTCACACTAATTAATCAACGTTTGTGGGTAAAAATGTGATCAAGTAACTAAACGAGTGTTTTGTTAGCCGCTTGAATAAACAGTGCAACCAAGTTGCATTGCAGTACTCTTCTAGATGGTGTGGAAGAAACATCTTGCCACGCTACATATCCTGGTTCTCACACATGCTGTAAGAACAGCCTTAACATAATTCCTAGACATTTTTTGTGTCGGGAACTCAAAGTATGTGTGACAGACAAATTACTTCCTTATCCTTATTTAGGTTTATAAGAAAAGGATGAGTCAGTGTTACACAAGTGTGTAACCATACATACGACTGGGTAACAGGCATCGTTTGACATCTTCAGAGTGAAACTCAGTCAGACCTTCCTTCCACAAAAAATAAGGAATTCCCAGTACAGTGACACAATGGATATTAAGTATAAATTTACAACACAATACTGTAAATGAACATGTTTCCTTCAGAATTATTCTGTGCTTAAGAAATTGTGTCTTGAAACCAACTTATACAGTTTTTACAAGGATTCTGACATTGATTGTTTTCTTATTTTAAATTTGTTCTTCGGAACAGAATGGAACCCATGGAGGCCCAGATTTAGTTTGTGTATAATCAAATTTCAAGTTTTGGTTGTATAAAATAGGTTTGAAATGAATCATGTTTTATTATATATAATTTATATACTGTATATTTAATTATTTCCATTATTTTGTTTCAATTAATCAACACTATACTAGTGTGTGCATCTATTATAGTTTATACACACTGGATAGGATGTGTGCATGTACGTCCTGACCCACTCTTGGCACAGGTCAGATAACTGTTGGCAATGCTACTAAATATGGAGCTTTTCTATGGGTTCACTTCCTCCTCAGAGCAGAATTCAATATGGACTCTGGATATTGATCAAATTAAAATTCTATTCTGTTCAACAAATTGAGCTACTGAGTAAAAATTAATTGGTTTTACAGAAGTTGTTCAAGACAGTTTCCCCATGTGAACCATGCTGTTGGTAGTTTTGTTTGTTTAAAGGCACTTTAAGGTGTAGATCAGTATTCTGTCATACGTTCCTTGCTCCCTGCAGTTTGTTGTCAGCCAGCGACTGTGTTGGAGCAGCAGCAGATGGATCTGGCAGGCCAAGAATTCCAGTCTGTGCTGGATGTGAGCACTCTGCTGAAGCTTAACGCTGCTGAAGACCAAACAAAGGACGACAGAGAGGGTAAGGCAGAGGGAACAGACTTAATATTGTAGTTGCATCCAGCAGTAAGACATGGAGGAAATTTAATGTTTGTGTCACGTTTAAGCTAAGCATGGTTCCAATTGGACATGTACTAGTGAGTGAAAATTGTTTAATATGCATAGTCTATAACAGGAAATCTCCAAATTAATTCTCTTCCAGGAACTGTTGACCTGATTGATGAGCTAATGTCTACTGATGGTAAGTATCAAAAGATCTGAATCAACAATCTTTGTAAATTAACATTTTTGTTACTTCACTATTACACTACCCTCCCTGGTTGAAAGCATCACACCTACATTGTTTTACCTTTAACCACAACCAGCATGAGTCCTGGGTGTGGTCAGAAATATGCTTTGCTGCATCTGTAAGCACACCAAACTGTGATCATGTTTGTTCCTGAACCCACCTGTACATTACTGCTGCCAGGTGTAATGTTAAACAACTGGAAGTTAGAAAAAAGGTGTCTGGCCGGGAAGCTGGAGAAACAGCCAAAGTTGCAGTCTGACAGAATTTTACAATTTATTATTTTACCAGTCAATCCTACAAAGGAGAAATAAAAGCTTTATCTGACGGTCTCCTGCAGTGGTGACTAAGGCAGCACAATTTTATTTTATTTTATTACTTTAATGCCTGCAAAGTTATATATCCATTCGTGGGAAACGTAGGCTGTGATGAAAGGTGCATGCAGTTTAAAGGCACTGATAACAAAGTAGACCAGCAGATGATCATTAGTTTTACATACATTTATTCATAAATCTGAAGAGAAACATAAGAAACCAGATCTGTAATACAGCATTCTCACTGTTGCTTCCGTCTCTACGTTAGGCATAGACTACAGTTTCCACCTGGACGGCGGTGAGGGAGTGTGTGACCTGTTTGATGTGCAGATCCTCAATTACTGAGAGCTGACAGCAGCTGTCCCGAATGCTTATACAATCACGGGAAGTACTTTTTTTGCCTCTCTCTAAAGATGCTTCAAACACATCTTATCCCTATGTTTGTTATAACTCTTAAAAGCCCTTCACATACCAACTTCTGGTCTGTTGATCTCAGCCAACACAAAACAAAATGCCAGAACAAATTTAACAAATAATTTATGCAGCCAGCAGTAATTATGTGTCATATAGTTCACTGGGTGGTTATTTACAACATTCCACAGAGACTAGGGGTTTCAGTGAAAGCAAGCCAGGAAAAATCTTTCAGCCTCCTGCTGCACTTTTGCATATATCTTTCTAATTTTCCTCATCCAGTGTGAAGTATGAGACCTGAAGACAATTGCTTTATTTTCTGTAGGTTATCAACATATGGGACTGTGCCAACATTTGTTTTAGTTGATATTTACAGTAACACGTTCAGTATTGTCTTTTTTCGTAACATTTGATACAGGGTTGATGATCTAGTTCAGGGTTTGTAAGTAACTATTGTGTGAAAGCTCTATTGTGTAAGAAACTAACAAATGTTGCTGTTACATTTCTTAAAATGGCATATTGTATTTAAAAAGTGACTGCTTTGGTTTTGGAACCTTGTTCTCATGTGAAAAATGCCAAGTTTTCTTGGAAGTTTTCTTTTCTAAATTATTGTACCACTGCCATTTTAGGCCTCTGAGTTTTTGTTTTAAAAACATTTCTTATAATTGTTATATATTTGAATAAATATTATTTTTTACTTAAGAAAAAATTTAGTTAGTTCTAATTTTGTGAAAGTAAATGGTTGACTGCCTTAATCGTAATGTCATGATTGAATTAGCTACATTCCTGATTGGAAATATCAGATAAGGGCCTTAAATGACATTTTTGTACTTTTTTTTTATAGTTTTTTTTAATTAGTTTTATTTGATTACAAAAAGACTTTTTTGTTATTTGCACAGTTTTTTAAATGTGTGTTGTTGTTTTTTTTTGTTTTGTTTTTTCAATAAATGGATGCATCTTGACCTACAAAATGTTCTTTCAGCCAAGTAATGATTTAATTTGAAAATGTGAAATGAAAGAAGGAAAGTAATCATAAATTGTTCTATGTACTTGTTTGACATAGTTTACATATCTTCAGATAATATCTGATTAGAAAGGAGACTGTCCATTTGCTCCCCAGGTTAAAATTCTTTTTGGCAGACTACAGTGTTTTGCTCCATAAAACTTAGTCAGATGCTTTCCACATGACAGCACACGTGCCACAGCATGACCTACAGCATCACTTTGTAAACAGTCCCTTGATTCGTACCAGATGGGATAAAGGAAGTTCAAATTATGAACAGTGCATCTATTCAGTGGTGACTTTCTGAACGATCTGTGTGTTTGAGAATGTTTGAAAATAGCTGATGCAACAGAAATCCAAAATATTTCAACTATTTGACTTTTGTAACTGGTCTGATAAGAAAAAACAACATAATCTTTATCCAAATATGTTCAGAGTGTAAAAATACTGGACTTTCCAAAAGTGTATTATTAAATGGTTCAGTTTGTGCCCTGCTATCTTTGCAGCTATACAAACTCATACTAATCTCTTCTTGTGTTACATCGGTGGTAAAAACATATGCAGTGATAAAATGAGATTTAGGGTTATCAAGAGCATGTTCTTTTTATCATTCCATCATCATCACCTCACAAAAAGGTTACCAGAAGTAGTTTTTCAGGCTTTTGTTGAGCTGCACATGTGTGCTTCAGATGTTTGCTGGAATTCAAGAAACAACAAAGTTGCGACTTTCCCACATGTAAGAGTCCCACCAGTGGTTTGATATGCGTTATCTTTTCATTTTCATTTTCAGGAGGGATCAGGGGTGTAGTAGTGCCAGGAACTCAAAGTCTGGTTCTGTCACAATACCCCCGCATGCAGCACTGTGCATGCTCATAGGCATACAGTACACGTAGTACAAACACCCCTTACTAGCACATGATGTGTACACCCCACCCTTCAACATGTGCAGTCAAGCTGTTGGAGGTTAATGCATGTATAAGCTAAATTTTGGACGGTAATAATCAACAGACATGAAGAAGTTGAAGTTGTTGAATCCAATGTATTTATTAATATCCAATCAGCAGGTATAACAGAACCAACATAAATGGTTCTCTTCACCATTATAATAATCTGGTGATGGCACTAATAAGCATAAAAAACCACCATTCAGAAATAATACTACGTTAGGTCTTTTGTAATGGTAATATGTTCATATTGTAACTAACTGTAAAATGTTGACCCCACTTATTCGTTCCAACAAGTCATCTAACCCTAATCATATGTTCAGTAATTGTGTTTGACAGATGGGATGTTTGTATTACTCAAATATGTCTCAGTGAAGTTTGGTAAATCTCCACATGCTGAACTGTGGCTGTCAATAGAATTAAATCACTGCTGTGACCTATTTTTCATTTGTAGCTGTCAGCTGCATCATGCAGAGTATCAGATTCTAGGCTTAAGGGTACTTGTACTTTATACAGAGATATATGTTTCTTGTGAAATCTGGGGGGAGTATCTGTAAGCTTATCTAGATAAACCAAATACCAACACATTTCAGTTTGGGAACTAGCTGCACAGGTGGTTTCGATTCTATTGAACAATTTTCTGTGGAAGTTTGAGTCAAGTTTAAACACATTGTCATGGCTAATAAAAAAAAAAAAAAACAGCTGATTGATCGGTGATCTAAAGCAAACAAACAAACAAAAAAAAAAAGAAAACATCACAATTAGCATAAAAGTCAAATTCAATTTCTACTGGCAATGTGGCTGTCAGTCCAACACTTTGGTGCTGACCTACACTGTTCATAATTTGTCATCCCCAGACACAATGTTCTGGCACACGTCTTAGAACATGGAGCAGAATTCATAAACGCCTACAGCTGTTTACTACGATGTTTAGTAATGGCACCTGGTAAAATAACATTTTGAAAATAGAGTAAAACGTGTATAAATCACAAAACAGCAGAGAAAAGGAGACAAACTGTGCCATCTTTGGCTTTATAGTAAAGTAAAATGATTAAGTTCTGTACTAAACTGTGTGGTTAGTTGGAAAATGTATGTTTGTTCTTCCTTTAAAAAAAAGGACTCATGGATTAATCACGGCTCGTGACATATCCAGTGAGGGACGTTTTTAATTCTCTAGAATTGTCTTATTTGATTTAAGTTCAACATGTTTACAGAGATGCCTATTGTGAAATAAACAAACTAAATAGTAAGATATAAATCCTGTCATAACCCTCTTATTAAGTTAAAATACTTTTCCATTCTTCACTCTAAACATAAATTCATTTTCAACAAACCAGAGCGGGAAAATTCTTGAACCTCCTTTTCTGATGTAAAAGGGGATTGGGATTTTTGTAGGACCTAATGATTTACACATGGTACACATCTGCTCTTCTCCGTATTAATTACATGATCTAGACACATGTAAAACTCATATAGAGAATGTATTTGTCTCTTGAGATGCAGAGTGAGAGTCAAATGTCATCTCCACCCCTTCTTGCACTGCAGAATCTTCCCTTGCTCTTCTCCTTCTCCTTCTCTCTTGTACGAACTTCTTGGCTACTTTCATGGTGTGCTGACCGAACGAAGACCCCACAAAGGTGTAGAGGATCGGATTAAGGCAGCAGTGGGTTAGGGCCAGGCTCTCTGTCACCTGTGCTGCCTGATCCAGCACTTTACTCGTCCCACAGTGGGTCACCAAAGCGTAGACAGAGTCCATCGCTCTATAGAGTTTCACCACATTATAAGGAAGCTGTGTGACCACGAACACCCCCACTACTACTACAAGAACACGCAGGACTTTCCACTTCTTGCCCCTGCTCTCGGTAGGGAGTCCCTGTAGCTGTCGTCCCATGCTGCAGTAACAGATCACCATAACCAGGAGAGGAAGCAGGAATCCCAGCAGCACTTCAACTATCTCTAGGGCTGCTTTTCCCGATTTAGCCATAGAAGGAGGGTAGACAGCCAGACACATGCTCCTCGGCTCCCACCTCACCACTTCTGAGAATATCAAATCAGGCACACCAAGCATGAAAGCCGCTGTCCAAACAGCTAAACACACTTTCCAACAGTGTCTCCTACTAAATACTCTCTGCAGCCGCCCTCTCTGGTCTCCACTTTGCGCCCTGGCTAGTGCTAAGTAACGGTCCAGGCTGATGCAGGCCAGCAGCAGCATGCAGCAGGTGAAGTTGACCGTGTAGCAGGCTGACACGATCTTACAGACGACCACCCCCAGCTCCCAGCCCCTCGCGGCATCCGCAGCCCAGAAAGGTAGCGTGAAGAGCAGCAGCAGGTCGGCCACAGCCAGGTGTGTCAGGAAAGTGTCCGTCATGGTCCTCAGGCGTTTGTGGTAGGCATAGACAGCCACGACTAGGGAGTTTCCTGCCAGTCCCACCACCAGACAGATGCTGTACATGATTGGGAGGAAGAGGGCGGCAAAGGAACGGATGTCAGCCTTCTCACACAGGGTGGGATAGTCATCATAGGTGAAGTTTTCATGGTAAACGTAGTCATCCTCTGAGATATCCATGCTAATCAGATGAAGCTGTAAGACAGAACGTTTAAGATTAATACACTCTGAAAATATTTATACATTATCAGCTCATAGCTAAAGTGGTTCAAAGTTTCTAAGTTCATCTACAACTTTCACTGCATTTCCAGAAAGTTGGCAAAAAGACGGGAATAAAAGCGTGTTTACATCAACAGCTGCATGTGTGAATGTTCCACTTGTGCAATGAACTGTGATTTCAGACAGAAACCACCTCGTTCAAGCCTCATTCAACAAAATACAGAGGTTCTCAGCAGGATGTTATGTGACTTGCATGTGTTTAGCTCATTATGGTAGACATCTAGTTTGGTATTTGGCAAGTGGAAAAAACCTCAACTTCTGACACTAAGTCAGAAATGTCAGGAATTTCTCTCACTTGGTGGAAAAAATATGTCAACAAACTGCTGCTGAGATTGTGTGTATGTGGCATTAAGGCCAGTTTGACAGACTTTAGAAATCAATATTAGTTTGGACGGAGGTGAACAGAGATTAGCCCAGGTCTGATGTCATGACTCTTTCTCTCTGTATGACATGCGGTGGTAAAGGCAGTAACACGTGTTTTTGGTTTTTGTTTTCTTCATTTTACAAGAACAGAACAAGCTGAAAAAACAATCATTTAACGAGATAAACAATTAGCTCAAGAACAAGGTAGAAGACAGTAAGTACAGTATAGTTTCAACATGTGTAGATACTTTGGAGTCACTTTGAAATCTCTTCAATCAAAACGAAATTGAAATTTAAAATTGTCCAAAACCATGACTATTGTGTGTAATGACTTAAAACAACCCACAAACAAATGTAGACTTACAGTAAAGTCTGGATTTAATAAAGGTTTCAAAATAGGCTTTGATTTACAGCCAAAGTCAAACTAGACTTTGCCCCAAAGTGCGGAAACAAACATCCGTCTTGTTTGAGGAAATGCGTAAACAAGAAATTCTACAGTTGTTATTGTAGACTAATTATTGTGTCGTGATAGGATCAGTGTCTGTGTTCCTTGTCTACATCTGGCTGCAGAGTCCTGAACTGAAAACCTGCTCCCTGTTGTACTTGTACCCTGTTGTACTGAGTTAAATCAAACTTCAAGCTCCCTCTCTTTGTGCCAAATTGCAGGTTCATAATAAACACACTGATAGAAACTAACAGGAGGTAATGAGGGACTGTACAATCTAAGGTACTTTCTTGTTTTAATAATGCTTTTAACACTGCTTACAGTACATATAGTACACAATCAGGGCGCCTGCAGGAACTGTTTGCCTCAACTTTCAAGACTTCATTAACTTTCATTGTTGCACAAAAGCTGTATTAACTATTAACCCAGTGCTCCTTGAAAAGGGCATTTTTATAACTTTAACCTACATTAATTATTAGTTTCAAATGGATGTTTTAATGTAAACCTCTGCTCACTTCTATTCTATTTCAGGTTGTTTCAACATTTGACTCACTGTCAAAAGAAAAATATTACTGTTGATTACTATTATTGATGCATTAAGCAGTATTTGACAGTTGCAGCTAGTGGAGGTGGTTCTTATTATTATATTATATTATTATTATGTTCAATGCACTGTTGGTAGTTTAATGTCATTGCAGCACTGACAGCATGTTACATAAACTACCCAACAGTAGGTAAAAAAAGTAGCTCAACCATATTAAAATGCACCAGAAATATATAAAATCCATCACTGTTATAAATAATATTCAACGTGTATTAGATACACGTATCTACACGTAACGATTGATCGATACTCACGGAGTTTTATTCACCTGTCGGTGCCGTCTCTCTCTCTCTCTCTCTCTCTCTCTGTGGAGTCAGAGCTGTCGTTTGACTGTGCTTTGCAGAGGGTGCGTTTGTTATTACACCTGCGTGGCGCGAGTGGGCGGGACGCATGTAAGAAGCAAGTACTTTCTATTGATTCAGGAGCAAATAAATAATATTTATTATACATCATCATGGTGGAAAGTTACTCAAGTACTGTACTTATATATAATATATAATTTCTGGTCCTTTTATACTTCTACAATTCAGACTGAATTATTTACTATACTACACTTTTAATTCAGTACATTTATTTGACAGTTTTTCTTACTTTGCAGATGCTGAATTGTGACTCAAAATGTAATCAGCCAATAAATAAAGTATTATTATTAACCAAATATCTGGATAGCATTAGCTCCACCTTTACCGAACACCTTAATGTAAAGAGAGGATAAAGTACATCTACTTGACTGGTAAGTTGTAATTATATAATGACTAATACCTGCAGGGCTGGGCAGACTGTCATGGAGCAGAGTGGTTTGATTTTGAGTTCCATGCTACCATTAGCTTGATCTACAAAAGTTGCATGTTGTAGCTTTAAGTAAAAGGTAAAATTGAAGTACTTCTTCTACCAGAATCTGTATATTACAGCCAAAAACAGCCCTTTCCCCCCTGAATAGCATCTGGATTACACTATGCTAAGACCATATGTGGAAATAAACATTCCCTGCAGTGAAAGAATTCATTCGGAGCCTCTGAACTGGTATTTTTTGTTGAAAATTTTAACTTAGTTTGCATCACAAACAGCAGAATGCCCTCTGGTCCTGCACACAGCTACAGCACTTTCTCCCACAGCTTTACTGCAGAAATAAACCTGACATTGAAAACCTTGGTAAAATAGTACATGTGTGTTTAGATTTAAATCCTCATGAATAATAGACTTGTTAAAGTATAAAAATCCACAGTTGACATTGTGTCTTTTCACTGCAGTAGTTGTAGGATTCATATGAATCCAGTCATAAAGCCAAAAACCAGTCTTACCTTGTATCGTCTCTCAGGCCAAAGAGAAAGGACTCACTTCATCTTTGAATCCAGTCGAGTCTCATAGCTCCACCGACTATAAACACACTTCTCAGCAGGATGAGTCAGACGGAGAGCGAGAAAGAAGTCAAGTGACAGGAGACAGAAACCATATGGCACCCAAACAATGTTTTTTATTGAGGAAACCTTTACAGTTTTATGAATGTGAACTGTTAACACCGACAGAAAATACATAGAAGTAAAACAATTAAATAGCTAAAATTGAAATATATATATATAATTATTAATACTTAAATGTTAAGCTCAACAGTGGTAGATATGCAAAATGTGGAAGCGTCCGTTGCGTCATTAATATAAAATAGTCATTAGTCAGTATTAAAGATGCCCTGTCGCTAAAAACATACTTGTGGTCTAGTAACTGTATTTTATTTTACATCCACACCCATTTTATTTATAACCACCCTGTAGCTAAGACCACAAGGAATGTGGGAGATCACCTTTGGGCTTTAATCCGTCAGGATTTGTAGAGACATGTTGTTTTATTAAAGATGAAGAAAAAAAACAGTGTTCACTCAGAGGCCAGCGACGAAGCTGAAGCTGCACCACCCAGTTACAAAATAATCAACAGACAAAACACAAACACTGGACTCGCTCTTGTTCCCAGTTTTGGTTCTTGTATGCCTCAGAAAGGTTTCTCGTTTTAAGAATTGCATAAACATGTAAAGAAGAAAAAGAGACTGTTATTTGTGGAGATGGTCATCTGATGACTTACACTCTGCTGACACCATCAGTTGAAGCTTGAAAAAATAATGTGGCCACAACTGGATGAGCTGGTTCCACAGAAATGTCGTTAGACAGATATATTAGATAAAACACTGATGTATAATTTATGGATTCACTTCCTGTCAGAATGTAAGGTCATTAAATCAAATCTAATGTCAAATGTGTGGTAATTTAATTAAACACAAACAATGTTATTATAATACACTGCAAAGTAGCCAAAAACATGAGAATATGCAGCTACTATTGTGCATTTATTCAGTTTTTCTGCTAGTTCTTTATAAAGCACAAACTTTTCTTAGCATGCATCAGATTAGAAATTCTTCATGCAGCACGTGTTGTATTACACTGCATCACAGGAGTGAGTCGCACAGTTTTGGCCCCACTGTGGTTAACAATGCAAATTTCATGCAATTAAATGAAGCAAACATAGAATGGAATAGAATTGATGTATATAGTGTTCATCTCTGTCTTCAGTTCTCTGGTCTTTCTTTATCTTTCCTCCTCTGAACCCTGATAGGAAAATAAATATTAAGAAATGAATATAACAGTATCTACAGTGACGATCAACAACTTTAATCAAAATAACTACAACCTTCTTACTTCTCTGCTGCTTCAGTGTTTACATCGTGTTTACTTATGTTGTAGATCGCGGAAGAAGTTACTTCTTCTTGACGTGGACCATGATAGCAGACCTGCTGCCTGCTCTATTTCTGTAGGGAACAAAAGTGAAAGCATCAACAAGTCCTACTGCGTTCAGTTTCATCTCAAGTGTAAGACAGTGTCTGCTGCAGTTTACAACACATTGTTCTAATTATAAATAATATGTTGTGCTGTTGGTATTTTAACTTCATCACATGAGAGATTAACTCTTACCCTCGTCTTTTAGATTTTAGTCGACCTTCAAACGATATTTTCTGCAACATACAAAATAAGTCTCTGAAGCAGCTGCTACTTGACACTTCAATCAACATCAATCTACTTTTTGTTTGAAAATTTTAGCTAAAAATGCAATTGTTTTTCAGCTTTTAGTTTTTCTTGTCATGTTTGGTTTAGAAGCTCAAAAGGTAAAACCTAACAAACTTATGCAGAACTTTGTTTTGAGGCCTTACTAATCTAAAATTAAACTATTAATACTTGAGCTGGTAATAATTTTATATAGGATTTTAAAACCAGGACAAACCAAACAACTTAAATGTTTGACTCTCCAAAAACTTAATATAAACGAAAAACACACGTTATCCAAGGGTCTTTCATCACTGGGGAAACTGTTTCTTCTTACCAGATCAGACTCCTGTTGCTGATTATCATCTGCCAGCAGAGCAGCTGCATCGGTGGAAGTGAAGGCTGCGATGAGCAGGAAAACCTGCAGACACAACAAGCCCAGCAGGAAATGTTTGTCCATGGCTGAAGAAGTGAAGAGTTCGATACAGTTGTGAAACTCACAGAGCTTTATATCCCACTGCCAACTAATCACTTCCACATGGACCAAGATGAGAGAAATTAGTTGAACTCACTCACTCAGAACTTCACTTTCAGTGTGAAACCTCTGTTGCAATCCCTCCTTTGACTTCTGCGACACCAGCAGATCGTTAGATAACACAATGTATTGATTCCCAGGTAAAAAATGTCCAATGTCATGTCCTGACATCCTAAACTAAGTGTTAGGATAAACACTATACCTTAGATTATTAGATTAATCTCTCTGGGGCACTATTAGAACTTCTGGCACCGAACTGGCCAAACATTGACTTGGGAGATATACACAACTTAGCTAGTTAAAAAATACCTTTATAACTAGCTGGAACCTAATGACCGTATCACCTTTATTAACTGTGTACAACTTTAACAGAAACATTTAACTAATAACTAAATACCAAAAAATTTTTAGGAAATTATAGAAACAACTTCAAGAAAATGTTATGGACTTTATATGTCAAGAAATAAAGCGTTACCAAAACAATGCATTCCTGTGATAATGTGTTCAAAAAGGATGAGATGGATGACCTGAGATTTTAATGTTGTAGTGGTCAAACAAGTTCAGGGTATAAATATTAAATAAATAATGAAAATAAATAGTAATAGTTAAATAATGTTGAATTATTTTACATCTTGGGTCTTTACATCTCCAGTTTTTAAAGGAAATTGTTGCGCTGGATGAACTAAAAACAACTTATAGATGGAGACAAAGGAGCTTCAATGCTCCTTTTTAGACAGTTAAAAAGGTGCTATATCACCTCATATTTTAGGTAATATCTGATGTTATGTCATATGAATGTTTAAATAAAACATCTTCTGTGGAGTCTGTTATGTTGTTACCTCACCTGACAGGAGACCTGCTGTATTTCTATTTAAATGTGTCATTAAAAGATTTCACTCCAGCTACTTTATTTAGTTTAAAGTGTTGCAGTCAAATGCAGCTGACTGACTCCATCCTGTGGTCACATTAGTCAAAGCAGCACTTAATGTTTATTTAAATGCAAGCAGATAAAGTCTTTAACAAGTTTGCAGAAAATTTCCGATTTCCAATTCTCATGTTCAGTTTCCTTCGATGGAGACTGATTTAACTCCATTTGACTCCTAATCTTGATCTTGATTATATTTTACAGATTATTATTTTTAATGTGGATGCCCTCTTTTTTGCCCCTGTGGTTGCTGAATGATGTAAATCCTGTGGTTATTCGTAATAAGCTCATAAGCTGCTATCACAGAGGCTGCAGATCAGTGTTAACATTGTGGTTTTGTTTGCCATTCTGGCTTTTATCCAAGAGTGGTTCAATCTAACTTTTTTGAGGAATATAAGCTGCTTGGTGCAGTGTTATTGAGAGTTGCTTTTGACTTTATAATTTACATACTGATTTAAAAAAGAAATATCTTTTTGTTGTTTTGGTATTGCCTTAGCTGGGAAAGAAAACTAAACACAACCTTTCCAGTTCTTACAGGCCTGTTTGGTTTGAATTAAAGGGTCATATTATGCCAGATATAAAGTTTATTCTCATAAGTGTGCAATGTATTACATATTTTAATTATGCAGTGCAAAGCAGAGGCCAATTCTCTCATATCAAACTATTTTAACTGCATTTTATCACAAAAAGAATAAAATTGAAAATGTATAACATATTTAACGTGTTTGCAGATAACATGTAAGCAATGAGAAGTGGAGCGCTCCAGTCCTCAGGTTAGTGGAAACATGGTGCAGGGGCGGCGGCAGCAGATTGCACCATGAAACTATTCATCCTAGGGAGAGAGAATGAAGAAAGATTAACTCTTACGTGGCTGTTGCTATAAAATGTTTCTAAATGGTGTTTTAGAAAGGAGTCACTAGGCATTTTTATGTTTTTTCATATTCAGAATTTGGGAGGTTTAGTTAAATTGTACAACATAGAGAAAAAAGAGTCATTAAAACAAGTTTACCGGGAAGGAAAACATTCCTGGATGGATCTTCCGGTTGTTTGACTTCTTCTGCGATATTTGTTTTTTCGGCCTGAGCTTCACCTATAAGAAAGTGAGTGTTGTTTTACACAGAAACCAAAGTACTCACTCAGCCCTCTGCAGATTTACTGTACATATACATCTGATGTTCACGCCAAAACAAAGAAGCATCATGTAAATAAGTGGGCTGCAGCAGAGTTTACAGCAGATTGTCTTACCTGTTCATCAGGCTTATTAAAAGCCGTCACACCAACAGCATCCATAGAACCGAAGGCCGTGATGAGCAGGGAAAGCTGCAGACCCAACAGGAGCAACAGCACAGTTCTGTCCATGGCTGATGAACTGACACCCACTCGAGGCCCACGTTTCTAAAAGCGAGTGTGGTCAAAGAGGAAGCAATAACAGGATGTTTGCCAAGCTGCATTACTATCAGAGAGACACAAGTCCCCTTTTCAAGATGCAATTCATTGTCAGCAACATATCTGATGATAGCTGTTGTAGTAAAACACTGATAAAATCATTGGACTTCAAAATATTTGTTCTGCTGCTCAGCTGAACACCAGGCTCTTATGTATAGAAGAATATTAGTAGTTAGTAGTCAAACCTGTGAACTGCTGATGTTCCAGATACTCAACATGTCTAAATAAGACCAGTTTTATTGCTTCAAAAGGGTGTTCTAGTGCTCACTTTCTTTTAAAGTGATAAACACAACATGGCCACTGAGTTTGACATTTTTGGATTATTGATGTGAGATTTAGATTCAGTGCAACTTTAATTAATTAAATTTTAAGATTAAATATTGTACATAGTGTTAGAGTTGCTTTTGTTTGACTTTGTGGTCAGGTAGCATGTGTTTGTGGTTATTTTGTCATTTATTTCCTCATATTTTGTTATTCATTTGCCTTTTTAGACATCATCATACTTTTTTATGTGGTTTAGGTCGTAGTCACTTGATAGACTTTATATTAATAGAAAGTTTAAACAGAGGCTCAGGTCCAGGAAAAAAAAAGACAAAATAAATGTAAAATTTCTACATTATTACATTAAGTTGATCCTATTATGATGCACAAATAAATTAACCATGTTTTTGTATTATAAAACATGTCATATCTCTGTGTATTCTAATTTAAGCTGAGAGCCTCAGTGCAGAAATGTACTTGCATGTTTTGGCCAAATGCAGGAGGAAACGGAAACCAGCATGAGTAGGGTTGTTAACATGACTTGCATGAATTAGTTCAGTAACTGGACAAAAAGCAAAAGTTGCAGATTAATTACCAAATGAATCGTCGAAACTTTTACCACAGAAAATGCTTCTCAGTCTGTGCCTGTTTCCCTGTGTTCTGGATGAAGATACTGGAGGAGCAGAGAGGAACTCATTAGTGGACAAAGAAGGTTGAATTGATTTTGGATTTTTCATGCAATTGTGTTTTGTATCATAAGCACAACAATTTCTGCTATTTCGCAGTTATGTACACTTTCTTGTGTAAAACTGAGGCTTGACTGCAGATTAGTTGGATAACTGCTGCATTTTGATAGCTGTAAAGAAACTAGCCGCAGTGAAGGAAAGGCCTTCATTATGAACTAGGACTTCATCTTTTCAATGTCAGTGCATCGAGGTGGCGAAGAGGAACTTGATTTATCCTCTAGTGTACATTCTGAATATTTTATGACTGCATGAAGCTGAAACTTAAATTATAAACAATAATTTAAATATCAGCTAGAACCTTCTGAGCTCACTTTTCAAAAGCATGTGATTTTTTAAATACACTTGTCAGGTCAGTGGTGTCTGTTCAAACAGAGCAGCAAAACACATTTGAATGAATGCTGTTCAGATGCTCAGAATAGAAAAATGGGGAAGTGTTTTAAAGAGCAACTATCATTTAGAAATAAACACAAGATATCAAATGTCATCTTCCAAAACTACCGTGCTAAGTAACTAGCATGGACATTATTTGAAACATTTCCACCTAATAAATGATGATCAGATAGATAGATAGCTCACTAAGCCTCAAACTCACCCTCTACACACAGGTTGTGTGAGAAGAAGATTAGTTTGTCCACATTCTCTGCTAAAAGTCAACTTCTTGTGGCTTCCTTTGAAAAAAAGGTGCTCCAATCGGATTTAAGTGGTCAGATAACATCAGTACATGAAGGCAGCGTATTGGTGGCAAGTGCTGTTTCACCATGCACGTGGGAAAGATGTGCATGTACGTGTCGTCTGTTGCTCCATTTACGTTCATTACAGTTGTGTTATTTTGCTAGATCAGCTTCTAATGGCATATTAGACACTTTGCCTTCTGTCTTGTCATGGTTTAAAGTGTGACCATGTTAACTGTGGTGAGTTGTAGGATGTCAAGCTGAGAAATAAACTAAATATTTCCACATTTAAAAAAAAATTACCATTAACTCACCTATATTAAATGCACAAAAAAGAATATCCAAATACCAAACCCATCTGTGATGTGTACACTGCTGTTATATGCAGCTGAAGTTCTTTACCCACCTCTACTGATCAGTAGAACAGCTTAGTGGAAATTTATAATGTACTGTAATACAGCGTGTGCAAAAACTCAGCCCATTAGAAGTGAAAAGGTCAAATAAGATAAGATTTTTTAAGCAATGGTTTTAGTCATGTTGTACATGGTTTGTCAAATTTAATTTATGCAGCTCTTCGGCACTTACACGATTTTAACAGCTGTATTTAGAGTGTTGTCTTGGTTTGATGTCTGTAAAACTCGTTGCCTGATGTAATTACACTGTGTAATGATGGTGATTGAAGAGTTGTGAAACATTGACCTCTGGTGGTATATTAGCTCTTAAAAACCGGTATTGAAGTATTACAACACCTTGATGAGTTTTAGTCCCAAAAATGTGCAGACATACCTCCCAAGGTGGTCTGAATACGGTTGGCTGCTGAGGGGGCTGAGTTATCGATCTGAATTCGATTTGAGGAGTGAAAGAGACTAAGTACAGAACATCTTATAAAGTGTTTGACCTGATATAAACCTAAAACTGAACTATGTGCACTGACTTCATGCCTAAGACTGCACCTTTTTTGCATCCTGGTTTGTGCAGCAGCCTGAGAACGAGGAGAAAGGTTTAAGCAGGAGTTCTGGAAATCTGTACAAGTAACAGTACATCTGAGCACGAGCAAGTTCGAGGAAAGGAAGTATAAGAAAATCTGATTATGAAATTATGCATTGAGAAGTTATGCACTTGAATTACGTTTGGATTTAAATCCCAGATTAGTTTTTAAATTGAATGGCTGTCTGCCTCTTTATGTCAGCCCTGTAATACAGGGGGACAGCTTCAGCACCCCTATGACCTGTAAGAGGATAATGGATGAATGGATTAAATCCCATATTAACAAACTGATGTTCACAGTGCAGTGCCTTTGAGTGACAGTATTTGTAGACTAAAGTGCAGCACAAAGCAGCACACTTGCTACTGTAGTTTGATAAAACCTTTGTAGCATCTTCCTGCAGATGAAGTGAAGTGAAGAGGTGCACACCTTGATATTTGTTGGCTGAAACTACTTCAATGTCTGCACTATAAATACTGACTGGATGAGGAGGAGGTTTAGACCTTAAAACATCCACCACCATCTCCTTGGTTTTAGAAGTGTTCCGTAGGAGGCATCAGTCCTCTGTACCCCTCTTCCTTTCCATTCCTGTTACATGCCATAATTGTAGTATCAGAATACTTTAGAATAATGAGGAAGGAACTGAAATTAAGCAACACTAAACTTGCAAACACTTGCACTTTCTTCCAAAATGACAAAGGAAATTGTGAGGTCAAGCACACTTTTGGGTGCCAACCTTTTAACTTTGTCTCCCAAGATCAGTCTGCTGCCACTGCTACCTGGTCTGAAATGGTCAGCTAGCTCGATGGTGTGAAACAGTGTGTGGTCTGAAAAGATGTGCGCGTTCATTTGATCATATGATCGCTGCGTGTAATTGAGGGCGTTTTGTCCTCTGTACTTCTCTTTCAACTGATTCCTGAGAAACGCAGTAATTCTGGTTTTCTAAGGAATACTTCAGAATACTGAGAAGAAAGTACCACCGAAATGAAGCAACACTACAACACTTAGTTTCATAACGACTGAGTCAGGATATCATGAGATTGACCACACTTTTTGGTGCCAACTTCTTGTAAGTGTGTTGCAGGCATCAAACTCTATACACTGTTCATCCACTACCAGTATAAAACCAGTACAGCATCAAGTGAGTTCAATTTCAACTATATCAATCTGTCCAATTACTGTAGAAAGCGCAGTTGAATGTGAATCAGTTTCACCAGCTTTGGTGCAAATGAAAGTGACAACAGGTGTAATGGAGATTGGGTTCCTCCTGGTGTAGGATAATGTCTGGTCTCCTGTTGAAAGGGTTTATGTGCTGGACTGGTATGACGGCAGTCCACGTCTGTTTTCTACTGTAAATGTATGGCACATCTTGAAGAGGACAATCAGACAATGGTGAAGACAATGTACCTAAAACCCTTAAATTTGTATAATCAGTTTCTGAACGACTAAAATGTTCTATCAAATATTCAATAGAAAAAAGCCTTTTTACAGAAACGTCTTGGTCGCACTTGCAACCGAGCAGCTCCACTGAGGAAGTTGTGGTTAAGAACAGATGACGTACAGGCTCTGCTTTTTCACTATTCCTCCACAAAAATGGACAAACCACAGTAATGTCAGTAACCGTACATTTCTTATGAAAAGGACATTAAACAACACATTCTGACTAATATGATTATGTTTTTATAGGGTGTAAACAAATTCTTCAGAATATTATAAAATGTGCATATATCAGCAATTAACAAGGCTGAAATACACTAGATTCACATAAACACTGCAGCATGTGCTCAGCGTGTCTAATGGAGTTTGTATTTTCACACATAAACACTGAAGGGTGGATATGACAAATGATAATCATCTGTGATTTCTGTTATTTTACTGATTGTACTGCTATAGTAAACATGTTTATTACATTTCTGTGTTCGGACTCTACTGCTTCCTCTTTCTCAATACGTGAATGATTCATTGGCAGCGACAGTATAAAGAGCCGTGTGTTTCACAGCCTCCTCAGATCATCATGGCCAAACGTTTTCTGCTCGTCCTGCTGTGTCTGCAGGTTTTCCTGCTTATCATCACTTCCACTGATGCAGCTGCTGTGGCGACTGGTGACCAGGTGAGAAAATCTGTGCATTGTCCAACATGTTTGTAAACATTTGCAGTAAATTAATAATTAGGAGATTACACATTCAACAAGTGTGAACAAATAGTTGAATATTGTGGTTTTCAGTACTGTGTGTAGTAATGCTTCATTATTTTTTAGCAAGTAGCTGTAGACAAAGGAGGGAAGTCAACTATTCGGGTCAAGAGAAGAAGCTGTGGGTCGTATCCAGGAGCATGCAGTTTTTTACTAATGGAAATGGTAATGTTAGCTTTACTCTGAGTTGTTTTATGCCTTTTCTCTGTTGTACAATACAGTAACAGTTTGTTGTTACATAATCTCTCTTCTCGGGGTTGCTGCACATCCCAAACCAACGTCAAAAAAGACAAGACACCACAGCATGATGGAAATAGAAACTGTCACTGCTTCAACAGACGTCTGACACCAGCTTCTTAGAAACTGCCATGTCGTTTATGGAAAAGTAAAAACAAACATATGTTGCATTTATTTTTAAAATGTTCAGTCTCACAGTGCAAACTGTTTTTGAAAAATAAATTTCTGTTTATATCAGCTATTGTGTGATTTTCTTGTTGGCAAACAAAATCTTCAGATTCTTCATCCTGTGTGTAACAGAAAGTGTCAGGAATGACTACATGAACTACGTGGACAGAGATTAGTTTATGAAGGCTACACGTTGTCACTATGAAAACAAAATGTTATAATTTAAAACGGAAAGCTAAATTAGGGACCCTGAAACCTGAAGAAATGAACTGGGGAGCATCAGTTCAGAGAGTTTTTCCACTGTTTCACACTGGCCAGCAGGTGGTGCTGAGGACCTAAACAACAATCCTCTCTCTAATGAACTCACACTGTGAATTAAAAATTCAAAATTATTTTTGCACATAGGTAGTTGCATTAAGCTGAAGACCAGTGATACAGTAACTTGATAATAATACTGATTGAAACAGCCTTACTGATCTGCTCATGCTGCTTTGCAGGAAAAACGATTTTACTTCCAGACTTTGTCCAGTATTTTGAATAAGCTTGTAATACTAACACAGCATTTTATTGTTCATATGTATATTCTGCATTCAGTGACTCACGTCATTCCTAATTAAAGGGCTTGTCAAATATTTTTTTTAAAGAATCTAATTACGTTTAAGCTTACTACTGTAGTTCTCCACCTGTCCACTAGTGGCCCTCGGCGGGTTTCCTACCTGCGTCCTGCAGCCACCTGCAGCTCATCAGTTCATCACTTGGCTGTTTCTCTCTCTGCAGCTTCGATCTGTTCTTTATTTCACTTTGTTAAAACTCTGTCACCTTTGACCTTTCTACCTTTTATCAGCGTTTGTTGCTGCTGATACACCTGCCATCAACAGGTAGGGTTCAAATTGGCCTAATTATTACCTGTGTCTGCGAAAATGAGCATTTTCTTTTTTTATAGGGAACGTCTTTAAAAACATTTATTTATTTATTTGAAAGATAAACTATTTGTTGTTGTTGTTTTAGAAGCATGAAGTCCACTGTGCTCGGCTTCATCCTGACTTTCTCTCAGACCGGCTCCAGCGGGCACCACCTCCTCCACATGCAGTTAAAGCCCTCCACCTTTGAGACGAAGGAACCTTTTCTGAAGAGCGTCTCGAAGACTCTGTGCCTGACTGGATTTGAACAGTTTTGTTTGGGCAGCGGCTCAAACACAGCTCATTGGACAAGTGGAGGGATTACAGACGTGTTTTGCGTCTTTGCGCAGCGGCGACAGGTCCGTGTTTCAACCAGCGAGACGCGAGTCACCGTGACACCGGTGAGTTTTGAGTTCCTGTTTCTGTTGTACAACAACGAACATGTTAGGATGTGAAATGTCATTGTTAGAGATCAGACTAGCCTTTTGTTTGTGGTCAGTCTGTGAAGGAAAGTTGCCTTTTATTTCTAACAGCAATTCAAGTTTAGATTAAAGTGCATTAAAGTGCAAATGGAACTCATATATGTAGTAATAATAATAATAATAATAATAATAATAATAATAATAATAATAACAGACATGGGTTCACTGCAGACATCCTGATCTGCTGTCTTGAGAAATGTTGGCTGCAACTTCATGTCTGAGAGAGAGATTTCCTCCTCAGGAATGCTAATGCAATTCCTGCTCAGTGTTAATACCCCTGCTTTCCTGGTGTAAGTGGCTTGGAGGACGTCAACAATGACTTGTACGTGCTGGTCTCTGTAATAGGGCTGTGTGTGACCCAGCAGTTGTACAGTTGTATACTTTACTTTACTTAAGGATGTAAATGTTTTCATGTGCTTTAATGTTATTGTTGTCAATCTGGTGTTGTATTAATCGCACAAATTGTTATTAATTAAGACATGTAAGCAGCCTGCATCATTCTCATAGCTGCTCAACTGTATGTGTAATGACAGAAGACAAATACTGTAAAGTACAGAAGTATTATCTGCTATATATGTGTATGAGTGTATTTGAGAAGTAGTCCTGTCCGGTACCTGTAGTGAAGTAAAAACTACAATATGTGTGACTTGGTGTGACTCTTAACTTTGTTTTATGTTCTTTCTTAATTAGATATTTTCTCCATTTCAGATGACAGCAACAAGCTGACTGAGTCACAGCCAGACGTGAGCCAGCGATGGGTCGGAAGATGGATCTGTCGGGGCTAACGGACAACGAGGCGGAGCACGTGCTGCAGGTGGTGCAGAGGGACATGAGGCTGCGCAAGAAGGAAGAGGAGCGTCTCAGGTGAGTTCAGACCTCTGTGCTCTCAAAGTTTGTTGTGGATTTATGGTCCACTACGTCTTATCTACACTAACCACCCAGTGCAAGTTAAGAGACACAGAGACTATCAGGCCTTACTTGGCTGTTGGTTTTTGGGATGATAAACTCACAATGATGTGTTTACAACTTGTTTCTGTTGCGTCCAATTGGCAGAAATACATGTATTCAGGTTTGGAGTTGATATCTCACCAACTACACTGTGTCTTTCTGCTGTGTTGCTGTGAGCAGGTAGTGCACAGTGGGATTTTAGAGCTTTTTCACAGACAGTGAGACTTTTACTGAGAGCAGTAAAAGTTATGCAAAATACTAAAGATGTGACACAGCAGCTAAACAAACTATACTAATTGTTTGTGACTTCACTTTCGAGGTATTTTACTCCTGAGTGGAAATTTTCCATCCTGCTTCTCTGCTCTGAAGTCTGTCTTCAAAACACTGGGCAGGAAGCGACAGCCCTTTCCTGTTGCCCTCAGACTAGCTATCTCTATATTCAGAACCCAAATACAGTTGGTGGATTTGAGTCTTTTCTCTATATTGACTGTAAACGAGGTACACAATAGTCGGAAATGATTTGTCAGCTTGTTAAACAAAAGGGCAGAGGTTCAGATTAACATGATTATGTCATTTCTCCATTGAACTCTCATTTGCTCCCTGGGCCTTATTTCCCTTACACTTCCTTACACAACCTTATTTCTGTGGTTACGTTAAAGAACCTGCTTTCAGTGATCAGGAAACGCAGTTTAAAGAACATTGAATTTATACCTGTTTCAGACTTCAGACAGATTATTAATCTGTGTTTGGATCTGTTTGTTAAAGCAGTTTTTATCTTTACATCATTTTCCTAAACTGCTTTTACAACACATTCCTTCATTAGCAGACGTACAGGATACATTGGTTAAGGCCCCACATCATTTTCATTGTGCACTTTTCTGCTTCCTGACTCCTCAAATCGTGAAGTGGGCTTTGACTTCATGCATCCAGCTTCTGAATTTCAGCTCTGACACCCCCTGAGATGAAGTGCTCGAGCCTCGTTGAATACTAAACAGCAATGACTGATAGATTGGCAGCTTAATCTGAAGGTTTGGAGGAATACGGATGAGTGGATTGAATATAATGGTAAATTTTACTGCAGTTTGCTGTTGTTGTCCCTGTATTTGCAGATAATGTCTCATTTTTGTTAGTTTAGCTCTGAGTCGGACAGATTCTTGGGTCACTGCTAATAATAATGCTAATGTAATAGTTAAAGATTACTAAAGTGACACATTTTAAAATAAACTTATTATACAAGGTGAATAATTATTAAAATAATTTCCTTTCTCTATCTAGAATCTCAGTAAAGCTAAATATTCTAAATATAAAGGTAGGGTTTACTGCAGTGTCGTTATCTGAGCCAATTTACCTACACAAACTTCTTTATTTTCCATAAGATGTTTTCAGCTGTACTGAACATTAAAATTGTCCTTGTCCTTATCCTTGTTTTATGTATTTATGCAGGACTATTGTTTCCTGATAGTTTGCCTCTGATAATCATTTACACTATTAACAAAGTCTACACTGTATTTAATATAATATATATATATATATATATATACACTATATATATATATATATATATATATATATATATATATATATATATATACACACACAGTGTGTATATACACAGTGTGTATATATATATATATATTATAATATATAATATAATACAGTTATATTGTAACCTGTGCAGTAGTGAACATCGCTGCCAGCTTCTCTACCAGCTAACACTTTTATATTTTTGCATGAGAATCATATTTTTAATTGGAATATTTTGGTAAATCCCTGCATGACATGATCCAAAGCAGTGAAGTGGTGAACTTTCTACTGTGGTGTTTACTTAGAGCTAATCTTGTTGTTTACTTAAGCTTGACTAGACTTTTTGAAACACATTCATACCCGTTTCTGTGCTGGGATCTCTTTCACTCTAATCAACTTTTTCTTTACTTTACGCTTAATTTTACAAACGCTAATGTGCTAAATTAAGTCAAACATATTTGCAGAATTGCATTGACACAAACAGTACATAAGGGGCCATACACCATTTTCACAGATTACATCTGTCACACCCTCATTTTAAACAGATTGTGCTCTTTTCTGCTTCCTAAGTACTTGAATCTTTAAGTTGACTCCGACTTCATACATCCAGCTTATCAGTGTCTTTTAGCCAGTTTATCTTGTTTGAATTGCTTCAGTTTGCCAGTGGATTGTTGTAAATACTTGTGCAAACAAAAATAAACATTGAAACAGACTTTCTTGGTACAATCGATAAAATAGAATCTGAAAATTATTATTATTATTAAATTTGACAATAATGTGCTCAATGTGATCAATTTGAAACACGTTTCAAAAAAGTGGAGACAGAGGCAACAAAAGACTGGAGAAGATATGTCAAACTGCATTGACAAACAGCAATTATAAATCTAAATATATATTTTGTTTATTTACATTTAATACAGTTCATTACATTTTAATTTGAAATATTTTCTTTGAACATAAACAAACTGGTATCCAATAGCAACAATACATCAAAGTATGGAATATTTCGAATCGACCAATGGTATCACTGAGAACCAAGATCAAAGAACCTAAGCTGTGATGTCATAGATACAAGTACTTAAATACAGCAGGTGAAATCAGAGACAAAGTGTTATTTGTCAGAGCCAAGTCACGATTTGGAAACATTTCACTGACCATTGAAAAGCATACAAAATACGTTTGAAACGACAAAAGACAAAGAGAAAAAGAAGAAACCGCTGGACAAGATGGAAAACAACTTCATGAAGGCTAAAACACCCGTCAATTTCTTTCTTGGAACCCTGGAGCAAGAAGTGAGGTGTCACCTGAAGGACAGCGAAGCCAAGCTGACCCAGAGTGGACGTGAGGGAAAAGTCCTCCTGGAAATCCAAGAGGACTTACTCAGCAATTTCCTCGACCAACTTCAGGGAAACAAAGAGGACAAGTGGAGCCTGGAGAAAGAGACAATGCAGCAGGAGATACATCAGCTGAAGTCCCTGCTGGAGGAAGCTAACAAGAAACAGAAGTCTTCCCAGAATTATATCAACCATCTGAAGAACCAGCAGACAAACACCAGGACCCAGACAGCTCGCAATCCTGAGCTGCAGACGAAAACCATCAAGGATCTGCAGCTCCAGCTGGAGCTCACGAAGCAAGAAAAGGAGAAACTGGAAAAGGAAGTGGAGGCTGAGAAGCAGCTGCGTCTGACGGCTGAAAACAACCTCAAAACATCAACTCTTATGTTGAATGTGCGGCTGTCTAAGAAGGGCAATGCAGAGTATGAGGCCCGTACCAAGGCACAGAAACTGGAGAAAGATCTTCAGCTTGAGCGGGACCACACTAAGGAGCTGCAGGAGAGGCTGAGCAAGATGGAGGAAGCCCTTCTGAAAGAGAAGGAGCAGGCTGAGAGGTCCACAGAAAAGGCCCAGGCTGCTTACAGAGCTCAGCTAGAGGAACAACAAGCCGAGACCACGAAAGTCACAGCTGCCCTGAAAGAGGCACAGGATCAGCTGAACAACGAGCGCCTCCACTTCCAGCAGGAGAAAACCTCCCTGGAGGAGAAGATTGAAACATCCAAAGCCTCCTTTGTGGCTCAACTGGACCAGGAGAAAAACCAACTGTTTGCTGAGCTGAAGGAGGCAAAAGACCAAGTGACAACTGAGCGTCTCCAGTGGCGGGAAGAGAAACTCTCCCTCCTGGCAGACCTGGACACGGAGAAACAGGAGAGAACCATGTTTGACTCTGCTGCGAAAACGAAGATCAACACCCTGACAGCAGCACTAAGAGAGAGCGAAAGCACTCTGAAGACTGACAGTCTTCAGTGGCAGCAGGAGAAAACCACCCTCCTGGAGGAGATCGAGAAGACCAAACAAGTGTACGTGGCTCAAATAGAAGAGCAGAAGAAGACCAACAGCCACGTCACGGCTGCTCTGGAGAAGGCGGAGCAGCAGTTTGAGAGTCACCGTGTGGAGTGGCAGGAGGAAAGGTCATCCCTTCTTCAGTCCACACATGACCTCAACGACGCTCTGAAGACCAAGGAGCAGCAGTGGGAAACAGCAGAGAGCTCTATGAGGGCCCGCATAGAAGAACTCGAGCAGAAGATCGCTAAGAAGAAGAAGAAGAGGTGGTACAGAAAGTTCTTCTGATGCACGGCTCCAGCGTCCTCTGCTCAGCGATAGGAAACGAACACTCCATCACTCACTCACACCTTTACATCTATTCTTGTGAGGACTATAGAGAAGAAACGGTCTTAACCCACAAATAGCTTAGAAAGATTATTTTGGGGGTTAAGACTTGATTTCACTTCCCAGCCATCCGTGGATTGGGGAGCTCTATCTGATTTGCCTTTCCCTGGGTCTCTGCCCACGTTCTTTTATTACAAGCTTCGTGGGCAGAGACCCAGGGCTGGGCACCTATTGCTGAGCATGTGGACGTTTTACATCAACATTTCATCAACATTTCATCAACATTTCATTAAAAGCAAAAAAAATATTAGTTTGTTTATGTTTTTGTGTTTTAAATTGGTAGATACTTTAAATTAGCTCTACTAAATGATTTAAGGCATGTTTAAACCAGCACTGATGACTACAATAAATGAATTATCATTTTTAGTATCATGTAGACTCTGATGATCTTTCTTTCATATCCAGAGCCCAAACTATAAGCTCTCCTTTACAATGCAGCAGCTCTGCCACGAATTCTACTTTTTATAGGTTATAATTTCTCAGTTTTGAAGTTGAAACTTTCAGCTAAAGAGCTAAAAAAATAATAATAATAAATAAATAAAATTAAGTATAATAATAAACTCAAAAACATTCCTGAAAAATAATTACTAAGTGTTTTGAATAGATAAATCTGTATAAAACCCTGCAGGATAAAGTAAAGTACAGATACTAGATAAAGAAGAGGCGACCTAGTCCATTAGAAAACACTCAATTTTAGTCAACTTGCACATTAGGAAACTGTGACATTGGTTTTATACTATACTCTGACTTTTTACACAGAATAATTAACCACTTTAAATGACTAAAAATTAAAAATACCAATAAGCTGCAGTTTTAGCCTCTCATTTCCACACTGACTCGTATCTCGGCCTGTGTTCTCGTGCTGTCAGATTGTTGTCCAGCAGTAATCAGATATTAATCAGTCAGTCATGACTGCTGCTTCTGCAGGACTAATGTGTCCTCTTATTTAGATCTACACTGTTTGTTCTTATTCCATCATGTTTAAAGTGTATGTAAATGTTTGTGAATCAGATTTAGCCAGTGTATCCTGTATAAATTAAGATTGCTTCAGTTTATAAACACTGAAACAGACTTTATTGGCAAAAACAATGTTTGCAAATTCTTTAAAGCTCATATTCGATTGAAAAGTGCACAGAGATGTTTCAGATGTTGAACCTAAATCATCTGATTGTTTTTTGACAATAATGTGCTTATTATCAATTTGTTGCCAGCAACTCGTTTCAAAAAAGTGGAGACAGAGGCAACAAAAGACTGGAGAAGATATGTCAAACTGCATTGACAAACAGCAATTATATATTTATATATATATTGTTTGTTTACATTTAATACAGTTCATTACATTTTAATTTGAGATATTTTCTTTGAACATAAACAAACTGGTATCCAACAGCAACAATACATCAAAGTATGGAATCTTTCGAATCGACCAATGGTATCACTGAGAACCAAGATCAAAGAACATAAGCTGTGATGTCATAGATACAAGTACTTAAATACAGCAGGTGAAATCAGAGACAAAGTGTTATTTGTCAGAGCCAAGTCACGATTTGGAAACATTTCACTGACCATTGAAAAGCACACAAAATACGTTTGAAACGACAAAAGACAAAGAGAGAAAGAAGAAGCAACTGGACAAGATGGAAAACAACTTCATGAAGGCTAAAACGCCCGTCAATTTCTTTCTTGGAACCCTGGAGCAAGAAGTGAGGTGTCACCTGAAGGACAGCGAAGCCAAGCTGACCCAGAGTGGACATGAGGGAAAAGTCCTCCTGGAAATCCAAGAGGACTTACTCAGCAATTTCCTCGACCAACTTCAGGGAAACAAAGAGGACAAGTGGAGCCTGGAGAAAGAGACAATGCAGCAGGAGATACATCAGCTGAAGTCCCTGCTGGAGGAAGCTAACAAGAAACAGAAGTCTTCCCAGAATTATATCAACCATCTGAAGAACCAGCAGACAAACACCAGGACCCAGACAGCTCGCAATCCTGAGCTGCAGACGAAAACCATCAAGGATCTGCAGCTCCAGCTGGAGCTCACGAAACAAGAAAAGGAGAAACTGGAAAAGGAAGTGGAGGCTGAGAAGCAGCTGCGTCTGACGGCTGAAAACAACCTCAAAACATCAACTCTTATGTTGAATGTGCGGCTGTCTAAGAAGGGCAATGCAGAGTATGAGGCCCGTACCAAGGCACAGAAACTGGAGAAAGATCTTCAGCTTGAGCGGGACCACACTAAGGAGCTGCAGGAGAGGCTGAGCAAGATGGAGGAAGCCCTTCTGAAAGAGAAGGAGCAGGCTGAGAGGTCCACAGAAAAGGCCCAGGCTGCTCACAGAGCTCAGCTAGAAGAACAACAAGCCGAGACCACGAAAGTCACAGCTGCCCTGAAAGAGGCACAGGATCAGCTGAACAACGAGCGCCTCCACTTCCAGCAGGAGAAAACCTCCCTGGAGGAGAAGATTGAAACATCCAAAGCCTCCTTTGTGGCTCAACTGGACCAGGAGAAAAACCAACTGTTTGTTGAGCTGAAGGAGGCAAAAGACCAAGTGACAACTGAGCGTCTCCAGTGGCGGGAAGAGAAACTCTCCCTCCTGGCAGACCTGGACACGGAGAAACAGGAGAGAACCATGTTTGACTCTGCTGCGAAAACGAAGATCAACACCCTGACAGCAGCACTGAGAGAGAGCGAAAGCACTCTGAAGACTGACAGTCTTCAGTGGCAGCAGGAGAAAACCACCCTCCTGGAGGAGATCGAGAAGACCAAACAAGTGTACGTGGCTCAAATAGAAGAGCAGAAGAAGACCAACAGCCACGTCACGGCTGCTCTGAGAAGGCGGAGCAGCAGTTTGAGAGTCACCGTGTGGAGTGGCAGGAGGAAAGGTCATCCCTTCTTCAGTCCACACATGACCTCAACGACGCTCTGAAGACCAAGGAGCAGCAGTGGGAAACAGCAGAGAGCTCTATGAGGGCCCGCATAGAAGAACTCGAGCAGAAGATCGCTAAGAAGAAGAAGAAGAGGTGGTACAGAAAGTTCTTCTGATGCACGGCTCCAGCGTCCTCTGCTCAGCGATAGGAAACGAACACTCCATCACTCACTCACACCTTTACATCTATTCTTGTGAGGACTATAGAGAAGAAACGGTCTTAACCCACAAATAGCTTAGAAAGATTATTTTGGGGGTTAAGACTTGATTTCACTTCCCAGCCATCTGTGGATTGGGGAGCTCTATCTGATTTGCCTTTCCCTGGGTCTTTGCCCACGTTCTTTTATTACAAGCTTCGTGGGCAGAGACCCAGGGCTGGGCACCTATTGCTGAGCATGTGGACGTTTTACATCAACATTTCATCAACATTTCATCAACATTTCATTAAAAGCAAAAAAAATATTAGTTTGTTTATGTTTTTGTGTTTTAAATTAGTAGATACTTTAAATTAGCTCTACTAAATGATGTAAGGCATGTTTAAACCAGCACTGATGACTATAATAAATGAATTATCATTTTTAGTATCATGTAGACTCTGATGATCTTTCTTTCATATCCAGAGCCCAAACTATAAGCTCTCCTTTACAATGCAGCAGCTCTGCCATGAATTCTACTTTTAAAAGGTTATAATTTCTCAGTTTTGAAGTTGAAACTTTCAGCTAAAGAGCTAAAACATAATAATAATAAATAAATAAAATTAAGTATAATAATAAACTCAAAAACATTCCTGAAAAATAATTACTAAGTGTTTTGAATAGATAAATCTGTATGAAACCCTGCAGGATAAAATAAAGTACAGATACTAGATAAAGAAGAGGCGACCTAGTCCATTAGAAAACACTCAATTTTAGTCAACTTGCACATTAGGAAACTGTGACATTGGTTTTATACTATACTCTGACTTTTTACACAGAATAATTAACCACTTTAAATGACTAAAAATTAAAAATACCAATAAGCTGCAGTTTTAGCCTCTCATTTCCACACTGACTCGTATCTCGGCCTGTGTTCTCGTGCTGTCAGATTGTTGTCCAGCAGTAATCAGATATTAATCAGTCAGTCATGACTGCTGCTTCTGCAGGACTAATGTAAAAATAACTCCTCTTATTTAGATCTACACTGTTTGTTCTTATTCCATCATGTTTAAAGTGTATGTAAATGTTTGTGAATCAGATTTAGCCAGTGTATCCTGTATAAATTAAGATTGCTTCAGTTTATAAACACTGAAACAGACTTTATTGGCAAAAACAATGTTTGCAAATTCTTTAAAGCTCATATTCGATTGAAAAGTGCACAGAGATGTTTCAGATGTTGAACCTAAATCATCTGATTGTTTTTTGACAATAATGTGCTTATTATCAATTTGTTGCCAGCAACTCGTTTCAAAAAAGTGGAGACAGAGGCAACAAAAGACTGGAGAAGATACGTCAAACTGCATTGACAAACAGCAATTATATATTTATATATATATTGTTTGTTTACATATAATACAGTTCATTACATTTTATTTTGACATATTTTCTTTGAACATAAACAAACTGGTATCCAACAGCAACAATACATCAAAGTATGGAATCTTTCGAATCGACCAATGGTATCACTGAGAACCAAGATCAAAGAACATAAGCTGTGATGTCATAGATACAAGTACTTAAATACAGCAGGTGAAATCAGAGACAAAGTGTTATTTGTCAGAGCCAAGTCACGATTTGGAAACATTTCACTGACCATTGAAAAGCACACAAAGTACGTTTGAAACGACAAAAGACAAAGAGAGAAAGAAGAAACAGCTGGACAAGATGGAAAACAACTTCATGAAGGCTAAAATGCCCGTCAATTTCTTTCTTGGAACCCTGGAGCAAGAAGTGAGGTGTCACCTGAAGGACAGCGAAGCCAAGCTGACCCAGAGTGGACATGAGGGAAAAGTCCTCCTGGAAATCCAAGAGGACTTACTCAGCAATTTCCTCGACCTACTTCAGGGAAACAAAGAGGACAAGTGGAGCCTGGAGAAAGAGACAATGCAGCAGGAGATACATCAGCTGAAGTCCCTGCTGGAGGAAGCTAACAAGAAACAGAAGTCTTCCCAGAATTACATCAACCATCTGAAGAACCAGCAGACAAACACCAGGACCCAGACAGCTCACAATCCTGAGCTGCAGACGAAAACCATCAAGGATCTGCAGCTCCAGCTGGAGCTCATGAAGCAAGAAAAGGAGAAACTGGAAAAGGAAGTGGAGGCTGAGAAGCAGCTGCGTCTGACGGCTGAAAACAACCTCAAAACATCAACTCATATGTTGAATGTGCGGCTGTCTAAGAAGGGCAATGCAGAGTATGAGGCCCGTACCAAGGCACAGAAACTGGAGAAAGATCTTCAGCTTGAGCGGGACCACACTAAGGAGCTGCAGGAGAGGCTGAGCAAGATGGAGGAAGCCCTTCTGAAAGAGAAGGAGCAGGCTGAGAGGTCCACAGAAAGGGCCCAGGCTGCTCACAGAGCTCAGCTAGAGGAACAACAAGCCGAAACCACGAAAGTCACAGCTGCCCTGAAAGAGGCACAGGATCAGCTGAACAACGAGCGCCTCCACTTCCAGCAGGAGAAAACCTCCCTGGAGGAGAAGATTGAAACATCCAAAGCCTCCTTTGTGGCTCAACTGGACCAGGAGAAAAACCAACTGTTTGTTGAGCTGAAGGAGGCAAAAGACCAAGTGACAACTGAGCGTCTCCAGTGGCGGGAAGAGAAACTCTCCCTCCTGGCAGACCTGGACACGGAGAAACAGGAGAGAACCATGTTTGACTCTGCTGCGAAAACGAAGATCAACACCCTGACAGCAGCACTAAGAGAGAGCGAAAGCACTCTGAAGACTGACAGTCTTCAGTGGCAGCAGGAGAAAACCACCCTCCTGGAGGAGATCGAGAAGACCAAACAAGTGTACGTGGCTCAAATAGAAGAGCAGAAGAAGACCAACAGCCACGTCACGGCTGCTCTGAAGAAGGCGGAGCAGCAGTTTGAGAGTCACCGTGTGGAGTGGCAGGAGGAAAGGTCATCCCTTCTTCAGTCCACACATGACCTCAACGACGCTCTGAAGACCAAGGAGCAGCAGTGGGAAACAGCAGAGAGCTCTATGAGGGCCCGCATAGAAGAACTCGAGCAGAAGATCGCTAAGAAGAAGAAGAAGAGGTGGTACAGAAAGTTCTTCTGATGCACGGCTCCAGCGTCCTCTGCTCAGCAATAGGAAATGAACACTCCATCACTCACTCACACCTTTACATCTATTCTTGTGAGGACTATAGAGAAGAAACGGTCTTAACCCACAAATAGCTTAGAAAGATTATTTTGGGGGTTAAGACTTGATTTCACTTCCCAGCCATCTGTGGATTGGGGAGCTCTATCTGATTTGCCTTTCCCTGGGTCTCTGCCCACGTTCTTTTATTACAACGTTCGTGGGCAGAGACCCAGGGCTGGGCACCTATTGCTGAGCATGTGGACGTTTAACAACATCAACATTTCATTAAAAGCATAAAAAATATTAGGTTGTATTCTGTTTTAGTATTTTAAATTAGTAGATATTTTTTAATTAGCTCTACTAAATGATTTAAAGGATGTGTAAACCAGCACTGATGACTACAATAAATGAATTATCATTTTTATTATAATTAAGACTCTTTTATCAACTTTCTTTCATATTCAGAGCTAAAACTATGAGCTCTCCTTTACAATTCACCTAACCTAGTTATATTCAGGCCATGATACATTTCTAACTCTGAAACTCAGTTTAGAATTTGTCTTAAGTGTCAGTTTTAGTCCAACTATCTAAGAATGCAGTCAGTGATCTACTGCCCTCTACTGCCACAGCTGACTTAATTCACGTTATACAGAAATACAACTATGAGTCATTTCACTAAAAGAGGGAACAAATCCAGATCTCCATTTAAAAATATATATTTATAATTTCACACATTGTGAGAAGAAACGTAAACCAGACTGTTTGTGAGGATTAGTGCAGCTCGAGCTTCTCTGTTTGTTCTTTCTGCCTGAGGATAAAGCTCCTTCAGTTGAGGACAGAGCTGCACAACATGTACTGAGTGTGCACATTTCTGCATGTTGCTTCACATTCTGCATCTTTGTTAAATATCCTACTGTGTCCATCTATGCCTGAGTGTGCCTGAGTGTGCACGAGTGTGCACGGTCCGTCTGAGGGTTATTTATACCGTCTATCCAGACTCGGTAATGCAGAGTGCTGCAGTAGTGAGCGGGCAGCTTGGTCATCTGAGGGACACTGTAAATTTTTAACGGTCCCAGAGTTACTGAAAATGTGACCTAAACGTTTCTGTGTTATGAAAGTAACAAACCGGACTTTGAAGAAGGACTTCTAAGGAGATGAAAAAATTTAAGTAAGTATAACAATAAGCTTAAAAAACTAGAAAAACATTTAAGTGTTTTGCATGGATAAATTCGGATGAAACTATGCATTACACTGTTGTTTCTTATTCCAATATATTTAAAGCATATGTAAATGTCTGACTGCCACTTTGTATTGGACCCAAACGTCTCGTCCTTGTGTTTAGACACAGATGCAGGACCGAAGCTGCTGGTGCTGAGAAAAGGCACTGATGTATTATTCAGTTCAGATTCCTCCTCTAACCTTTACATGAGCACAGGAGGTGGCCTGTGAATGAATGTGGAATAATAAATGCTCTATGTAAACAGTCAAACATTTATCAGTGAGAATTTCTGTTTTGATAAATATCGAGTGAGAGATGTATTAGATATTACTTATTTTTTGATAATTTATTATTTAACAATGTTTACAACATGATGGCCTGACCAACTTTAAAAAATCACTTTTATTTCGGCTCCATTTTCATTAACTTTATGTGTCTTCCTGTTTTAAAAATCATCCTGTTGACACACTAAACCCACGACTGTTGATTTATTCACAGAGATCAACTATATCTTCAGCTTCTCATCCTACACACTGTCACACTTGAATATTCTCTTTTTTTTTATCATTTGGTTTAACTCGCACACATTTCTGGTTTCACTATCTTCCTCCCTAACCCTAACCACCCCTTCTCTCTTCCTCTCAACCCTCCCCCTCCTCCCCACAGTGAACTGAAGCAGGAGCTGGATGAGGAAGGCAGTCGCTGCCTCCTGCTGTCACGGCAGAGCTGCTTCAACCAGCGCTGCTGCATCCGCTGCTGCTCGCCCTTCACCTTTCTGCTCAACCCAAGACGACAGTGCCGCGACTGCCACTACAACGTCTGCAAGGCCTGCCGGGTCTACAACAAGCGGGAGAAAGCCTGGCTCTGCTGCGCCTGCCAAAAGACCAGGTAAGGTTGTTGATGGTGCCAGTGATGTAGTAGTGATCCAGTGTTAGTCTGTAAGTTAAGAATGAAGGTCTGACAGCTTTTACTACGATTATAACTCTGCTTTACTCTGCTGACATTTAGTATTTAACATAAAATACAGTCACTAATATACAGTGCAGGCTACATATTAGGACTCATTCAAACACAGAGACTCACTGGATTAAGTCAAAGCAACTAAAATATATGTAAGAAGAGGTTTTTATTAGATTGCAGTTTTATTACAGACATGTAGCCTCTCTGTGTCACAGTCTGAGCTGTGTCCTGCACATACAAAAGAAAAGATATTTCATATGTTTGTCTGTTGTCTCAGCTTTGATTATTTTCAACTTTGACAACTTAGAGATTTTTGGTTTGGAAAACATGATGAGTGAGATTTAATGCCAACATCCAGTGACTGGGACGTCCATTGATTTTACACATTAAAGTGTATTTAGAGGTGCTTAGTGGGAGTAGGACTCCTTTTCTGTGTCCAAAAGAAGCTGTATAACCTCTGATAAAGTGTGGTAGTTTGATTCAGTGTTGGTTGAGTCTACAAAACAGAGAGAGAGGGATATAGCCTGCTGTTTTTAATTGGTAAATATTAGGTTAGAAGAAGTTGGTTAGGTTTAAGCTCTGACAGTTTTCTGCCAATGACTGTTGAGTCTTTATGAGGAGCCACTGTTGGAGTTACCTGAGGGCGGGTGACAGACTTCTTGTGTCACCTCCACCTCTTGTCAGGACACTGACTGTACAGACACTCACACTGAAACTCACCGACACCGTGAACAGATGCTAAATCAATTAACATGTTTATATGAATACATCAGCCGGAGCTGTCGGTCCTCAACACTTAATTACAGCCTGATTCATTTAGTTTTAAAACAAAAAGGTGGAAGCAAAAATTCAGTTATACAGTTAGACAGTGTGACTATAAATAACTAGTAGTAACTGGAAGGTGGCTGTAAAACATGTAAAAATAACACATTTATTGTGTCAGTGGTGTCACTTCTGTTTTCTGTCTTACTGTATTTATTACTGCATGTCATACTGTTACTATATTAATTTAAGTACATTACTGGGAGACTCTGACCAAAAGATGGTTGCAGTCTTTTCACCTTTCAAAAATGAAATCAACTTTATACTTTATCTCCGTTAGACTTGCACAGGTTTTGTTTGTGGCTACACAACAGTTAGTGGGTGATAAATTCAGAGATGACATTTCAGCTTGTATATGGTCTGTTGTTAATGGAAATCAAATGGCTGAAGAGTTACTGGCTCCTACTTGTTGTTTGGTGAAACATAGACATGCTGCCAAACAGCATTTGTATTTTCCAGCTCATTTTCAGTCCAGTGTTTCTCTCTACAATCTCAGGAAGGACTGTCACTCAAATAAAACCACTCAGTCGTTGAAATGTACTTGTTCAGCCCTCGCATAGAGAGAGAGAGTGGAGCTTGTCATGTAAATCTTAAAATATTTTCTTTGCACACTCACATTACTGACCAGGTGCTTTGTGGTTTTTTGTGGGGGATTTAAATGTATGCACAAACATTCAAAGACAGGCACGTCTAACTAGGAGCAGCTCTTCATTCGAGCGGAGTCTCCTAATATGTGATTAAATTATTATTATTACAACCTGTCTGTCTCCTGTAGGTTGCTGAAGACACAGTCATTAGAGTGGTTCTACACGAATGTGAAGAAACGCTTCAAGAGGTTTGGCAGCGCCAAAGTGTTGAAGACGCTCTATAGGAAACATCTGGCGGAGCACAGTGCGCTGTCGGAGCTTACAGGTATACCACCCTGTTCATCAGTTTACCTGTTGTTAGTCAGATGTTTGCTTTAAACAAAGACCAAACCTAAAGCAAAAGAAAACACACCTGCAAGTGAACTCAAGTCCAGTACAGGGTCAGTTTGTAAAGAAAGGACGGTGTCTACATAACTACATTGTTATTTATTAGTCTGATTTTTACTCCTTAATATTTCAAAATATTGGAAAACAGGAAGTTAAGATGAGTGTGAAACAGGATTATGATTTTTTTCTCTGACATAACTCCAGCAGATTACTCCAGCAGCCAAGTTTATTCATATTTGTTGATATGGAGGACGGGCTCACTCAGCAGGGAATGAAGGTGTCTGTGCTGCTGTATTTGGCTTTTATTATATTATATTATATTATATTACATTTTTGTATATAGGCTTTTTGTGTGTGCAATTGAAGATAGAGGAACTTCACCAGTTGGTGTTATAAAACTAGAGTTTGTTTTAATGTGAGTGCATCTTAAATATAAGCAGCAGTCGATTGAGAGAAATGATTCCATTTGTAAATTTACAGCGTGATTTAATGTGATAATCAACACTTTGAGTAATGATTTAAACAAAAAGTCCCCATTGTTTTTAAGTTTAGTTTAAGTTGTCCTATACAACTTAATACGAAGCGTGAGGCTCACAGTACGTATTACTATTAGTTCTATACAGTGATCTGAATAAGCCTGTTCACTCTGCAGCACATGCTCCAGCATGGATATGTACACAGGCAGGGGAGTACATCTCCAGGCCACTAGTTCAGAGTCTCTGATCTCACTCAACAGACACGGGGTTTCACAGAATTAAGTGAAAGATGAAGAAGAGGACGCTGGCTGCAGACGATGCATAGCTGTGTGTCCACGTGGGTGGACGGCTGACGCGGGCTGGCACGAGGCCACCGCTCAGCGTCTCATTCTGATTTAGGTAGCTGTGTTTTCCATTTCTCCCTCACATGCACTCTCTTAGTGCTCACTGTATCATACATATTAATTTGTTGTTTTTTTATTTTGCTGTCAAATCAGATCTGCAGAGTCTGACTCATGGAAAGTCCTGATAATGTTACTTTGCATAACAACAACGTGAGCTGCACAGATAGAATCAGAATTAATAGAGCTGACGTTTGGGAACTGAAAGCTCTGGGTACAGGCATCACTGAACCCATAGCTCATGGACTCAACAGTGCTCAGAGATTTGAAAGAGAAAAGCAAAAGAACTATGTGACCCTGAGGAGCAGAGTAAACTGGAAGATGTAGCACAAGGATATAGCTATGTTCACATTATGAAATTGAGTTTCTCTTAAGACATGTTCATGGTTTCTCTTTGCCCTGCGATGGACTGGCTTTTATTTATGATATCTCAGGGAGGTATCTATCCACATGTGCACGCTAGAAAACATCTGTAGACCGACAGCTTTCATTTAAGGGTTTGGTTAAAAACTTTAGCTAAAGCCTGTAGGAATTTCCTTAAACGAACCAAAACAAGCAGAAAAAACTGTTTCACCTGGGAAGAATCTGGTGCTGTCTGTGAGTTTCTAGATTTCAGGCAAACACTGACTACCAAGATTTGTAACTTAAGGTATGACTGTTTATTTATCCAAATATTTTCAGTCACTAAAACTCACACTCTATGAATAAAAATGGGTGTAATTCCTACATGCATCATCCAGTTTTGGATTTAAACTGACAGTCGACTGCACTCAAGGATAAGTCAGTCTGTCTGAAAAGGGGATATAATATAATAATATTGATGCACAGTGTAATAAAAAAACCTTACAGCCCAGAATATTTGATTTTATCATGCTTTTCTTGAGAAGCTTTCAAATATTATACTGTATCAGGGATGACTGTAACTGTATACTCTACATTTATGATGCACATCACAGTAGTATTATGTACTTATCTAAAAAAAATAATGTAGAGAAATTCATATATCCATGTATGCCACTATGACACAGTCTCGTGGTGCCTTCAGGGTTACTCTGACCTTTAGCTGCTGTGGTAGAGACCACTGTGGTGGTCTTTCATGTCCCTGGGCTGGGGCTAAAATGTCTTGACTCATTAGATATTACAACACAGCAGATGTCTGCACACACATCTATGAGGCTGCCCCAGGAGCAAATGCTGTATCCCCGGAATACAAATAAGGATTTGTCTCCAGTCTGTCTTCATTTACCAGATATCTAACAATGGTGAACTTGTGCATGTCTATCAGGTTTTTATTAGGGAAAGGATTCTTTCACAATCAGAGCGAGGTGCTTTCTGCATTCTCAAATAATCTACAGTTCACATCACTCTTGTTGCCCCTTAAAATGATTGGAAGTGACCCCGGGTACTCCACTGTACTTCTGAACCATCGCCTGCTGCACACAGATCAGGTCGCCTGGTAATGCCACACACGAGGTCACACTAATGCACTTATATAACCACAAATGGCTGCATTGTTGCATGAATATTCACAAGATGTGAAAAGAGCTTAAGGTTCAGTCGGAGCTGCAAGAAGTAACTGCTGCTGCCCAGTCACCAACTGTAAAATCAAATTCTAACTTTGTAGTAGCAGAATTCATCACAGGGCTTCTGTGTAACGCTGCATTAGATTATGCAGATGTACCTAATAATAAAGTGGCCCGTGAGTGTGCGTCAACATGCACTTAACAAATCAGACGTGCTACATCGGTGACTCACATTAAAACTGAATGAACGTGTCCAGTTGACACACTTTCATATTTTTTTATTCATTTATTATTAATCTCTTTTACTTAATCCTCCATCTAATTTCAAAGTTTACCCTGACCCAGTTTCAGGATGCAAGGTTAATTCCATGTGGGCATACTGTACTGTATCTGTCTTTTCATGTTCATGTCACCGTGTGTGTGTGTGTGTGTGTGTGTGTGTGGTGTGTGTGTGTGTGTGTGCAGAGGGTAGCGCCTATGAGGACAGCATCTGCAATGAAGGCAGCGTCTGCGGGAGCGACTCGACCTTCTACAGACAAAGTGAAGGTGCTGTATGATTCTGTACAGTTGAAATCATGAGATAAAAATGTGTTTGTCTACTTGTGGTAACTAGTAGCAGTTTTATGTCCTGTACTTACCCAGTAGGAGAAGTTGTGATTGTTGCTGTAGTTGTATTTTTTTTATGGAAGTAATAAGATGATGTGATGGATACTTTTATTTATTTAACTGCTTAAGGGGGAAAAACTAAAAGCTAGATGGCAGTTAGCTTAGCATAAAGACTGGAAACAAGCAGAAACTGCTAGCCTGGCTCTGTCTGAAAGCAACATACAGTAAACTGGCTCCTGTTATCATCGAAGGCATCTTCCCTTTTGATTTCTGTACAGAATAAACAAGCCAGATATAATTTCATACCCAGGTAAATGCTCTGCTAAAACTTGATCCACCTCAGACAACCAGGACCTCAGAGAGGTAATAATAGTCCAAGAGGTTGGGGTTAAGACCGTTTTCATTTTAAACCAGTTCATCAAATTACCACAGACTTTGAAGCTGGCTCATCCGGGGCAGTTGCCCTCTTTCAGTAATCCAGTCTTCCTACAGTAAATGCTTAATTCTGTTTTCATAAGAGAGCCACCACAACTGACCTTTTGCAGCCACATTATCCAATTCAAGGTTATTTGAGGGTCTTTGTAATCCCCTCCTGAATCCATGAACTCACACAGCGCCTAGTCTGAACTGTGCCGACATGCAGAAATACTTCACAGCTGAGAAATGAACAGTTAAATGATGCAGGTTGTAATCTTTTGGTGCTGATTTCCAGTTGCATCTCAAACAGCTGTTGGTGTGCTCTGCTCTCCTTTGTCTCACCCTCATTTCCTTCCTCTGTGTCTCGCTCTACGCTCACTTCTCCTTACTCTCCCAGTAAGGAGAGTGACTGCAAACAGGAAAGAAAACCTGCAGCAGCCTGGTGGTCACGCCTCAGTCTGTGGGACCTGAAATGGATGGATGCAGTTATTCCCCCCTGCTTTAACCTAATTGCAATTTGGATAATAACATGTTTCTTTGTGTTTAGAACACAGCATGGCAGAGACGCTCACTGTGGCCTTGCATGTGGCAGAGGAAGCCATAGACGAGGCCATCTCCAAGGCTGAGTTCAACTCTGCCAGTCAGGTTGTTGACATGCATGTCTTACAAATAGCCCAATTATAGTTAGTAATGCAGCAATAGATATTTGTTTATTTTATACAGTCGCTGATGCCATATGTTACTTTTTTATTGGTGTTTAATATTTGATAAATATCCTCTACATTTTTTTATCAAGTTCTTCCTTTATCTGATATCCACTGCTTTTAGTCTTGGAGTCAGATGACTGGAAACATAAGGATTATCTTTGAATCCAAGTGACAGTTTAATACTACAGTATAACAACGTCAGGGGCGATTTAAATGCAAAATTACATTAATCATATATAGTATTTTTCTGAAATGCCTCCAAAGCGGGGGCTGCGTACAGGCTGTAATGCTCAGTGCTGTTTGTGTGATTAGTCAGATCCTGTCTTTCATTCATGTATCGATTAACAGAGCCAAATAATGAGCCTTTTTCTAAAATATGTACGTTAGAAAACATTTTCTTCTCACTAATCTGTGAAAGCATCCCAAAGTAGAGCAAATGAGTACAGCAAATATGTAGATTTATAATCAGCTTACTGTGTGTGTGTGTGTGTGTGTGTGTGTGTGTGTGTGTGTGTGTGTGTGAGATGCTAAATACCTTTCTTGTTTGTGTTTGTTTATCAGAAGAAGCAGAATGAGGCACACTATCTGCGGGAGCACAGAGGAGAACTCATCGAGGAGCTGGCCAAAACTATTGTGCAAAAAGTAGAACTGTATATTTAAAAAGCAGAAACATCTGGTTTTAAGGTTGTGATGTAAGATTAAGGCTGTATGGAGTGCTAATCCCCATCCCTGTCTATGTCAGATTATTAGTAGGAGGAAGACTTTGGCTGAGATGAGAGCAGAGTACGATCGGGACTGGGCCCTCGAACAAAACGCAGACCTTCATCGCCCTCAGTCCAGCTCTGATCAGGCCTCCAGCTCCATCCAACAACAACCAGGCCTCTGGGTAAAAACCACATCACAGTTACAGCCACTAAAATTGGAGATGTTTGAGTTTGCTGCAACACAAACCGTCTCATCTGTACGGTGGTGACCTCTGCTGGTTAAACTGTTAAACAGGCTGATTATTATTATTATTATTGTTGTATTGTTGACATCAGACGAGGCCACCAGATGACAATAACACATCTTTTTTCCTTTTTTAACACTTCACTCTCACCAGAGGTCACACTCCGCCTTCTCCCTCTCGGCCAATGAAACTCCAGGTTTGATACAAGACTCCTCTCAAGTGTTGAAGAAAGATGGTGGCTCGGCTATGTCTGCTTGGAGGAGTGTAGACCGTTTGGACAACGCTGGTAAGATCCTGCTGCTCATTGCTCACTGCTCCTTCCCTTAAACTTTGGAGTTGAAAGGTTTAAAGATGTGATCTGCATTTGAATCAATTTAATCAACATCAGGGTTATTTAATGTGCTCTGTAAGTAAATCCAACTTGACTGATAATGTTGACTTTAGATTCTTTGTAACACAAACACAACTTTTTAGTGGGTAGGGGAATTACAAAGGAAGAGGACGTTGAAACACAGGCTTGTATCATTTTAGGAATGTCTAAATAATACAATTCAGTTTGATGGGGTTTAAAATAATTAACATCCTGTGACTCTCCTGGTTCCAGTTAAGTCTGTCAGCTAATATCTGCCTCCACTGTGTTTGTTTATGTTGCTGCATGTGTGTGTGTATGTATGTGATTTGAAGGTGTGTCCTCGGTGCTGAAGAGTCCAGATGGGAACTGGATTGCCCTGCAGAGCGCCCAGCTGTCTCGTCCCACCTTGTTGACCAAAAGGAAGAGCCTGGTCTACAGTGCCCTGGAGAGGGAGTCTGGTGTGGTGTCTGCCTACGAAGGCATGGACTCTGACAACGAAGCTAAGCCTGAGCTTGACAGCTCCTGGGGTGCTGTCCTACAGGAGATCCACAGGAAGATGACAGACTCCAATCTGAACCTGCAGGACACCCGAGACAGGATAACATCAACGGTGACGGGACACCAAGGCAGCAGAGATGACGTGCTTTCAGACTCTGAGGGGATCAGGAAGCCTAACAAACCTCTGCTCGCTCTTTTTAAGAAGAAGTTGCCTGCTGAGATCAGACGACCTTCGTCATCCCGCAGGACGAGTATCATTGATGTGAACTTTAACGTAGAACCGACCGGAGAGGAGGAGCACAGCAGTGTCTGTGCTGAGCCTGAGGTGGGAAAAGTCAGGAGATTACGGAGGAAAAGGAAGAGTAAAAAAGAGCAAGTAGCTCCTTCTGCAGATGTGGTAAGAAATAAATCACATTACATGAGATCGGACCATCTGTTAGTGATTAATATAGAGAACAGATCATCTCAAAGACAGCAGAGGAGAAATTCATCAAAATAATGTATGTTTAACAAGGCTTCACCTAAAAGTGAAAGTTAAGTATTATAATATTACATTTCTTATGAAGATTATTGAATGAAAAGTCTGGATTACAGTAATGAAAGATGAAGCTCTGAGTATTAATGACGTGGACAAGACGTTAGAAGATCCTCTTGGTGTGATATCAAACAAAAAGAGGAAACTCTGCAGCAGACTGTGCGTTTGGGGAAATTTCACCGAATGCAGTAAAAATAAAATCTTTTAATTCTGCATTTTTGTGTCTTTACAGGATTTAAACAGAAGCGACAACCAATCTGACCACACTTCTGATCCTGTGACACCTGACACTCTGACCTCTGGACCAACGACCCCTGAACCTCTTGACAGAGATAGTGACATCACTGGGCACAGAGCCAATCAGAGGGATGAGCAGCTACAGCAGCTAGAAGGTCATGTCCCTGACCTCACCACTCGAGAGGAAGAGCGTGATGACGACATGGATGCAGAGCATGATGATGATGATGATGATGATGATGATGATGATGATGATGATGATGATGATGATGATGATGATGATGATGGACAGAGGGTAGAAAGGAGACGAGGAAGTGAGAACAGAGATGATGAAAATGAAAAGAAGATGGAGATTGACTTGGATGAAGACCAAACTGGGGATGAGAAAGAGGAGGAAGAGATAGATTTGGATCTAGATGATGAAGATATGAAAGACCGATTATACAGGCTTGTGGCACAGTCCAGGCTCACATACTTCTCCTCTACTGATGAAGAGTTAGATAAAGCTGATCAGAGTGAAGAAAAATGGGAGGAAGACAAAGATGAAAACATGGTGGAGGACAATGAAGAGACAGAAGGACTCACTTACAGGCTCTGTCAGCTGGAAAAAGAAGTGAGAGCTACCCAGTTCTCATCCACAGAGGATGAGCTGGACAGAGTTGCTGTGGATGAGGAGGAGGAAGTGGAGGGTGAGGAGCTGGCGATGAAAGTGTGCAGATTAGCTGACCAAGTCAACGCCACCCAGTTTTCATCTACGGAGGAAGAGTTGGACGCAGCTGAGAGAGGTGAAGAGGAGGAGGACGTGATAAATGAGCAGACGCTGTGGAAGTTACAGGCAGAAAAGACAGTTGAAGCTGCACAGCTGCGCGATCTGGCCAGTCTAGTCAGCGCCTCTCAGTTTTCCTCCACAGAAGATGAGCTGGATAGAGCTGGAGAGAATGATGGAGTCACAGAGCAGGAGGAAAACGAAGGAGGAACTACGAGCAGCACTGAGACGGACGAACGGTGGGTAACAGAAGTGGAGAGGAGAGAATCATTCGGAGATCTGGATGTGAAAATGTTTGGTCTGAGGGCTGAGATAGAAGAAATGAGGAATGATGACAGCGATGCAAAAGTAACGGACATTTTAAACAGTGAGATTACGATAGAAGATGTTCCACAAGACAACATGGAAGTAGAAGGACCTGAAAATAACGACTTAGTCGAAACCAAGCAAAGGGGAGAGACGGAGAATGAAAGAACAGGAGTAAAGAAGTGTGAAGAGGAGTGGGAAGACGAGGCTGAAAGAGACGAAAGGGAAGAGATAAAAACAGAGGAGAGGACTGAAGAGATAGAGGAGAAGAGAAATAAGACAAGAGTGCAACAAGAAAACCAGCCAGAGGCAAAGTGGCCAAACAAAGAGGAAGGAGACCGACAAGGAGAAGAGACGTTTAAAGAAAGCAAAGAGAGCCAAGTGAAGTGGGAGACGGCAGCGGACAGCAATGAGGAGGACGAGACTGAATTTGACAGAATAATTAGCAGCATGTTGATGATGACTTTTGAGGAAGTGCAGGGGGAAACATTAAAGGATGAAGCTGCAGAAAATGTGAAAGTAAATAGAGAGCTAGAGGACGGAGAGACACCAGAGGAGACAGGAAGTGGGAGAGAGTTTGAGAGTGGAGGTGACATGAGGCCGGAGCCGGCTGCGACAGAACAACAGGGAGAAAATGAAACTGAGCAAAGTGGGGGGCGTGTTTCCAGAGGAAACGAGAGCAGGGATGATACAAACCAACATGACAGCGTGCACGAGGAAAGAAATGTACCAACAGAAAAACTTGAGACAAACGAGGCCGAACAAACATGTGAAACACAAGAAGTGGATAAAGTGGAAGTGCAGGGGGGAATTACTGCACAGGGGGAAAATGCAAATGAAGTAATGGAGGAAAAATGTGAGCAACCCAAAGGAAATCCAGATGACACAGAGCAGAGCAGCACGTCTCTTCTTCACGAGGTTTTACTGTCGCCACAGGAGATTCAGAGCGTAAGCACCTCTTTATACATTCAATACATCCTTGAGTTAACACCAAAGATGAGTCCGTTTAACAACAACAGTAGAGTGCAACTAACTGCATAACTAACTACCCTACCTGCTGCTACTGCTGCTCCTCTTCCTGTCGTGTCTCTTCTCCTCTGTGCTGTAGGTTAGTGACATGGAGCTTTACAGAACAGTAGAGTTTTTATCCACTCTCCTGGAGCAGGTGAGAACTTAAATGTTTTGTTAGAAGTTATTTATAGCGGTGATGTGATGTAGAGTGTGGTGACCACTTGGCTGCAGGCTATTTTATGTTTCTAAAAATCAACATTTTCTCCATCCTGTAGACGAGGGTGTGGAAAATGAAATAAATTGCTGGGGATAAGTTATTAGAAATGCAAGATTTGAACCATCGCGCATCAGAAATCTATTGTAAAAGAAGAAAATGAAGGATGCAAACTTTAATCCAAGTCATTTTCTAACATGAAACGGGTCAGATTAAATGTCATAATATTACTGCAAATATCAGGTTTTAAAAAACCACCCATCAGCCTTTGTGTGTGTATTATAGAGGTATTCAGCAGTAGCTTTGTGCAGCATCACCACTGAGGTTCTGAAGGTGCTCAACGCCACAGAGGATCTGCTGCAGGGAGTGGAGGAAGGAGAGCGATCCCAACTCCCCACTCCCTCCCTGCCTCCCGACAGCGACCCCAAGAAGCTGGATCAACAGTTCTCCAGACTGGAGGAGAATGTGAGTTCATGAACTTTGTTCACTGCACATCATACTACACTAGAATAAAAATACATAAAATATTAATAATTCTGTGTTGTACTGCAGGTGTATGTGGCAGCAGGGTCGGTCTACAGTCTGGAAGCAGAGCTCAGCGACCTGGAGGAGTGTGCCAGGGGAATCTGCAGCTCCACGTCCGATATGGAGCTGTCCTACCTGGAGGAGCAGGTGGCATCAGCAGCGGCCAAGGTCCAACAGTCGGAGCTACAGGTGGGTTGAAGCTGGATACGGAGTAGGTTTTAATTGTTTATTTATACGGCGACGGTTCACACAACAATCCTATTAAAGCCAAACTGCTGCTTATTATTAGACGGTTCTGAGTTCATGAAGATAAAAGAACAAAAGTTAGATCCAAGAAACTGCTGCTTGAAGTTTTAGTTTAAGTTTTAATAAAAGTTTATTTTAAGCTGATCAAACACAAACGTGAAAAACACACATGGATTTTTTCCCAGTTCAGTCTTTATTAAGTCAACATGATCCAAATGTAACATAACTACTGTAACACCAGGCTGAACCTTAATCAAACAACATATGTTCTGTGTTGTTTCTCCTCTAGATCTGTGACATCTCTTCAAGAATTGCTGCTTTGAAAAGTGCCGGCCTCAATGTGGACACACAGTCTCGTCTCAAGACCAGGACCATTCCAGTAATGGTACAGTTTGTAAATTATCAGTTTCGACTGACGCAACCTCTTCTGTGTTTAAGCATTAACATAATTGTTATAAGAAAAAAAAAATCATAACCAATCATAGAAAAAAAAAAGCCCCACAAGCACTCGCCCTTTCCTTTGCAAGTTCCTCCTGAAGGCTACTGAAATCTAGTCCCCAGAACTTGTCTCCAAAACATGCTAAGGGTCGTGTATACAAAAGCAGAACCTGAACCAAAACTTGTCTTTTCACAGCCTGTCACTCTGGACTCATCGAGACAACTTCGGAGGCGGTTACCTGCACCACCAGCGAAAGGTACGAAATACTCTTTACTTCATCCCACACTGATCTTTAACATTATAGATCCTACAAGCACGTGTGAAGTTAATGCAAATGATGCTGCAGCGTTATTATAGTCAGATCTGGACACAAATACTCATCTTTTATTGAAATATATCATGAAATGTAAGAGCTCCTACTTCAAATGTCAAAGTGTATTTGAATTACAGTTTAATGCACTTTTATTTTATACTTTAGAAGACAAGGACACTTAAATCATCATCAACCCAGGACAGTCGCAGTACCTCCAACACAGTGGACACACAGTGCCTTGACCCCGTCACTCTTCAGCCCACAGGCCAGTCACAAACGATCCATCCAGATTCTACATTGCCTTAATTTTATCTACACTAAACGCGCCTCAGCTGATACAGGACACTACTGCTGTTTGTTGATCTGTAGTCGTGCTGTATGTCACAGATTTAGTCCGGTGTCTTTACATTAATCTACAGTATATAAAGACAGGACAGCTTTAATCCAGATTGGTGACCAAAATGAATCGGTAAAGATAATCAGTAAATGTTAGAATCACTTACATTTGAGTTTTAAGACTTTTTAGATTTTCAAACAGGGAAATCATAAGAAAATCAAACAATGACAGCATGTTAGAAACTGTATCTAGGCTAAAACTAATGCTATGGATATTTAGACCTGTATTTTCTCCCAGGTTGTGGATGTTATAGTGTACATATTTGTACAGCAGTCAGTACATTTGTTTTCTGCCTTTATTTAAAACATACAAATAAAAAGTCACAAAATTACAAACGTTAAATGCTTTGATCTGAGATTCACAGCAAAGAAACAACAAATGCTGCACCGTGTCTGACCCTCAGGTGAAGGCGGGGGTAGCCGTGAGGAATTTAGTCTGAATTTTTGAGACGAGGAAGTGACACCCAAATATGACATTCCTCCTTGTGAAGAAACTGTGGGAACAGGGCAAAGCAGCTTGAGCAAATAAGTTTGAGAGAAATGGTCTCAAAACAAACACTGAGCAGCGTCATTGTTGGTTCAGTGCAAGTTGGTTTCCATCCACTAAAGTAACGCAGACACAGAATGACATTTGTTTAAAATACTAATCACTGCTTTTAGTCTCTGTGGTTTAAGTCACGATTTCTACGACCATTGTCATTAATTTTCAGTTTCTATCGCTTTAGTTTCTCCCCTCAAAACCAGGTTCCTTGTCCAGGGATTGGCCCTTGAGGGCCTCCTCCCTCGACTGCCATCCATCCCACAATTCACCTGCCCCTTATGCTCCTTCCTACGGGAAGGTGGGCACACGTTGCCCATCCAGCAGGGTGGGGACAGTCTGGGGGACGTAATGGTCGGTAAATTTTTTTTAAAAACTATTCAGAAGGAGTTTCCCGTTTGGAAATACTTGGGAATACCACATTAGCTTGTGTGGAGCGTTGAATGTGGCCTAATTATCAACAAATAATTATGTTTCTTCTTGTACCAACTCATTTATTGGCATAATGCACAAACATTTTTGGATAGTTCAATTCCAACTAATATACATTTTCTGGCAGCACGTTGACATTACTATGCGTGAGCGCCCATTTATTTTGACTTGCGCTAAGTTGCTGTGAGGGAAAAACCTAACTGTTGAGGCATTAATGAGTACAAATTACTAATCCTGTTGTTGATGTATTATCATTCATTATATTTTTTACTCAATTGTAGTGGAATAGAAGTATGATCGATCTTAAAATGGAAATACTGTAAATACTTAAACTGTACTTTTGTTGAATATTTGATTAAATATTAGACATCTTAATGTAGTGAAGTATAATAAATAAAATCTAAATTAGAAATTAGACCCACCTTATGATGCTACAGTTAAATAATAAAAATAATCTGTAGGTACAATGTCCTCATAGAGGTTTGACCTTTTCTCCTCTGAATGCTTGAATTTTGTCCTTGAGCAACAGGAAAACAGTGTCCCAGCATTCAAACAACGAACGCCAACTCACGTGGCTCCAGCTGTGTCCTCAAAGCGTTCTGGGATATGTAGTTTTGGTCAGGAGCTCTCGGAGGACAGGAAGCGCTCCCTCTGATCAGGAATTATGAATCCTTCTTTCTGTTCGCTCTCTCTTCTGCCAGATATGACAAACGACTGTTTGGGGTCGATGACCACCATGCCGTCTTTATCCTGACCAGGAGCCTCCACCTCCGCGTATGAAGGGCAGCCAGACCCCCGTCTGAACTTTAAGATGGGCCAGCGGGTTGGACGGTGCTGTAGGTGGAGGACAACATGAAAACATTTTTAATCCATACACCCACTCTCCACTTTATTAGGGACACCTGTACAGTCCACTACATTCAACTACACTCGAGATCAAAATTAGAGTTTAACAATTTCTGAACACTTGATATTTCAATTCTCCTCTGTCCACACAACATCAACTCAGCAAAGGTTAGTCCAGCCTTTTGATTCTTTCTGCTAATGAGATTTGGTCACTGCAGTAGTTTTCTATACATATCTAGTTTTCTACAGACTAAGAACAAAGATCTGGGTAAGGCACCTCGTCAGCCACAAACAGCATACGAGCACTCAAACACATTTGTCTAAGACATCAGCGTCTTAAAGAACGAGGATAACGCTTGTGCCAGAATCTAAGAACAAACAGCAGAGCATCAGGACAAATGGTACAAGCATTATTTCCTAAAGAAGGCATTTTCCTGAATGGATAATTAGCGATAGCCGAGCTGGACAAGACGTTGACAAACGTGTGAACATAGAGTTTAAGAAAATGGCCACATGTCCAATCTGACTGATTACCTGAGCACAATGTTCACCATTTGAGGTTAATGTGTATTTGGGTGTCACTGACCTCCATGAAGAAGAGGCTGACACTGGACGTTGGGTGGTTGTACATGTAGACTGACAGAAGGACAGCGGCTGCCACAGTGACCACCATCACGATGACGCCCACCAGGAGGCCGAGCTGCAGCCGCTCATCGCTCTCTCCTGTGTTCTTCTCAGCTCCTGTTGTACAGAAATAATACTGAGGTTTAAACACTGGAATTAAACATTTCAGACATGTCAGATTTGTATATGAACTATCAGAGTTAGAGCCACACTGAATGAATCATTTAGCAATAATCACAGCAAAACTGATCTTTATACCAACATGAGGCTCTGACAGCTCAGTGCAACACAGCATATGCAGCATAACTAAATTAAGACATTCAAACCAAATAATAGAATAAATAAATTTAACGTCAGTTTAATGGTTCCAGATTAGTGATAATTTCTTCTGTGCTTGTGTTTTGTCCGTTTAAACGTTTTGAGATAATGCGTCAGTGATCTTTAGTGATAACATTTAGCATTTCTCCTTTAAAATAACTGAAGGACACTATGAGTATTGATCCAGTGGGGAACCTAAAAACACCTCGGTAACACATAAGGAATGAGAGAAGGTTTCAGAGTGAATGTCTAACTACTCTTAATGTAGCTTCCATGTAATATTTGGAGCAGGTTTCATTTTACTTAACCTCTAAATCTGCCTTCAGGTAATTTTGAGGAAATGAAAATCTAAAAATCTAAATCAAAATGAAGAGAAGATTCATATGAGAGCAATTTGTTTTCTACTTGGATTAATATCCTGTACCTTTCCAGAAACGCGCTGGTTATCGTGTATCCTACATAACCACAGCATCCAGCTGGAAACCTTTGTGTGTTACATAATCTCTCTCCCCCCATGTTTCCTGTCTGCCTCTTCACTGTCAAACAATGAAAAAAATGCTAAAAAGAACTCTATAAATAAATGAAATCCAGTGATTTTCCTTCTACTTTAGTTAAGCGACCGTTTGAGTTGGACATTGTTTCCTCTTTCAGCTTCTCAAAATGACCACTGCAGATAACAAACCTCCCACACTCAGACAACCAGGACACATACGTCGACCATCTCTCAGTAGCTGAGGACACTATGCAGTATTTAACATGGCGCTGTATACGCACAGCTGTGAGCTAACAGAGCGCTGGCAAATAGCTGACCACTTGACCCCGACGCTGTCAGACCTTACAGAACACACTGGGCGTGGATACAACGTGCAACAACATCAACAAACCAATTTACGAGGCGGTACTGATGCTGGTCCTGCTCTGAGCTGCAGAAAAACAAATGTGATTCTTACAAATGGGGTGTGCAACTCTGAGAATTTAAGACCTTGTAAATACTGCAGCTGTGGAGGTCTCATGTTACCATCTGCAGGTTTGCTGGTCACAGGTGGTGGAGTGGAGATTGTTCTTTTGCTCGTGCTGCTGCGCGTCGAGGGGTTGGTGATGGTGGATGAATTCCTAAACGGGGTGGAGGTCATGCTGGAGATCCTCTGCTGCACTGTGGTCACTGGAACTGGAGTTGTGACATCTTTTTTCATCTGGAGACACCGGAGATCCCGTCTCTGGGGGAAAAGAAAAATCAGTTTAATCCTTTTGTGCAGAAAAACAAAGGAGATATTAACGTCTGAGTGAAACTTTCAGCAGTTTGTTAAAATACTATAATATAAAACAGTAGCAACCTGCTCCAGGCAGCCGTGGTCAACCCAGTCCTGACGGTAACGATCAAAACCACTAGAGCATCTGAGGAAGGATTCAAATATTATTTATGTAGCTGAGTCTTTATCACAGGTTTGATTTAACAGGACTGATGTCAAGTTTAATTAGCAGGGAAAATCAAACATGAGAACTGCAGGACGACGTTCACTTATCATACAATGGAATAGGTCAGCAAGGTTTGGTAAAACCATGTACTGTACAACAAATGTTATTTTATATTTCACACAACTTTGTAGTTGTCACCAGCACTAGACACTACAGTAGCAGAATACATACGGTATATCATGTATTTTTCATATTTTGAGCCACGACTGAGAAAAGTTAGTGGTGTGTGCAGTTTACCTTTGTAGCCGACTGCACCAGCTGCAGTTAAAGCCAATCTGAGCTGAGACACACGGACCACAGCTGGAGAACTGGAGACATGCTGAAAAATAAAGAGGAAGAAAAGATGACTTTGGCGTCTGAAAAGTGTATTTTTACAGTACAGCCTGCAGGATGAGTCTAATTACAACTGCTGCCATTATCATAGTGCTAGATTTACGGTGTGATTTTGACAGTGTGGGAGACTACGTGGACTCTTAAATTAGATTTACCAATGAGTTAAAATGAATGGATCTAAAACATGTGCATATAAGCAGAGGAACACATCCATTCACTTTTTAAACATGGCTAACTTACTAGGGAGAGGAAGCATCTCCACGGCTGTAGAATTGGAGATCTTTGACTTCAGGATGTCAACTTTATGATACTCATAAATAGTTGTCCTCCGAACATCTAGAGCATGTCAGAAAGAACATGATGTCAGTTATTGGTGAGTTTTGTCTAAACTCAAATATCAAGTTTTCAAAGTGCACTTACTGGGGATCTGCTCTATCTTGTTAAGCACCACAAAAGCATCCGACAAGCCGACTTTCACAGGGTGATTCTCAGTGCTGATGTTGTTGATGTCAACAGGAATCTGTTTATATGTAAAGAAGAGAAAACTAAGATTAAACTAAACTTACATTAAATTAATTCATGAAGAAGAAGAAAAGTCACCTCTTTGTATGCAAACACAATGCGTCCGTCGCTGTGCAGAACAGCCTGGAAGGTGAACGTTCCCAGATTGATGTGGTCCTGGAGGTGAATGCGGTTCCACTGAACCACCAGTGCAGTTCCTGAGTACGATAGACATGGATACATGCAACATGCAACCATGCAGTTATATTCAGTATAAATACTGACCAACAGAACCACAAACAAAAAACATCTGAGTGGATCTGGGTAAAATGATTAGAATACAACTCGTGTCTCTCTTACTGTTATCAAAGTAAAACACAGTTGAGTTTTCAGAAAGACTTGGATCGAAATTAGCCATCAGAGGGGCAATATACTGCGTGGCTGTGAGCATCCGGTGGATTATATCTCCAGTGTAAATGAAACCTGAAAAAGGAAAAGATGCAGAAGTTATGAAGAATAGTTTGCAGAATATTCAGGGACACATTGTTCTTCTTCATCACTTTTGCAGGAGAGCGACTGAGCCTCGTGATTCTGAGCTCTAGTGCAGTTGAAGACTCACCTCCAGTCGCAACTGTGACTTCTTTTAAGTTATGACCATAGAAAGGAAAGTCGAAAGACAGATTCACTCTCTGAAAGGAAACGAAAGGGAAAGTGCAGCATCAGCTACAGCACGTTAAAGAACATAACATAACATAAGAAACAGAATCAGATACCTCGGCCTGTCTGTGGGCGCTCAACACGAACCCGTGGACCCTCCACTGATCCTCATCCACATCATCCATGTTCACCCACAGCTCTTTACTGGCTGCATCTCCAGGACCGTAGATCTTAGATGTGTAGTAGGCGTGATCAATGCCCTGCCCGAAAATGAAAGAAATGAAATACATTAAACAGTCCTTATTTATTCCAGGTCAATATAATGCACTGCCCATCCACAGAAAAAGTCACCACCATGATTTAACTGAGAAAATAGGAAAGAGCCTCCCATTGGATAATTGCAGAGACATAGCTAAAGGTGGTCCAACTAAATATTAGAGTGAGACTTTTTATTTTGGACAGGCAGCAATGTACAAAGTTAACATATTATTGATTTAAAATTCAAATGACAAAACATTTTTAATGCCAAATTTCTATCCAACACTGTTGTTATAGCAAAATGGCCTAAAGGAATCCTAAAGTCATCTAAGAAAGGCCTTTTAAAAAATAACTGTTTAAGATTTAAAAACATTTTAATATTTGTTTTCCTCGTCTGATTAAACTACCACAATCTGTGAAGAGTTGTTGTGCCTCTCCTCCGTCAGCAGGTCTGGATCCGGCTCCTGTGCTCGGTGCTGATCTCTGTAATGACCCCTACTATCTGCAGCCTGGCCGGGGACCCCGGACATAAGCCTGGAGGTCCACCTCTTCTCTTTGGGCTTGTTGTTTACTGTGACTACATACGACCCTCCCTGTGGAGGAGTCAGCTCATGTGTGTGGGTCTGATAGACTCCTGGAAAGAGAAAGGAAAAGGCACTCGGGTGTAGCTGTGATCACTTTGACTTGATTTAAAATACTTATTGGGATGTAAACAGTAAATAAAACTCAGTTAACTGATTTCCGGGCCTACACCCCCACATGCAGCAGGACACAAACAATCCCTCAGCTTGTGACATGTGGCAGACATGTGTGGTCCCCCCCCCCTCCCTCATTCAGCCCCTCCAGTGACAACCGTGCGTCCTGACCCTCCTCTTCACAGAGGACGGTGAAGGCATGCTTCACATTCTTCACACCAGCGGGTCCAGGAGCAGGACCCGGACCCGGACCCGGACCAGGCGTGCGAGGCCGGCCAGCAGTGGCGTCACATGGTGGCAGCTGCGTGTCAGTGTGACGCAGACAGTGTTGTGACGCTGGAAACTTTACATCAGAGCTGATCAATGGATTCCTATGAGTGGCTGCAGCTTTGAAACATTTAGTTTTAAAACCGTCTAAAAAATAAAGCAGATTTACTTAAAATAAACCAGATTTACTTAAAATAAACCAGATTTACTTAAACCAGCTGTTTCAGTCTGCACACCTGCACCTGATCGCACCTTTAATTAGTCTCCTGAACACTAAAACGCACAGATACGAACCAAACCTGACATTTCCCCATTTCTCATAGCGTTCAGAAACAATAAATGTTTGTGACTTACCATGAGCAGATTTCAGCTTCACGGAGTTTACTTGAAACTGGAGGATAAAGATCAGCTCTGTCAGGAGATGAACCGTCTTCGTCACAGACATCCTGGAGAATATCCTATCCCTTTAAAAACTTTTTATAAAATACAAATAGATAAAACTTAAACACGAAAACGCAAATTGAACTCCTGGAGTTGCCCAGTGGACAGTTTCTAGCCCTGATGTCAGGATTTCAGTCCGGACACAAATGACCGGCTGCTGCTGACGAGAGGCTGCGTTCAGGTTCTGTGGTACTTATCAGCATTATAACCCCAAATAGAAGATTTTTATTATTTACTGTACCTGGCGTTTATAGTTTCTACCTTTTTAGATTTAGCATTTTAAATGCCTGTTTGTCTTTTGTGGTATAGGTAGTGTTATTGCTGTCAAACATCTGAATGGTTCTTCTGCCAACAATTAGAACTGTCTCTCATTCGGCTTTATCAGATATCCGGCAGCAAGTGAACGCACCACCGCAGGTTACGTCTCTATTGTAATTTAAACTTTCTCCACTAGTCAGATTTAAAATAAACAAACAGAAGAGTACTTTATGATCTGTCATGAACTGTCAGAGTAACAGTCCACTATGAATCTGCAGAGCTGCTACAGACCTTTTTTTTTTTAAAGATTCATTTTTAGATCTACAAATGCTTTACATGCTCAAGAATGAAGTAACATGTTCTTCTGAAGGTCACAGTAATTTATGCTGATCAGTAGACACATTAGGATGAGAACATTGTACTTATGTTTAAAAAAAACAAACCTTAAAATCAGTAATTAAACATTTAGCTGCACAGGACTGGTCCTAAATGCAGCTGATGCTTTATTATGTAGACTATATTTCCCTAATGGATCAATATAATCTTAATACAACTACAAAATACATGTAGTAAATGTAGTGAAGTAGTAAGCATGTGTAAGGAAAAACACAGGCAGGTAATAAATGTGCAGTTAAGTGTAGTAAAAGTGTGACAAGGAAATGTGTATACAGTATTCTGTCTTTAATGTAATGATTGTAATACCAATGAAAAACACAATTTTAAATTGATGGTACAGCGAAGGAATAAAACTTTACCCCAAAAAAAAAAAAAAAAAAAAAAAAGCTGCACAATATGTTGAAACACAAGAGCACTTCAGGTCTATAACTTGACAAAAAGACTCAAGATATTAGGGAGGGAACAGGTTTCAAAATGTTTTTTTTCTAATTCTATGATTGGCAACACAAATATGGATGAAAAATGAATTAAAATCATGACGTGATCTATGCAAACACACAAACTGATATTTGTCTTTACATCGCAAGTTTTTAAGCTGTCAATGCATTTACTGTAGTGATAATTTCATACTGGAAAAACAAATAAGCTTTTTAATAAAGGTGTTACATGTGCATTTTGATATAAAAAGTTCATTACCACACTAGCTTTGAGAAACTGGAATAAAAAACATATGATTAAGATGATCGCTGAGTTTCCCCCAAACATGTATTTAGTGACACCGATTCAGTCTTTCTAATGTTTATTTGCTCATTAACTAGATTTTGTGCTATTTGAATACTGAAAAAGAAAAAATATTTTACAGGCAAATGTAAAAGTGAAGGTAAAATAAATCTTAGAAGTCAAAGATGAGGACTGTGCAGTATTTCTCTGAATTTACAGCTGACAGGAAAAGGAACTTACAGTCTACAATTTAGCATATACCTTTGACACATGTTGGATTTTTAGATTACACTTTGGGAATAACGACTCTTTAACTGCCCGTAAGTTGGACAGTAAAACTGAAACCGCTGTCTGGTTAAAAACGAGAGTGTCTGTAAGACAGTGGATCCAAAGCTGAACTTAGCATGGTCTCATTCGTTTGTTATTTGTCTCAATTATTCCAAGAAATATTTTTACAAAAGTTCACTCGTGTTTATAAATGCTTATGACAGCACCTTTAATTAAACAGCTATTTGTCTCTGAGATGTGGGTGGAATGAGGAAAAAAAAAAAAAAAAAAAAACTCTGAAGAGAAACTTTCAGCTGAACCACTCAGCATTTCAGGAGCTCCACTTCAAAGACGAGAGTGGAATTGGGCGGGATAATGGGTGGGTATCCCCTGGGTCCATACGCATAGTCTGGTGAGCAGGTCAACCTGGCCAATTGACCAACGCTCATCTGTGGACGTGAAGAGCAAATTAATGTTAATTACTAATCTTTAAAACACCTTTATCAATAGGGTGATTATCATTATATCATTAAAAAAAAAAAGATCACCAAGAGCTTAAACTCAATGTAGTAGAGGACCAAGATATCCAGAGCACCAAACAACATTGGTTACTTCATTCCCCTACCTGCCCACTAAACACAGACACCCGTTATAACTCCTGCGATTACACGATTACAAATTAGGCTTTACCCCATCTGCTGAGTGTCTATGGTTAGGAGACGGCAGGAGATTAACAATGATATTAAAAGTCTACGTTATCAAAGCTGTATGGAGAAATGTCCCGAGAAAAGTAACGGCAATATTTGCAGTGTTTTGGTTTCACACATACAATGTGATAAGATCCTCATCAAAGTCACAAAAATAAATACCTTTAAGCTGATAAAACACAGTCATGATCTTTCATGTCTTTACGGACCACACCCTTTAAACCTACAGAGTGAGTAAATGTAAAAATAAATAAATGAAACCAGTTGAACCACCCTTGTCAGCAGTAGGCTTTCTGTAGCTGTGAATTAGATCTGCACAATACCCAAGAGGAACATTCTTTACAGAACTGCCTCAGGTTAGACCTAGTCGTAGGATGTCTGGTGTGAACGGCTCTCTTATTAGGTTTATTAGGTTATTTCACAGAATCTCTTGGATTGATGTATGGGCTCTGACTGGGTCACTCGAGAAAATTTACTTTTTAAAACTCTGAATCTACACAGTAGTAGATTTACTTGTCCACGAGATACACCAACTTCAGGCATGCTGCAATGTTGTTTGAAAAGTATTGGCTTCCCTAGTTGTACCATTGTAATATTTGGTGATTGTGGATTCCTGAACAGAGACATTAATCCGCCTCAATAAATCCTTCAGGTCTTCTGCGTTGTTCTTTTGGGGTGATCTTGACTAAGCCACCATCATGCTATACGTCTAAAGGATGTGTTCAATAAAAACACGAAGGACTTTGACCTTATCAGCATTGAAATGTTGTTTGTGAAGATCAGATCAAACTTCATGACTAATTCATACAAAAAAAAAAAAACAACAACTGCAAACAGTGCCAATACTTTTTCTCGCAACTAAATAACAATAACATTCCCGACTGTTATATTAGCTCCACTGTGTTGCAGACAAAGATTTAAAAGTCCTGGCAAATTCTGCTGGGGAAAAGAAAAAGAAGAATCCCAAATTACCACCCCCAATTTGAAAAAGCTAAACAGAAATTTTTAACACTTTGTCCTTACCTGAGCTACACCCTCATCCCAACCACGAATAACTTCACCCTCTCCGAGAGTGAACTGGAAGGGCTCTCCTCGGTCCCTGGAGGAATCAAACTTCTTCCCATTTGTCAGTGTGCCTGTTCAACAATAAAGATTTAAAAACACTTAGCAATATTTTAGAAGAAACAGAAAATTAATCACTAATTTTGATAATTGAATGATAATGAATTGTAACAAAAAATACTTATGTAACTGTTCAGATGTAAGGATCTAGTGCTTTTCTTAGTAATGTATCAGTGTACTGAATATTTTTAGGGTGTTTGTAAAAAAAAAACAAACAGAATTATAAATGCAAGGCAAATGTTATAACATTTATAACATTTAACGAGGAGACCACGGCCATATCTGACCATTCATAACCGGGTTAATTAGCATGGGTTAGCTTAGCAAAAAGACTGGACATGTTCCGATCACGATGAGAAATCCCTGTTTTCACACTGCGGTTGTAATGAAACGGAACATATCGCGTGAATTAGCGCACAACAACATGCTGCTCTCAGGAACAGCCGTGCGATTCATTCACCGCAGCTTTCAGACTCCATGCTAGGCTAGGCTAGGCTAGGCTAGGCTAGGCTAACCATATCCTGTCAGCGACGTTAGCTTCACAGTGACAGCGGCTGGCACCGACCTTCTCATCTCCCTCTCTCTCTAAATAACTAAACGTAAAATGATGCTGTACGTTCAAGTTTTAATATTTGATTATATAATAGGTATTTTAGATACAAGTACAAGGACAAAACAACGTTTGACCAATCTGCAATGAATTAGCTAGCTTAGCTAAGGTCTTACCGACGTAGTGGACGCTGACGGGCCTTCCTTTCTTCGGGAAAGTCTTACCTAACAACGAAAGCGTAGATTAAAACCGATACACAGATGAAATGTTAAGGCTTTGATTCATTTGATTTTAGCAGTCCTTACCGTCTCCGGGTCTTATGGTCTCAACATCGACTCCCATTGTTCTTTCGTGTGGTCCTGCTCGGTGACTTCCTGCGGCTCCGTGTTCTGGGCTGTACCGTTACCAGGGGCGTGGCCACACCCCTTTTACTGACGCACATGCTCCGCCATTGGAGAGCTCTTGAACGTCTCATGGGTGTGGGCGGGGCTCGGTGGTCTAACTCCGCCTTCCTGCAGCCAATACTACTAGTTCTAGTACTACTAGTTCTAGTACTACTAGAACTAGTAGTACTGCATGCAGTATTGATAATTTCAGCTGAACAATTAATTCAGTTTCATAGGTAAGAGCATGCTTTTCCAATGCACAGTGTCAAAGCAATGCAGATTAACACAACAAGAAACAGTTAGAGGTATGAGAACACAATGATACTGAAGGTTGGTTAACTGGTTATGGCTGCATATTAGCAAGAATAGTCCATACAATCTGATGCCTAACAAAGGGTTACATGAATAAATATATTGTGATCTAGCAAGCAAGGCAATATATTGCCATTTTTAAAATGTTGACTTTCTCATGCATCATTTATGGACATTTATGTGTGACAGAGACGGAGCAACAGGGGTGGATCTGTGGAGGCACAAGGGTGACAGCTGCCAAATCTACTGCAGTGTTCCCTGCTCCCCACCAGCCTCTACTCACCTTGCATGACATCCTTCACGTGACTTGTGTAACATCTTTTGTTCTTAGCTAAATTAAAACATTTACACATTGTTCAGCTGCCATCTTAACCTTTTAAAGTAATTTAAAAGAAAGTTTTAAAGAAACTGTTTTGTAAAGAAATAAACCAGCTTAAATAATTAAAACAAGTCTAAAACAAAGGAAAAATGGTTCATGTTCATCACAGAAGCAGCATAAAGAAATTTATTGCACGATAAGCCTCTTTATACAAAGAAATTTTGATCCACAGTTGATGGGTTTGTTACCCTGCTTGGCCAGTATTTGCAAATATTATATTATTACATATAATAGTACAATTTTTAAACATAATTAAAATTACTTATGTACATAGGCATGGTTTATATCTTGGTTGTAGTTTATTTTTAGGTATAAATATGAGCTAAGCATCAGATGAAGTTACTGTGGTGTCAGTTTTATGCAGTGACGGATCATACAGATTGTTGAAGAAGGAAAAGCTTGATTCAGTTCCATGTTGTGTGCCCTGAGAAGAGAAACATCTTTTATCATCTGAGTCAAGACAAGATGCTTTTAAAAAAATCAGGTCTTAGTACTTACATCTATTTTACAGTCATAGAGATCAAACACAGAGTTCTGGTCAATTGCATCGTTACTCAGGACGGTTGGCTGGTTCCTAAGACAGACGAGCACAAATGTCAACATGAACATCTTTTAGTGTTATCATGTAAATTATTAGTGAATTTAAAAACACTGTGCACATGTTGCTTCGCCTCCGGTTCAGCATAAAGAGGAAGGTGGAGATGATGACTCCAGCCAGCAGAGTCAGACCAACTGCGAGGCCCACGGACGTCCTATCTGCAGAGAAATGTAATGACATTTGACTTGACTCCTTTTAAATTTTAACCGTTAAAAACATCTTTGTGAGTGGATGCTGTACAAAAGCTGCTCAGCTGAAGTTACCATAATTATCAGTGGGGCTGATGGGGGGCTCTGAGTAGCATCCACCTGGAAAGATGGTGATGTCATCAAGAGCAACATCCCCACCGGTGTTCTTCCCCCTCTGATACACAAACACAAACTGTGGCAAAAACAAACAAACAAAAAAAAAAAAAAACAGAGACGTTCAAATTAATTGTAAACTTGGCAAAGTTTAAATTTTTTGTGAATTGTGTGAGTCTCTGAAATTGCAATAACAATTAACAAATTGCAATTAAGAGCATTTTCAAACTAGTTATTCATCAAACTAAAAGAAAACTGAATTTTTTATTCTTATCATCTAGTTTCACATTATTGTAATCTAAAATTCATAATTACCCAGAATGCTTCTTCATGTTTAATAGACAAACTGGCCTCCTGCCATTTGTCTCCCTTGTTTCCGGACTCAATCCACTTCAGGATCCCTTCTTCGTTACCACCACTATGAATTTTTCTATAGGACAGGACATCAGCAATTTAAATTAAGGTGTTGCATTTTTTATTATAAAGTTTAATGTGTAATGTTGCAACTTCTCAGACATTAACAGTTGCTCACCTGTTATTTATATAAATTCTGAGAGTCCCAACATGGCTGCCGTACATGTGGTACCAGAATCTAAGGCAGTGCCCTCTAGTGGACGGCTGAAACACATCACTGACCAGGAAGGACATGTCACCCCACTCACCCACTGAGCTGTCCACATACAGATAGTAACCTGGTGGAAACGTGATCATATCAAATGAGTACGTAAAGATGATTTGCTGCTCTCTGCAACAAACTACTACAACTTTGAAATGGACATGAAGGATAAGACATGAAGGAGTACATATATGACTAATCTCTTAAAATAGCTGAAATCCATTTAATGTTTAGCTTTAAGAAGCTTTACTCCATCAGTTGAGTATCCTGTATGCTTACTGACCATGTGTTGAGTTGGTGGTGTGATCAACACTGGGCCCGGTGTTGGGGTTAGGGGAGGCTCCTCTGCTGCGGAGCCAGTCTCCCTGGTCGACTTCTCCACCCAGGTTGCTCCAGCTACACATGTTGTTCTCAAAGTCACAGACTCCATGAGGGGGACACTGAGCATCTGTCAGCTGCACATCATCAAACGCCATGTCTCCCTCCTGAGTGGGACCAGCCTTTACACCTTCCACCATGATCTAAAACACAAAGTAGGCTTCAGTGGAAGCTGCATAAAGTAAATATTATCACATAGTTAACCTGAAGGAGTCCTGTTAGATTGCAATCTAACTCACTGTAGTTGTTTTGTCTTTGTAATTAACAGCACAGTTGTAAGGATGAAACTAACTCTAGTGAATACTGTCATCCCTGATGAATGTGGAAATTATTTTCTGAACTGATCACTTTATAATTTTTCTTATCTTTAATAGATGTCAGAGAATTATAAGAACATGCATAAATATTTCCAGTCCAGGTTTGTTTCCTCAGATATCTTTGTCTGACCATACTACATATAAGAAAGAATAGCAAATACTAGTATATGTGCCAACAAATCTTTGTGACTCACTCTGTAAGGCTGAACCCGAGGTAGAAGTGAAGCCTGAGCAAACCGCCACAGTCGACCCTGATCTCCTGTCTGAGAGAAAATCAGAGCTTCCTTCCCATCTTCACTCTGCTGGTAAATATTCAGAGTCCCCATGCCTTTGCCGTACATGTGGTACCACAGCTGCACACAAGCTCCTTTACCTGAGGGGCCACAGGAAAGAAAACCATACTACATGTTAGCAGACATCATGATTTGTACCTATTACAACATTTAACTAGAAGTTTTGGCCCAGTGTGATTGAGACTCGGCGTATGAAATCTGCTGAGAGCTTATTATTAATATAATTGTTGGACTAACTTGGTAATTGTGGGAAAACATGAATAGACCCAAATCAGAGCATGTCTACGGCACCATGATGTTGGTTTATTGCCTGGACAGACAAGCTGGTATCTCTCTCACCTGCAGGGTACAGTGGTGAAAACATTGTAGCTCTCTGGCCTGCACGGTCAGAAGAAGAGGAGGGCAGGTAGTAGTAATGGCCAGCAGGTGAGTTGGTGGTGTGGTCATTGTCTGGTCCAGTGTTGGGGTTGTGAGTGAAGCCAGACAGTCTGACCCAGTCAAAGTTGTCAGTGGTTTCCTGCTGCCAGTTACAGCTCCCCTCCTCAAAGTCACACAAATCTACAACACAACATTGATGTACGTTTTAATTGGTTTTAGTCTTTTTATTGGACTCGTTGATAATGGTGTATAGAATCACCAAACTGATCCTTTGAAGATGTAGCACTACTATGGGCTATCAAGACACATTCAGGATTTCCTCAAATAAAAATGGAAACAAAAACAAAATAACAGGCAGCTTTGTGACACTGTGACAGCACATTAACATGAGTAGTGCAGAGAAATTCAGTTAAAGGGATATGATTCACTCTGAGGTGGCAGCAGTTTTTAAAAACAAAGTGCTCCCAGTATCAATCTATTAGTTTATTTAAAACGACTGGCAAAGTGAGTTGGACCAACAGCCGTTTTAAATACACAATAGTTTTTGCTCTGTTCGGCTTCAGCTTCTTACCAGAGGCCGGGCATGGCCCACTGATGAAGGAGATGTCATCTATGGCTATGTCGCCTGCTTCTCCCCCCACCGTTGCCTCCAGAATCACTTGATGGACCTTCGTCAACGTCACGTGGCTCTGCACTAGCAGCCACTCATCCCCTTGATTTCCTGATTTTTGCCACACCTACAGGAAAGACAAGAGGCTGATTCACTTGTCACAATGAGGATGTGAGGAGGTTTTTGCAACACCCTGGCTTCCACTCAATATACCATGCATTAATGTTATTTTGCAATCGGCATTTCACAACTATGTGAAAAGTATAATAACAGAGAGAAAACTCAGGGGAAACTGCCACAAATATTTCTCAATCAGCCTCACAGCTGTTTCTCTAACAATGTAGTAAAGGGAAGTAAAATGTACAGACCCAAACTGAATCATTAATTTAAAAAACAATATGGCCTCGGCTGTCATGCAGCAGCTTTGACTAGACATTTTATAAAACAAGACAGTTGTTAAATCCATGTTTGTTTTACCAGCGTTTTCTCAAAGGGATCAACAGTTTGTAGAAGCATCCTCAGAGAACCCACAGTCGCCCCAAACATGTGGTACCAAAATCTGACACAGTATCCTGTTTCTCCAGCAGGTGGCAGCAGTGGGGACTTCAGCTCAGCCACGTTGCCCTTCACACTCGGTAGGGTGCTCTTGATGTAAATGTATTTCCCTGTGAAACAAGTAAAAGCGCTTATTTCCAACCCTTCAGGCCTCTGACCCACTGAGAAGAAGAAATTAATGAATGCAACTCCTTGCATTTAATCACAAGCTGAGAGAAGTTCGAGCAAAGGGTGATTTTCATTATAAAGTCTGCTCTTAGAGCTTTGCTTGGTCGGGAGTGATCAATACAACAGTGAAACTAATGTTACTGACTCAGTAATTTGTCTCAATTTGTGCTAATGTGACACCAATTTTCTGTTAATGATCATTACTGGCTGCTGTTCAGCAAAAGTTACGAGAGTTTTAGAGTTTAATATGAAATGTATCAGATAATGCATAAAAAACAAACTTGTAATGTCTTTGGAAAAGAAGGCAATAATAGATTGTCCAGGAATAGTAATGACCTTTGCCAGTAGTGTGGTCTCCTGCAGGCCCAGTGTTTGGGGCTTCAGTGGGACCTGACCTGCTAAGCCAGTCCAACTCATCTCTACCTCCCTGCACCCAAATACACAGACCGTCTTCAAAAGAGCAGTCACAGGCAGCCAGAGCTGAGGAGGGAAAAGGAATTTCTAAATTAGCCAACAAATCACTGTTTCCTGTTCCTGTATGTTTAAACACAGCAGCGTAATGGAAGCAGAATAATACATGCACCTCATGTGTAGCACTACTACTCATTCTAAATGAATATGTACATATTATATTGTAATACTGATAGAACCTTGTTTACCTGGTGGTTGGTAGGACGTTTCACAGTTTAGAAAAGAGACGTCATCCACAGCAATAACATTATCTCCAGTGGTTTTGCTTCCCTGAGTCATTTTAGTCATGCCACTAAACCAAACCTAAGAGTAGACACAATTTCATGAATGTTTCTAAAGAACTTGTATCCTAAAAACAAAATGAAACACACATTTGCAGAACAAATGACCAGTGTGTGGACCCTACAAGATTAACATCAATAAATAATGAGCCAATAATTTCCAACATAAGGAAAGACCTCGCCAGGTGGGGCCTGGTGATCTTCTTGAGTTTTATTCATTGAGTGGAAAATGGTAAAATGAATATCAAACAACCAGTCGACACTCCAGACAAGACATTTAAGATGATTTTAAAAGACATATGACAGGTTATGGTTACAAGAAACCAAGAGTTAGATACCAGACCCTCCACTTACTGAAAGATAAAGGCCTTACCTAAAATACTATTACTAAGCAGGTCAAATTAAGCCCTTTGCAAATACAGTATATGCAGCAATATGGATATCCCCCTTGTATTATTTTGTCAATTTTGCAGGGCTGTAAAATGTGTAATATGCCTTTGATTAGTAAGTTTTCTAAATCCAAATAAACAGAAAATCTCCATATGAAAAATATTTGGCAAATTTTAGCATTATATAGTTAATTTATAAGATGTCCATTCGACTCAGATATTTAGATTGATGAGATCTAAATATTTTTAGCGCCTGTTTAGTCTGTTTAGTAGATGCATGAGCATTCACCTTATAGGGTTGCTGGTGCAGGCCTAGCAGCAGATATTCTGCAGTCCAATGGGAGACGGTGCTGTGACTTCGTGACCACAGGATTGCTTCACTACCCTCAGCTTGCTGCATAAGCACTCTGAGTGACCCAGCACTCTCTTCTCGGATGTAGAAGTGAAACCTGGGTTTAGGAAAGAAGGAAGGAAGAAGGGGAGAGTGTTGGATTGGGAAGACAGTTGCGTGGTAGAAAGACGGGGGCAGTGAAGACCATTGCACAATTCATACTCTGTATCAAAACAAATATTTTACACAGATTAGGGGAGATAGTAAAAGAAATGTGGATACTGGTGTTTAGTTATCACTTACAGAATCTGGCAGTAGGGGGATGAAGGGGGAAGTGAGGGACTTTGGAGTCGGGCCTCACTATGTGCAGACCCCTGACTTAAATTCACCCTCATGTAGTAGCCTGAAAAGGAGGGAAAATGTCTGAAAAACGCTGACTCTCAAACATGCTGACTCAACTGCTGGGGCACGATTCACTTGGTATGTTCAATTGAGAGCTACAATATGTTATTTAGTTCGTTGTCCCATAAAACCTCATCAGTAATCCACTTCATGAGTCACCTGTTTCTGTTGTGTGATCAGTGGGTGGCTCGGTGTTGTTATTGGCTCTCTGCCTATTCCACTTGCTCTGTCCATCGCTGGTGTCGGTCCATTGACACTGGTCCCTCTCAAATGTGCATGGACCTAAAAAATGTCAAGAAAAAGTATGCAATACTGCAGAGAAAAGAAGGGAGGTGAACACTGATTCATGTCTCAGTATGTCGAAGTACATTCTGTCTCATCTGAGAATCAAATGTCAACAACAGTCAACACTGTATCTTTAGTCGGGAGGTGTCTAATCTGGAGGTACTAATTAAATTATGAAATAATAAAGAAAATAGTAATAACACAAAAGAGACATCACAACTCCTGTATTTTCTAATATAATATCTAGTAGCCTATAAATTAATCTATGTAAGGTTAAAAGGTTCCTATAAAAGATTTTACAAGTCTCAGTAAATGTAAACTTTACTGCCACTCTTTTATAGATCAATGTAAAAAGCGGCTCACCACAGCCATCTTCATCTTCCCCAAGGGGGCAGTCGGGATGATAATCACAGTGCAGAGCAGCCATAATACAAACTTTTTCAACTGACCGCCAACAGAAAAACTGATCATCCTGTAACATCAAAGAAAAAAGTTTACAGACATGTTTTATGACTGTTTCACTGACACTGCAGCCACGTCAAGTAGTTTACCTGACAGGGGTTGACTGGTGCAGTTGATATTGGTGGAGAAGTAATAGAGGACGTAGGTGCAGCAGAGGTGGGTGATGTGTCGGGCAGTTCACTGTTGTCACGATCAAATACGCACTCTTTAGAGAAAGAGATGTCATCCAGTGCAACTAGGCCTCTATGACCATCACCATGTTCATATCTGAAGACGATCTGATAAGGGGCCACACAGAAAAATCAGACATTTAAAAGTATAGTAAAGCCAAATATTTTAGGGGTTGTTTACTACTGTTTACTACTTTACCAGTAACTCAATGGAGGAACTTCTTTTATTCTAATTTTATCAGATATTTAGATTTGTATATTCTTCTTATTGTTGTTGTTTTTTTCATCATAAAATCCTAAATGCGCAGTTATATATTTTTATCTTTCCGTGAATGTTTAACAACCAAACATTTTCTTGAGAGCAAGCTCTCATCTGATGTTTAATTAACTATCTGTGTCCTCACTGACCTTATTGCTGGCTGACGAGGAGAATGTGACTTCTGCTCTCTGCCAGCTGTAGCTCTGTGAGGTTTCTCTGAGCCATAATAGTTTGTCATCACTACCAGACCGTAGTGTCCTGGACTGGGTCGTCAGTCTGGCTGTAGCATCGTCCAGGCTGAAGTAGAAGAATCTCACCTACATAAACAGTAAATTGAAAATAGAAAACAAGATAATAGAGTTCTTAAAAATAAAATAAAAAAATTTAAAACTTTCTTTTATCTAAGTGAGATTAATTATCTTGTGAACTTTAATCTGCAAGAGTGGTTAATGATGTACTGTATCTTTATGGTGCAGAGATAAGCTTAAGTTTCTAACAGCTAAATGTGCAGTGAGGTATTACAGTGTACTGATAAAAACCTCTAAATGCTTTTGATTAGTAGAGCAAAGAATAAAAGACTGATGATGCCGAGAAGTTAGCCACACATTTTCACCTGTACATATTTAGTGATCTCAGAATTGGGAAAATAAATTACTTTACAATGGCAATGTACACATAGAACAACCTATAACATCAGCCTATAGCTGGCTAACTGCACTGACCTCAATTAAATGCATTGTCCTATGCATAGGGCTTTTTGAATGACAGAGAAGCAATTCACATCTTTTTTGTGAACCATGTTTTTGAGCATTTTGACCAAACATTGTTTGGTTCAGAACTCAAGCATAAACAAGATGCCTTTTATTTAACCTCCTGATGCAGCTCTAACATGCAGTCAATCATCTTGACTGCTTTTGCTGCCCTGCTGTTCTCCTGCATCATGCCCGGTGAGATGTAATGGTAATGGTAAGAACTAAACTGGTTCACTGTCAGTCAAAATGATACCACAGTGTACTCACAGTGCAGTTAGAGCTGGGTAGTAAAGTTTTGGAGAGAATCTCTGATGCCTGACCCTTGTTGGTCAGGTGAGTGCCAGGGATGACATAGTGACCTGTAAAAAAACATCACACAAGTCCAAGTGTAGCAGAACTGACTAGAGATGAAGGAACATTGAGGACATTAACCATCGAGTGGAGAGACAAGACATCCTGATACCTGCAGCAGAGTTTTGGGTGTGATCCCTGGGAGGTCCATAGACGGGCCAGGCTTCCTGTCCTTTGTGGTGCATCCACTCAGCTCCAGGTGTGTCCACGTCACTCTCTGTCCAGGAGCAAAGGCCTTGTTCAAAGCTGCAGCGCTCCACCACACCTTGATGCTCTACATGAGTTTTTATTATCACAGAAAAGTACAAACACATTAATATTTAAATGAATTATCAAATGTCTACATTTTCACACTGACAGCAGAAGAATTACTGTAATTGTTTTATGTGAGCCGGAACATGAGTATATGAATATACTAGTGCATTATGTATTTATGACATATTTGTGATATCTCACCACAGTTGTTCTCATCGGACCGATCCCCACAGTCATCACTGAAGTCACACACATGGGTGGGCTCCACGCACACATTATTGTTGCACACAAATGCACCCTCTGGACACAAGGGCTGGACCACTGAAAAGAAAACAATATTCAATGAATATAAATCAACTTTAAAAAAGTGGCCAAATGAAAAAAAAAAAACCTGTTCAGGTATCCTACCAGGCAGTGTGCAGTTGGTGAAGTCTATGTCATCAATAGCAATGTGTCCAGGTTTGTTAAAGGTCTTGGAGGCTTCAAACAGGATGGTAAAGTCCTGAGGGATTCGCCCAACCGTCACCTCACCGTGGTGCCACATATCTCCATGGTTACCAGATTGCCACCACAGTGTAGTGGTCCTGGATCCCTCCTTTAACAGCACATTTAGCTCCTCTGTGTCTGAAACAGTGTGTAGTGTTAAAGATCACAGGAGAAACACACATGCTGATTCATATATAAAGGGGAGCATGACTTTTTTAGGGTTACCCACATACAGTGCATGTGCATACACAACACATACCCTCTCCATAGATGTTGTAGTAGAAGTGCAGTGTGCAGGTGGCGCTGGCCTGTTTAATAGAGGGACTCTGCAGGGCAGCAGGGCTCATTTGAACTCCTTGGTCAGACTCCACTGCCATGTACCATCCTGGAAGTTAATTAATCGCTTAGTTTACAATTCAGGAAATGATGGGTCTGTTTTTGCTGTTTTTATTGCATGATAGTTGTGACAGCACAATTCTTCATTGGTTGTAAATTTAATTATGTTTTTTTTAAGTGTAACTGCCAATGACTAAACAGTGTAACACTGTAATAAATAAATAGATTTAATGTGTAACAAAAACATTAAGATGAAGGAATCCAAGCCAGAGTGAAACTAAGATGTGGAAACTAGAGTTGACAGTCACCACTGTGACCATATATATTGTAAAAGAGGATCAGCTAAATTGCTGAAAAATGACATTTTCTTTTGTTGCTTCACTCCCTTCTCAGTAATTTGAATACGGACTCCAGATTTGCAGACTGTGCACATTATGCTTGCTTTTGTAAACATTTGGTTTGTTTTTTAGCTGAGCCTCTAGATTTTTGGTAATGTTGTGAATGTCATAAACTTGTCCTCCTCAGCCTGTCTATACTGTATAACTGTAAACACAAACGAAGTCTAACAGGGGTTATTCTGTGGTCCTACCCAGTTCAGAATCCAGCGTGTGGTCCACAGAGGGTCCAGTGCTCTCAGTAGCGTTCCTTCTCACCCACTGATACTGGCCAACGCTGATGTCCTCCCAGCCACATGTGCCATTTTCAAATGAACAACCCACAAATACCAAACTTGTTTCATTCACTGTACAAAAAAGAAAATATTGTCATTAAATCATTATCATTAAATAAACTATGGAAATAAAAACACAAAAACAGTATCGGCACCTTCACAGTGGCCTGGTGTGAGACTGATGTCATCAATGGCAATAAATCCACCGCTGTTTGTCTCTGCCTCGATCAGTAGCTGCACATGAGGTTATTGAAGGACCCAGTGAATATAATTAATAAAATACGCTTTCTTTCTATTTTCATTCTATATATGAGGCTTGGGGTACCTGGAATGGTTTGATATTCTCTACAGACTGAGAGAACCTGCTCCAGCTGTGTCCACTGCTGCTGCTGTGCAACATCAGATTCTCCTGCGATGGCCCGAAACGCACATAAACCCGCAAAGTCCCGGAGTCACTGACAAACAACAGATAATGTTTTGGATTAATATTTGACATGAAAATAGCTTCTGTTAAGCATTAGATCACTTAACAAAATCACTCTCTAATGAGGGTTAATTATCTTTAGAAAAGCATCTGTGTATATATTTTGCATTATATATGTAATCTTGTGTTTTTTATTAAACTCAAACAAATCTATGCTGTAAAGAGTGAACTCTGCCACATAGAATCTGTGGTTGTGCATAAAGTGGGGCAGGTGATTCACGTCTAAATGACATGTGTGCACACTTCCTGAGGAAGTCAGTGAGGAAACTAAACAGGATAAAGTGCATCCTCTGCATTGTCACATACTGTATGGTGTAAAAGGGTGGTGATTTTTTGCTGACTGCGTATGTTTTCTGCTGACCTGCTATCCATATGGTACCATAAGGTGAGACAGGAGGTGGTGTCTTTCAGTTGGATCCATTCTGACACTACCTGTGTTAGACTGGTGTGGTTTTGGTGCAGTGCCGAGCTCAACAGGAGCCAACCTAAACACAAGGAAAAAAAAAGAAAAAGTAAATTATTGATTTGGTCATGTTCATTGTGCCTGAAGTTGTACTTTTAACACAGTAATTTAAATACTACACATCTTCAGTTGTTCCCCCATAGTTAGTAAAAGTTACAAACGTTAACAGCAGATTTAGTATTTATAGTTGTTATGGGTCCTGGTCACTTGACAAATTGCTGCAGCTGGAATTGGGCACTACGTAAGACCTTTTGGTGGGTTTGTGTATTTTTGTAGACAATTCAGTAAAGTCCAATAATGACATCTCAAAAAACAAAGAAGGTTTTTTTGTCTACTCCATTTGTATGTTCATGTTTATCTTATCATACTGTAGTAAATCTGAGGTCATACCTTCTGGGGTCTGAGTAGTGTGGTCTGTAGGTGGACCTCGGAAGCCCCCGTTGGCCAGCACCCAGTCATGTCCATTTTCTTGGGGGATGTTGACCCAGCTGCACTGTCCGGACTCAAAATCACAGCCACCTGGAGGACTGCAGGCTCCATCCCGCATGGAGATATCATCTATTTTCACTGTGGCATTCATGCCTGGGACATGGTATGCCTTAAAGACCACCTGGTGAAGGACATGATTTGTTTCAAGTAGCAAGTTATGCTACACTATGTGATTTAGTCGTATACAAGAAATGGTTTCACTGGGCTCACGTGAAATTTAGCAGGTGAGGACACAGTGACCTCTGCCACCTCCCAGCCTGTAGAAGGCGCTCCAGATCGTTCCCAAAGGGCTTCACTCTGCTCCCCACTTCGCAGCACATGGATGGCAAGGCTGTTAGAGGGACCTGCAGGGACCCAGTACCTGAGCAAATACAGTACAAACATTCAAATCTGAATCAGACAACAGTGTGTACATGTGTGTGATGACAGCGCTGGACTCACCAGAAGCGTACACACATCTCTGTAGTGGAGTGAATCTCTGGTGTGAGCAGCTGAGCTACTTCAGTCTGTGTAGAGTTTGACATCATCACAGCCATGTAGAAACCTAAAACAATAGGACAGATCTGCTATAACCAGTCTTTGGTTTTACAGAATATTACTGTATGACTGCTTTTCACTGTGGCTTGTGTTTTAACTTTTAACAGGGCTCAGCAGACAGTATTCACTCCAACAGATTTTAATAAAATCCGATTCTCAATACTGTTGAGTCTCAATTTCTTGGACTTGAATGACTCAAAAACATATTTGATAAATTATATTATGTCTTACTGCCAATTTAATATGACACTCATCAAGTTGTGATGAGACCAAACATACTTTTGGTCTTTCAATCCCATTTTCACAGAGTTGAGTTTCTACTCACCATTTTCAGTTCCATAGGTGTGATCCACGTGATGCTTTGTTCCCTTTTTGTGAACCCAGCGACCTAAGTGACTGACATCGTTCTCAAAGTCACACAAGCTGGAATCAAACCCACAAACATCTAGAATGGAATAAAATAAAGACAAAACTTTAATAATCTCTGGTTCGTTTTGACTTCCTGTGGACATCCTGTGGTAGTACTGGGTCGGTCTTAACTTACTCTGAATACTGCAAACCCCCTCTCTCACTGTAATGTCATCAATAGCAATAAAACCTTTGCTGTTTGTGTTTCTATGACCAGTAAACATAATCTGTGGAGGAATAAGGAATGTAAACAACATTTATCACAGAAAGGACAAAGGTTTATTTTTAAATTTGCACACTGTATCTGTGTATGTAAAAGATTCTATTTATCTAGTGTGATTTGATCAAAATAAGAAAAATTAAATATAAAATGTAATGAAATGTCCTTCTTAGTATACTTTAAAACATCTTTGGGTGATATCTATGCTTATTTACGTTTTGTTTATATGAGTATTGTGGTGGTGAGTGAGCAGCAGTGCAGTAATGTGCTTGTGTTATATTTTACCTGTATTGTATTGTTCATGCTGATGGTTACTTGTGCATTCATCCACTCTGGATTCTTGGTTCCTTGACGAGTCCAGACTAGCAATTCTGAAGATTTCTAGAAAAAAGCAAATTACTTGCATATTAGCAATACTAAATGCAATATTTATAATAGTACTGTTTTAAATTCCATCACCAAAAAAATAAACAAAAAAAACAAGATGGGCAGAAAAACACAAAGGCACAAACCCCAAAAGCATAGACACAATTTCTGTGATGTATACAAATATGCACTATACGTATTGTGTAAATTTGTATTCTGCAGAATACATACGATACATACTGTCTGAACCAGCAGATCCAGGGTGGAGACTGAAGGCCCAAGCATAAAATACCAGAATCCAACACAGATATGTGATGTGTGACTGATGACAGGAACAGAGATGGTGGCTCTCTCTCTGTTTTTGGATCCAGATCCATTCAGCACCAAAAATAAACCTTGGTAAACAAAGGAGAGACATTTTTTTGACAAATAAAGTTGTGTATGTTTTTCCTGACCAACATTCTAAATTACAATCCATAGTAGTTAAGTTACAAAGACCAGAGTTAGGCAAACATGCGTCATTATATCTGAGAGCAATGTCTGCATTTTATTTAAAAGTATCAGATTGTGTATCTATATAACCAACATGGTGACACAACATGGCTGCTGTTATAATTCATCCCTTGTGTTGGTCAAATAATATCAATGTTGATGCTCAGGTTACTGTCAATATCATTACCTTGGTCATTTCCTATAGAATGATCATACTGAGGTCCATCCCATGGCTCGTTGACCTGCAGTCCACTACTGACAGTCCAGTTCAAATCATCATTGTCCTCCTGGATCCAACTACATAGACCTGATTTAAAATATAAAGTAGTAGTAAGTATTTATTACACTCACTTTTCTGGGAAACACCACCTTTAGCAAATATTATAAACATTAAACCTGGTTTTAAAAGCTCAGCAATGAGCCACTTGAAAGAATCATGTATGTTGTGTCACCTTGGTCAAAGCTGCAGTCCATGGGGGAGGCAGGAGCAGCAGTGATCGTGGTGGTGGGGTTTGGTGTAGTGGTTAAAATGATGTCATGACAAGACTTGTCTCTGATGATGTGGACATCGTCCAGGGCAAAGCTACCATCGTTTGAACTGGGACAACTAGCTTGTAAAATAATCTGCAACAGAGGATGAACACTCAATTAGATTAATCAGTGTTCCCCTCAGTCAAAGGGGTTTATTATGAAATGATGTATGCAGTTCTACCTGGTGAGGACCTGATGAACTGTAATCCACCCTGTCTTGGATCCATGTGTCGTTCATGTATCCACTTGTATTCCACACAGAACGCAGTCCGGTAGTTTCATTCACTAACACTGTCAGTGTAATGTATGAGGGCCCTGACAGCAACATGAACAATCATCAAAAGACTGAAATCTACATTTATTGACTGGTGTGAAAAATGATTCTCACTCTAGATCCCACAGGACGTAAAACTGAAGAAAGTGATACATCATTTAGCAATTTTATAGGACAATTAGGTCTGTAATGAGCCGTGCAGACCGTCAGTGAAGCCATCTCTGTGATAAGACCTCACACCTTTTTTCCCCAATTTGTTTTAGACTTTTTTGCATATTTATTGCACTTTATATCATTTGCATAATTTTTGTTTATCTGCACAAATTGAAAAAAATAATAATGAACTGACCAAAGAAGTGTTTCTATTCACCTATTTACCTGGATTTTGTAAATAATACTGAAAAGTTTATAAAATAAAGTTAGTGTTCTCACTTAAAACCTTTCAGCTACACAAATGTGATATTTGAAAGAAAGATGTAGTAACATAGTGGTATGTGTTAAAAAATGTGTATAGTTCTACAGTAAAAATACATCTGACTGTACAGAATTTCTTTTGGTGTCTACATTATATTTGGTTAACAGTAAATACCATGTCTACATGACCCAAACACACTTTGACAGTCCAGGTTTAAATGTCATTTACCGTATTCATGTTTGTAATCTAACAGATAACAGTTTTAACAGATAAGTAAATGTTAGTGAGAGACTAGATAAGACTGCACTTACTGTTCACTAACCACCCTTGGGTGTAGTGCCAGAACTCCAGACAAGCTTTGTCTACAACATCCATCGTCTCACTCTCCAGTCGAGCAGTTTCTTTCTTATTAGAAGGAATGAAGAACGCAAAGTGGCCTATGGAGAGAAAAAAAAGGAAACAGTGAACAACATTACCTGTCTTGTTTCTTTTAGTTATAGGATTCCAGGTATTTTGTGATGTGAAAATACCTCACTGTATTTGTATGGTGAGTTACCTAAAGAAGTGTCTGTGGAGTGGTCTCTCCTTGGAATAAATTCACCCTTACTCTCAGATGAGAGCCAGTCCCAGTCCACCCCAGACTCTGCTGGAGGATTGTTTACCCAACCACAGAAATCCATTTCAAAGTCACAAAAACCTGCAAGAAGTAACACAGAAGCAAATACAGTACACAGCCTTATAGACATGATCGAACACGCCCCTCAACCCCCCAAAAACAGAAATGAATTTTTAGCTTTCATCTGTTTTCTTTTACAGTTTGAGGTTTGCAGTGGTCACTGACCTGGTGGAGGACAAGCACCGTTCAGGACAGTGAGGTCATCAATGGAGATATCTCTCTGTGGTCCATCCCCAACCACTGCTTCAAATATCACCTATCAGTCAGAATGAAAAACTGGTTAAATTATGAGGTGACTCCTGCTGTTTCCAAACATCGCACTGCCTTAAACATACGCAGGTGTAATCTTACCTGATACGGGGTTTCTGGGCTGAGGAGTGTTACTCTTCCATGTCTCCAGTGCATCCCCTGATCCCCACTTTTGCTCCAGAGGTGAACACGGCCTCTGTTGATGTCATTAGCTTGAAGGTAAACATTGAGTTCACCCACACCACTTCCCTCCATGTAGTACCAGAACATGAGGCACTCCCCATGAGGAGGGGTCGGCTCCATCACTGCCGTCATCATTGCACCTCTGGATCCCACTGGGTGATTCCACAACTGGGCACTCAGGTAATAACCTACAGATAAAGTGAGTTTCTGCTGCATTCATCAAATAATGTAAGAATTTCTCCATAGACTTTTAGGATGTGGCCTAGAACTGATTAATAATACACAGAACACTTTGTTAGGACAACCAGCAGTGCATAACAACAATTCCTAAGAAATTAATTCTTAAAAAATAATATTAGTTCATGTGGACAGAAGTAGCTAAATATGTTTGGACAGATGGATTAACAATACAAATGATTATTTTACTTCACTTCTTAATACATATTTTAAAAAAAAGTGACATGATGTAGCTTTAATATCCTGTAATGTATGAGTTGCATGTTTTTCTAAGCTTAAAGTTCAAACCAAATCTTGACTGGTGGTAGTGATGTCATACTTGACACACGAATAAACAACTTCAAGCCCATCCCCAGCCTTCCCCGGAACACAAATTAATAGAAACATCATGTGATCATGAGATATACTTGCAAGCTAAAAAGTTACTCTATATATTATTAAGATGTGAGAGAAACTCAAACCAAAACAAAACATAACCTTTCTCTAATTCTCACATTTAAAATTAACTGCTGATTAGTCACTCAAGGCTACATATGCGAAGGAGTTGCAAACCTTGCTCTGTTCCGAGTGTGTGATCAGCAGAAGGGCCTGAAGAGTTTTCTGGTTGGGACGATCCTGTTATCCGGCTCCAGCTGAAATTTGCAGATGGGAGAGGGAGCAGACCACAGAGGGAACCCTGGAAAGTGCACTCCCTCTCAGGCGGACAGGAGCCATCCTCACTGATGGACACCATTATGTCATCAATGGCTATGCTCCCTTGTTTACCACCCACCTCAGCTTCTAAAATAAACTGGAGAACAGCAGGAGTTAATTGAAGTGGAGACTGATACTAAACCAATAATTTAACTGTATTGAGAAACAACATATATATATTATATATGTATATATGGTGCATTAAATATATATTAAACAAGAAAGTAAAACAAAATAGCTACAAAATACCTGTATTGGTTTGTCACTGTTGAAGGTAAGATCAGCAAATCTCCATTTGTTTCCCTGAGTCCCACTTCTCATCCAAACCAGTGTCTCTGGTTCACCTGAACGCTTTGCAATAAACTTCAATGACCCTAGTTATAGGACAAGAAGTGGTTTGAACAATTTGAATTTCAGAAAATGCTGGAAATTAGTTGTTATATGTGTATAATTCCATTTTTGACTACATTTAAAGCACATACCAATGCTGTTTCCAAATATGTGATACCAGAAGCTAACACATATGACTTGATTTGAAGGCTGAGGGAAGCTGATGAGTCGGGCTGTAGATGATATGTTAAGGGTTCTAGTAGCTGTTATACTCATGTAGTAGCCTGTGGGGGGATAATACAATTCATGCAATTTTTAATTTTTATTTTCTGCCTGGACAGAACACATACATTCAGTGCACTCAAACAGAAAAGAGTTGTGGATGAACTTCAATTTAGAAATTAGTAAAGTATTCACCTCAGTAAGGTACTCACCATTCCTATCCGGGCCATCACTAAACTTCCCATTACTCCTTTTCCACAAAAGGCTGGCAGTGTAGTCATGGTACCATGAACAGGTGTCCTTCTCAAAATCACATGAGAGTTGGTCTGATCCTGCAGGAACATCTCCCTCTCCACAGTTCTCAAAGCTGATATCGTCCAGCATGATGTCCTTGACTCCAAAAATTGGACGGAGGACAGAAAATAGCAGCTGTAGAAAGTGTACAAATACATATTCTTATACATACCTTTAAAAACCAAAAGCACTAAGCATACTTAAAGATATTTTTCTTTGTGTCCTAAAGATATGGTAAAATACAAAGAAAAAAAAAAACAGCAGGAGAGCTAGTCTCTCTATCTAAATGTAAACCAGAGTAGTAAGATATTAAAAATGTCAATCCTGACCATCTTCCTCTAAATAAACACATTATATCGGTGTGTAAGTCGTACAGTATGGTTTACTAACCTTGTATTCTTTCGGCTGATTACCAATAAAGACAGTGGCATTCTCCCATCCATGTGTCTTAGTTTTAGAAATTTCCAACAAGTCTTTCTCATTACTTCCTCTGACCATTTTTACATTTAAAGAGAATGATGATAGTGATGTGTCACCATAAATATGGTACCAAAAGCTGAAAAAAATAATAAAAGCCATATTACAGAACCAAGTTCTTTACAAATGTAATGCGGATTCTAGTAAAGTTACTAACTTAAGTTAGTTACGCACTGTCAGTCAAGGACAGTCGTAATATATGAAACAATTACTCTGGCTTTCAAAATGTTGGGGTCACTTAGAAATTTCCTTGTTTTCCTCGAATACACATATAGAATTAGTCTTAATAAAAAATGCAGCACCATTGCAGTCTCACACCATCACATTGCCTCAATCATGCTTAACATATGTCTTGACAAATGTTCCTATTTTATCAGATTTTATTTAAAAAACAAGGACATAAAAATATTGAACAGTAGTGTAAGGAAAAACCTACATAGATTATTTTTATTACCTGATCTGGCATCCCAGGGCTGTCAGCTTGTCCATACTATATTCCATATTAGCCATTGTAAAGAAACCACCTTCTTGTTTACCATCTATATGCATGACATGTCCTGTGCCCAACAAAAAAAAATACAATAATAGGATTATCATTAATGCTAGATCACAGATCAGCAAAGTAGTGGAATATAAAATATGAAAAGAAGTAAGTGTTTACCCAAGGAGCTTCCTGTTGTATGGTCCACTCCAGGTATTGAGGTGATGTTTGCCTTCTGGCGTCTCCATCTGTAGGAGCCATCACTGGTGTCTGTCCATCCACAGGTGTGCGTTTCAAAGTCACATGAACCTTAATAAGAGGGGAAAAAATGAGCAAGATTGTGTGAGTTTTTTTTTGTTCCAATATTTTGAGTGAATTTTTTTTTATACATTTATACATTTACAATAAATCTGTTTAATGATATTTTTCCCATGACTATGAAACTTTGAAAGGCATTACGTGACATTTGTCATGTACAGTAGGTTCCCTTATAATGTGTGAAACTGACACAATGATGAGTCACATACAGTGGAGTGTAATGTGGTATAAAAACACTTTAAATGGTGCTAAACAAAGACACAAATGAACGCATAGTAAAAACTGATAAGGACCTGATGCTGTTTCATGACACTGAGGTAGGAAAAGTAAAGTTAAGACTGATCATAAAAGCCAGTATACCACAAAACTCCTCGTCTGAGCCATCTTTACAATCCTTCTTAAAATCACAGACAAGTTGGACAGAGAGACATTCTCCAGATGTGCAGTTGAACTTCCCATCAGGACAAGATGACACGATGACCAACAACACTGCAAAGAAGTGTTTATTAGAAAGAGATAACAAGAAAAGGGGAGATGTGAGAAATAACTTTGAATTCCTTTGATTTATTGTCTTTAATCTCTGTACAACATATCAAAGGTACCAGATAACTAGAAGGATGTTGCACAATTCTTTAATTCTACAAGTTCAAAATTCTTCCTGCACATCCCATGCACTACAGACAACATGCAACTTCTCATCGTGAAGTTTAAATCACTGAAAACTCTTGCGCCATTACTTCCTCCCAAAATTGCGAATATTCACCTGAAGTACTGCTCCCTGTATTAATAACAAAAGGCTTATAGATATACATTATATAAAAAAAGTACTTTACCTGACAGGAGAATAAATATTTGCTTCATGTCCGGAGAAAATTGCCACAGGGCAGGTAATACAAAAAAATTGAAAGAGCATTAAAGATTGATTGCTACAATACCCGTGTCCAACTGTCTGGTTAAGTCAAGTTCGTGCTTATACTGCTGAATTGTAACTTTTGAGCTAAGGACATGAATACTTATCGGTAAACTGCGGCTTAAAGTCCAGAGTGTACACTGTAACCTGCATTACATTTCCGTTGCTTGTCTTTATGGCTCTTACTTATTTCACTTCAGCAAAGCACAGCTCCAGGTAACTAATACTATAAAATGTCATAAATGTTCCAGTTAGAGTTCCTGTACACGCTGGTACTTTTAAACAGAGGTGTGTTGATAAAAATTTATATTGATAAACTTCAACCTTGAGTCAATGACAACCAAACTCATAAAAAATGAGAAAGTACAGAAGGATATGGAGAACTGTTATCTTAGATTTTATTTTCTTGAAACAACGCTCTAAAATCAAACAGAGTAGTTGCACTGATCTAGTATAACTTTTACATTTTCAACACCCTTACGCATGTTAACTAAAGCTCTCATTACTTTAGCAAAGTGCCACTAAAGCGGTTCTTTCAGTGAGAGATATGTTGTAATTGTAAAGCTTTAGTGAATCTTATCTGACTTTTCACCTGTAAGATGAAAGTACCTTAGATACTCCATGTTCCAATGTGTGAGGTCAGAAAGTCTGAATCTGTAAAACTGTATTAATCTTTACTTTGATGAAGTTAACTCACTATGTTAAAGAGCTTGGGCTATTCTAATGGTCATTACACCTGTCATTACACCCGTCTATCCAATGTGCATTCCTTTCTTCCACTTCACCTCTTTCCTCCATAGGGAGTATAAACTGACTTCTATCAGGTGTAATGTGGCACTTATTAGGTGTGCAGGTGTTTGGCCAATAAAACTGGTGAGTGAGATTGGGCAAGTAGGGAAGCTGAAGATCTCCTTTTAAAAGCATATCATCTGTGATGTTAACCTTAACTTAAACATTTAAATGTCTGAAACATTACAGACAAATATGGGTTCTACTATTATAAGCCGGTGTTGGGTTTAGCCATTTTTGATTTACATGGTAATTAGTTAGTTTGTTATAGTATATAGTCTAAGGATCTGTCTGTAAGTCTGTGGTTATTCGGTTTCTTAAATGTTTAATTGTCCAATTAGTTGTTTTTGTTTTAAGGAATAAATTGTATTCCATTATGTATTGCTCAGTTTAGCAGTCCACAGCATTTATTCTGATAAGAGGGTTTTTCCACACATTAGGCTCTGACAGCAGGTTCCAGTTGTGAGTTTGTCGAAGCTCTCAAATGGAAGTGAGTTGTACAATTGTATCGTGACAATTTCTGTGTTCTGGGCATAATTGCATCACCTTGTAAAAACAATGATACCAAAGTGTGAGTATTATAACCAAATTCAGACAAAATTCAGAGTGACATATTATACAGTACATCTGCAATCATGGTCTAGGAAACAAAACCTTTTAAAAGGCCTTATAAAAAACAATCACTGTAGTCAAAAAGGTTCATATTTTAGTCCTGTCCTCCCACCCAAAAAGGAGAATAACAAAAGAGGAAGTGAAAATACAAAATGCTATCATAGATGTTAAAGAAGAGTTGGAGAGCAAGCCTCAACATCTGAATGCCTCTACCCCAAAACAGGATATTGTGTTGCTAAACTCAGAATGCACAAAATGTTCTCTTCATCAGCAACAGTGCAATATCACTCTGCTATAATAATTTCAGAAGAAATCATCTGTCACATCAATCGTAACATTTTGTGATTGAAAAAGCAAAAATGTCTTCTGAAAGTATAAAATGTATTTTGGTTTGCTGTACACTAAAGATATTTGCATTTAAGATGATAAATATGACACAAAACGTCAGCATTTGAGATTTCATTGCTCGGCATTTACACCTAGATATATATACAACATAGAACATCACACAATATGTCTCAGGTCAATCAAATCACTCAAAACTAAGCAAAAAAAAAAAAAAAAAAAAAAAAAACTGGAACATGTGGCTGACAGGGGTTTACCCAAGTGAATCCTATGAATTAAATTAGTGTCCCACATCTGAGGACTGAAAACCAGAGCGCTTACAGAGAAATATATTGAAAATACATAGTAGGAACTTCCTCATGCAACACAATGATGCAAAATCAGCCATCATTCCATTTCATTCATGAGGGAAACATTGGAAGTATTAGACTGGTCAATCACCTGACCTTAGCAACAACTGAAGGTTGCAACCTGGAAAGCATGGAAAAGACAAAATCAACAATCTATTGTGTTAAGCAAACTAATTGGTAACAGACATCTTTCCAAGAAAGATGCTGGTCTAGACCGCTGACCTTGATGAGTCACATTTAGCCCAGAGCTCTTACAAATCACTTTTCAGGGGCATGTGAATGTGAATTGGGACCTTTCTGACATTTGTTGACTGTGACATCCGTGTGTGCAAGTGTGTGTGTCTGTGTGCCCCTACTTCCTTACCACCCCCCCCCCCCCCCCTTTTACCAGTAGCAAAATGTTGAAATGTGCCAACCTGAAACATGACACTTACTCAATGAAAAGAAAAAAAGGGACTGTGTCAGTAGTATTAAGATTCCCTCCTTCTCAATGTCATGCTCATAAGTCTTCTGCTTGCAATGCATGGACAATGTCTGCTGCTCTGAGACTTATCAGAAGAATGCTGACCTTAAGGATAACTCTAGCAGCCTTTGTGCTCTTCATCCCAATGTCTCTGTGTTCAACAGATCAGGGTACAGTATGCTATCAAGCTTTCTTAAGTCAAATATTCTGTATGCAAGTCTTTTGTTGCAGGTGTATACTGCAAATGCTTCTCAATTGTCAATATGTCTTGACTCCTATCAAAATAAACCTCATTAGTTTTGCTGCATATTTTTTGCTTGATAGAAGGTATTCAATTAACTGCTTGTGCTTTATTTGTGAACCATTTAAAGTAAAATGCAATTATGTCCTGTGAGGACAAGGTAAATGTAAACTTGTCATTACAAAACACTGCTTTGAAAGTGCAAGTTTAGGCTAAATAAGCAATTGACACATGTGCAGTATTAATGACTGTGTGCTGAGTGTGTCCAGTCTGTCACAGTTGAACAGGAAACAATGCTTTAAAGGGAGAAGTTGCAGAACAAAACAAAGACTCCTGCAAAAACATGTCTACCACAATCTGACAACTTGTAATTTTTAACCAAAGTTAATTTGGAACAACTACATAACTAAATGCATTTATTAGATACATGTCAAATACAGATCTGAAATGAAGATACAACTGTGTGCAATATAATTTAAACTTTTACATTTCTATATGCAGAGGCCACATTCACACTCACCAACAAGGCCACAGGCTTTTGTTTGGTGAAAAGACTTACCCGCTGCCTTGACCTGCGCTGGACAACCAGTGACAGACTTTTTGTTACCCTATCTAAAAAGTGCCTGGGAGTACAAGGCAAAACTGTGGGGAGTGAAGTTACCCTCTATGACTGTGACGAGAAGAGTGACCTCCAGAAGTGGGAATGCAAGAACGGAACACTCCTCGCCCTCAAAGGCCAAGAACTTTACATTGAAGTCAAAGCTGATGAAACACTTGCTCTCTCCAAAACTGTCGGGCCAAATAACCACCTCACAATCACTGGGACTTCCAGTGGTGCCTGCACAAAAACGTACAGAGGTAAAGAATAAAAGATCTGCTTTAAAGTGTACAGCCACTGGAAACAAAATGTCATACAGTGTCAAACTAATTTTCGCTTGTTAAGAACGCTAATCAAATAAAAATGTCCCATTTCAGACTTTGGCCACTGTAGTCCCTGCTGCTGTCAACTTATCATTGTTTAACACATATCCAAGTTGTGTGTGAAATATTAGTGACAACAGTACTAGTGGTTGATTTTGGCTGTGAAAGTCTACCATTATATACTATACTATAGGTCTGTTCTAAAAAAGTCTGGCAGAGCAACATATTTCTAAAAAAATATTATAATTGTTTGCCTCAGTTCATTTTAAACATATTAACATATCAATTGCTTTTTCCTCTTTCAGAATATTACACCATTGAAGGAAATGCAAATGGAAGGATTTGCATGTTTCCCTTCATGTATAAAGACCGTTGGTTTGGAGACTGTACAACGTATGACTCTTCAACAAAGCGACCTTGGTGTGCCATTGAAACAAAAAATGAGCGTGAACAGTGGGGATACTGCCCAACTTCTTGTGAGTATTGCATTTAAAGTTTAAATCTCACCACACTGAGCAGAAAATAAATACATGTTGTGCATGTTATATTTATCTTTTGGCAGGTAAATCTGGTTTGCGAGCATACATTATATGAGATTTTAAGTTACTCTGATCTGTCAACAAAGCAGGACTTTATTAAGAGCATAACTTTATATTAAAATAATAAAGATTCAAATGTGTAAATGACTTAAGATTTCCATATTTCTGTATCAGCCAGAGAACACTGGGCAAGGAACCTCGTAACAGGAGCATATTACCAGCTCAACACACAGTCAGCTCTGACTTGGTCTCAGGCTGAGAAGAGCTGCAAACAGCAGGGAGCCTCGCTAGTCAGTATCAATGATCCCAATGACCAGGGTTATATCTCAGGTAAGGTGCCACCCGGTGGAAGTGTCACGGTATTGAAACAGATACAGGGTTTGAACAGAATAATTACATATGCTTATATTCAAATTAGGTTGAAATAAAAAATAAATGTCTTGTTAATTTAAATAACCCCTAAATTACCACCACTTTGTGTCTCATGGATAAAATGACTACAAGTAACTTCTGTGATAACCTGTACCTTAAACATAAGTTATTACAACCAAAGAATAACAGCAGAACCTTGGAATAAGATCAATTTACTTTTCCCTAAATAGTTCAATGACTGTGACACTATGAGCTTTAAGGGAAAATATAAAGTAAAGTCAGTACTGAGTTTACAGGGTGACATTTTATACAATTGTATACATTTTTTGGTGCACCAATTTATTTCTGATAATTTACACTACAAAAGATTTTGAACACTGACACTCATCAGGGACAAGATTAATCTTAACAGTAATAAACTGTGAGATTCTTGTGTTATGATGCTTTTTGACTGTGATTTTGACTTTTTGTTAAGCAATGAAAAAGAGGAAGAAAGTAAAAGAGGAACAAATTCTTTACTCTGTTCTTTTCTTTTTGTTTTTCCCTCTTAACCACATAAAAACATAGCACTATTGGGATCACGGAAACATAAACTTTGGATTGGGGTGGTCCAGGACCCAGAACATGGCTGGCAGTGGTCTAATGGGAAACCTTACCGTTATCTGAGATGGAGTACTGGTAAGTCTTAACTCAAGACTCAAAAAGTATGTGAACCTTCTGAAATGTGATAGTTTTCTGCATTATTTATTTAATTTATAAAATGTAACCTGATAAGTCAAGAGTATTAACAAATATGATGTGGCTAAAATATTAACACAAATACAATTCTCATCTTTCATGTCTTTATTGAAAACAACCTCATAGTGCAAGTGGAAAAAGTACGTACTGTAGACTCATGTACACAGATGTTAACCAGTTCCAATGATGCCTTCTAATCTTTGGCTGTCTCTCTGGGTTGCTTCTTTACCTCATTAACAAGTGTTTGTTGTGCTCTTGGTTTCATTTTGACTGGCCGCCCACTTCTTGGTAGAATAGCCACAGTCTTAAAGTGTCTCCATTTGTAGATTGTTTGCCGAACTGTAGGCTGGTGAATTTCTAAAGTTTTTGACATCACATTGTAACTCTTTCCAGCTTTTTGTAAATATTCTTGATTTTAGATCCTCTCAAAGCTCCTTTTGACGAGGAATGGCTGACATAAGTGTATTCTTCTTGTGCGGAGCAAACTAAAAAAGTGTTTTTTGTCGAAGTAGCTCTAGTCCACACCTCCAAACAAATTTTCTTAACTTATGCGAACACCTAACACACTAGCTTTTTTCGAGGTAAAAAAAGGTTCGAGGTCATACATACTTTTTCCACTCACACAATTGAGACATGAAATATCAGAATTTTTTTTGTGTTATTACTTTAGGCACATTATATTTGTTAAAACTCTTGACTTAGATGACGATCAGATCACATTTTATGACCAATTAATGCAACCATAAGTTCACATACTTTTTCTTGCCACTGTATGTAAAATGCTCTGTTGGACGTATGTTAACTATGGCCCGATACATTCTGAGCTATACAGTTTGTACAATTTCACCTTGTAACTTCTTCAATAGTTCTACTGTATATGATCACCACTAGCCAAGAAGGAAAGTCCAGTTAAACCATCATCTTGTTTTAGGACATCCACTTCCCAATCCAGGACATAACTGTGCATTTCTTGACACCGCTGAGCAATATTGGCAAAGTTCTACCTGCAACAAGAAAATGGGCTACATCTGCTACATAGATGGGGCCCCACCAACTCCTCCACAAAGTATAGAAATACATTTCACTCTCTTCTAATACATCCTCATCTGGCTATTGTAATGTTTCTTTATATGTTACATGCACTGTGTAATATCAGGCACTCAATCACCCTCTGTTATTTCTGTTCTCAGTTGAACAAGGATTTTGTCCGAGCCCTTGGATTCCCTACAATGGCCACTGTTTCTACCTTATTCGTACTTCTAAAACATGGTCTGATGCTCAAAAAGCTTGCCGAAAAGAACACGGAGACCTTGTGAGCATCCGCAATGTGGAAGACCAAAGCTTTGTCATCTCTCAACTTGGATATGGTATGTGAAGGCCATAGACATGAAAACAGTCTAACCTTAACAATCAGATAAGAAAGTGCTGTTCTGTGTTTCACTTGAGAAAAAACAACAACATCAATTTGTTAAAAACATCCTATTAAGACCTGCTGAAAGATTTAATTATGACATTTCATTCAAAACAGAATGTTAATAATGTAATCCAATCTACAGTACACATTTCACTATGTTCTCTACAGGACCCAGTGATGAACTTTGGATTGGACTGAATGACAGGAAAACAGAGGGCCTGTTTGACTGGAGTGACCAAACCACTACTGTCAGCTTTACTAGCTGGGAGTCAGGGAACCCAGATGTGCTCAATGATGTAGAAGACTGTGTGCTCATCAGGGGAGAGGTAAGGAGCACAGTGTGGATGTGATTCTACACATATAATATATCCTTTGGTTGTACATGGGGGTACAGGTGCAGACAGGTTTATAAATATTGGAAAAATCAAATTTTTTTGGAATTTGTTCTCCAAACACAATCACATTGAATTTAAAATGAAATGAAAGATGTGAGCGAAGTCAAGACTTTCAGCATTAATTCAAAGAATTTGACAAGGGGGTGGCATCAATCCTAAAGGAATTACAGCTATTTTCATACACACACCCCTATTATTGGGAAACCTTATTATTTATTGATTTAAATAATAGAAAATATGACATACAAACAGTTGCTTTACTTGATTACTAATCAAACAGTTAAAAACTCATCAGAGAGATAGAAAGAAAAAATTGGGAGTGGCAAAATACCATTCTTAAAAAGAAGGAATTAACTGGCAAGGCCTGGACGACCACAGAGAACTACCATAGTGGATAACTTCTGTCCATGGTGAAGAACAACATTTAACCTTATCAACTTGAGTGTTATTGATTAAAATCTAGCATTTGATCATGGCTAAGGCTTCCAGACTCACTTTGTTTTTGTTTTTTTGCAAAGTATTAAAAGGACTATTAAAAGCAAATAAAACACAACGTAAGGTCAACAACTATAATCACGGTCCAATAAAGAAGTGTTTTTTCTACATCTAAGGGGGAAAAGACATGTAGAGAAATGTATAGTCTATCCATCCAGAACATCTAATCTACAAATATGTTTTTACTGCGTTTTATTCCTTTAGAATGGCAACTGGGCAGATCGCTCATGTAATGAGAAACACGGCTACATCTGTATGAAACAGAGTGAAACTGAGAGCACTGGAGATGAAGTAAATCTGGACATAGGCTGCGTACCTGTGAGTAACATATATATAACCTATGAAATTATATAAGGCCTTCATGAGCATTAACATGGCTAATTATGATGTATAATTAAACCTTGAACATTAATTTAAAATAAGCTATCCATGCACTGTAGATGTTACATGTGACAGATATTTAAAAGAAGCAGGTAAAACAAAACAAAATAAAACCTTCAGTCTTTGTCTTTTGTATTCTCTGGTGAACTAACAAAACGCATATTTACCATTTTAAAGTAGTGTAATCATTTCTAATTTCCTACAGAATTGGAAAAGACATGGTTCTTACTGCTACTTTGTAGGAACAGATACAAAAACCTTTGACGAAGCTAACGATGATTGCAAGAGCGCCAAATCTTACTTAGCTGATGTTTCAAATGGGTAAGAATGTATCAGTGTTTTATAAGTCACACGATGCTAACATAAACAACTCTGTGTGCACTAACGCATTAATCTACTGTGATCCATTTCCAGGGTGGATAATGCATTCCTTGTCAGCTTAGTGGGCTTGAGACCAGAGAAATATTTCTGGCTTGGACTTTCAAACCAGAAAAATCTTGATGAGTTTGTGTGGACCAACACAGATCAAGTGAGGTTTACTCACTGGAATGCTGAAATGCCAGGTATGGACAATTACGAAATATAAAATTACTCAGATCAGACAAAAAACAGTTCTAAGATTTATATTTGTCAATCTTTCCCCTCAACATATCTAGGTAACCAACAGGGCTGTGTTGCCATGACAACTGGGATTTTGGCTGGACTCTGGGATCTGTTGCCCTGCACAAATAAGGAGAAATACATCTGCAAACACCTGGCAGAAGGGGCCCTTATAACCGTTCCACCACCGACTCAAAGTCCACCACAGTGCGCAGAAGGATGGAATAGAGTTGGAACAAGAAATGTCTGCGCTAAGGTACTAACATGTGTCAACCTTGCCAATTAGATACAACCAAACAACATTTCCCAAAAATGTTTTTGTGTACAAAAAGAGAAAGCAATGATTTACAAATCTCATAAATATTTTTTTACATCCATAATAGAACATAGATTACATATCAAATGTTTGAACTGTGACAATTTACAACAACAATAATAATAATAATAATAATAATAATAAACTTTATTATATAATTAATTTAAAGAAACATTTTCAGTTGGTGAAAGATCTGGACTGTAGACAGTTCAGCAGATGCACTATTGTACTACAGCCATAATGTTGTCATAGATGCAATATGTGGTTTAGCATTGTCCTGCTGAAATATGACTATGAAATATGAATATAAGTGTGACTAGTCACACTGACTGAGTATAATTTTGTAAGTATTACTGAGCCAAGTATTACAATCATACATGTTTCCGCTGTCTATGCACAGAGATTTCTGTAGGTGGTGATATATTCAACATTTATAAGCCTTTGCAATTTTACCTTTAAGAATATTATTCTGGAATTGCTTATATATCCCATCTTTATTGATTCTAATTCTCTAAGATGTTCTTTTTATACCCAACTATGTTACTGACCTGTTGCCAATTAATCTAATTAGTTCCAAAATGTTCTCCCAGTTTTGTCTTAGTTAGTTCCACTTACTTTTCCAGGTCTGCCAGATACTGCTGATACCAGTATTTAGCAGCCAGATACTCATTTCAATGAAATATAATGATGCTATTGATAACAATAACCCATCTATCTCTGGATGGGTGAGGAAGCTGTTTGCTAATAAGTTTGCCTTGTAAACACACTATAATGCAATATAATATTCTCAATCTGTTCCTTCTGCTTCATATGGCAAAAAAAAAAAAAAAAAAAAAAAAAAAAAAAAATCAGTACTCTACTGCTGTACATAACAAATGTATTTTTATGAAGTGTACAATTTTTGTCTTCAAGTTTTTTACAGGGCCTCGTTCAGAAGAGAAGACTTGGTTTGAGGCCAGGGATTACTGCAGGGCCATAGGAGGAGATCTGCTCAGTATTCACAGCGCTGCTGGACTACTAGTTGGACGGTATGAACTAGTTAATTTAGTAAAAGTAAAAATACACGAAACATGGAAATTCCTAATTCAAAACTACTAATTCAGTACTAAATGTCACACTACCTTGGCTGTCACCTCTCCTCAACAATGGCCTATTCTACTTCACCTTTTTCCTTTGCTGTAGTTCTCATCACTTGAATCCAGTTTTCCGATATGATAATTAATTAATGCAAAATTTGTGAATATTGTTTTAAAAGATTTTGAAAAATGTTTTGTTTTGTTTTGTTTGTTTGTTTTTTAAACACTACAGCCAAGGAAGAGCCTGGATTGGACTTCATGTTCCTGATCCAAACATTGGTTATGTATGGAGTGATGGATCCCCGGTTAGTTGTGTGTTCATATTTGTTCATTTTTGTATGAACCGTATCTACTGTAAAATTAAGTAATTTCGTTTTTTTCCTTTACTTTGACAGCTGAACTTCCAGCATTGGCAGGAAGGAGAACCAAACAACTTTAATAATGATGAATCTTGTGTTGAGTTCAGAATGCATCACTATGATATGTCTGGGTCGTGGAACGATCTGAACTGTGAAAGTTATAATGACTGGTTTTGTCAAATCCGTGCAGGTAAAGTTGAGAAAATTCTGTATTTGCGGTGTTTTTTTGTTTTTTTTTTCCTAAGCTGAAGTGGGTGGGAGTTTAGACGCATTCTTGCTTGTTGTTTTAACTTTCTTTTAATGAAACTGACACTACTTTGTTTGCTTTTCATAGGAGTGACTCCAAAACCACCTCCAACTGATAAACCAGCAGGTAAGTCAGCATTGTATAACCAACAATCCCAATTCACAATCCCAGTGTAACAGAATCATAACAAACTGCATATTTGGATGTATATCAGTCACATGTCAAACTATACCCCTTTTTATGGCTCTAGGTGTCAGTTCAAATTTCTAGCACTTCTTTAGTAGGGCTGCAACATTATCATCATCTGTGATTGGTAATTCTTCTGCCTTAATTATTTACATTTTGGTTTGCACATTAAAGTTACAGTCCGAACCCATATATATTCAATTAACTTTATTTTATATTACCAAAAAACGTCAAATCCTTCCTCCTGGGGAGCTATAAAAACAAGAAAACATTTAGTTTTTCTGTTTTGCAAATGGCAAAAAGCACATTTGTAACCCCTCTTTTGAGTTTGATAAATGGTTTGCCAAATTGCAACTTAAATAATAAAGTAACAGTGAGCACAGATCTGCTTGAAAGTTTTAGATAACTTATATACTTATAATTTATTTAAAGAAGCTTTAGAAATGTAGATTTAGCATGTGATGAGGATGAGTAAGTAACATAAACATTCATATAACTTATTGAATAATATCAAGACGCTTCTAAAATCTCTGCAGAGTTTAATACCACTTCAGATGGTTGGATTGAGTGGAGAGGGAATCAGTATTATATTCATCGAATGTCATTGGCTGCGGAGAATGCTCGTCACTTCTGTCAGCAGCAGCACGGCGACCTGGTATCTCTCAGCACTAAAGATGAAAATGTCTTCTTATGGAAACAGGTAGGTATGTTTTGGTTTGGAAAACAGCACATTCAAATTTGACACATACCGGTTGAAGTTAAAACTGTGCAAATCAGGCCTTAAAGCATCTGTCACATCTGCATATGTTTCACAGATTTCCAGAAGCTATGGGTCTTATTATATAGGTCTGTCAGTGGGTCTTGAGGGGTCATCATGGTGAGTATTACAGAATGTAAATGAAAATGAAAGACCTACTTACTATTATCCTTAAAAACCTAAAGATAGTTTTAAAGATTATAGTGACATCAGAAAAGTTTAAATAAATCAGTCATTGTTTTATAAATACGCTGAATATTTTTCTACTGGGATTGTGATAGTGAGAAGCACAGCATTGATGACTGAATGATGCAAAGTAAAAATAGGTAGCGTGGCCTTTTATACAATCTTGTCATAGGAACAGTGCACATCCCTTTTTTTGCCAACACACATTTATCTGTTCTCTGTTTATTTATCATGCCAATATGCATAACAAGATTTAATATCAAGAGTTTATTGTTTACATAATTAAAAATTAAATTAGATATAAAATTAATTCTAAAACTGTGTTTGCTTAAATGATTCAAGGTGGATGGACGGTTCTCCTGTTGAGTTGCAAAGATGGGATGAAAATCAACCTAATTCTAATGCCTTTGATGAGAACTGTGTCACTATGAATTATTATATGGGTACGTAAACTAGAGAAGCTATGCACTCACCGCTTGAAGAATAAGAAATTTAAAAAAGCATTGAACAAAAATAAGATCTTTTTTTTAAATACAAAAACATGTTGCTAAAAAACTGATTTAAGTAATACTGTATGTTGCTGGTGAAATGTTTCTCACTGTTTCTCTGCTGTGCTCATAGGTTTCTGGCGTACTTGTAATTGTGGTCAAGAGCACTATTCCATCTGTAAACGAAGGCAGGCACCAACTACCAACACCACTGCAGCCCCCACAGCTCCTCCAAAAGGTGGCTGCCCAGAGGGGAACAATTGGAAAAAATTTGACTCAAAGGTCAGAAATGACTTGCTTTTTCTAACATTTAGAAAGTGTTTTAACTGTTAAAACCGACTTATTAGTGTTTTTCTCATGTTGGATTAAGTTGTCTAGATACAAAACCATATTGCAACATCCAACAATCTTACAGTAGGCCACCAATTTCATTTTCAGACACACCCTAATTTATAAAGGTCTTGCCCTGGTTGGGATGATGGCAGACACAAAACTGGCATTATGGTTTTCATGTTGCAGAAATCATTGGATCAAACTGACAAAAAGCATTAATGTCAATAAACTAGCCCTTATATTTTAAATCTAAATGGGAACTTTTTCACATCAAAAACTCCCAAACTACCCTCACTAAAATGGGCCAAATGAGCAAGAACACTTTGGCACTTTCATTTGATTTTTATGCTAGAGAATCATTGTTATTTCTTATTTACAGTGTTACAATATCAATCTCAGCAGCAAGACCTGGGAAGAAGCAAGGAAACACTGCCAGGGCCTCAGTGGCAATTTAGTCTCCATTACCACACGACGTGTGCAAGGTACTGTTATTCCATAAACTTTTTTTAGAATGCAAATAAACAAACATTGAGGTGCACAACAAAAAATAAAGTGTTAAAGAACATTCTTGAGTTTGGAAACAATACTAAAAATATTTCTAGGCAACACACAAAGACACAGGAGCAAATTTTATGCCTACAATTTTCGAGAAGTCTTGTGCAGTTAAGCACAGTAAAAAAAATAAAATTAAATAAAAAAAAAAAAAGAAATTTAGTAATTGTACTTTTCCAGATATAAACAAGTAGTACAAAAAAGAATACAAAAAGACATGAAATGTTTTCATGATTGTTCCTTCACATCTTATTTTGGCTTTATAGGAATCGCATATTGCAAGCTTTGTACCTTAATGGTAAAGAATTGCAATGCTGACATGTGTGACTGTAATGTTTCTGTCTGTGTAACTGTGTATATGACAGAGTACATGAGCAAAGCAAATTCATATAGCAGCTTTAAAAACAACAACAATTAACAGCAACAACAACGACAACAAACAAGCCAACCAGAGAGTGTCACTCTATGTCCTGCTCAAGACAACAAAGATTTGGATATCTTGGACTACATGAATGGTCACAGGTCATAACTGATCAAGTTTAAAACTGGCTAATTCTTATCTCCAGCCAACTGACTTTTGCATCCGTGCATAAATCCATATTTTAATCTAAGAAAGCTAAGACAGAGACAGCAAAGGGTGAAGTATGTGGCACTAACAAGAAAGAAATGAAAATGTGTTGAAAGGTTTGCAAAAATTAAAAACAGAAAAGCAGACAAAAAAAATATTATTTAAGTTATTAGTTATTTAATTTCTACCACTGATATTTTCAGCATTTCTGATCACCCAAATGGCTGAAGAAGCAGCTATGGACCTGTGGATTGGTTTAAATGCTAGACAACAAGATGGGTTTTACTGGACAGATGGGAAACCAAGGAGTTACACTAACTGGGGTTATTCTGTAAGTACACAAAGTATCTTTACCAACTGTAATGTAAATCTAAACAAAGCAAAATTATGGAGCAATTCAGTGCTACCTATAAATCCTGTTTAGCATCACATAAGAGTGTGGCTGGTTAAAATAGACTTTCACCCAAAGACAACAGTAGAACACTGCTTTTTGGCTTGGTATTGAGTTAAGTAGTTTTCATCTTGTTTATATTTTGATTTAAAAATTTTCTTCTGCTCTTTAGACAAATCAGCGCCGTCAAGGAACCTTTTATAAAAGATGGAATGAGGTAACATTTCCAATTTAGCTTATAATGTCCAGTTAAATAGTCTTTCTGTTAAGTTTTTAAAATAATGTCATACAAGAAAAAAAATATTAGCTTTAAAGTATTATGTCATAATGAAATCCTAATCTTTCCTCTGTCCTTCATCAGGAAGAATGTGTTGTGATGGCCAGCAGTCATACCCTTGGAATTGGTAAATGGTTTAGTAAGTCTTGCAACGACTCCTATGGATTTGTCTGTCTTCGAAATCTTGGTGAGTTAATCAAATTTTTACTTTTGTTTTTTAAATAGCGTTTTACAAATGAGTCATACATTCTCTTCTTTAATTGTCTTAGAATACAGCCCTAATCTGTAAATCTGACCAAACCTCAGCATTCTTTCTGGATATTTAAAACGTGGTTTAGGAATTTAAAGAATAGCTTAAATCCAGTTACAATTGATTGAGTTATATGACATTAACAATAATTTCTCTAATAATGAAAAACAAAGACTTATCAAAAACAATGACCCTGCTGACATTTCGATAGAATGCCTCTTTTTATCTTGACCTATGGCTTGTCTGACCCTAATCTCTCCATATATTATCTGGTCTGACATTCTTTGTGTAAATTCCTATCTTATAATGACATTAACAGCTTCCAAAAATTACAGTTCATCTTTAGGTAATATTGGGTTTATCACTTAGTTAATTTATTTATTTATTTGCTCTCAACAGATCCAAATACCCAGCCTAAAGCAGACCCAACAATTCCTAACATCTATGTAAGTCTCGGAAATGACAGCATGAAAGTTGTCACTGAAAATCTGACGTGGGATGATGCCAAGAAACGCTGTGCAAGTGAAAAAGCCAACCTGGCTAGCCTACGGAATGAGTGGACACAGGCCTATGCTGAGATTCTTGTTATAAGACTCAAAGCTCCTCTGTGGATTGGACTGAACAAGCAGCAGGTACAAGACTCCAGCCAACTGAAAGCACTGCACATTAGCAAAATAACTTCTACACGTTCATGGCAAAATTACTTAAAGTTTAAGGATTGACAATAAGACATGTTTTTAATGTAAAAAAATATTCTGCTTTCAAGAATGATAAGTCTCTCATTCACAAATTCTGCACACTGAAGGTCATATAGTGCAAAGTAGAGGGTGTTTATATTTTAAGGCATATATTAAACTATCACAACTGATTCTCTAAAATTATTTTAGACAATACATTAAAAAACAAACACAAATAACATATCTCTTCGTGCTTTCAGACTGACGGGTATTTTAGGTATATTGACGGCTGGCACCTGAATTCTGCTAGCTGGGCTGAAGGTGAACCAACAAGCAACCAGCCTTGTGTATACATAGACACTGAAGGAAAATGGAGGACTGCTTTCTGCAATCAGACGATGTACAGTGTTTGCATGCAGTCTACAGGTATGATTACGTATGATTATCTTACATGCTTCTTGTTGCCATAGAATAAGTCATGACCTATAGCAAACCTATATCAAACATACAAATTCTATGAACTGCTGATTTGCTTTAGGTAGAAGGAAAATATATTCTATGTCTTCACTAACAGAAAGGAAATACCATTACATTGAACTTTAGAAAAAGCTAATTCTTCTGGAAATGTGATCTTAAAGTACAGAGAGATAATAAGAGACGGCATCCATTAAATCTGCAAGAAATTGAGTACTTTGTTCAAGAAGGGTGGGTCAGACTAGTGGAGTAAGTGTAATTAAGAGCTACAAAAAAAGTTTTACTGCATACATTTGCATCAAACATGGTGCTTAGTTTTTTCTTTGCTTTGTACTGTTAAGCGGTATCACAGTTTACAGCCAACAGTCATTGTTGTGCTGTGGACAAAAAACTTTATCACTTTTTATCACAAAGTAAGTTTTAAAATTCGATCCGATCACTATATTACTGCCTATGTTGTTTACAGATGTGCCGCCAACAGAGTCAACCAGCTACCAAGGAGTCTGCCCTGAAGAGACAAATGTGGAGTACCACCAGAGTTATTCCTGGCTGCCATTTAAGGGTTACTGTTATTTGTTTGTCACAGAGGAAATTGAGTGGGCAGATGCAGCTAGCAGCTGTGTAAGACATGGTAAGGGACACTGCATTCACAGAAAACTGCATTCTTCAACTTTGGACTGTGTAGATGATATGTATGTATGTATGTATGGTGTGTAGTTTACTGATGTCAGCAGTTTTAAAGCATCTAGTAATACATGTTTGGTAATTTATACAACCACAATGTTCTTGTTTTTTGTTTGTTTGCTTAGGTGGAATCCTTGCTAGCATTGAAGATCCTTCTGAGCAACAATTCATCAAAAGCTACATTGAAATATTTCAAGACAGCTACAGCTCTTTCTGGATTGGTCTGTACAAAACTCACAAAGGTACTACATTCTTTGCGCTTGAGAATATCATTTTAAAGATATACTGCATGTTATGAAACCAACCTGAATAGAAACAAACTGATCACATAAATAAATTGCTTTAAATAATTAAGAGATAAAAAAAAAAAAAAGATTTGAGATTACTTCTTCCCTATTTACTTACACCTTGACAGCATTACCACAGTAGGCAAAGTACAGTTCCATCATTATATCATTTGGAAAATTATGAGAAAAATAACATAACAAACCACGTTTCTGTTTGGCTTTATAGGGACATGGAACTGGTTGGATAAAACAGTCATGGACTACACTAACTGGGCTCCAGATGAGCCTGATTCTGACTATGGAGAGATCGGAGCCATGGATGGGTTATGGAGGTCAGGTCATAGATGGCATGACAGAGCATACATCTGTGAAACACCAAAAGGTAATGTCATCATACTCATGTAGCCTAATAAAGTCTTCAACTTTATTTCTTCAACCAATTTCATAACTTGAAATCATCAATTCCTTAGCTGAATTTTACCAAAGGTTAAAATCCCCCAAATTCCTCCTCTTTTTTATCCCCACATAGGTAAAAATACATGATGGGATCCATTCAGTGTCTTTTTATACATTTATTAATGTCTTTTTAGGTTTCAACATGAGCCATCTAGCTACATTTATTTAATATGCTTATTGTACTAGATGATAGCACAGCAGACCTTTCTTGATGGCTAACAATGTTGATGAGTTATTGACGTTTCATATTTTAAATATTAATATATATATACACACACAAAACACACACACACACAATGCTAACTCACTTATAATCCAACATTTTTAAGTGGATACAACATACAAATTATGAAAACTATACGACAGATGTACTATATATTCCTTTAAACGATTATTTACGTTATTATTATTAGTGACATTGTCATTATTAACAATATGTTTCCCTTCTTACCAACTAGTGATACCCACAGATTCTGAAAGAAAACCTGGTAAGTCACAATTTTGTATCTCCTTAAGTTATGTAGTATTACTAAATATTCAATAATAATATTTATGATAAAGTTACTGTTTTTTAAGTTACATGCACTTTTTAATCGTTTTAACATAAAAACTCTTCTTGAATCTGTGTAGAACCTCATGGAGGTCTGGATCCTCGCAGTCGTGTCCACACAACTTTGGTAGTTGTATTAATCATTATTATTACTTCTACACTGATAGTTGTTGCATTCTTCTTCTACAAGAAGTCCCCTCGTCCTCTACCCACCTTTGACAATCCACTCTACTTTGATGGTCAACGATCCACGCCTGATGTGGTTGATACCAATAAAATGATAGAAAATGCTGAGGTAGAAAACCCCGAGCCTATTATAACTCTGTGATTTTTAAAGTAGCAGAATCTTTTTTTTTTGTTGTATCCCAGACTGATGTATTTTACTAAGTTGCTCAATTTCTGTTTTTGCTTAGTTTTATTTTATGTTCAGTTATTTAACAATATGTCACCAAGTGTGAGGTGGCAATGTCTAACCTCATGGAACAGAACAATTCAGGCTCTAGGAAGTCTCAATGTACATGTACACTCAACTGTACAATCAATTATAATCTATAATTGAATGTACAGTACATAATTGCTACAGGTTATGCTTATCTGCACTAGATGATGTTCATTGTTTGGACTGTGTAAAAAATCTGTCACTGTTAAATGAGCTTTAAACTCAACAATGAATGTTTACTTAGAGTTATTTCATATTAAATAAAATAACACAATCTCAATGACTCTCTGGTTTTAAATGCTGGGACTCACCTATAGTAAATCATAAGCATATTTTTATGTATAGAAAGTATTTGTTTTTATAAACTGGAGTAGACCCTCTGAACAACTAGGAACAGAGCAGCTTAGTTGACACAGCAAGAACTTTATGTAAAACCTTTTCTTACTTGAACTTTGAATTTTGACATAAATACCTAATTACCTAATCTCAAATTCCCAATTTTTAATTCTCATCAATTTCTGTTGATGTATTGTGTACTTTTATAGTAATTATAGTACAGTATAGTACCATCTCACAGATATGTGCTAGTCTATTATGACAGAAATACATTTCTTTAATACCTAGGAGTTAAAAACTCGACAGTTAACATGAAATGAGACTGAAGGGTTTTGGCAGAACAGAGTGGATCGATTTTGAATGTGGGCACTAGCTTAAGTTGCATATTGTAGCTATAATCAAACAGTGATTCCAACACCGTGTCTACTGTCTAACTCTGGTAGATGAACAAATAAGATGAGCCCCTAAGCTCAGTCAGTATGTTCAATATGTTTCAGCGACTGAGTGCATTTCAGCAGATATGGGAGAAGTAGATGACAGAGGAGTGGAACAAGAACTGGGATCACCATCAGATCAGAGTAGAGAGTTTCAAATGTGTAGTGTTACTGAACACTACAGACAAGTAGCAAAAAAATCTTCTTCTGCACATTGTACTTTAATGAGGTCATATTATATTTCTACTGAAATAGGTTTAAGGGGTTTCCAATTCCAAAAACTGATGACCATACACCATGTCATGACCGAATGACATGGTGTATAGTCAACTACTTTAAAACTCATGCCTCTTGCCCAATGACAGCTGGGTCAACAGTCTTCACTGTTGTCTTACATTTTCTTCTTTTGGAAAAGTAAAGTTAATATTCTTTCATTACCGAGAAAATACTATAACAACACGTAACAACCACTCTCTAAACACACAAAAGTATGGCTAGTCCCGAGCAAAGCAGTAGAAATACTGCCAACCAGAGCTTAAGCTGCGTACTTCCCTTTATGGGTGAAACAGCAGAGCAAATGGCCATCGTGGCTTTCCTGTGCTTTCCCATGCTTTTTCAGTGTAAGCAACCTTTGGCAGGTAAATAATAGAGCAGGCATGTCAAGATATCTCTTTTTGATGGATAGATATTGTTCCAGAAATAATTAGATGATACACTGATACACACTTTACATAATACACTGCTCTTTGTTTGCTTTTCTGCACACAAACTCTTATGATTATGGGTGTCGCACACATAAAATTTTCTTATGACAGTAACAGTTGCGTTTTAGTCAGTCGTGAAAGTGTTTAGGTCATATTTTGTACTGAAATAAAAGAAAACAGTGCAGCAGCACAAAAACTGTCATTTATTGTTAACGTCCAGCAGCAACTGCCCATATTGTCCTGCCCCCCTTGATACTTTACACACTATAACTGTATTTAATACTGCAGTTGGATGAAACCTGAATTTTATTCACATGGAAAAACAGACTGTGCTGACACAGACAGCAACCGTCTATAACGTTTACGTAAGTACCAGACCCAAACGTTAATGTTGCCCAACTGTTTTACTAGCAATGTATTTGTCCAGCCAACTCATCGACCGTTAGACCTGTAACTCACAACTAGTTTTCTTACTGTTGGCCACACATACTCACAAGGGCCACTTCCTCTTTCAGTGACTCAACTACACTACATTCTTCTATCAACTCTGTATGTAATTTACTGTCAACTCTGGTGTCAAACACAGTCTATACTTGCAAGAAGCAGGGAAGGCAAAAGTACACACAGTCTTCCCTCAAGTAGAAGTAAAAAAAAAATGGTAAAAGTAGTACTGATTCAACTTTGTAGCCCTTTGAGGCACATTTCTACCAGCTGTTACCCTGAGAAGCTAACGAAAGCTCAATTTATATTAATATGATTCCAAGACTATTAAATGATAATGATAATGACATACTTTATTGATCCCCTTGGGGAAATTGTTGTTTGGACAGCTGCAGTAGATGATGGCGCTACTGTGAGGTTTCAGTGTCTTGTCCAAGGACACCTCGACATATAGCCAGGAGGAACCAGGAATGAAACCCTGGGGTTTATAGACGACTACTCTACCAACTGAGCTAACTGCGGCTCCTAATAAGAAATACGGGTGTGGCAAGATAAACATAATAAAAGTATTTTATAATGACCTACTGTTGGTAAGTCACATGAGCCTCTAGTGAGTCCAACCTCATTCCAGTTACTGTCAGGCTTTGTGCACTGGTTTGTCCAGCGCTCTGCATCTTTCTGCATTATGCTGCCTCCCCAGCAAACCGCAGCATAAAACAGCACACTTGCTACTGTAGTATAAAACATTTGTAGCATCTTCCTGCAGATGTCTAATGAACTAAGCTGCCTTAGGGGGAAAAGACATCTCTGACATTTTTTATACTGTACATCTGTGTGAAGTGTGAACATTTTCTATCCATAGCAAAATATAAATAATGAGAAACGCATAAAGAAGAGGTAGACCAAGATAGCAACAACCTCCAACAGAACCAGGCTGAAAGGTGTGTGGCCATCTGCCTCGACCGGATTTAAATTTTCATCATGTAATGTGTATAAAGTGCAGATTTATATTATGTGCAAAAGTTGAATTTTCTCATGAAAATATACAATATATAGTATATTAAAAAAAAAAAACCTGGAAACTCTACTTAAGTACAGTACCAAAGTATTACTGTAGTTAAGTGTAAGTATATTGAAATACTATTCTTATCGATATATAAGTGGATACACATGTTATACCAATAACTGTTTTGACAGAGACAAGTACTGCTAAGACACTCTAGCCTTGCAAAACACAATCCAGAAGTGTGAAAGCTCTTAGTAGCCATACATTACGTGACATTAATCTTAATATTAATCTCTGCCTTTTTGTTAACTGTAGTAAAATGCCATTGATTAAAGTTACAAAGCAAAAAAGCTAAATTTTACAATGCCAGTTGCAAGTTTTCCATTATACAAGCTCTCTGCTCTGGACTATTGACCATGCTGAGATCTCTCTGACTCACAGGATTCAAAAATGCAATAACAGTCACCAAAAAGAGGAAAATCTGGACCCACAACATCAGGAATGAAGCAGCAATCTGCCAGGGATTAAGTTATTACACTAATTAATTGTCTGCTAATTCTAGGGTTTAACCATTAAATAATGGATGGGTTTCACAAACATTTAGTGAAACCCATCTAACATTAATTAATCTAGATTCTAATTACTCAAAACACTAACAAAACTGGGATATCATTAATCAATTGTTGAGAAGTTCATAATCACTTATAGAGCCAAAAAAACAAACAAACAAAAAAAAAAAAAACAGCGCATCAGCATTATGATGGCTTCCTTTTTGTACATATTACACAATACTGTAACCAGAGAACCACAATTTCAAATGGCCAAAATGTTCTGTTCTCTAAACTAAATGTGAATCATATTTAGTTTTGTTAGTCATCATCTGTCCTCGTCTATTTTTCAGTATGGTAGGATCAGACATACAGTCATTAACAATAAATTCTCTATAAAAACCACAAATTTCCCCTTTCAATAGAAATCTTTTTTCCTCGAATATCTGCTTATTCCATATTTTCATTTTATTTGGGCCTCACATAGTTTAAAGCTCCATACATTTGATATTTCCATAAAAACATCTTACTACAGCTATTCTTAAACTTGCCTTCAACAGTCTTGTATAATTATTTTGGCCTAATATGTTGTACAATATTACACCATTCCAAACTGTATTGTTTCTTTTCAGAGGATGAAATTATTTGTTGACATGTCCTTATGACATTTAATTCAAAGCACTGTATACCGACATTGTTAATGTGTCCTTATAGTAGCAGAAGTGTTGTTACAAGGAGGACAAAACATAACATTTCTCAAAGACCACCTCTGTAGGTCAGTGAACAGATTTTTTTCAGACTTATTTAGGTAACATACACTCAGGAATTATTGCTATTTGGGGAAACCATTTTTAAGATGATCACCTTCATTTTTGTTGTGAAACACTACTCACTCAGTACACACTGTATGTGTGTTCCTGGATGAGTAGAGTGCATTACAGCGGAACAGCATCTACATACATCAGCACTCGGATGTAGTTTATTTTGTCCCTCCCTTTTCATCAGAAGCAAAATATTGGCAAAACACATTTGAGATATGACACTATCTAGGCTATGATTCACAAAAAAGACTGAGACAATGTGGGATGACAGGATGTGCCTGTGCTAATAAATGGCCTTCTTTCCACAATCACTCACACTTAGACCCAGCAAACAATGCACGGATATGTATGCTGATAAACTTTCACAAGAATACTAGCAATGAAGACAACATTTGCAGCTGTTGTGCTCCTTATCCAAGCACTATACTGTTTGGGTTTAGATGGTACAGTATTTAAAGTTTTGATATAAAGATATTTTCTACATACCTTTCTGCACTGTATGTGAGGCTGTTTTGTTCTAACCAAAATGTGTGCTTAAAAATGTTCTGTTTATTCTGTCAGTAACTATCATTTATTACTGCAATATTAAATCAATTATTTACAGTTGAAACTTCTTTCTTTTTTCACAGATTCACCATTTCAGCTAATAAACAAGGCTGGTTTTTGTCTAGTTAAACAATGGGATTTATGCGTCATTACACAATGGACGACTAGTGACCGACTTCTGGTACCGTGGAGGAATAAGTGCCTGGGAGTCCAAGGAAAAAGTGTGGGAAGTGAAATAAGCCTCTACGATTGTGATGAAAACAATGAACTTCAAAAATGGGAATGCAAGAATGAAACGCTGCTTGCTCTTAAAGGCCAAGAGCTTTACATTGAGCTCACTGCCGATAACGCAGCAGTTCTCTCAAAAACAATAGGACCCAACAACCATCTTACAATTTCAGGGTCATCCAGTGGTGCTTGCACAAGAACATACAGAGGTACAACAACGTTGTTTGTCAACAATGCAAAGAGTCATGACATTTAAAGTCAAAAACTGTAGTGATTAAGATGATGGTTTCATAAATAACATTTTATATGTGGGGATACATATACAATTCTGTTTGACGATCTCCAGCATATGCTGTAGCCAACAGACAGACAGAACAGTTAGTCAAGATATATGTTCTAGGTAAATCTATTGAATGATTACTCTTACATTGTAGCTATTTGAGTCTGAGTTTCTTGTTTATCTCTAGAAGACAGAGCTGATCAATTACTACAAGTATAGCTGTTCTCATTCGTTGTTTTGTTCTTTTGTCCTTTTTTGGGTCTTTCAGAAAAATACACCATTGGAGGAAATGCATATGGTAAACCGTGCATGTTTCCCTTCCTTTACAAGGACGAATGGTACCATGACTGCACTACGACAGACTTATCAGACGGCCGTCTTTGGTGTGCAGTTGAAACTAAATATGAGCATGAACTCTGGGGCTTCTGCCCAACTAACTGTGAGTACAGCCAGTGAGATCTAAAGTTTTATTATACTGCAGTGAGAAAAACATTACTGTACATTTGAGTGTACCTATAACATTTTACAAAAACAGGTTGAGGTTACATAAGAAAAAAAAAACATCTCTAAATACAACTGCATGTTTTTTCTACTGTATTGTATGTATATATCGCAGCCAAGGAAACGTGGAAAAAACACATCACAACGGGAGCATATTACCAGCTCAACACACAGTCAGCTCTCACTTGGTCCCAGGCCGAAGCCAGTTGCAAACAGCAGGGTGCCTCCCTGCTCAGTATTACTGATCCTCACGAGCAGGCTTACGTTACAGGTAAGGCGACTCAATACTGAATTTCTTATAGTGTACTGTGATCTGGAATGTCACTTCCAATAATAAATGCTTTAGTTACCAAATGTTTCATTAAAATATTTTTGTGAGTGCACGTATATAGTATTCAATGCACCACTGGTAATGACCGATTTAAACAAAATCATGGATATTTTTAAGATGGTAATCAGGCTGGTGATTATGGTTTAAGCCTTACTGGTTATTTATTATTTTAATTTTTAAACATGCACACAACAGCACTACTTGGAACAGAAATTAGTGGACAGGGGGACAAGCTGTGGATTGGACTGATCCTTAACTCTGAACATGGCTGGCAGTGGTCTAATGGAAAGCCTTACCGGTATCTGAATTGGGATTCAGGTAGGTTTTCTTTCTATAACAATAGTTAGTGTTCTTTTCTACTAATACTAAGCTAAACTGATTCTCTGATCTATTGCATCTGTCTTACCTCATTTCTACCTGCTAGTTTAGTAGACCACCTAGACTCCAGACTAGGGCTGTGCAATATCATATTGTTAAAGACTCCTCTACATGATAAGACTTTGGTCACATTGTTAATAATGAGATACTGTTAACATATCTTTGTGATGACATGTTTTCAAATATGCTATAATGTGGACATCTCACCAGTCTACAAACAGAACAAGTTCGGTCAAAAAGTGATACATGATGCCAATTTTCAACTGCTGACTACTGAGCATCAATTCAAGCAAAATATAAAATAATGATCACACATTTTAGTTACTTACTTGCATTTCCAGGCATTCTGTTTTTCATCCATTGTGTTTGCTTGGCTTTTACCCTGTATGCTGATGTGACTTAGAGCCAAAAGATCCTGTTTAATTATACTATAATCATTTTGTCATTTATATTTTATGCAACTATTGTAAAATACTCTATGACTACTACTACTACTAGCAAACTAGACTTTGACACATACCCATACTGTCACCATTACTTACGGGCTGCATTGTTCTCTTTGTATTTGTGTTCTTTTTTTTAATAATTTTAACTGTTGTATCGGTATGTTATATACAACATAGACCCTGATATGAGTCTGAGCTACCATGTAAAGTATTATCATGATCTTGTTTTAGGACATCCGCTTCCTAATCCAGGACACAGTTGTGCAATTGTTGATGGTGCTGTTCAGTACTCATGGCAAAGTTCACAGTGCACCAAGAAACTGGGCTATATCTGCTATAGTGAAGGAGCTGTTGCTCGTCCTACTGAAGGTAAACAACCGGCCAAGCCATTCTCTGGTCACTTCGGTTAAATGTATGAAATCAGTGACTTGATTCTTTTCATAATCAGCTGCTGAGACAGGATTTTGTTCAAGACCTTGGATTCCTTACAATGGACACTGCTTCCACCTTGATCGTACTCAGAAAACATGGTCTGATGCCCAGAAAGCTTGCCGTAAGGAGGGAGGAGACCTTGTGAGCATGCACAATGTGGAAGACCAAAGCTTTGTCATCTCTCAACTTGGATATGGTATGTGAGGACAAAACAACTAAACAAAATACAAAAAAAAAGAGACTTGTGATCCTACAGCTTTCTCTGGTGCCACTCTTAATAAAAATTTTACATAACCTGCAGCTCTAATAGTAACTAGTAGCAAACTGCAATTGACTCATTAAGCCTTTTTGCTTCTTATTTCCCCAACTTGTATAAAACGTTTTTTGTGGGATCAACCATGAACTGCTATCTGTTGAGCTGGAACAGATCCTGATCTTTTTAATTGATTAACTGCCTCACTCATTAAAATACATTAAATACAAATACATTAAATAATTGCTTTTTTATCCTGATGGTTGGTGGTATATTTCCTAAAAGATAAAAAAAAAAAAAAAATCTGAACATGTTAAACAGGTTATTAGTCATTGTTTCAATCAAATTATATTTTGTATTTTTTGTACCTACAACATGCAACATACATACAACACATACCACAGACCAGTGAAAGTCTCTAACTGACAAACATAACACAGTGAACATGCATTACAAGTTGAGCTCCAAATAATGAAAATAATGGATGGTTGATGGAAATATAATTCTTTTGTCTATGTCTTCAGCTTCAACTGATGAGCTTTGGATTGGACTGAATGACAAGAAGACAGAGGGGCTGTTTGACTGGAGTGACCACTCTACTGTCAGCTTTACTAGCTGGGAGTATGGCAAACCAGGAGTCGGCACTGATATAAAGGACTGTATTCTCATCAGGGGAGAGGTAAGGAGTATTGGGTATCGTGCTTGCACTAGCTACTTATAAAATAATACATTTTTTTCTAATGGTGAAAACTAACCTGCTCATGGAAGCTAAATGGAAAACTGTTAATCTATTAGTCATGCTAAAGTTCACTGCTACTTACACAGCATTTTCGGCAACAGTTAGGGTGAGCCCTGTTTCCTGTATGAACATGGAACCACCCCTGTGTAGAAAGCGAGATTAAAAAACCATGGTTTGCAGAATTTGTAGTAGAAAAACAACTGCCCTGTACAACACCCTGACTTTGACCCTACTGATTACCAAATATCAAATATTGCTGGATTTGTGACTTTCCTAGAGGAACAGCAGCTGTTACATGACTACATGACGTGCTGAAATGAGATGTTCCACAAATGTGTGTAGATTTTGTGTATCATATTGTCTATATGTATGTATTTAGGAGAATATATTTGATGACTTTGGTAAATTTTTTTAGGACATAAATTGTTTACCTATATTCATCATCACCCAGTTTTTATTTAGCTAAACATTTTCTGGACCTTCTTTCTTGCAGAATGGGAACTGGGATGATCATGCATGTGATGAGAAACACGGCTTCATCTGTATGAAGGAAAGTGCCTCTGAACCCTCTGGAGATGAACTGGACCAGAATATAGGCTGCAAATCTGTACGTAATGCAGAAGCATTAGCCCTTTTTTCACAGAAAAACTGTTGCATTGGTGAAAAGGTGGTCCCCTCTTTATGAAGCCTGTGATGTGCTTTTGCTAGTTTTGCACATTTAGAAATAATTTGGACTCATTAAGCATAAAAATATACTACTGTGTTTAACAATTACCACCTTCTCTGGCTTACCAATCAGTTGCACATCAGAGCAGATGTTTGCAAGCCTACCTAATTCTCCAGCGCAGTGTTGCTTTTGAGTGTTTCTTTTGATTCTTTTCCAATGAAACAACTGCAGTACCTGGTTTTTACAATGAAGAATCACTAAAACTTCACACAAGATTTATTCCTTATATAGTGCAATTTTAACAAACCTACCTAATCCTAATTGGCATGCATTGCATATATTGCAGATTGCTTAACAATCTGCATAATCAGACATAGGGTCTAAAGAATTTATTTTTAATTAAGTGTATATATACAATGTACGTAAGTACTATTTTAATATTTGAGTATTTATAGTGAGAAATAGGAAGACTGTTGATTTAGAATGGATAAGAAACAAACAACAAAAAACAAACATAGTTAAAAGCTGATATCTCAGTGTGTTTAGAGATTAATAATTAATAATTGATAAATACATGGAAATACAGTATAATATGTTGCATTACAAAATGATTAATTCTATGTTTCATTGATCCAGGGTTGGAAAAGACATGGATCCTACTGCTACTTTGTAGGAACACAGACAAAGACATTTGATGAAGCAAAGGATGACTGCAAGAGCTCAGACTCATACTTGGCTGATGTTACAACTGGGTAAAGAAACCTCTTTATTTGTTCACAAAATTGTTGCGTATTACACCTAAGCATGCTGTATTTGATCTTACTCTTGTAAATATTTCCAGGGTGGATAATGCATTCCTTATTAGTTTGGTGGGCTCTAGACCAGAGAAATACTTCTGGCTTGGGCTCTCAAACCAGAAAAACATAGATGCATTTGTGTGGACCAACTCAGACTCTGTCAGATTTACCCATTGGAACGCTGAAATGCCAGGTACAGGACATTTTACCTTCACTCTGCAACATGTGCTTAGAAGTAGCTCCACAATTTACAGCTAACAGTTTCTCCCTGGACAACACAAGGCCATCAACAGGGCTGTGTTGCCATGACAACTGGGATTTTTGCTGGCCTGTGGGATGTGTTGCCCTGCAGCAATAAGGAAAAATACATTTGCAAACACCAGGCAGAAGGGGCAGTTCCAACCACTCCCCCACCAACTCCTCCTCCTCTCAAGTGTGCAGATGGCTGGAATCCACTAGCAACACGAAAAGTCTGCTATAAGGTAAAATCCAGCCTAAATCCAGTTAACACATAGACATAAATTGTTTGGTATATACACCAAAGAAGACCCCCACCCCTTACAATTGGGCATGTATCTCACTATTAATAAAATGAATAATGATAAAATCATAATTCATAATAATAATAATTATTATTATTATAAAATAATAATAACCACATTTTCCACCAAATGGTCAATTGATTCATTCAGAAACAAATGTTTAGATTATTCAGTCATTAAAACACCAGCTACAACTTTAATATTCAGGTTAATAAAGAATCAACCACAGGGTGAAAAGAGACCTTATTAGCTTGTCTTGTGTATAAGGTTTTTTCACTCAAGCGGACATGGTATGAGGCCAGGGATTACTGCAACGCCATCGGAGGAGATCTCCTCAGTATCCACAACCACGCTCAGCTACAAGTGAAACCATCAAGGTATTCTTTAACCTGATTGCACACATTTAGGATTTTCTGTAACAATTTAACCGTCTATCCTATCTAAAATCACACAGTAGCTGCATCAAAGAAGTACACATACATTCGCGTATATACACATACATATGTATATATAGGTTGAACATAGTCATAATGTTTACCACAGTAAATGGTGTCCAAGATACACAGCTCATATAATCTAATCAATCATGTGTATTCCCTATTATAGCTATACAACTGTCTGGATTGGACTTAATGCCCCTGACCCACTCACTGGTTACATATGGAGCGATAAATCCCCAGTAAGTTAACAACTTCTCCTTCTACAGTGGTTGAGTAAATTAGTTTTAGTTTACAGTATGAGTATTCTTATCAAAATAAATCAATCAGTAAGTTTTATTGATTGCTCTTGTTTTTTTAGGTAAATTTCCAACACTGGCGGAAAGGACAGCCGAACAATAAAAACAATGTGCAATCGTGCGCTGAATTCATTACAAGAATGTGGGATGAAAATGGGTCCTGGAACGATGCGCACTGTGAGAAAAAAAATGGATGGGTGTGTCAGATTCGTATAGGTAAAAAGTGTTGATTCTGCCAAAAAATATTTGTCGACAAATGTTTATTTAATAACTGCATTTTACAACAATGATTTTTTTTAAAAATTGTACAGTGAAATCCCCCATTCAGTCCCCATCTGAAAGCACTTTTTCTTCTTTTAGCATGTATGTAATTCTATATGCAAGTCCTCTGTGTTGGTGGATCTTTCTCACACCCACACCTGCAAATCTTGGTACCAGACCCAAACAACTCATACGTCAATGCTAACTCTAGTTCAACTCATACACCAATCAGCCACAATATTAACGCTACCTGCCAGTGTTAATGTTTAGGTGGTGGTGTTTTGGCAGCATTGGCACTTTTGTTTTTATTGTTATCTTTATTTCACCACGTACAACCCACATTTAGATAAGTTATACCCATGCCTTTACCTGAATATTCAATGTAAATAATTGGTTTTCTGTATTACAAGCCTGACAATATTATTCACAAAGTCCATAAGTTAAAGTAAGTTAAAACTGTGACTAAAACACTGACTAAAGTTAAACCAGGGTTTCACAGAGTAAATCTTGACTAAAATGAAATTAGATAAACAACTAAAATGTGACTAAAACAAACTACATGTGTTTTTTGGAACAGAAAATTAACACTCCAGCCAAGAAACAGGCATCTAAAAAACATTTTGCTCTTTGGTAACAATTATTAAGTGAGTGATTGTTTTTGGAAGTCTACTTCATATAGTATCTACTTTAAGTGTAATTAGGTGTATTTTTTATTTTCCATTACAGGAGTGACTCCAGGTCCAGTTCCAGAACCTGTCACTCCTAGTAAGTATGAGACGACATTGATTGTTAAAGTGTAACTGAACATGGGCAAATAAAAAAATTAACATCACACAGAATCTTTTTGACATGCAGATGCAGAAAGTATGAACTGACCTTTAGCTGCTGCTTTACTCCGTTGACTGTATATCAGTGGTCCCCCATTATTTCCCTTTTTATTTATTATCTGATTCTAAACAATGTTTTATTTTGGAAAATTACCTGATTCTCTCCTCCTCATCTGTCTATAATTCACTCTTAAAGCATGTCAAGATCTTTGCCTCGGTCACGTCTTACCTACATCCACTACCTTCTTAAAGGGGCTCCTCTGGCCGGTAACATATAATACATTACCGTTAATTGAAACCCCCCAAGCTAGCAAAATGAACAAAAAACAAATGTCTTTGGAAAGTTTCTTTGCGCAGGATAAAAGAGCTAGTGAAGAGACAGAAGGAAAGCCTACGACTTCAAAGAAAAAGAAAGCTGCATTTAACGGACACTACCAGGAGTCCTGGTAGTGAGTCCTGGAAATATGGATTAACTGCGACAGGTTGTTCCCACGCACCAAGCCCGCTCTGCATAATTAATGATGGCAATGAAGCCTTCAAAACCGCTTAACTTTGACAATCTCATTTTGATCGAAAACCCCTAAATATTTAGACAAAAATATTTTTTATGCTGGTCGTATCATTTTATTTAGTTGTAATTATCCGCCACACCTCAAAGGCCAGTCCATGAAAATATTGTCTAACATTAAAACGATCTGTGGCCCAAAAAAGGTTGGGGACCACTGCTGTATATCTTTTAACAAATTACAGACTATTTAGAAAGCACCTTAAAAAAATCACGTACACATATACTGAAACTATATTACATACTTCATTTTCAGACTACAACAAGACCTCAGATGGGTGGCTAGAATGGAACGGGACTCAGTACTATATTAACAATGAAAGAAATGCCATGACAGATGCTCGTAAATTCTGCCAACAGAGGCATGGTGACTTGGTATCTTTTACCAGTGAAGCTGAAAGTATCTTCTTATGGCAACAGGTGAGTAGTGACATGTATACTACATTACTTATGTTGTTTATTGGCAGTTAACTTCAACACAAAGCTAGGTAGTTTACTATATTCCTCTGTTTCTATTTGTAGATATCTGAAAGTTATTCGCCTTACTGGATAGGTCTGACTGTAGATTTTGATGGAACATTTGAGTGAGTATGAAATACAAAGCATTGATTTAAGCATTTTAACTAACAGTCTAACTGATTTGTTGTTATTGGAATAATTAAAAAAAAGCGTTTTGGTCTCTAGACTTTACGTCATAGAATCATTACATCATCATCATGTTTACTATGTTGTGACACAACATCGGTTAACTTGCTTGTATTGCTTTAAGATGGATGGATGGTTCTCAAGTGGTGTTTCAAAGGTGGGATGAAGGTCAGCCTGATTTCAAAAATTATGATGAGAACTGTGTCGCCATGCAACCTTTCACAGGTAAGTAAACTAAAATATGAAATTCACAGCAAAATTTGATTTAAAAAAAGCACTGAAGTTGTAATCCTTAACATTTCAGTTTTGGTTTCTTTTGTGACGTGGTTATGATGCTGTTGCACAACAAGTCACACAATGTTTTGACATTTGAATGCTTACATATTGTATTGCATTCAATAAATACAGTATTTTATTTTTTTCCTGGGAATTATCCATGCTTAAGTAGTCACTTGAATGACATCAACATCACCATCATTATAATCAGTGTGGGAATAAGGCACACCAACACTACCAACAAAAACTAATGTATTAGAGGGTAACAGTCAATGAAGTCATATTGTTGAAGAGTGTTGATTGTAATATTTGGAATTGGTTTTCAGGTTTCTGGCACGATTATAACTGTGGACTGGATCGGAAGTCTATTTGTAAACGTAGTGGATCACCCCCTGCCAACAGCACTGTGGCTCCCACTGTGCCCCCTAAAGGTGGCTGCCCATCCAACTGGAAGAAACTTAACTCTAAGGTCAGAAGTCACTTTCAATTTTTATACTTTTCTTTAAGTGGTTGAATAGGTTTATTATTATCAAATCTCATCTCTAGTGTTACAGAATCATTAGAGACCAGAAATCAACATGGCATGAAGCAAGGAAACACTGCCAGTCACTGGGTGGAAATCTAGCCTCCATTTCCTCAAGACATGTGCAAGGTTTGTTTAAAATATTTTTCTTAATATACAGTGTAGAGTAAGGATTGGGAACTGAAAATCTGTTGCAAATTAGATACAAAATCAAATACTACTAGGTACCCATAGCAAAAACTCAATTATGGTTCTGCTAATCAGTTCTGCAACACAGAACCAACATCATTTGTTTAGATATGAGCTAGCATGCACAGCTAACATTACAAGTTACAACAGCCAAAACTGTGGCATCATTATAGAGGGAAAAAAAAACAAGGATGAGCTAATTAGGTCCAAGTTTAGTTGCACATTACCAAGTGACTAAACCTGACCAAACATTTAAGACAGCATGGAAAAGACTGTCCAGTGTTCGAAGTTTTATTGTCGTGTCTGTGTTTGCTATCAGACAGTAGTAGCACCTCGAAGGGATTTCCAGTAAAGCCAGGGACTGCTAGCCATGACACACTGTTCTCTTGGCAAAAAAACATAAAACTGAGGAAAGACAAAACTGAGAAGTGTCTCAGAGCACTGAGGGCATTTGTGGCATCGTTTGGGTAGGATCAGACAAGGTACAACATGAGTTTATAGAAAAAAACAAAACCAAACACAGTGGGTGCTAGTATAGTAAAACATTTCCCTTTTTAATGTTGCCTGTCTGAAGCTTTTCATTACTGCTGCTGCTGCTTTAGCAGCCACACTGCTGCAGTGTATGTTCAGATAACAAAAGAAGAAAATATACATACATTTTTTATTTTATTTATTATTTTTTCATATACAGTATATATTGGATATTCATAAGCACTTGTTAAGTAGCCTATGTGCCTTTTTCGAAGTCTCTAGAAGTGTTCATTTCAAAACCACAATGAACTTTTTACTCTGCCATTGCCGTTCTGTTGTTCAGTTTATATTAGACCCACAGATTAAAAACTGTTTTCCAGTGCACCTCCACAAGTAAAGAAAACATTATTGTGTTTTCAGTGTTTTTGATGAGTCAAATGGCTGACACATCTACTCTTAACCTTTGGACTGGTTTGCATAGCTTACATGGTAATGAATTTCTATGGACTGATGGGCAGCCAAGATCATATATCAATTTTAACGTAAGTATACACAATCTTTATTGTGTTTTTACTCCGTGTGTGTGTGTGAGTGTGTATGCTTGTCAATGTGTGTGAACACATTTTGTATAAATACTATTATTACATCTGGTCTATTAGGAAATTTTAGCCATTCCTCACAACTTCAAAGAAAGTTTTGGGGTTTAAGACTAGGTTTCATGGTTAAGAATAGGGTTGAATTAGGTTGAGCTAAGGCTAAAGTTAGGCATTTAGTTGTGATGTTAGGGTTAGGGTAAGGTGTTAGTGAATACATTATGTTAATGAGATTCTATATATTGAAAGTGACACTATGTTTCTCCATTGTTGGTTTCTCAATTTTAGACACATCGCATTTTTCGAATTGGATCTTACATCTTCTGGGTAACATGTTGAATTATCTTTTATGCACTTTATTAGCCATGCATCGATCGATTTGCCACAGATTTGAATTGGCCTGTTTTAAGCTTGATCGGCAATGACTGACAACCGTCGATCAGTCAGAGATACTGTATCTAGTTTTGTGCATTATCTCGTTCATGTTCATCAAGTTATCTAATAGTAGTTTTTTTAATTACAATTAAATGGGATCAGTTCACAAAATTGCAATTGATGCATCTCTACAAATTACATTATATGTATGAATATAGCCTACAATATGATTAAAATTTGACATTTTGTTTCTCCATTGTTTGTTTCTCAATTTTAGAGACACCTCAGTATGGGATGGGTAATGTTCACATTTAATTTATTAAAGGCATAACTGTGCACAAGACTGTGCTGCATATTCACCACAAGAATGAAATACATTTGTATTGTTTATATGTTTTTTCTGTATTTATAAACATTTCTAATCTCTTGGTTTACATTGCAGTACAATTATCACAGAGCAGATGTAAGTAGTTCTTTAAAACTTAAGTACAGAATACAAGTCACCATATTTGTCATTTAGCTAGCTAGCTTCTTAAATGCTAATTTAAAATCAATATATATATATATATATATATATATATATATATATATATATATATATATATATATATATTTCTTTTTAGCTGTGATTCCTCTTGACTTTCTGATTAATTTTTACAACACATTTTAACATTCTCACACAATGTTTTTCTTAATTAATTTTGAAGTTGTGTCTTTATTCAGATAATTCTGTAATTTCTATTAGCAGACTATTAATGCCAGACTTAGGTTGGACTATACATTTATGTGTTAATACCACTCAAATTACATAACTAATATTGCTATTCAAAGTAAGGTGTATTCCTAAACAGAAAATGTGTTACTATACTTTTGAAATTATGTTGGAACCTAACTGTATGCTCTTGGCCCGCTGTGTACTTTCCCAGGACAAATGTGTTGTGATCAATACTGATCCTGCCCTTGGTATTGGTAAATGGACACCTACGCCCTGCAATGACACCAATGGATTTATCTGTCTTCAAAATGTTGGTGAGTTTGTTTTCACACAAGGACTATCATTGGTGAATATCTTCTAACTTTCCAATCACTCTCTATGAACATGAATATGGAAACTTGTTGTACTTATTTTTTATGTACGTACAATACATAACAGCTTCACCATAGGGATTAACACAGTTTATCAAAGGAAAACAATATCAAAACCAATCAATCTCGTCTGTTATACTTGAAAGTAGCTATATGGCTTTTTAGTAGCATAAGCAATATTTTCCAGTGGTTAAAGCTATGGTTTAGTTAGCATTTCAACAAAAGATTTATAATATTAATAATATTTTAAGAAATTGCATTTATCTTGGGAAAATGCATTTATACAACAGCTCTTGACTTATGCTTACACTAAAATACCTTCAATTCTCTCTGTAACAGTCCCATCTATCCCAGACGCCCCTGAACCAACGAGTCACAACGACTATGTTGACATATTTAATGACTCTATCAAGGTTATTACTCAACAAATGAACTGGGATGCAGCCAAAAAATACTGTGAAAATGAAGGTGCAAACCTGGCTAGCCTGCGAAATCAGTGGACACATGCCTATGTCGAACTGTTGGCTCTGAATCTCAAAGCTCCGCTGTGGATTGGACTGAACAAACAGCAGGTATAGTGCTCAAAATCCTTTTTTTTTTTTTTAAAAAAAAGATAATTCATTAAAATACTTCAGTCTGGATAAAAGGGGTCCAAGCAGCCATGTTGTTAATGTACCTTAAATGTTCATCATTCATTCATTAAAAATAAAAGGCTGCAGATTTTCTAGAAAATATTAAAACTGCAATGAGAATCAATTTTTGTTTTCAGACCAATGGTTATTACAAATATATTGATGGCTGGAAAATGAGATTTACTCAATGGGATGATAATGAACCAAGGACGGATCAACCTTGTGTTTACATTGATGTTGATGGAAAATGGAAAACTGCCAGCTGCAATATGACCATTTACAGTGTTTGTATGAAGTCTACAGGTACATTTAATAACAGTCTCTTTTCATGGAAATGTATGAATACAAAACCCAACCTAAATGCCAACATGTCTGAACTTTACTTTATTACACTTAAGCATATCAAAATACATTTATCTGTGTGGACACTTCACTTGTTAATTATATGGAATGCATGCATTTACATTCTATGCCTTTAAATTTGGCATTCATTAGCACACCTGAAAAAAATGAAGGATGTATTTTAATTAAATGTATTATATGTATATAAGTATGAAACTGTGTAAATAGTTTATTCCACTGTCGCCACTCACTTCTTCACAGATGTGCCACCAACAGAGTCAAGTAATTTTCCAGGAGTTTGTCCTGAAAACCCAAATACAGCAAACTCAAATCGTTTTTTCTGGATACCATTTAAGGGTAACTGTTATATGTTCTTCACGGAAGAAAGAACCTGGCCAGACGCAGCTACTAGTTGTGCAAGACATGGTAAGTGTTTTCTGTATTTTCAGACATTTTTGTAACAGCCCATAACTTTCACTAAAGACTACTGTTTGGCTTTGCCAAGGTGGATCACTAGCCAGCATTGAAGACTCATTTGAACAAGAATTCTTTAAAAACAATGTAAAGACATTTGAAGACAGCCACCCCAGTTTCTGGATAGGCCTGTATAAAACTCATAAAGGTAAAGTGAATTTTTTATCTTATTAAAGTGCATCACAATAATAAGTTGCAATATATGTTTTCTGCAGAGATTTTAATAACGTAGAGCACCAACTGAAACAAGCTAAATGTATTTATGTGCATTTCCAGGGGAGTGGATGTGGTTGGACCAGTCAGTCATGGACTTCACTAACTGGGGTGAAGGTCAACCTATTGATTATAGTTATGGGCGGATTGTTTCTTCAGATGGGAAATGGAAGGCAGGCAGTCCGGGGTATAGATCGTACATCTGCAAAACACCTAAAGGTAAAATTATTCTTAATAATAATAATAACTATGGTTTTAATCGTAATGATGAAATTCGACCACACAATATTTTTGACCTGATGCCTGCTTGGGTCACATGCAGCAGTGTAATGAGTCTTCACTCATTCACTTTACTTAAATGAAGCATATTCAGTAATGTACTCAGTGTACAAACTGTACTCAGTTTATTTAAGTGGAGATGTCCTGGTTCAGGACATCTCTACCTACAGAAACATTGCTCCTCTTTAACTACACCATGTTTATAGTCACGTTACATTGCATAAAGTGCCTAACGTTTGCTTCGCCAATGAATAAATGATGTACAATAGCATACTTCATTAAAGTGTGTTTATCTCAACACTTTTTCCTTTTTTCTCAACAGTAATACCACCAACACCATCACCGAAATCCCCTGGTAAGTACAACCTCTCTATAATATGTATTTCACTCAGAATTCTTTTTGCTGATCATGATTTGCTTTAATCTGTGCAGGACCTTCGCCCAAACATCCCAGCCGTGGTCACATAGTTTTGGCAGTAGTGGTGATTATTGTTGGAATTGCCATGGGGGCAGTCATTGCCTTCTTCCTCTTCAGGAAGTCTGGTCATCGCGTACCCATTCCTGACACTTTAACTAACTTTGCCAACCCGCTCTTCTTTAGCAATGACCAGTCGCAGGCTGATGTGGCGGACACTAAAAAACTGGTAGAGAATGAAGAGGAAAAGAACCCTGAACCTATTATAACTCATCTGCATGATAAATGTTTTTAATACAGGACTTTAGACCAAGTGGTTAAAATGGCCAAAACAATGTATGTTGTAGGATGTCTTATTTAGAAAGAAAATTTATAATTTGTTTTTATTACTACCATCAGAGACATGTAAGTTTAAGTTACTATTTTAACATTAAGGTACACACTTGTCTCTCTCACTTCTGGACACAAGTGAACTTCCTATTGCTGCTTCAGCAAGTTGTGGTTTGAGACTGTGGGCCTATGAGAACAGATTTGCTGTGTTTACTTTCTAAGCTGAAAGTGATTCAACAACCAGATGTATGTGTCTGTCTGGCCTTTATATTGTACAAGCCATTTTAAAGTCATAAAACAGGAGTCTAAGTATGACTGGATAAAAATCAAGGGCGCCCTTCAAATCTAGAACCAGACACGTTTCTCATGATGTGGTCACTGGATAACAACTAAGACGATTGTTTGTTCTAATAAAAATTACAATATATTGACATAAGCTGAATGTAAGTAACTTTTTTGCCAATATACAATATGTTGATAGTAACGTGCCTTGGTGAGCTTATAGTGCGAGAGCTGAATGATGTCACGTTTAATTGCAGAAAAAGCTTGGCCAACCAGGTCCAACTTTCTCTCCCAAAGGGCCTGCATAATTTTGCCACAGCCCCACTGTACCATCAGTTTCGGATTGATTAAATATACTTAACTGAAATTAACAAGTGTTGTGTTTTTCGTGTATAATGAAACTAAAGACAGCAGATTAGGAATCTGTGACTAACCCCTGTGTTTGGAGTTTTCTGTATCACTGGCTCTAGTTGGTCCACTTTTAAGTCTGTATATCCATCATCTATACCTGATTATTGCTTCCCACAGTGGGAAGGGTAAACCTTTAAATCCATCCCACTGCTGACACATACAACCACTGACACTAACATTCACACCCACAGTCAATTTAAAGTCACATACTAACATAACCTATATGTATTATACTTTGAAAACCAGAGCACCTGGAGGAAACCAATATAAGAGACATTAAGTGGTATCAAATGATATCAGTTCCTAATGTGCTCTGGTTCTTTTTTTTTGTTAGTTTAGCCTATGAGGATCCTTAGCTTTCTGGGCTTGTTTACCTAGACTATCTGACTTCAGTTTGGAAAAAACATTTTTACCACATTGCCACAAATAGGCAATTTCTGCTGAGAAAATTTCGACACCAGAGAAAGTATCTGATTAAACAATAAATGCCTATGAAAACTTTACTGATTTTGGGAAAAAAATTTAACCAGAAAAAAAACAACAACTCTTGAACACTGGGGACTTTCTGACAAGAAAGATGTGAAAACACACAGTCAGCATTATTATAGCTTCCTTGCTGTGATTATTGCACAATACTTTCCTCAGTGAGGCTTAAATTGCCAAGAATTTCCAACGGCCAAGTGCGATCTTCCTTTGCATCTGTGTGAAACATACTCAACTCATCAACTTCCCTCAGCTTCTCTACATGTATATCACTACAAAATTTGCTGTAGATTTATGAATACAGAAATATTTTCAGGAATACTTTTGTAGATGTTTAAAATCTAATATCTCTATCCAATATCTGGTGGATACCTTAATTACAACCAATGGGGAAAAAATAAACTGAGATCTTTTGCTTTAGTTCATGTGTGGTATCTGCGTAAACTGCCTGTTAATTGAAAGGTCACTTACTGCAGCATGATACCAGCACTTCCTGTTTTCCACGCTGTCTGTTTATTATGCAATAGCATACATCCATATATTAATGTGCATGTTGTTCACATGCAATAGATATTACAATAAAACATCGTGATGCAGGTTCCAGTAAATAATTATTTTGCTCCTCCTTGTTCATCTGCAGTGAAAAGTAAAAAAAAAAAAATCGGAAACAAGACAAATAAAAAGTCATGACGGTGTGACCAGACAGGATGTGACCATAGTATTTAGATTGACTTTCAGCAATCGCTCACACGGCTCCTAGATCCTCTTTGAGATATGCATAGATAAAGTATTCTGCTTTCATATTAACAATGAAGATAACTAGTACAACTCTCCTGCTCCTCATTCAGACATTACTTTGTTTGGCTTCAGATGGTACAGTATTTCGACTTTTCATTTTAACCTTAATTTTTTTTTTTTAATATTCAGATTAAAGCTGGAGACAGTATTTACAGTATTCTTTTCCTTACAGAGTCACCATTTCAACTAACTAACAAAGCTACTGGCTTTTGTTTGGTTAAAAAAGATAATCACTGTAATGACATACTTTGGACAACTGGTGACCGCCTTCTGGTACAACAGAAGAATAAGTGCCTAGGAGTGCAAGGAAAAAGTGTGGGGAGCGAAATAAGTCTATATGATTGTGATGAAACCAATGAACTTCAAAAGTGGGAATGCAAGAATGAAACGCTGCTTGCTCTCAAAGGCCAAGAGCTTTACATTGAGCTCACTGCCGATAACACAGCGGTTCTCTCAAAAACAGTAGGACCCAACAACCATCTTACAATTTCAGGGACATCCAGTGGTGCTTGCACAAGAACATACAGAGGTAAGGTAATGCTGAATATATGTCATATTGAATAGTCATAATTTTAATTATTACATTGTCATTAAAAATTTTAGAAAAGGCATCATGTTTTCCTATAAAATGTTGGCTACAGGCACAAAGGGTTTTGCTATTATTGCCTTTTAGAGCTGTTTACCACTGGTGGAAATGCTGCTGGACTGCCCTGCATGTTTCCCTTCTTGTACAAAGACCAGTGGTATTCAAACTGCACTACATTTGATTCGTCAGAAAAGCGTCTTTGGTGTGCAGTTGAAACGAAATTTCAAAACGAACGCTGGGGCTACTGCCCAACTACTTGTGAGTACTGGTCTTGAATTACCTAAGTGAGTAATGGAGACTTTCAGGTGCTGCACTTAGTCTTCACAGTTCCTACAAGGACAGTTTGATTCAGAACCTGTGACCACTGTAAATTTAAATGCACAACTTTAGGTTACAGGAAGAAAGTCTTATACTGTGTAGCAAACATTAACATGTCTATATTTTGCATTTTCATTTAACAGCCAGAGATGAATGGAATAAACACCCAATAACAGGAACATATTACCAGCTCAACACACAGTCAGCTGTGACTTGGTCCCAGGCTGAAGTCAGCTGCAAACAGCAGGGTGCCTCCCTGCTCAGTATTACTGATCCTCATGAGCAGGCTTACATCATAGGTAAGGCATATAGGACTTTTTAATACAATTATTTGACAACTTTCACACAAAATATAATCAACTAATTGATAACATATTATTGTGAATTAACCAGCTGCAGTACATAAGGTGGTTAAAATCAGCCCCGACTTTACCAGCTGCAAGTGTTCTTTATAAATGAATGCATCAGCAATTATAATGTAGTGACATACTTTATTCTAAAATAGATAATATTGTTCTACAATAATATGTAAGTTTTTAATGCAGGGCTTTCACTTTGCAACATTTCAGTATCTGAAATGCTTTCAGGCGTTAGAGTTGGCTAGTTGGTGTTACACAGCAGTCTCTCTCTCAACAAGATTCTCTTCAAGAACACAGTTACTAGATGTTAGTATCTGATTGGATGCTCCCAGCAGATAATGCATTGCGCGCGCACACACACACACACACACACACACACACACACACACACACACACACACACACACACACAGAGGGACAAAGGCAGATCCTAGAGCGCAAAGAGAAGTAAAAAGAATCTCACTACTGTTTTACTCATTCTGATATGCTCCACAAAATACCGTCTTGTATTTATAAGATAACTTTTTATTATCAATAACAATGATTTTTTAATGATATTCGTTTTTTAAAGGCATGGTTTTACAAATCTGAATCTGTGTATATGTGTAAATGTATACTGTTCAGGGACTAGTGATATAGGGAAATTATTCTTTGTGATTTTTGTTCTCCATGACCTGAAAAGCACTACTAGCAAATGGGGGTAATAAGCTCTGGACTGGGCTAATTGTGGATCCAGACCATGGCTGGAAGTGGACTAATGGGAGGCCCTACCGTTATATGAAATGGGATTCAGGTAGGTTTCTCCTTCTCTTGCTTGTGTTTCTATACCGACATCTTAAAAATGTATATTTATATTATTTCCTTATAACAAATTTGTGCAAGAAAAGAATTTCACTGTATATTTGTAACAGTACAAGGAAGTGTTCAGATAGCCATCCCAATACATTTAGCCTACAAAATATCAAATTTTGTTTAAAAATCTCTATTATTCCCAAGTTTTTACAATGGTTTAAAATGTTCTTTTTATTATGTTATTTAACATTGTAAAAACCAATCTGTTTCAGTATAAAGGCAAATATTAAGTTAACAAGTTGTGTGAAAATCTCTTTAACAATAACTTAAGTGTAATCTGAGAACTGGTATGAGCTCTTTGCAAAACCAGTATTGATACTTTAAGTGTAACAATTGTTTTGTTTTAGGACATCCACTACCTAATCCAGGATACAACTGTGCAATTCTTGATCCTGCTGTACAGTACTCCTGGCAAAGCTCACTATGCAGCAAGAAACTAGGCTACATCTGCTACAGTAAAGGTGCAGAAGAAACTCCTACACAAGGTAAAGCTAAGTAGCTGCCTTACCCTATCCTAGACACTTTGTTTAACTACTGCGTAACTACAGTGTAAATCAACTTAAACCTACAATATTTTGTTCTTTTCATGATCAGCTGTTGAGACAAGCTTTTGTTCAAGACCCTGGATTCCTTACAATGGCCACTGCTTCCACATTAATCGTACTCAGAAAACATGGTCCGAAGCTCAGAGACAGTGCCGTAGTGAAGGAGGGGACCTTGTCAGCATCCGCAATGTGGAAGACCAAAGCTTTATCATCTCTCAACTTGGATATGGTATGTCAGAAAATATAAAGGCTTAAACCAGAGAGCCTCCCTTAAAGTCCTAAAGTCTTTCTGTAGTAGTCTGTACTGTCCCTGTCCACTAAACATGCAGTGATTATAACCTAGTAACACTAATCCCAAAATGATTATAGCAGAGTGTAATCATAAACATGCTTGTATTATTTATGTGCAAAAGGTTCCTTACACTGACATACATTGCAACATTGATGTGAATCAGTGTTTAGTTTTACAGGCTTTTTTGCACATAAACAAACTGCCAACTGCTAACTAGCCATTAACATCTATTCTAGTGAGTCTTCAACAGAGTTTATTACTTGACTGTTAGTAAGGAGACACACAGGAAAGGAGGGTATGACATGCAGCATGGGACACTACATACGTGCTGTAACCAATTAGATACCAAGGCACCCCAGGCATTTTATTAGGTCTATCAAAAGAACCCCACATTTTTGACAATACATTTTTCACGACAAAGACACATTTTCAACATGCCAGGGAGTCAGACCTGTACAGTGTAACACATTAACACATTCTACACAAAGAGATGAATTTATGCTTTGTCACAAATAGTGATAAACTTGGGAGCTCCAAAAGACAGCCTTTAGAATATGTGACAATGTGCAGATGTCTAATAGTAACATAAAAGGTTATGAGCAAACAGTCCATGTATAGATAAAATTAATTTGTCCATTTTTGTAGCTTCCACTGATGAGCTTTGGATTGGACTAAATGACAAGAAGACAGAGGGGCTGTTTGACTGGAGTGACAGCTCTACTGTCAGCTTTACTAGCTGGGAGTATGGCAAACCAGGAGTCGGCACTGACGTAAAGGACTGTATTCTCATCAGGGGAGAGGTAAAGGCAATGACAATGGTATAGGTCAAACAACATACACCAGGGCTTCTACTATTTTGTGACATTTTGTAACCATTGTGAAATAAAGTTTAACAAAAGTTTAAAACTAGGCACATCAGGGCAACGTGGAAATATGTCCCCTTTTTGTTTTTGTTTAAAACACTAGGAGGGGGCAAGTGAGCACTGTGCAGTGAAAGTTAATCTGTGAAAAAATAATTAGAAGACCTAAGATCCAGAATTGCCCATTTTCATGTAGCTAAAAAAAAGGCTTCCAGAGTTCCAGAGTAATCTCTAATAGTTTGACACAATTTGGTACAGTGACTACTCTCCATAGAAGTGATGGTAATATCAAGGTACAACGCAAAGAAATGTTTTTATCAGCTCAGAAATACTGTGCTTGTTGAAATTTGAGACTTTGGTGAAGATAAGCTCACATTTCATGAACAATTTATGCACAAAACCGCTTACTTTTTCTTCCAACTGTACTTTCTATAGTGCGTATGTGTCTGCAATATAATATACATTTGTTGTAAGACTGAAATGTTTGAAATTTCATATACATTATTTATTGCAGAATGGAAACTGGGCTGATGATACGTGTGAGGGAAAACATGGATTTATTTGTATGAAGATGAGTGCCTTAAAACCCACTGGAGAAGAAGTAGAGCAGGATGAAGGCTGCAAAACAGTATGTTAATATTATTTATTCTCATCTACTATCACAGAGCAAACTAACTCCCAAAACAAACAAAAAAAATTATTACTTGTTTAAGCATCTCTAACCCTGTGCTACTACAACCCAAATTTATCAAGTTAGTTGCACTGTTTTTTAGTTTTAAACAGTTTATACAATTACATATAGTTTTGTTGAAATATAACGTTAATGCAGGTGATTTTATCAACAAAGTTCACATTGTTTCTGCTTCAATTTGCCTAGCATTAATTATGAGCTATTAGTCAACGTTACAGAATATTTCTGTAATTGCTGATTAAACCAACACCAACTGTTTTTGATATTACATTAGTGTGAAGGTAAAAGTAAGTGGACTGTGTTGCTTACAGTCCATTCACTAACAAATCTATCCCTGCAGATACAGTATATTATGAAAAATATTCTGCTCTTTTAACCCTTCTAACCCCCCTCAATTAGAAATTGACTGTTGGAAATTATAAAAATCCTCTCATAGTCTCTTTCTGTCGTTTTGTTTTCCAACAATTCAGGGCTGGAGGAGACATGGCTCATACTGCTACTTCATAGGGAGAGAAACCAAAACCTTTGATGATGCTAAAGATGCCTGCAAGAGTTCAGGTTCTTACTTAGCTGATGTTTCAACTGGGTAAACTATTTATTTTTATTCCACATGTTCTGCATGTGCTATATTTTATATTATATGAATATTAATACTATGAAATTTAAATATTGGTGGAAAATTAATATAAGTTTTTTATAATGTACGACACTTGAAAATCTGTGATCCTAGTCTTGCAAATATTTCTAGGGTGGATAATGCATTCCTTGTCAGCTTGGTGGGCATGAGATCAGAGAAATATTTCTGGCTTGGTCTCTCAAACCAGAAAAAAATTGATGAGTTTGTGTGGACCAACACAGACTCAGTCAGGTTTACTCACTGGAATGCTGAGATGCCAGGTATGGAGAAATCAAAACCACCTTCTGTTAACTGCTGTGGAGAGTGGCTTCACTACTCACGTTTCAACATTTTTCTCTCAACAACTTAAGGCCGCCAACAGGGCTGTGTTGCCATAAAGACTGGAATTTATGCTGGCCTCTGGGATGTGCTGCCCTGCACCAATAAGGAGAAATACATTTGCAAGCACGTCGCAGACGGGGCAACTCCAACCTCAGCCCCACCCACTATTAACCCTCCGAAGTGTGCAGAAGGCTGGACTAAGTTGGTATCGAGAAACTACTGCTTTATGGTAAATCATCACAACCACATATAATAAAATAAAAAAAAATAAATCAACAGTTTTGAAAATGAGGTTTTCCGAGGTTTAAAGTATTAACTTACACTCTGTGACAATCTGTATTCCAAAATTCCAAACAGCATTAATATAAGTGATTGTAATGGTTTCACGTTTTTCCTCACTCATACAAAAATGTAAATAACTTCCCAAAAAATGTATATGGTGAGTCCTGTGTTTTATTATAACATATTCTTCTTCATCATCTGGTTTCTGCTATTAGGTCTAAACAACATATTGAAACATTTTTGTTTTACAACACTTTGTACAACATTCATCTCATAGGGATTTATAGGTGAGGAAAGCTGAGACTCAAAGCGCTACTACTTGGGGGTTTAGTGTCTTGTCCAAGGACAATGACAAGTAGCATCAGAGCTTGGCATGCATTGCGAGGACCAAACCATGACAAACCCCTTTGTCCTGCAATCCAGGTGTTTTCAAGAAATTCTCAAAAAAAGAGGACCTGGTTTGAGGCCAGAGATTTCTGCATGGCCATTGGAGGAGACCTGCTGAGTATCCACAGTCCTGCCGATCAACAGTTACTAAGATACAATCCTCATAGGTATGACCTCGAAAATAACAACGTTTTCTAAATATCTAAAAACAGGTTTTCAAATAGTTTGTCTTTTATAGATACGAAACAGTTTGGATTGGACTTAGTGCCCCTGACCCAGCTGCCGGTTATGTATGGAGTGATAAATCCCCAGTGAGTTTTCTACAGTTTTCTATAGTTTTCTACTTTAACAGTATTTTATATTTTAGACTAAATAAAACTGTCTATAAAATCACTTTTTTTGTTATTGTTTGCATTTGTTACAGTTGCATTTCCAACACTGGCAGAGTGACGAGCCAAACAATAAAAATAAAGTTGAATCTTGTGCTGAACTCCAAATAAGCAGAGTCGATAGCAGTGGCTCTTGGAACGATGTGCACTGTGAGACATACCGTGGATGGATTTGCCAAATTCATGCTGGTAAAATTAGCAATTTAATCAGTTTTGTCTTTTCTATCAATTAAAAGGAAACATTTCTAAATCTCTACTTGTATTCTACTGACATTTCTTTGCTTTTTTCCAGCTCAACAGTTTAGAAATTATCTTATTCTGACTTTATTCTGGCACACAAATGAAGGCTGTCTTACCATATTTGTTATAGACAGACTCTTAATTCCTTTCCTATGGAATTAAACAAGTAATTTATTAATGAAAACTCCAAATAAACTATGTCAAGTCAGGCAGTATATGAACATGAGGGATGCTAACCAACCAAATTAAACAAAAAACTTCTAACCAACCAAACCAAAAGAAAGAGAGAGAGACCATCTTGGATGCCAACCAGGTTGTATAGGCTCCAAGCAGTTGAGAGCAATCTCTCAATGAGGTAGGAGTGGTCATGGAATAAAGAAGGGTCTGACATAAAGTGAGAAACACATATACTATAATATGCGCTAGGGCCATTACAACGGTGGGCCATCAGTTTTGAATTAATTCATTATCTTCTGTCTGCAGGAGTGACTCCAAATCCAGCCCCAGACCCAGTCACACCTTGTAAGTTGGATGTGCCAGAAAACATCAGTAATGTACTTTCAGCTCAAACTTGATTTACTATCACATGGCTTAAATTTGATGGCGAACATATATTATCTATTTCTAACATGCTTTCAGACTACAACAGGACCTCAGATGGGTGGCTGGAGTGGAATGGGACTCAGTATTATATTGGCAGTAGGTCTATGGCCATGGAGGACGCTCGTCACTTCTGCCAACAGAGGCATGGTGACTTAGTAACCATCAACAGTGAAGCTGAAAGTATTTTCTTATGGAAACAGGTAATCTGAAACATTTATAAAACATTTCTGGATCTCAGAACATATATAAGTATAAGTACTATTTTACCATATTCTTCTATGTGTGCTTAGATATCCCAATCATATGGGTCTTACTGGATTGGCCTGACCGTAGATCTTGATGCAACATATGGGTAAGTATGAATTAAGTAACGAATCCTGAATTGCATTAAAAATAAAATATATACAAATTATGTCACATATTGCTGATACTGTTTACTGAAAATTTAAAAGCTGCATAATGCAAGGTTGGCGTAATACCATTGGTTATGTCAGAGTAATTTGTGCATCACGCCAACACACTAGTATTATTTTCATTGAATAATAAAAATCGCCTCACAGTCTAGCCAACCGACATACTTAAGTCAATCACTCTAGTTTTCAGTTCCTGTTAAAGGGAACTGGTTGCTCAGCTTAATTCTTCATATGCTCAAAATTTGGCTGACTCACCTTGATGCAGGACTGAGTTCATTTGTCAAACTATTTTGTAGTGCAACCATTTCTAAACAATAAAAATAATACAAATAAAATCATGAGTGTGCAAATAGTGCGCAAAGTGCAAAGCACTGATTTTAATGTGCTCCAACAAGGTGGATGGATGGTTCCCCAGTTGTATTTCAAAGATGGGATGAAAATCAACCTAATTTTCTGAACAATGATGAGAACTGTGCTGTCATGACTGCTTCCATGGGTGAGTAACTTAAAAGAATCCTCAATGGTAAGCTTTTACATAATGAATTTAGTAAGGAATTTATTGGATCTTTAATTTTAAATACAGAAATACATTTCACATTTTGGATTGATTTTTTAGGGTTTTGGCATGATTATAATTGTGGCTATGAGCACAATTTCATTTGCAAACGTAGTGGCTCACCACCTGACAACACTACTGTAGCACCAACAGTGGTTCCAAAAGGCAGCTGCCCACTGACTTGGAAAAAATTTAACTCAAAGGTGAGAGGTCACTTTACTCTTTCTAATTACTGTATTTGTTTGAAGGGGTGGGAATAAAATGGAGTGTACATTTCAGTGCCAAGAATCAAATGGGTGTGATAAAACCAGCTTTTAGTCTATTATTTGTTGACACTAAAAAAGGGTTCATCTAATACACAAAGTTAATTTCAAAAGTCATTGTTCCCCTATAGTGTTACAGCATCATCACAAGTCCGAAGGAGACATGGGAAAGGGCGAGGGCACAGTGCAAAGCAAAGGGAGGAAATCTGGCCTCAATTCTCTCAAGACATGAGCAAGGTTTGTTTTATGGTCTTCATTTTTTTAAGCGAGAAAATTTCAAACCTCTATATACTTGGGAAGACTGCAAATCAGGGAAAATTTAGATATGACTGTATATACAGTAGTTGGCCGGTCAGACGGAGACAGAGACTGTTTTAATCACAGAAAGAAAATTTCCAATGATTTCAGTAATATAGAGAACCATACACTCATATTTAGAAGATAATAGGAATAATACAAGGAAAATAAAATGCACATCTAAACAGAAACCGAACAGAAATAAAATTGAACTTTAAAGTTGCACACAGTTGTCAAATCTGCAGAACAAATCAGGAGTAATCTTAGTAATCTTAGTATGATATTTTTTGTCTTTCCAACCAGCCTTTCTTGTCTTTCTCCCCCACTGTCTGAATAAAGTCATTGTTAAGGATGATGGCTGTTGGTAGGAGTGACTTCCTATACCTTTCTTTATCATAGAGGAGCTGGAGAAGTCTGACTTCTTTGACTTAAGCAAGTCACTGTGGGTGTCAAACCAAAATATTATTACATTTCTGTCCATATTGGGATAGGAGCTGTGCTTCATTAGAGTTTCAGACTTGACAGTGTGCTCTAATTACTAATTATGCAGCAAACTGATTGCAGCTGTACACAGATTTACAGCTGTTAAAACAAACTCAAAATAACTCATTAATGGTGATTTATTATTATGGCAGCTGTCAGTACATAAATTGATACTTGCATGTAAAGTGAAATAATAGTAAAGACTGCCAAACCCCTGGTTTATGTGGTATTGATATTATATCAATAATAATCAATAATAGTAAGTGTTTCTTTTGTTGATCCACACACTAAAACATTCAAACAGACAGAGAGGCAGATCCAGAAGCAAAAAATGACACTTGAAACACGTAAACGCTAACTAAATAATGTGTTATGTTTTTTTAATCACAATACATTTTTAGTATTTCTGTCTATGGAAATGGCAAAGGCACCTACTACAGACCTGTGGATTGGTTTGCATAACATACGTGGTTACCAATTTTACTGGACAGATGGGCGACCAAACCGATACAACAACTGGGGTTCCGACGTAAGTGGATATATTGTAGTGTCTTTAAACCAGTCTCATGTTTGTGCACGAGTTATATGCTGTACTTCTAAAATAGTTTTGATGCACTCCTGAATAATTTCTTTTTAATTAAAAAATAATTTAGTGTAAAAAATGTGACACTGTTTTTCCACCCTTGCAGCGCCGCGATGTTGTGATACATGATCATTTTAGGGTAACAAGTTCAAACTTCACTGTATTATTATTATTATTATTATTATTATTAGTAGTAGTAGTAGTAGTAGTAGTATTAATAATAATATTTTTTATTATGATTTTTCCTTTCAGTATCACCACCATTTACACAGCATTTATGAAGATGAGGTAAAACCTTTTTCATCATTTGACTGTAATTTGAAGTTACACTGTGTATTACCCTGGGGTAAAAACACAATGCTTAAAACAAATTAAGGGAACAGGCAAATCAGACATCACTGACCCGCCATGTTGTTTTTATAGCCCTTTGCAGCTTTGTTGGCGTAACAGCCGGTCTTCCTGGTATCTTTAGACTGTGCTGGGAGACACAGTAAACATTCTTGCAAGTGCACATATGGTTGTGAAATATAACATAGAATGACTGTACTCTCTTCTCAAACTGAAACAGCTGCAAGACTGTGTAGTGGTAAAGTTGCCACAAGGGCGGCTGGGATTCAAATCTCTTCTGTGGTCCCAGTCTTACACCTCCATACGCTCAACCTGGTGGCACTTAAATATTAAGTGTTCCCTATTTCTTTTTTTTTAGCAGTAAACATTACTCTTCTATGATTATTTGGGATTTTGCCTCCAGCACATAAAAACTTACATCTTCATTGTGAAGTTTTTGCTTAAGCATTCATCTCAACTTCTGACATCCTGCTTATTCATTGTAGCTGCACCACTCCATCTTTGAGTCATTATATGAAGAGGTAATGTTAATGTGCTATTCAACGTCATTCAGCTGTGTAATGTTAAAAATAAAATTAGTATAATAGTATATTCTTTTTCTGTTTTTCAGGAGAAGGGGTGTGCTGTGATGAATACTGAGCCTAAAATTGGCATTGGGAAATGGATAGCAAAGTCATGCAATGACACCAATGGGTATATCTGTCTTCAAAATCTTGGTGAGATATTTGCAGGCTAGAATGATTTTGTAGACAGTGATTAGTATAGTATTGTAGATCTGTATTAGTTAAAAACAGAAAGTGTCAGCATAAAAACTTTCTTAATTTAGTAGTGTCATGCTCCCAATAGCATCTATATTCTAATGTTTGTATGTAAGCCAGGACTGAAGTAATGATTTCATTGCAGTGCTTATAAACTGTATTTATACCCTTCTAGATGTTTTCTACCTTCCATTTTCAAACAACATTGAATCATGGTTGATCTAATTTGGCTTTTATGACAAAACTTTACAAAAAAATACACCATCTTTAAATTAACTAACCTAAATCACCACTGTTGTAGCTAGTTGGTTGCATTCATCACATAATTAGTTAATAGGAGATCACCTGAGTGCACACAACATATTTTCTTTATAAATAAATTAATGTTTTTCTTTAGTCAAGACAAAGTCAAAGTGGAGCATTTCATTTTCAGCAAGTCTGAAATCTCAAGTGAAGTCATGTGACTTCCACGTCTTTGTAACGTAAGCATTTACTATAAACATGCATGAGAGCAAGTACTGCACTGTGTTTTATCTTTGAAAACTGGGAAACTTGATAGTGTAATTTTTTTTACAGGCCATTAGAAAAGAATAGTAGCATTTATACAAATGGGCCCCTCACCTTAAGCTCAACATAAAAACTAAATTTTTAAAATTTCTTTCTTTCTTAAACAGGGCCATCTGCCCCGGAATCCCCTAAACCAACAATTGCTTCTGATTATGTCACAATATTTAATGACTCTATCAAGGCTTTTACTCTACAAATGAACTGGGACGCAGCAAGAAAACACTGTGAAAATAATGGTGCCAACTTGGCTAGCATTCGAAATGAGTGGTCACAATTGTATCTTGAACTGATTGCTTTGAAACGTCAAACCCCTCTTTGGATTGGACTGAACAAAAATCAGGTACTGGACACAAAGAAACTTAAACAGCTTTGACAACTTTTATAAAGTAAAGAGTATATAAAGTATTAGTAAATTATTACAAAGTTCTTGGAAACAATGATGTATACAATGGTGTATAACTGATGCTAAATCCAGTTTGATACATTTTTGCTTCCAGACTGGTGGATATTTCAGATATACTGATGGCTGGCCTTTAAGAAAAACTAATTGGGGTACATTGGAACCAGGTACACAACCTTGTGTATATGTGGATGTGGATGGAAAGTGGAAGACGGCTAACTGCAGGGAGAACAAAACAATTGTTTGCATGAAGTCTACAGGTAAGGCTCATGTCAATTAATACATTTAGGTGCGTCCTACATTTTATTAGATCGAAAAACACCATGTTGTTCCCTATTTGTATGACTATTTTAATATTATCCCAAATTACACTTCAGTACACTGGATCTGAAAATGTGTGTGAAAACATTGTTCACTTTCATTCACAGAGGTTGCACCAACAGAATCAAGCAATTACCCAGGAATTTGTCCTGACGACCCAGATACACCAAGATACAGACGGCAGACGTGGCTACCATTTAAGGGAAACTGTTATCTTTTTCTTACAGATAGGATTACATGGCCACATGCATCTACTAGCTGTGTGCAACATGGTAAGGATCTGTGGATGGTTGTTTTGAATGTTTCAGCTGTGTTTAATTAATCACGATGTGTTAATAAAAGGCCTATTGTTATCTGTTTGTTTGTGAAGGTGCAACTCTTGTCAGTATTGAAGATCCCTCTGAGCAAAGTTTCATTGAAATCAATTTGAAAACATATCAAGACAGTCATTCCTTTTTCTGGATCGGCTTGTATAAAACGCACAAAGGTATTGTCACACCGAACACTGACTTTCTTAAAAAAAATGTTCAGCTACACGTTAAAAAGGGAAATAATCTTTTTAAATCAGAAACCATTTTAAAGTTACAATTACTAATATTTTAGACATTTTCTATAAAATTAAGTAAAAATGGGATAACAAGTAATGGCTGTCAGATTTGTTTTTGCCTGCGAGCCACCTTGCAAAACTTATGAAAACAGCCAAGCACAGGGTACTATTTTAAATGAACAAGTCATGAAAACCTATGTTGCAGCCGTCAGACCCTCAGAAAGAGGACAGGAGGGGTCAAGGAGCAACATTATGTACTTTTATAAGAGGGGCGGTGTTGTCTTACAGGGGCAAAAGATATTTGGTCCTGAGTATGTTTTGGTTCTCAAAAGGCCACCTGATATTAGTTATAGGGCCCTTAAAAAGAAGGACTAGTTAAGACTTAGAGGTCCAACAGCATGTTTTAGTATTTAACAGGAGCTTGTTCTGGTTTTCTGACCACAACATTGCTTTCATCAATCTAATTTATGTTTGCAACACCATTTTGTAACAATTCTGAAACTGAAACCAAAACTACAATACAAACATTCACAACAATGTATTGACGTTTCCGAATATTTAAATAAACATGTTTAAAGTTAGGGCAAAGCTGTATATTTTGTGAATACTAGAAATTACCTCAACTTTTTTTGTCTTCCAACCTTGTCATGTAACTGGTCCTACCGTCTAAGTTAGCTAGGTTTTTTTCTACCATTTTTTGGAGACTCTTTACACCCCCTGTTATTTATTGTTATCCATTACCTCCAACTCTGGAGCTGCAATAGCAGGAAACAACACTGAGTGAAAAATTGAATTAATTGTTAATCTGGTACCAAAAAAATAAAAAATAAAAAAATAATCATGCAGAGAAATAAAATTGTGAATTTGTCTTTTTCCTAGGCTTGTGGCAATGGTTGGATAAAACAGTCATGGGCTACAATAACTGGGACGCAGATCAACGTTATAGCAGTGATTATGGAGCGATTCGAGTTTCAGATGGGACTTGGAAGACAGGTCATCGGTGGCAAGACAGTGCATATATCTGCAAAACACCCAAGGGTGAGACTATCATATTTATTAGGACCAACAGCTATGATATGTGCCAAAATAGCTTTTGAAAAGGTAACTTGACCATTTTTGTCTTATTTCTAGTACTACCCATCAAATCACCAACAACTGGTAAGTAACATATCTTTCTCAATTTCATTTGACTCATAATTATAACTCAGTTCTTTCAATTAATCATCACCTATGTGTTGAATCTGTACAGAGAAACCTAAGGCCGAAATTCAAGTCCGCATCCACACAGTTTTGGTAGCTGTGCTGGTCATTATTGCAATTGTGATTGCGGGAATCATCATCTTCATTCTCTTCAAGAGGTCTGGCCGACGCCTACCTATCCCTGAAAAGTTTACTGCTTTTGACAACCCACTCTTCTTCAGCAATGATCGGGCCCAGTCTGGTCTTGTGGACACTGAAAAACTTGTAGCAAATGCAGCAGCAGAGAACTCTGGGTCTGTTATAATTGTGTAATGTAAATACCAGCAGAGGGTTGCCATATGATTGTATGATCAATAATTTAATTTTCTTTACAAAATGAGCTTCAGTGCATCTGGCATAAATTGGTCTTAAACAGTAAGCTGTAGTCCTATTTGACATAAAAAATATCCACTTGTAATGCAGTAATTTTGTATTTGTTTATTTTATAACAGCTAAGGATTATATTTAGATATATTGATATACATGGCAGCACAGTAATCTACACAAATGGACTGAAGGCATATATCAACACAACATTTCCTCATCTTTTAAGATGTGTGTATTTGAGGGGTTCCAAAACCTTGATCTTGAGAAACAAAACTCTGCTTGTTTCCCTACTATCCTTGCCCTACCCACTGCTGATTACCGGGATCAGGTATGTTAAGTCAGTCAGAAGCTTAAGGATCAGGGTTTGAAAACCCCTGGTATAAATTACATTTATTCTTTTAAAAGAGCTAGGTGAGTTAAAACAATTGTATGAGAACTAGCAAACCACTGCCCTAGAAAATCTCAAAAAGTGTACTACTTTATGGATGTGATTATCTTTGCATAGTTTCAACAATAAATGTTTTAGATTAATTTTTTCTTGTTTATATTTTCAGTCCAACAGTTATCGAGCAAGTGGCTGCTGCATAAAATAAACATGAAATGCAAAACAATACATGTTTTTCTCCTTTTATTTATAAGAAAGAAAAGCATGAAAACAAAAGGAGAAGAGAAACCTTATTTAATTTGTTTGAGAGAAGGAGTTGCGTTAGTATTTCAGGACCTCACTGTGAATCTGAGAGAAAGCGTGCTGGTGAGACGTGTTCAGTTTGAACCATGTCCACATTCACTACATACATACATACACAAACACACATGCAGCTGCGTCACAGTTCATTTAAAACCAACAGTAAAATTCCAAGATATGAACATTAAAACTACATCTTCTCCATATTAAATTAACAACTAAAACGCTCACCTTGAATTCTTTGAACAGATCTGGATGATTGTCTTTGAGATGTTTAGCTTGAGAGGTTTATGGTATTTACTTCTTTCGTTCACTTCTCAGTTCATCTTTTGATATGTTTTCTGTTCTACTGAATAAAATATGGGTTTATGGGATTTGCAAATAATGTAATTCTGTTTTTAATGCTAATTACATAACTTTTTTTGAGCAAAGCCCTATACAGGTAAAACATATTTTGAAGAAGGAAGGCGATCACTGCATTTTGCAAAAAACAGTACAGACATGTTGCAGATGTATATTTGTACCTTATTAAATATTTTATTCTTTCCTTCCTATCCTGTTTTTTGCCTTTAAAATTGGTTTGTTTTGCTACTAAGACTAAGAGTAAAGGGTAAAATTCTTAACTGATGAAACTCAATTAGTGTTTTGAATGTTTTTTTTTATTTATTTAAAAGACAATGCATAATTGCTAAATTACATTTATAAAGTAATTCTCTCCTTGGATTAGTACACCAAATAAACCTAACCTTATGTTAGGGACACATGTTGAACACATCTAGACTCAACTAGCACACAGGGTTTCACAAACACAATGTCTTTAAATCAGTAACTCAGCTGAATTGATAGCCTAGATACAAATATATAAATAATATATTTCTAATTATTTGTAAAAAGCCTGCACTGTTTTCTGCACAGGAGCTTCACAATCATCCATAACATCGACAATAAAACACATAGACAGAAAACTAACCTGCGGGCCTCTGCACACAGAATCGATAAATGTTGAGCGGATATTTCTTTTCTTCGTGGAGATGAAATCATACAACTCAACAATCCCAGGACACTTGTTGCCTTGTTGTTGTTTTGGTCGCTGACAAAATTTCCCATCACTGCTATTAGCTAATTAGCCAGCTAATGTTAGCAACACCGGAAAACAAGCTAGCTAACTAACGCTAACGCGTTTCCACAACCAGCAACAGACGTTGATAAAGGTGCACTACCATTTTTGTCCACACAGACAGGATAACGTTAACAGTAGTTCGTCCCAGGGGGCGCTGTTTCACCCATTTCAAGCAAACTAATGGAAAAACAGGGAAAATTATTTTATTATATTTATTATTATTTTTATAAAAATCACAGTAATGGTAATTTATTTGATAATTGTGAAGTCTGATTCAACGTAGTTCAGTGTTGCCAACTAGATTTATTTAAAGTACTTTTAATGCTTCTTCTTATTTATCGGTATCTAAAATTGATGGATTTTCATAGACAGTGCAATAATGCAATAAAGCTTTTGTGCTGGAGAATAACAAATCATTCTTAGCTGAGACCATGATGGATAGTTTATATGATCCTGCATGTTTTCTATCTAAACCTAAATCAAAAGAAGGCCACATCAAGTTGTGAATGTTTAGAGGGCATATATATATATATATATATATATATATATATATATAGATGCCACCTGTAAGTGAGGTGGCATCTTCAAATAATACGTCACTTAGCACATTCTTTGTTTAACATTTTAATGATTTGCAACAATAGAATCTATATTTGACAAAATTAATTTATGAATGCTGTACAAAACAAAAAATAACCAAAACAAATTATTTTCAAATAAACACTCAACTTTGTCTCATTAACCCAAAACAATCACACACATTAGGTCAAGTTTTACCAAACTGTGCAACTGCTTCTCTAGTTCTCCTTTTATTTACCTAACAAGGCAATTATGAAGTATGTACAAATGCATAGAGCTTGTTTTCAAGCAATAGAGTTTATCACAAGATGCATAGAATATCCAGCTTATAGCACAGGTCAGTGTCACCAAAGATTATTCATGCTTCTAGACAGAGCAAATACAAGTCAATAAATATACGTCAATGGTATTTATAAAAGTAGGAATCAAATTATGACTTCCATTTATAACCATGTAGAAAAATAGTTAGATTTTCCATACCAATGTTTAAAATAAATAAAATATTAAATACATGGGGGCACAGTAAGAAATGAAACGCATATCGCAAGTCACTTCTTCCCCAAAGGTATTTACCCATTTCATTAGACAAAACAATTTGTTGTGTAAGTGTCTACAAACAAAAATCATAACATGGATTAAGTGCACAGGAACTGAAAACTGACATAGTTTTAATATTAATATTTATGTAATATTAATATTATATCGTTACCTAAAGAGCTCAGATTAATTGTTAATCTGAGATCTTGATCTGTTTTGAGGAGTAACATCTTACTATCTTACTTTCTTGTTCAATTCCTAATTTTAAAATGTCAATAACAGTGAAAGAAAATACACAATATCTCAGGGTGTTGTTGCAAATAGCTTGATTTGTCTGACCAGTGGCTCTTGAAGTCAATTAGTCATTAACCATTATTAATTTGTCCTATCTGATAGTACTCTGTGTTTTAGGTTTTGGGTCAGACAAAACAAGACACAGGATTTCACCTTGCAAGTGAGAAATAGTTTTTCTGTATTTTCACACTTTTTATTGCCGAAATGATTAACTGAGGAAACAAGTGACAGATAAATTGATAATGAAATGGTTATGGTTAAATGAAGGCTTACTGCAGAACAGAGTAATGCATGGCCAAACTGTTCCCTTAATCTTGAATGTGCTTTCATGTGGATAAGGTAAAAGAGACTAAAACATGCCCTACATGTGCTAAAATGACTTTTTGTAAAGACAATGAAAGGGAAAAGTGTTTGTATGAGGCAGAGGGTAAATTAAAAAAAAAAATCAAACTTCAAGAGGAGAAATACTTTCCACAAACATGACCCTGCTCCGTCCAATACTGCATTATCACTTGGGCAGCATAGAACCATGCACCACCTCACAGCTGATACAGTCACTAGTGTATATAGGAATCTCTGTGCCATTGTCTTGCATCTGTCTCTCTGTCTCTACCTCGATCCCTATCTCTGTCTCTTTCCCTGTCCTTGTGTCTTTCTCTATCTCTATCTCTGTCTCTAACTCTGTCTCTTTCTCTTTCCCTGTCTCTTTCTCTGTCTCTTTCTCTGTCTCTTTCTCTGTCTCTTTCTCGGTCTCGGCCTCGGTCTCGGTCTCTGTCTCTATCCCTATCCCTATCCCTATCTCTATCTCTATCTCTATCCCTATCTCTGTCTCTGTCTCTGTCCCTGTCTCTGTCCCTGTCTCTGTCCTTGTCTCTATCCCTGTCTCTGTAGTGGTGGTAGTTGTGATGATTGTGCACAGGATTGTAATTTGTGTGCTGTGTCCTTGCTGGCATATTCGGGTTTTGCCTGTGCTGCCGATTGCTTTCACTGTGCTCCTGCTTGTAGTCTTCCCCGACATGTGATTGGCTGTTCCCACGGTGATGGTGATGGTGGTGGTTGCTGTTATGATGGTGGTGGTTATGGCTTTCGTAGTGAACTTCCTTCTTGTCTTCCTCCACCACATCCTCCCTCTCCTCCTCCCTGTCCTCAGGCAGGTGCCTGCGGGGAAGCCTCTGGTTATAATCCCTGTTGGACTGTATATCCATCCCGCCAGATGCTTGGCTGTGCTGGATGTGGCTTTGGTGCTCCATTCGGCGATGGTGGTGGTGGTGGTGATGGGTGTGCTGGGGTCTCTTCGGTTCACTCCTCAGTAGCCGCTTTTCTTCCTCTCTTTGGCCCTCATCAGCCCTCTGCTCTTGAGCCTGAGCTGTAGGGGGCTCCTGGTCTAGATGGTTCTCACGGGATCCCTTCCTCTTCGGTGCTGCTGATTTGTTGTTTTTCTGCTCATCCTGGGACTAAAAAAGCAACATAATGTCACCTGACTAGTCACGGAAGGCACTACACACAAATGTCCTAAACACATTTCTTTATTTAGGTGCCTACGCAGCTTAATTTGCAATCACACACAGACACTGCCGCAGTTGTGGAGGCAGCTTGTACTCGCCTACACTGGCAATCACATCAGTAGTAATTTGAATATTTTTAATCCTCAGAGGTCAGCATTTTAATAATGGACAGTTTTTCAAAAATAAGGTCTGAACATTTATTTTGTAAGCAAATTCAAATTTTGTGTGACATTAAGGTTTCGGTCCAAGGCCTTTCTATAGTCCTAATGAGCCCATCATTTCTAGACACACTCTAACGCATCTACATTAATGCACTGCAGTGATGGAAACTACAGTAAAATAAGACATCTCACTCACCGGGGGTTGACCTATGTTATTTCTGGAACTTTCCAGTTGAGTGGAGTGTGGAGAAATGAAATGAAAATGTTGAATCAATGAAAACAGATACAGATACAGCACAATGTGAAGTTCCTCTGTCAACAAACATCTTCATGAGCTGATTTATAATTCACACACTCAGCAGACTTCTGCACACACAAGATGAGTGGGATGAGATGAGACGAAGGCATGAGAATATGTCCTATTGTTGTATATTTTAGGTAGGTGTTTTTTTCCCAGATGTGCTTGTGTTTCATGTACCGGTATTGCTGAAGGATTGGAGGGCAGTGTATTTTCAGCCAGCTGGGCAACGAGTGCGTTGGCAGGCTCCATCTCTGGTGGATGAGTGGCTCTCCAGTAGGACTCCAGATAATCAGCGATGTGCTCACAGGCATCTGTTAGTTGGTTCTCATCTAAGATGACATCAAACATTTCCTACAGGAAATGTAAAATAAGAACAAACAACGAAAATTAACCTGTAACATAAGTTCTAAGTCATAAAGACAAAATTTGCCAACATGAAAGCCCAAATATAATTTAACATAATAACTTCATTTTTGCTGGTCTAACAGCAATAAAATTTAAATAATAACTCAGTAATGTTTGCTTTTTAACATCTGTTCAAGATAAAATGTTGTATTACTGCAGCAATTACACACAAAGGCCACTAGATGGTGCTCACCGGTGGACATTGTGCAAGCTTGTCTGCTGCCACCAGCTGAACATTAAGATGCTTTGTCTGAGACTTCCCTCTGGTCTTAATTAGTCTGGTCAACACCTACAAAACAAGTATGAAGAGAGGGAGGACAGAAAAGAAGCTGTCAGTCAGTCAGAATGAACATGGAGGTCAGTTTTAAGAAAATGTACTTTATTTTAGTTGTGCAGCACTCTCTGGTGAAACATACTTTTGGTGACGAGATCTTAACGTAGACCAGGATCGGAGCCAGGGAAGTCTTGGACACCTGAAGAGGGTGGTTTACTGTGTCTGCATCTAGAACCACCAGTTGCAGGCTGCGGGCCAGCTCAAAGATACGCTCCACCTCCCCCTGGATCTGAGCTGCAAAAGCAGAGCGTAAAAGCATGAGTAGAAAATCCTTTATTTTTGCATCTTTATTTTCCATATTTACTAAACACGATATGACATAAGCAATGTATTCAGATGTGTTTACACGACTTACTTACAGCCCTTAGCTTTAAGTGTATATATGTTTAAATGTACACATTATTAATTGTTCTTTTTTAACAAATAATATATGTCTATATATTTGCATTACAATAAGAGGAGCAGAAATGTAAACATGTGATCTTGTAATTAACAAAGACTTTAGGGACAATTTACACTTGTTTCCAGAACAAAACTAAACTAAACAAAGTTATATTGTCTTTCTGCTTGTCATTGTCATTTCAGCAGAAAACAAAACTGAAAAATAACAGAGATGTCAATTCATATGACAGAGATTCATTTAATGGAGACGGGCTCAGAAAACACCTATCAATGATTAGAAACTGTAAATGAAAACACTCTGCCTACTTAATAAGAAACTGCTTAAATTGTTTATTTTTTTGTGTAACTAATTCACGAGGAAAAGCTGGGTGTGTTTAACTTATGGGAGGAGAAATTCCAAGACTGAGCACTTGAGGGCGGTCGCGTGTGGAGGAGGCCGTTGATTTAACAGTCCTTTAAATAGTGCAGCACTCACGCAAATTCAATCTGACATATGTATCCACCCACTAAGACAACTCATCTTGAAGTTCAGTCTAACTTTATACTGTTATTGTAAGGAGAGCTGTAATCTTAACACATAAAACTGTGTCAGAACAGTGGCTGGTACGACTAATATGAGGTTGTGAGAGGAAAAAAGGATGGGAGATGGAGCATTCAAACACACATGGACTACCGGTGCTCTCAGTCATACATACCAGCAGCATCTGGGATGAGAGAGCAATGAGAAAGACAAGAGTAGAGAAAGCCAAGTAAATCATATCCCTTTTATACCTATTTAAAGTAGCCTATTGTGCTATGTCAGAGGGGTAGGGCCAGCAAATGCCTAGTAAACTCATAACAACCCAGTTTTCACCCACACAGCTCAACCATCTATACATATCCTCTGTTAAAGAGGTCTGACATATTCATTGGATCCACCACAGCTGGGTCAGATAGTTTCTGCTGCTTGATTTAAGTGGGTGAGATTTGCCACAAGGGACTAAATAATTAGTGCCAGAAAACTAAGACAATTAGCAGGAAGGTATTTTAGAAATCAATATGGTTTATAGCGTCTGCAGTGTCCTGATGTAGTAAACCTCTAGCGTCTTGTTCTCCAAATGAATAAAGGCTGAAACAAAGATAATTAGCCAGAACCACAGGCTGCAAGTAAGGATGTTGAAGATAAATACCTAAATTGGAGCGGGTGTTGGACCGGTCCATTAAGGCCTTTTTGCCAGGGTTGTTGAGTATGGACCGTTTAGCCAGAGAGATGTCTGCTGTCACCCGTGTAATAGTAATTCTGTAGAAGGGACAAAGTACAGGCATTATTACAGAGTCATGATTTTCACTGTGCTTTATTTTCATATAAGACAATATAGTACAATGTAGAATGAAATCAGAACTTACCTGCCTTCAAATCGATGTTTTAAAAAATCAAATAGTGCTTTTTGCATCATATCGGTAACCTGGAATTACACAGAAAACATTTGAAATACATTTAAGCGCAACACAACATATCAATATTTATTTGTAATACCTATGTTTCTCCGCTTCACATCATCTGAGGTCCTTTACAAATAAGTGGAAACCTCTAAACATGAATGTATTTGAGGAAGACTCACTTCTAAGCCCTTCAGTGACGGCCCCATTAGAACCACAGGACGCATTGTAGGCACTACATCATACATAGCCACCTGCTCCCCCTAGAGCCACACACAAAGACAAAAAACAGATTCATTCAGAACATGCGTAATATATCAGTAAAAGTGTGAAAGCGAATGTAAGAATGATTGACACGTGTTTTTCGACTTGGACTTTCGCCCTGAATCGTTTTTATCATAGAAATAACCATGACTCACGATGTAATCATTGCCTACACGCTAAGACATGAAAAGGAAATGCCAAAGCACTTCCCAGTGCACAAATTGAACATAGTTAAAATGTGATTTTCTTTTAATAAAATGTCTTTTTAAAACTTGGAAAACACTGGGATGAAAGAAATCTTCAGGCACTTACCGGTTTCTTTTTCACTTGTTGATTGGCTAGTTATAGAGAGGGAACAAAGAGGAAGCTAACATTAACTCACCAATCATTAAAAATGACACACAAAAAAACTTTTCACATAAATTAGTCACTGACCTTGTGATGGAGGAGTGTATTTTTTTGAATTCATTTCTTGAGCAGCTTGAGCTGCTGCTTTGCTGAAATGAGAGAAAAGCCCATATTTAGCTCACGTGTCCCGCCCAAGACAGGAGTCGTCTATCTAAATAACTAAAAACGAATTAGTCATAATGACAATGTGCTTTGTGACTGTATATTGGCCTATATAAGACAGACTTATTCAGAGCTTACTGGGTAAATCTCTTGAAGTGATTCTGCACATACAGTTGCCACCGAAGCCAAATTTCCAGCCTAACTAGGCCAAGTTAAGTGTGGTGGATCTTCTTGCCTGCCAGAGCTGATTAGATTAAAACCACCTAGTCGTGGACTAAAGCAAAACAAGTCTCTGAAGGTTGATTTCATACCAATGAACAGAAAGCAGTGGATTATGTGTGGACCGTCTCTGACTCCCTTTAATGTTTTCCTCTTACATTCTCTTCGTCAAAACACTGAAGCTGATGCTGCATGTTTCCTACATTGCTATGTTATTAATAAAAAAGCAGACGACAGGTTCCACTAGATTCATTAGTATTGTGGTGTCAACTGGGGCTGTCTGTTCATTTCTGCAACAGTAAGTTTGTGTAATAGTAAAATATCTTTAATTATAGAATCAAGTGCAAAGACCAACATGTTGTACATACCTGGCTAAGGCCTTGGCAGCTTTCCTTGCTTGAACTTCTCTTCTGATGAGAATCGTTTCCAGATTGACTGGACTAGGGACGAAGCCCACCACACCATCCTCCTTCACCGGCCGTCCAATCCACCAGTCATTGTTAAATTTCTGCACATTAAAAAACATGATTTTGTGGCACGTTTCACTTCATTTCTACTCTGATTATGTCAAGATCTCAGCACCTTACATCATCACTATTATCTAATATTGTGTATCCAACTGCACTTTGATCCAAATATTAATGCAGAGTGTCATCCTCCTCAACTCCACGTCTGTGAAACTGTGATGTGTGTGTGTGGTTGTTTCAAACCTCTTTGACATGTAGGAAGTCTCTGGCCTCAAAGGTGACAGCCTGGCCTGGTACGGGGACGTTGTCGTCGTCTGCTGGAGTGTAGGAGAAGTTGCAGCGTACAGCGAATGCCACAGGCTTGTACTGAAGACACAGGACACAAGGGTTCATTAAAAGTACTTATCACTAATGTCACAGTTTTCTTAATATATACAGAAACAAATAAATCATGTTTAACAGTTTTCACACAACAACATATGTTATTACAATTCCCTACTTTAAAAACAACCTTTCTTTAACATAATAATGACTAGTATTGTATTGAGCCCTGGAACTGACACAGATAGAGAGCAACATGGCACTTGGGGCTGATATAATGTGCACATGTTATCATGTTTTCTCATCTTCCTCTTTGCTGCACAGTAGCTACTGTCTCCTTCCTCGTGATTGAATGCCTGTTGTTGTAATCCTATCAGAGTCAAATGTCAGCGGCATGCCGATCAAGCTGCTAATTACTCCACTTTGGAAAGACGAGGCTGTGGGGTCAGCAGGGGACGGGCCAGGTGTGTTGGCCGCCTTAATTACAAAGCACCATGGGGAGGATTTAATTCAGTATTCAGTGAGACACGTATCAGCAGGCTCTGCTTAAAAGGCAAAGAGAGGTGAAGAGCTTGATATCAGCTTTTTGACGTCTTTATGTGCAACGGCCTTCATGGTGATTGCATCTGCGCCATCTAATGTTTTCATGTAAGCCGCAGTTAACAGGGGTGATGTATAAATAAAGACCGAGTGTCTCTACAAGACAAGTTCTCTTTTTTGAATTCCAATTAGGTAGGATAAGACTTAACACCTCAACCTCAACACCAAGTATTTGTACTGCATATACGAGCAGCAACAGCCCTTTTAAAATAGTTTCCTATACTGCAAACAGTGAGCTGAAGGTGTTGTCAAAATGTATTTTAATTGAATAATAATCCGTATCTTTCATTATTATCCTTCTCCAGACATTAAGAACATAAAGGGATGACAAGGATGGAGATTGCAATGACTCATTTTAACAGCACAATATTGCTCCACTAATCCAATATCCCGTTGTCTGTGTTTCCTGTGATATAATCAGGTCCTTGTGAGCAGCTTCCCTAAACAGTAAGTCTGTGAGCACGTCTGTGGATCAAGTTAGGTGAGACTGTGATGCAACAGTGAGGGGGTACCTTAGCCTTCTCCAGCTGCACCTGAGCGTTTCTTTCCTCAACAGCATCCAAGTCCTGACGCTCTCCCTGCACCAGAGAGACAGAGTATAGACAGTTTATTCAGTTCTCTTTGTTAATTTAATCGATTTATCACAGTGTAGTTTATTAGTTGTTTAAGTTTGTTTTTAAATTACGTTTAATCAAAAAGAAATATGGGAAGGAATATGAGAAAGAGAAAGACAGAGAGAAAGTGTGTGAAAGGCTACATTAAATCATCCATTTATCAATACACCATGATGTCGAGCTGCAAGAGGAAATGTAAAATAGAAAATATTTGATCCTTCAAGCTTTCTGCTTTTCTTTGTTTTACATTATTTTAAATGTAATATTTTTTCATTTTATGCTATTGGTCTTACTAAACGAGACAGACAAATAAATCCAATAATAATTAGTTGCAACCCTACAGGACCTCTTGATGTGGGAACAGAAAAAACACAGTAAAAAAAAAAAAACAGAAAATATGTCACAGTGGTGACATGGGAGGTGAAAAATATGAATCTAATGTCAGAAATTCATCAAGTTCAGAAAATATTTTTAATCCCAGGCTTATTCAAACTGCCCAAAAGCTTCACTGTTAAAATTATGACCATAATTCTAGACATCTCCTCATTTTCTGTTCCTTTTCCCAGAGCCCTTGTGCCTTTAGTTGTTAAGAAGTGTTGCAGCAGATCCCTCAACCCTCCTGGGATGCCCAGGTTTATGTGTAATGTGTCCCAGAGATTAGACTGTCCCCTCAAAGACACGGTAATTAATGCACTCTGTGTCACAGCCAGAAGGTGGCACAGCCCCCCCGAGTCAATCTGGCTCTCAAGATATGTACTCGCATCTCAAAGTCACAAACCAGCTCTCCAGTTGTCGGCGCTCTGCTCAGCGTGATGCATTTTAACAACGCGCTGATCCTGCGTCCTTGGTTCGTCAATATTCTCAAAACGAACTTTTACACAAATGATGATGTTTTCTGTGCATAGTAAAGAGATGGACCTTGAATGACAGAGTCAATATGTCATGTCACCTACAATTACACATTGTCCATTGATCAGACACTCAGGTCCACAAACTATTATGTGTGCACTGGATAATTTCTACAAACAATCTGCTGCTTTGAGTCTTTCTCTTAATTTAGCTCATAGGCAGGAGAAGCCCAGGTTTGTTTTCTATAGTATGTATCCCTGGAAGCAAAAGTCTGATTCATGTTTTTATGGTTATGTGTAGACATCTCAAACCACTTGGTTAAAGCTACAGTCACACTTTTTTTCTAAATAATTTTTATGAAATATGTACCAAGTTATATTTTAATGTGGAGAGATACTGGCAAAGGCCCACGCCCACTCACTTCACCCGCTTGGTATTATTGTGAATGAGAGAAAAGTCTATACAGCAGTGGTTCAGACACAGGAATAGAAGGCACACCAGCCGACACTGATGTTGAGACTTATAAGTGCACTAAGCAAGTGCCAAGTGCAAGTTAAATAACATTCATCCATCCATTATCCTAAACACTTTTCCTCCTAAGGGTCACAGGAGTGCTGGAGCCAATCCGAGATACAATTGGGTTAGAGACGGGTCCATTCTGGACAGGTCGCCATATAGAGAGACAAACGTGTGTATACCTATGGGAAATTTAGAGTCACCAATTCATCCTAACCCCATGTCTTTGGATGGTACCCTGAAGAAAACTCACGCAGACACAGTGCTAAACACTACACCACTTTGCCACTCAAAGAATAAACATATTTTGTGTAATAAAACTAAGATGCAAGCTGATAATATGAGATATGATAAACCTGTGCAGTAGTACTAATTATGACACTGAACTACAAACTAAATCTTGTTGCAGCTGCTTCCATTAGGATATAAACTCATCACAACCTCATTCAAACACGAAAAGAAGGTTAGAACATTCATATGTTCATCATATGTTCATATGAAAGACAGTCATGTGTCTACACTGTGTAAATGTCAGCCCAGACTGCGTTCACTGTTCAGAACTCATGCTCAACCAGCAGAGACCAATTTCCCTTTTGGCTCTCCTTCACCCTGTCACCCGCTCCTATGCTCCATGTTGTTCCATATGAGTGCACACTATGCTGCCTGACACTAGTGAGATGCTCTGACTTTGACGATGACAGATTATGCAGCTTGTTATTACTATAGACCAACAGTTAAAAAAGACTCAGCTCTGATAGGGTTATAAAAAATCATCATGGAATTAGAAAAAGATGTGGTATCACTGCATACAGAGTCAATGGAAAGACTGATGTTGAGAGTTAAGCTGAGTTGAACACACACCGCTGCTAGCTGGACACAAGCACATAAAGCATAGATACATTGGGAGTTTGCAAGGGGTGAATCAGCGTGAGCCATAAATGAGCTTTTCCTTAACGAGTCTTCAGTTGTGTTAATGGCGCTGTTTTGCAATATCTGCTGTGTTCCCCATCTTAGTTTTATATGTTTATGTTTGGCAACGTTAATAAGGTTGTTGTTTTGTAAGATGGACACAATATTAAACATACTAAACAAAGTGAGCTAAAATAATAACATGCTAAAGTCATGGGAAAGAAAGACGAGGACAGGGATGGACAGTGTTGGTAATTAGAGAATATAGAAAAGAGTGAGGATGCAGTGCAGACAGTTTCAAGGTATTCAATTATGGTGACATGGTGAGGAGGGAATAAAAGAGGAGGAAGAGGAACTAAATCTCCCTGGGGCAGAGTTATGCCCAGGCATGGTTTTTTGTTTACCCATTGCTGGTGTAGACATCTGTTTGCACAGCAACCACCTCTCCTGCAAGCCAATGTCAGCCAGCCAATAGTACAAACGCCCCCGCTGAATTATTAAACAATGTTGAGCTAGCTACTGCAGATTTCTACTGTCTGGGACAAAAATAATAATTCTTACAATAATTACATGAATTATTAAGAAGATTTTTACCCAAACCAAGTCACACCTGGTCTTAGAGTATAAAATTAGTTAAAAGAAGTCCCCTGGCTGCGAGCCTTCTCCTCCCGCTCTGGAATAATCTCCCTGCTGAGATAAGACAGTGTGACTCTGTAAAAGTCTGTAAATCTAAACAAAAACTCATTTATCAGTTAGTGGCAGGGTTTGTACCTGTTACCAGTCCACGGTCTGTGAGTCAGTTTCAGTCTCAATAATTTGAACAAACCCAGTATTTACAGTGTAGTCCATTTACAGCAGTCCTGCCAACGAGATTATGGTATTTTTCTGAAAAGGGTATTTTTTTCTGAAAATACCATAATCATTCCTCTAACCCTTGATTTTTCCTCACTTGAGCATACAGTGTGCCTTTCCCTCTCTTCTCTCTCTCTATTATGCATTCAATCATTTTCTTCCCAGTCTTCCCACGAACAACTTAAGTGACTTTAAAAAACATGTATTTATTGTGTTTTTATGTCAATATCATCCTTATAAATGTCCAATATGGCTTGTCTAAATTGAATTTTCTAATTCAGTCTTTTTTTCAAACTCTACCCCACCTCTTCATTCATCCCTCTGTCTTCATCCCTTTACCAACCCCTCCTTCTTTCGTCCCTCTTTGCTGATCCCCCTGCTCCTCACATCCCAGCCCATTAACGTGATTACGTGGCTTAGAGGGTGGGCAAAGGAAGGCGGAGGACAAGGATGATGTGAAAAAGTAAAGCCACGTTCCCTCGTGTGCTACCTGAAGGTGACTCCCTTCCTGCTTAAAAGCGTTTACACAGCTCTTTCGACACACACCAGGGGAGTACATTAGGAAAGAAGCATCCAATTGGGCAGATGGACTCTATCTCTAAACTGAAATAGTCAGAGCCATTGAGTCACCAAGAGCCAGCTGGCTTGGCTGGACCACTGAGGACAAACTGTGCTCTGAACTTGGGCTTGAAGTGGTTCATGAGTGGACAGGTTTAAACTAAACCTCATTCTCAGGTAGACCCAAATAAGAAACAGACATGCTGAAATTAAAAAAGGACCTGAATCAGGCAAGCAAGGAAGAAAACCAGCATCCTTGAGCTGAAGCTGTTCCGTTCTGTCTTGATCTAGTTTTCAAACTTGTCTGAATATCTGATTACTGTTCAGGTTACATTTATGCAGAAATAGAAACAAATCTTAAGATTACAAACTCTAAAGTTTTTTTAAACTCCTGCCTTTTCTTTACAACCTGTTTGATTAACGGTTGCTTAACGGTGCTTGCCCCATGGTCTTCATTGTACTAACATGTCCCTATTTATCATACATGGAGAGAAAGGCCATTAATTTGTTGAATACTGTGCTCAATTGAAATGTTAAATGCTTTAATATACCCACAAACCCAAAGGCCCTGCCAATGAGAATGCTCTCTTACCAGAGTAGAATTATTAGCAGTGTGTTGTAAACTGCAGATCCAAAAAGACACTACCTGGATGTACTGTAGCAAATAGGTAAGAACCTCCTATTTCAAAATTACTGCATGGATGATTATGTTTCAGCTGGCAACAAGTTATTTACCCCTAACTGATGTAGTGAGTAGCTTCTCATTTCTTAAACAACCTTGTCTGAAGACACATCATGTGGTCATAGAAAAGAAGGTAATCTGTTTCAGAAGGGTCAAGTGAAGAAAACATCTTGAGGAGATTGATGGAACTACTAAAACTGTGTTAAGAACTGTCCAGCGGAAGAAGGTCATGTGGTCTGATGAGTCCAGATCTACCCTGTTCCAGAGCTCAGGGGAAGAAGAGAGGCAGGTGAAGTGATGCACCCATCATGCCTAGTGCCTACTGTACAAGCCTGTGGGGGCAGTGCTATGATCTGGGGATGCTGCAGTTGGTCAGGTCTAAGTTCAGCTACGTTATGTGTCAAAAGAATGAGGTCAGCTGACTACCTGAATATACTGAACGATCAGGTTATTAATCAATGGATTTGTTCTTCCCTGATCACACGGGCATATTCCAAGATGATGCAACTCTAGACGGGAATAAATGTTGTGACATTGCTGAAACTTACTGAAACGATGCCGTTTTTTAGGGCCGTTTATAAATGTGATGGAATCACAGAACAAAATCCATCCATATATACACCAAAAGGGACCCCACTACAACCCTGACCGGTCTATGAGTTTCCTGAGTTAAGACATCATCCCTCTTCATTTGTCTCCACCTGACAGTATCCAGAGCTTAATACTAGTAGCAATTATCCACTGCAGCTGATAACAAATACTCGTGTAAGGGTGTTATTTCCATTGCAACCACTGAGAGAAATATGCCACCTAAGCATAAATGGATCCCACTGATGAAAATTATTTTCCTGTTGTACTTTATATGCTGTGATCCCCAGATCCTCAAATACATAAAAAAGCATGATGATCATCCTCCACACCTGCAACTGTGGCTGAAATCCTTCCCTCATACACACAATCACAACTCCCTCCATATTATACTGTACACTGAGTGTAAAATACACTCAGCATTTTAGTCAATAATGAGCAGTGCAGTGAATTTTGAGCACTTACATCATTTTAGTACAAAATGTAAGCATTAAAGAGTCCACATGAATGCAGCAGTACTGAGATAAACTACTGTATGGATAAGAGGAACTCCACGGTGCAGGTGGTGGACCACAGGGGTGGCTGAGTGAGAGACTGCTTGCTTGGTTGGGCAGGGTTATTCTAAATGTTTGCGTTAGGAGATACAGTGTGTGTGTGTGTATCTGCTCCTCCTGCTCGGCACTGCGGTTTCCTGCACCTTGCTGGCTGCTGCCCAAGTGCTGCTGGTATCTATGTCTCATTTGACACTGAAAAGACAACTGGGCCTAAGAGTTTCCACGTCACTGCACAGCAGCTCAAGTATGAGCAGCTCTGTGATGCATGTATCTTGTAAATTAAGGTGACAAGTTTGTGGAAAACAGTTACAGCACAGTTAACTTAGGCAGCAACTAGGCTTACTGAAAACGTTCACACAGGTAAAACCTAAAACAACAAAACACAGACCAGAGTAGAATTGCATTTCTACACTGCACAGGGTGGAAGTAATTACTCCAATTGGGTATAAATAATATGAATAAACTGAAACAACAAAGGATTTCTAGATCTGCACCAACATCACAGGAAATCTGCAAGTAAGAGCATCTTATTCACTGTCCATGTGCACTGTTCAATACACAAACTCAGGATTTACAAGACAAAAAGTGACAGAGAACATAGCAGTGAACTGGGTGTTAACACATACAGCACAGTGGATGCTTCATTCAAGCCGTGCTGGTGAACATCAGTAGATAGAGCTGTGCTTCTGTGCTGCAGAAACAATGCATGCTTCCCAATCACCCTTCACTGCAGTTCATTGTTGTCTGTAGAGCAGGTCACTAACCTAATTGTGACTAATTTCCTGTCGCTCCTCCAATGAGCTGCTGGCACTGAGCCCAGGTGTTCACAAATTCCTCATTTCCATCTATAACTGTTTTCTTGTATTGGCTTTTTCTGTAGCTGGGGCACAGTGAAATTGCTGTGATAACTCCAATCCCCTCACATTTAGCTCCTCTTCATTTACTTTGATGTGCTATCCCGTTGACGATTTCCTTGCGACTGTATCTCTCGGTCATTATCAGCCTGTTCATTTGCATACACTGTGTGTTCCAATCCAGTTTTCTCCGAGCCCTGTCTAATCAGCTGCTTTGCATCATCTGTCTGAAGGAGACTGGATCCATGCCCTCTGCTTGACGCTACCACAGAGCTGATATGGCTTGACTGGCACTGCCACCTTTACTTTGGCACAGTTCTCTGCCTGTGGAGTTAAAGGCTGAATCACGGCCCTACAGATCCGCTATCATACATCAAAAGAAAAGGAGGCAGCAAATCCGTACTGCACTAAATGCAAGTTATGGCAAAACAAACTTGGTGCCTGTTCTGGACTAGTGCTGGCTCAGACATGCTTAAAATATTTTCATTACTAGTGTGTGGTTATAATTTAAAGAATAGGTATGTGTGTATGATTCAGTAGTTCTTTGATTATTAGAGAAATTAACAGCTTCAAATTATTAGTATGTTTCCTTGAATGGTGACAGACTTCTCATTTCCAGCCAATGACAATGGATTTTATCAGCTGTAGCTTTTTCACTAGTTAGTCTAAAGTGACCTTCATGAGTTGGTAAAAACACCCTCTGGCTCTTTCAGGCTGACTGACTTTGAAACGAGAATGGTTTAAAAGGGGTCTATAATCTTTTTCCAACGTATCATACTGCCCTTTCATCTATCCCCAGGAAAATCATGTAATGTAGTCAGCTGTGCGTGCGAAGGACTGAATCTCATCTTAGAGCAGATAAACACACTGCTTCATTCATAGCTTACACTTTTAATTTTACATGTGTCAAAATGCAGCCTTTGACACATCTGATACAATTATTCTAAATCACAGTTCAGTCCAGTTTTCATGTTTTGGTAAGTTAATCCATTTTTCCTTAGTTAACTAAAAATGAAGGAACGTCAAAAAGAAATCAAATACGATTTGCTAGAATGAAAAATTATAGCACCAGAGACCAAATTGAAAGAAAAACACATTCTGTAGGGAAAAAGCTATGTGTATTTGACTCCTCTGTCTCTCTCGCTGGGTCATGATTGTCTCAGTAAGGAGATTAAGATAGCATGCGTCAATCCAGGATTTAGAGAGAGAGAGACAAATGCAAACTCCTCGCAGTCAGCCAACACTGCTGCTTGCACTGCATGTGCTCAGGCACCCTGACAGTCATCAGATAGCAATATAATAGCTGCATTAATATTATCTATACAACCTAATTCCTGTCTTGCTGGCTCCTGTAAAAGATATGTTTCATCTATAGCTCAGTGACGGCACATCCTTCTGCTGTTCCACACGACACAGAGTTATGATGCAACATGATTATCGCTGGTAGAAGGAGGGGTGTGTGTGTGTGTGTGTGGGGGGGGGGGGGGATTATGAAAAAGCATTTTGCCAACCATTCCTGTTAGATCATTTCTCACTTATTGCACTAAGGTAATTATTGAGCCAACTGTTATCTACTATGTCACTCTTCTGCAGAATGCAAGTGTTTATTTGTGTAAAAATCAAGAAACAATTAACAGTAGGTGAAAACCACACATTGTGAACTTAGAAACAATCCTAATCCCAAAAGAAACCTCTCTACTAAGTATTTTTCTGGAACGTTCCCGACAGCTCCAGTGTCTTATGTCTTATTCCTCCACTTCCTGCCATGGAGGAGAGCAGGTATTTAGTATTTGGATATAACGCCCCAGTAAAAGCTACTAAGAGGCTTTTCCTATTCTAAGTATCAAGAAAGAGAGCAGCATTAACCAGCACACTGCAATCCAAGACAGTAGGCCATCCAGACACTGTGAGGTTTCCTGTAGTTCATTTTTTAAGTTGCTCAGGCTGTAATTCTATGACTTGAATGTAACATAAGAAACACAAGCTGGAGCTGACCATTAGAAATCAATTGAATGTATTGACTAGAATTTCACACCTAAGTTCACAGCAGGTCCAAGTGAGATCTTTACAGGTTACATCCTACAAGTCTCTCTGAACCCTGTGGTACTCAGCCAGACGCATGACATGATACATCCATGTGGATCTGCATCTCTCTTTGCCCTGCGCATTGTGACTGTTTCAGTGAGTGCAATGATGTGGAAAGGCCTCACACAAGGATTAACGCCCAGTGTAACAGATGGTCCATTCTCCCATCCTTCCTGCTCAGCGCGCACACACGCACACATGCACACATTCACACACACACACACACTGACGAAAAAACACAAGAATCGTTGATATTTTACCTTTTTCTTAGGCGGCATGGTGGTTTAAAGAAGTCCAGTAGTATTATACCACTGATGCAACTGGTTCCAATCACCGTTCACTTGGCTCCAGCACATGAGACATGGACCAGTGTGCCATGAGAGTGGCTTTACCTCTAAAAACACGCAGGTGGACGTTTACCACAACAAAACAGTTTCCTGCGTAAAGGTGAGTTTTCTCCCAACAGACCGCGACGCACAGGACGCCACCGGAGGCACGGATGATTTGCGTTAGAGGGGGTTTCACTTAACTCTGCGTGGCGAGTTGAGTGTAGTTACCCTTTCCCGAGTCCCAGGGGTATTAAAGGCTTATTTCCCGTTGCGGCATCTGTTGCGCCGCACACCGCTCACTCTGACCTCGAGCACCGGAGTATGGCAAGGTGTTGTCCAGCCCGTGCGCGCTGTCCGTGAGTGCCAAATAACGCAAAGTGAGGGCTGTGTCGTTTATGTTGTGGACCAGAGTTAGCGCCGTCCGCTGCGCATGATTAATGTGTGTGCGTCTAAACAATGTCCTGTGGTTTGGCTGCAGAAATGGGAGAATTAAAATGGCCTGGCTCCAAAATAGAAAGATGAAATTAAAAAGCTAGCACTACATAATTCCTTTGTGTGCATGAATTACAGCATCTAACCGCAGACAAACCCGGCATTCATCATCCGGAGAGCTCACTTTGATATTCTCTTCCTACCTGGTTCAGTGTCGTTATGTCACTACTTAAAACTCTGCACTAGGCAAATATCAGCTCCACACAGAGGCTGTCCTCAGCAATATTTAAAGTAAGTCAAATTATCATTATTAGATTTTAAAAAGTATTAAATTACTTATAAGTAATTTAAGGGAGCTTCATCATTTCCAGCTGCAGCATTGAAGTGATGAAAACTGATGAGCCAGGCTGCATAAAGAGTGCAGTTTCCATTTGGTGAAGGATGTTTACTTGTAACTTGGTATTTATACACTGTGCTACTTTAACCTAAGTACATGATCTGAATACTTTGTCCAGGGTTCCAATAAAACTCTGGCATGAAAAGACTAAAGAGAAATAATAGAAGAGATGGTACATTTTTGATTTGTACTATTTACTCCACCTTCCCTGCATTTACAGTCTTTTTAGTTGTTTCTCCATTGAATATTGTGTTTTGAATGCTAATCAAATGTCAGATCATTGACATTACAGAGTTGTTTTAACCTTAAGTGCACAGCTCAGATTTAATTTGATTTACACCAAATAATAGTGTGTTTGAACACATATTGTCTATAACTGTCACCATTATATTGTTGGTACAGTTTATGTGATTTTTTTCCTCTTAATAATTATAATTTTCAGGAATTTAAGTGTTTGTTGAAGACTATTCCTTTTATTAGCATGCAGCCAATGCAGTCTGGACTGTACAGTAACACCTCCGGTTGGTTCAGCTATTTTGAAACTCTTACAATTTGTCTGTTTTCATCATTTGAAGATAGTAGAACATTAACTAATAAAGGGTTTTCATCATGGTTGCCTTGTTGGTCTGTGTTTCTACATTGTTGTATTTCTAAAAATAAAGAATCTCCTGCATCACAGTTCAGAGGTAAGTAGCAGTGCGCGGTCCATTTGTCAGTGTGAACTATAACCCAGACAGACAGATGGGTGACACAGTGAAGTGACCTCCAGAGAGCACTATGGGAAACAAGACGCACAGATGAGCGTGTTGAATAACTGAAAAAGGAAAATGAAATTCATGTTCATACACACACACACACACACACACACACACACACACACACACACACACACACACACACACACACACACAGGTGCATTCAAAGTCAACATATGCACAAAGACACATGTTAATGTACTTATGAATATCTCTACTCGTTTAGATGAAAACACTCCTTACTAGGTTCCAACATTTAGCTCCTGACCTGGGACTGAACCAGACTTGCAGCTTGACTAAATCTGCACCATGACACCTCAAATCTCCTTCAGTAGGAGCCAGCTCTGCTCAAGTGCCAACAAAACACTCAAACCGAGTCCATGCTTACTTGGACTCCCTCTAAGCACAACTGTGAAGGTGTTACACAAGACCGTCTGATCATTTGGGAGCTGCTCCAGAAACACATGAAGAAGCTCAAATATTCTCAGTGATCAAAGAACATCGAACCGTTCATAAAATCACTACATGAGCTGCAGTTGTACAGCTCCAAAACACAACAGAAGTCGTCTCAAGGCACTTGAACTAATTGTATTCAGAATTATATAGAAAACCCAACAAGAGAAGAAGCTGCGTCTCCTGATCAATAACAATGAAGCTAACAATCTGCTGATGAAGACCTCGTCAAACGAAAAAGCTGAGTTGGACTTTTAGTTGTTTTGTTAAGTTCAGCGTCCTTACACACACCTCTCTCCCTGCCCACTGCCTCTATGCACACACACCACACGTGTTCATGTGCACATGTGCTGTCACACATGCATAAACATCTGTCCCTAAGCTTCTTACAACCAAAATGTGTGTGTGTGTGTCCTGTCAAGCTCCAGTCAGTAGTGTAGGGCAGCGCTGCAGGGTTAGGGATGGACGGCACGCACAATTTTAGGCAAAGCTCCAGACCTCGGCCTTTCTTTCTGCCCTCTACTGTGTCCACACAGCTGGAAACCACACATTTGTCCTGGCCTCATAAAAACAAAAAGACTCAATACTGGTAATGGACAGCACTGAAATGTTTTCATTTCAGCTGTGGTCGTGCACACTCAGCACATATCAGCTCCTCCTAGGTCAGACTTAATCAGATGAGTCTAATCATAGCTGTTTTGTGAGCGTGCGTCTTTTTTTGTTGATGCTCCTTTAGTTTTCAGATGGCTGGGCAGCACATAGGGCTTTAGGATAGTTTGGACTGCACAGCTGTGCTCCTGAAACATCAAGGCAGATGTGCAAAAGAACCATCAAAGACAATGGTTTTATCTGTTCTGTTGTCTCACTGAGGTCCTGGATTAAGTCCTTAAACCTGCTCCTTCTTTGGGCTGGAGACACCAAACTCTCCTTAATGAATACTGTATATGGCCACTTGCAAGTTTAACAGTTAAAAGTCAGTTTCATGTTTCAGAGAGGAGCTGATTTCACTGTATGATCATGTAGCAAGGTGCAGATGGTGCTGTGTTTTGTTTTTTTTATACTTTTACAGGTGTTCCTATTATTTTTATCACTGTAAGACATTTTATTCATTAACTTTAACTTGCTGTCCCTAAAAAATAGAGTACAACATATAATATAAGAGGATACAGTAGATGACACATTTGAGTAGATAAAAATGACCCCTTCTCGCCCCCTTCATCTCTCCCTCCCCAACTCGCCCTCACAAAGAGGCAGTACTCACCCAAGAGACATTTTTATTCTTGGCCACTTTTGACATGGCTTACAGGTGAACTCCATCCAGTGTCCTCACACACACACACACACCCACAGATCACTGTCCACCTTTAGCAGCAGCAGCAGCCGGTTTGGGGATGAGAGGGGCTTCCACTGTTTCCCCCCCGTGCCAACAATCCTCACCAGAGTTACATGTGCTTGGAGCATCGCCCTCCAATCACACCCCCGCTAAACATGCTCCAAAACTGACTCAAGAAAGAGGAGGTGGAGTGGGAGTGAGAAAGAAAAATCAGAACAACTCCAACAGTGCCTGTCAATGGAAGAAATAGAACACGCATAAAAGTTTCCTCAGCTTTCCATCTGAAGCCTCCTCTTCCTCCCCCTTGTCAGTGGCTGTCCATTCTCTTCAGATTCATAACAGCTGTTTGAGTATGCAACCAAACATCTGGCTGATGCCCCTCCTCCGCGACGCCGAAGGCTGGGGCCAACAAACAGCGAGTCCTGCCCTCCTAACATCTGGCAGAGGGCAGATTGAGAAAGGAGAGGAAAGAAGGTGGCGTCACGAAGATACGTATGAGAAGAGAGGAGGAAAAGAAGAGAGATAGAAGGATTGTGAGGAAGGAGGAAGTGGCAGAACACTGGAGGGAGACCGTCTGACTGCAGGGGTCCAGTCGGGACAGGGGCACAGATTGGACAGGTTACTGATGCCTAACATGAGATTAACAAATAAAAAACATTGCACTGAACTGATTGTTGGAAAAAATAAACACACAGAAAGACAAAAAGACATGGACATGAGTGATGTTGTGTATTCAGTGTCATCTTGTCTGTATATTTTTTGATTGTAATCACGCTGCTGAGCTCTACCACAGTGACTGGCTGGTGGGACACGAGGATTGACAGAATCAGAGATTGATGGTATTACAGATGAACGTCCCTCTCTGCCAATCCCAAATCCCACACTCAGCTTTTACACGCTCCCTTCATAGAGTCACCATGCCATGTCGCCTTGTCAGCCATTAACGAGTAATCTAAGAAAAAGCAAGTAGCACTCACATGTAGGACACGTTTATGGGTTTTCAAGTCTGTCTTACAGCAGCAGTCAGGTGCCCATGATCCCTGAAAGAGGTCCAATGTATAAAGCTGTAGCTGTCCGAGTTACTCACATTAGGTGGCGAGCAGGAAAACACACATTTTATATAAAAATTAATTTAATTATTGGAAGTTATCCACTTGATTTGGGTAGCTCAAACTGCTGGAGCCTCAAATTAACTTTCGATACACATCTGAGTGCACGGAACTATTCTTTTTGTCCCCTGAGAGCTTTAGAAAATGATCTATTCATGGTCGGCATGAAGAGGAGGAATGATTACGGCTTGCTCTCAGTGTGCGTGATGCCACCTCCTTTTAAAATAGACTTAAAAAAGTGAATCTAGGTAAAGAAATCCCCACACTCTACCGCTCTTCAGCGATCAGTCTCATCCCTGTGGGTGAAGCGGGAAATAGCAATGTGAGTGTTGAGTGTGGACACGAGTCGATACCAAGCACAACTTGCAGCGTGTTTACTGAATCCACAGGATTTTGATTCAGCGCTGGAATCAATGTCCACCCTGGCACTGTATGGATTTGTGGTCTTCATTGATTCAGCCCAACAGAAATAGGTTAGAGGAAGAAAGGAATGGCAACACAACCCTGTGGTATAAAAAGAAATGAAGAAACACGTTTAATGCTGCTTCCTACGAAAGAACTGAACCTGGCACCGAAACCAAAAATCCACCAAACTTACCGAAGCAAAAATCCACAGAACGTGAAGAACAGACTATTCTGTGAAACAGGTTGTGTAACGAAAAGAGGCGGCTTTAGGGAACAAGGTGTATTGTTACATCGACATAAATAACTTCAACTTCAGAACCAGAACATTTGCTTTAATGTTCCACTTTACGATGGGAGGATCCATTTTGGAGGGAACAGCTGTGATTCATCGACAGTCATCGTTCAAAGCTAAATAAAAATATACAATCCAAACCATGGTACATCAAATACAACCCTCTCCTAATTCCACTTGATACAGGAGCTACAAACATGTGGTTGCATAAAATCACCGACACGGTGATGTGCCACTGCAGGATTCACGTGCTGGCTGAGAACAGTGAGGTGTTTTACTTTAGCTAGTCCAACTCTGTTCAAAGCAAAGCAGGGGCCACACCTGGAGGAGCACACTCAGAGCTCCAAGGTGCAACTTTTGGGACTCAATGGCATTAATCTTAAAATAAATTAATTTAATGTCTCCCTCTCTCTCTTTGTTAGCCTATTCTCAGGAATGCCCTTCAGATATTAGTCATATAATATAATAGTAAATGAGAAAGTCACATACCCTGACAGGGGTTTTACTGATTGATTGCAGTAATTTGGGTGAAAATAACAGAAGTGCAAAAACACGAGATATTGAATTTCAGCTTTTTAAGCCCGAGTACACACGTAGTCACTTGTTTGTATTGCATTTGCCTGGCTCAGGGTTTTTACTTGTGCACAACTACTGTAACAACACAAAATCAATCACACCACACTGAATGTTGGCACCAGGTCCCGCTTCTTGATGTCTCACCGCTTTTAGCTCTCTGTGGCTTTTTTGATTCAATAAGCCTCTTTCCTTGGCTTGTTGCTGAGGTGGGTGCACATTGCATGCAGCAGGACAGCATGTAGTAATCTGTCAGGCTCGAGTGCTGAGGGCTGACACTAAGCCTATGTCATGTAGGAATGTGGCTACGTTAGGGTTCTCTGCAGTCAGTGCCGTCACACAATGCACAGCTCCGAGTCTCGAGAGTGAAAAGAGCAGGGAAAGAAACACCGAAGAGAAACAGGTGGAGAGGGAGGGGGGACTGAGACCGTCCTCCCTGCTCCTCTGTGTCATTGAGAGGACAGTAAAACCTGGCCTGTAATGAGACAACTGCACCTGTCTGTCCTCCCCTGCTCCTCTCCTCCATCAGCAGCTCTACCAAGCAGATGTCGTATATGTTTACGTATATCTGAACAATGCAAACAAACATAAATTGTTCACTTCACTCGCTCGGTGATAAAAATCAAACTGTTGCCTCACAGTTGTAAACAAACCACAGGTGAAGCCGTCCAGGTTATGGGCATTAGGCCGATGTTTTATTATTATGAAGTCTTGTACTGGGATCAATACAGAGCTGTTTAGCGGTGCCACCGTCTGTCCTGCAGCCCGACAGAAAACTCACACTCACTGTCACTGAGTTGTGAACACCTCAGCGGCAAATAACAGGTTGCAGGAGTCACACTCACAGCTGCTAGCAGGCTGTGTTGTTGTGCACTCTTAAATACTGCAGATGCCTGGAGATAGATGTGAATGAATTCTAACTGTTATTTACGTATACGGTGACTAAACACATGCGCGGATCTGTCGTGGCTTGTGTGTCGAATAGTTAATTTTAGATGCATCTTCTCTAAAGCAACTCCGCTGTTGCTATGGGATCAAAACGATGGGGATGGATGCTGCGATGGTCACTTACATAGGTGGACTGCACTCTCCGCCAGTGTCCCAGCCCACAGCAATACATCAAGACATCCAGTTGGGGAGAAAGGAGGGGGCAGGCTGTTAGAGCCTCTGTGTCGGGTCACTTCAGGACAGGCTCACATACAGGATCCTCATAGTACAGGTTGATCCACCTGGTTTTAGAATCCAGACAGAAGCAAAAAGAGTCCAGGTTTCCACAGGTTGCCGCAGGGGATCACCTGGGGATTCAGTAGCTGGTCCCTCTCATAAGTTCTGTTCTCAGATGAGTTCAGGTGACGCCCAACGTCTCACAACATCTTCAGAATCCTGCTCCCTCTGATCCAATCCTGAATCCAACAACTGTCCCGGAGACTCAGATAGACGTGTTGAGGAAGTGAGGTTTGGAAATCTTTTCTTAAGGTGTGTGTGTGTGTCTGTGTGTGTGTGCTAACCTCATCTCAGAAGGACAGGTGGTCCATGTGCCATTCTGTGCTAATTTACCCCTCCACCATCTCTGTCCCGACTCACCCTGTTGAAAAACCTCCCCTTCAGTCTCCTCCAGCTAAAGCCCCCTCAACAGTCTTGCTACAAAAACTAAATGACATTTCTTCCTTGTGTGTGTGTGTGTGTGTGTGTGTGTGTGTGTGTCTCAGCGCTCTGTAGTCTGTGAGATGTAGCCAATCAGAGCTGCTGCACCACTCCACGCTCGTCTATCTATCCCTCCCTCCCTCACAAACCCACTCTGGGAGTCCAGATTCAGAGATTTTCAGATTCTGAGCGATTTCCTCTTTTCTTCCTCCTCAAAAATTTGCAGCTCTATAGCTCCTCCTCCAGAATCTCTCCTTTCTCCCCACAAGGGTCCTCTCTCATCAGGGGCGTTACTGCTTACCTGAGTCACTCTTTGCACTCCTGTCTGAATGCACGTGCGTGTGTGTGTGAGTGTGTGTGTGAGTGAAGGCTGCAGCTGAAGCTCGCCACTCTCGCCGTCTCTCTGTTGCCATGCTAGAGCAGGTAACATTCGACTAGCGCAGGAGACACACAGCCTGAATTCAAATGCGCCTCCAGCCTCTCGGATTTACAAAGCCTCCTCCCCTCCTTAACAGCATACCCCCCCCCCACCTCTCCTCCTCCTCTGTCATCTCTCTATCTGCCCTCTCTTTTTTTTTCCACCCCGTATCTCATTCTCCTCATCTGTCCAGTGTCTGCTCCCTCTCTTTCTGCTGTTGCTTGCTTTTGTGTTATTTCTCCTCTCTGCTGTCACACTCTCACTTGTTTTTCCTTTTACTTTGAGAGAAGGTTGATAGAGGGTTTAAAGGTGTGCAGAAATCTACCACTCTATGTATAACTCAGTCCAAAAACCTCTGGATACAAGTGTTAAAATCCTGCCAGAACATTAAGAATATTTATGCTTAATCAGTTTCTTAAAAATGTTTTTTACAGAACTGAATTTTAACCATTTAATTCAACATAGCTAAGACTCTGCAGCCTTGCCAGCAGCTATGTGAAGCTCTCTTTATGTACAATAATGTTCACATCAGCATGCTAATAAAAAAAAACCTCTACTAGGCAAACTTGACGTTCACCATGGTAAAATCTAATCCTGGAAAACTTTCTGTATGAAAAGTTGAGGGTTGAGGTCTTTTTTATGGGTAAATACTGAGATGTTTCGCTCTAATACGTGAAAACTTACTGAGTAAAGTCCGTATGAGAGGCCTTCTGGGGCCCATCCATGTCTGCACAACATTGCCATCCCCTAAAGGAACAACACTAGTGAGGCTGAAGATAAAATACACTGAAATACAGTAAAGTAAAAAAAAAAAACGTGCCAGAATTAAGAGAGATTAAATTTTAGAAATACAAATGAAGTAAATATAATTTAAGGTTAAAAGAACCGGCAGGATTAGGTGTTTTTAATACTAAATTATAAAGGGTTTGGTTGGTGGATACAACATGTCATCATCTGTTAGTACAGTATCTGTGTCTGTGGTGCAGCAAGTGTCAAATCTAAAAACTGCATTTATCAACATAGTGCCTGCACCACAGGCTTTGGCAGATTTTCTAACTCATTGACAAATTACTTGATGAAACTTTATTTTCATAGTCATCACCCAGAAAAAGTCTGTGAACTTTTTCAAATGTATTCTAAAATGATATCTGACGCTAATCTAAGTCAAGAGTATTAACAAATATAATGTGTGGGTTTGTTTTATGACAAAAAAAAAAAAAAAGGCTGTGTCTGGATCTTAAAGGAAAAAAGCTGTTGCTTCCTCCTTTGATCATTCACAGAAATAAAAACTGTAAAATGGCCACGATGAGCCGAGCTGCTCTGATGTTTTGTTGCAGATCATAGAATGAATAATCAAAGAGGAGGAAGAAGAGGAGGATCATGGCAGTGTGGAAATCAAGAGAAGTTCATTTTAGTTCACATACCAGTAAATGAAGGCGGGCCAGCTCTGGTCCTTGTTAGTATCCCATCACATGCATTGTACATTACCTCACTGATAACGTCACTGTCGTCAGAAATGATGACCTGAGATTCACTCACCACTTAACCAGTTCACTTAAACACTGTCTTCGATGCTCTGGTTCATCCATCAGCTGGACAAAATATAAGTGATACATGGTTTATAATTCTGTCGGTTACAGATTATCTGCTTGATTTATGATAAAGGAAACATCTGCTGCTTCAACTGGTTTAATTCCTTTTTTGTTTTATTATTAACTGTTTAACTGTTAAATTTTGTATATATATCAAATTGAATTCAGAATCTTTACACCTATGTTAAAATAAAGGACTTTTATTGAATATAATGTTGGAAATGGTTTTGTTGTAGGGTAATAAATGTAGCAAATAAAAAAAAAGTAGCAGGTAAACACAGAACTAAGTATTAATAAATACATTTGGATTCAAATACCACATACAAATAAGAACAATTTGGTTATCGCATGCTGCACATTACAAATCCAGTCGTTTTTACACTTTCAATTCATTTACAGATATTACAGTTTATAACAAGCAGCTACCCGTCGTACCAGCTCCACGCTTCCTCCAGTTTCTGCTCCCTGCACATAAATAAACCAACTGTTCCACCATCAGAGCAGAGCTTCCATTAACAACAGATCGTGCCACTCCTCCTCAAAACATGGTGTGCCTTCTGAATATCCTCAGCTTGGTCAGGAAAGTAAAGTAGATAAAGGTCAAGCTCACAAGCACATTTTTCAGTGGGTACAACACAGGTGTGACGTGACCAAACACAGCAAGCAGAGCGACCCGAATGATAAAGAAAGGAAGGTCCTGCAGAGCAACTCCAGCAGAAGACAGCAAGGGGTTGTGAGGAGTGATGGCTATGCGGAGAGTGGACAAGAAGGAGAGAATATAGACAGGGAAAACCCAGGCTGAATAAAAGACTGGTGGCTCTCCAGCCACTCTCACCATCTCCACAGTGTCCAACCAGAACATGAAACTATCTACGAACACTTCAGACCTTCCATCCCTCCTCCACAGGAAACCCAGACGGCCAGAGTAGGACTGCGGGCGTGAGGGTGAAGAGTACAAGTACGCAGTGCTGGGCGCTCGTGAGCTGAGGCTCGATTGTCCGGGTGAGCTAGCAAGGTTCTGCCATCTGCCCGAGGCGCTGCCGTTTCTGGCCTCTGGATGGCTTTGGGTGAAACCGTTCTGGCCTTCATCAGGGTGCAGCTGGCCTGAAACTGTGGTCACCTGTTCCAGGTGTGTGAGGACAGGGCCCGGCATGTCAAAGTCAGGATCCAGGCTGTCTGCTGCAAATGGCAAACGCACACATTAGCTGTACTACAGTTATACTACACACTGTACATGACATTTTAGTCCATTTCCATTCACTTGTCCGAGTAAGACATAAAAGAGGACCAGCGTGTTTGACCCCAGGTCAATGGAGCTGAGCCGTCATTCATTTTATTGTTTCCACCTCTGCTAAAAGGTCATAACACCTCAAATCAGAGCACATACACTTCAATTCCTTTTGTAAATAATGCCAACAACTTCAGTGCTTACATTTTGCAGTGAGGCTGCAGGATCGGATCCCCTCGATGATATCCACACAGATGAGAGAGAAAAGCACCAAGGAAACGGGCAACTCAGTGAAGAGATCGAGCCTCTGCCCTCTGTCCACCTGCACCTTCAGTGTGAAGCATAATAGTCAAAACAATTACGAAGTCAACAGTAGAAAGAATTGATCTGCCACTTTGAAATGATGAGGGATGAAGCAGCAAGCAGCCAAACTGAAACTCTTCATTATGACATTTGGCTGAGCTGAGGAACAGGAGCTCCTGCATTCCAGATTTTATGAACCCATCCGATTTTATTACCCCATCATCGCAGACATTAAGATGCTGCTCAATGCCTTTAACGCAAGAAATATTAGATGTAAAAATATATCCGGCACGTCTGTGTGGTCAGATGCTCTTATTTATGTCCTTGCTTGTGTAAGAATAATATGGATTGGAACACAGTTTATTATCTGCGTGGGAATTCCTCTGTTTAGAGTGGTGATAGTTTGAGTTAATGGCCAACCTGTTATGTTTACTATGGGTTACTCAACACCCCAGACAGGGAGTAGAGTCTTGTGACTTGGACATATTTTCACTGCCTCCTGTTTTTAGTTATGATGGGTCCAAGGTCCTCCTCAGTGTACGCTGAAAAAATGTCTGGATGTAACTTTAAGAACCCAAATCTCAAGCGGCTGAGTAGAACAGTTGCTTTTCCCCCTCTGTGGTGCGATGTGTGAATAATTACAGTGCTCCAAACACAAGGGGGTCATAAAACAACAACAAATATGTCTCTTCAAGGACAGCATCAGAGCATGACGAAATAAGAAACAAAAACATCAACATTTGATCATCAGGTGCTTCTCATACACAAGGATTCTTGACGGCATTACCTTGGAGCTGGCGATTAATATGGCAAAGCATGGAAATGTACACAGGATGAGGTATGCCAGTGCTGTCGGTCTCCTGTAAAACAAAACAGGTTGTGTTAGTTCATGTTTGAGTAATTCTCATTTCAGTCTCTATATGAAGTGAGTGTTCATATTTGTGGTTTGAAAGTAGCCGAGCTCAAATAAAACATACAAAATGGACACGAAACGACTACGAAGAGGTGAAAAATGGACCAAAACTCTTCAGAAAATGATCATGAATAGTTGGAAATGACCAACAGCAGACACAAAATAAGCATTAACCACTGACAAACACTAAAACATCCAGTGATCGTTGTGCAAACAGAGAAGACTCAAAGGCAGCAAACTGCCTCAGTAATTCCAGTTATAAAGTCATATCCACCTCAGTAAGGCCACATTAGTCAAAGTCCTCTTCATGATACTGTTCCTGAATCCAGAACATTTGTTTTGATATAGGTCAAGTTTTGTCCTTTTAACAGCAGTACTCACCACTGTGTGATCTCTCTGATGAGCCGTCGCTTCTTCAGGATCAGATATTTCAGGGGAACCCACACCAGCAGGGTCACAGAGGTCACATAGGCGATAGAGACTGCTACCACCAGCCAGTAGGTTGTAACATCGTGTCCTTTCACATCACTTATGAGGCTGGCAAACCTCTCCATTATCACAAAGATCGGGATGATAAGAGCTGCAAACTGCAGCACCTCATACAGGACGAGCTTGACCGTCTTCCCCGAGGACATGGTCCCTGAACACCAGTTGCTCATCTGAGGCTGGAGTTTAAGACTTTGACAATCATCTCCCACAGAATGAGCCGGCGGCGGCGTTGGACTCTGCACACTGACATTGCTTACACTGCACTGGAGGCTGTATTCTTTTATTATTGAAGTAATGAGGTGGTCACGCTCACCTTTTTTATGGGCTCACAAAGAAGAGTTCTCCCATTGTAGGAAATCAAGGAGAAAATTAAAGGACTGAAAAACTATACACAAGTCCTGAAAAGGAAATGCTCCTGTTGTCAAATGGCTTTTAAAACGATTAAATTGATTTAAAATGAAAAAGTACAAACACAATACAATGAATTAATGTAAATATTGCTACAAAATCAGAAATATATTGTGAAATTAAACTAAATCCCAACTTAAAATCTGTGACCTGGTCATCAATACCTGCTTAATAACACAGGGTTGCATTCCTCTGCTGTTGGCAGCACAACACCAGCCTCGTCCCGTAGACACAGATCTCCCTCTAGAGGCAACCAGACAACTCTTAGAGCCACGTCCCAGTTCTGTACTACTCACAAAGCATTCGCACATAATGCCGTGAACATAAGATATGAGTAGATGTGCAAAACACAAGAGAAAACAAGTCCATGAATATTATTCTGTACATTTGGCCTGGTTTTATTGTGAATACCAATAATAAGTATGGTTAAAAGAATACATACAAACAGCAGGGTACAAGTTTAGACACAACCTTTACAATAATGTTGGTTTAAAACTTAAAAACAGGCAGCATCTCAATCCTGTACAGTAAAGTTACATCGGGGCCGCGGTCCAACACTGCGGCACATCAAGATGTTACGTTTGGACGACGTCTTATGATAACTGGCTCCTGGTCCCGTGGTCCCAGAATAGCTGCTACTTTGATATTTTAGGCCCTCTAACACTAATTCAACCGTAGCATTTAGTTGAAGGCAGCATAAAATTATCTTTCAACCAACTACATTAATGCTAAAGTCAAGTTCTGGAGAATAAAACGGCCTCTTTTTTTGCACAAACCCAGGTACCAAAGCTTAAGCTGTGGGTTGTTTTATATTGTTAAAGGTGGCACAGGGATGACTTGACGGTTTGATACGTTCTCTCAAGAGAAAGTGAAATGCCACAAATTTATAGTCAGGTCAATAAACCAATTTGCCCTGTGGCTGGAAAATCTACGAACACACATTGTAAATTCCTTCATTTAGCATCCTTCACTGTTACACAACAACAGATAAATAATTGTCCTGTTTTGTCAGATGTTTGCAATCAAAGCAGCTTTTGTAAACATCTTTTCCCCAAGACTTTCAACACGTAGAAGCTATAAAGTATAAATTAGCTGTATAACG